>NC_081824.1:341475202-342100202 GCF_030867095.1 Alligator mississippiensis | reverse complement strand
TTAAATTCTGTGCTGTGGAATCTTTTGTTTCACTTGAGCTTTTTTCTAATGTCAATTTTCATTTTAACCTGTATCGGCTAAAGGAGATTTCTCGAAGTACAGGAGGGTCCCAGGAGATGGCAGTGTGCAGTAGCACATTACACACAGATTGCATGGAAATTAACTGCATTCTGCATTTCACATTTAAAGTGGAGTCCCTGTATTTGCAAACTATATATGCATTTTTCATTTAAGGAAATTTTAAGTTGCTTATTGAAAACACACAATTATTTGGTGTTGGCTAACTGGCTTGCTTGCTTTAGTTGAGATGGGCTTGCATATCATATAAATGGCATATTATGTATTTGCTTGGGACTGAACTAATGGATATTAAGTATGGTTTTACTAATTCAGTGTTTAATGTGTACTGTTCCATTAGGCTACCTATCTGCTTTTCCAGAAAGGAGTACTTGGGATTTAGTCCTTTATATTTTTCACTGTTACAGTATGTCATTCTCCCATCTGATCCATATTCCAATATTAAGTCCTGAGACCACTCTTATTCTACGTAATTAATTCACAGTGGTATACAAACGTGGAACAGAAGTATATGCTGTCTTTCCCCCCTTGTTTTAACTTGTGGCTTTGCATAATTTAATTATACTAAATATACATGTTGACTCTATGGTCTAAGTAGTACTTGAATTTTTAAACTCATCATAAATAAACTTCAGCTTTGGGTTCTCCACTGAACTAACTTATTTCATTGACACTGGTGGGACTAGATAGGACTACAGTAAAGATTGTGTTGAGCTTGAGCAGGGTTTCAAATCACTTTGTTAGGATGAAGACAATTTTGTGTTGTGCTGACATGGCATCACCTACCCTTCGAGGGCAGATTTAATTTTTGATAAAGGTACAAGTACATCTTTGCACTATTGATAAGAATTTAAAGGAGTTGAAACTATCTGCTTGTTAAATCTCATGGCTGGATGTTCTGACCGTCACTTATCTTATAAATATCTTTCTCATAGGAAGGCTGATTCAAACATATGCAATAACACACAGTTTCAATCCAGCCCAGAACAAAAAAGGGTTGGATTGTACCCCTTTTTGCATGAAACTAATCTAGCATTCTCTTGTGGACTTTCCCTGCAGTTGTTCAATAATGTGAAGGAAAATATGCCTTGCTCCATAGAACAGAGCATGACCAAACACCACAAGTTAAGCACCACTAAATCAAGCTGAACAAATTATTGGAAATTCTCCCCGTGGAGAAGAGAATCTATATGTATCTTAGTGCCAACTTTTGGTCCCCAAGCTTCTTCACTCTCTAACATTGTGGCTAAAGTGGAGCTTTGTTACTGGGGCTCCTCTTTTGGTGGGTTTTTTGTTTAAAGGGGAAAGTTTATAATTACAAAAGGGACAGGGTAATGAAATAGTACCAAGGGGGTTCAGCTAACATAAACCTGAAGGCAGGTTTTGTCTCAAAGCATCAGGTGTGCACATTTTTCCTTTCATAGTTGCTGGTGTCAGAGAAGATGTCTTTCTGGTCTGGAAGGAATTGGAAGAGGCCAGGAGTACACTGAGGCAAGTTCAGAGTATTTTAACAGTGTCCAACCAGCCTATTTCTGGAGAAGGTATTATTTATATTTTTCTAGATAGATACTGCTGTGCTTATTATTAATGGACTTCATTTCAGGATGCTGTGAATAGTTGTTAGTTTAGGGATATTCTTCTTTTGTTCTGTGAAAATAGTAAGATCAGTTCCAGAGGGATGATTGTCTTATAATATTTGACTCTCATTTTGTAAGAAACAAGAATTACATTGTGACTAATACAATTTAATTTTAAATCCTCATTTCTTTGGATGTACTTGAACTATATTAAATTAGCCTTTCTAAAAAACGAGTATCTTCCCTTTGGGGTTGCCTTTTGACAGTGGCCAAGGTAAGGATGGAATGTCTTTCATTTCCTTTTCCTTTTGTTTATTAGGGTTCCTGGGGTTTGGTGCTGTGTTGGTTTGGGTGAGGTGGAGGAGTCAGGTATGTTTTTGGCAAGGGAAGTGACAGCTGTATCTTCTGCATAGGAGAGAGGGTGTGGGCTTGGAGGGGATGTTGGGGAAGGATGGGGAAATCTCTCTTGGGGGTGAGGCAGGGTGGTAGAAATTGGTAGCTGGGCAGTGGGGGATAAATGGGAAACAGTTTCTATATCTGGATGTGACTGTGGATTGGGAGGTATGGTTGGGATTGGTGGGAGGGTTTATTTATGCAGGCATTTGGGCAGGGAGGCAGTGGTTGGGGAAAGGGTAAAGTTGGAGTTGGTATTCATAGAATCATAGAAAATTAGGGTTGGAAGGGGCCTCAGGAGTTTACCTAGTCCAGTGGTTCTCAACCTTTTTCACACTGAGACTCATTAGCTTAATTATCAGCTTGCCATGACCCGCAACACCCTAGACCTGACCCACACAGTCTCTCTCTCTCTCCCTCTTCCCCCTCCTCTGGCTGCTGCATCTGGCCCCCTCCCTCCCTCCCTCCCTCCCTGGCTCCTGGGGCTGCTCTTACAATGCATGCTCACCAGGTCCCTGACTGCCTGCTGGCTCCATGCAGGCTGCCAGCCTGGCAGCCTGCAAGGGGAAACCATGCAATTCCCTTGGACCTCCCTGTGACCCTTTACAATATTCTTGCAACCCACTTTTGGGTCATGACCCATGGGTTGAGAAACGCTGACCTAGGCCAACCACCTGCTCAAAGCAGGACCAGCCCCAACTATCATGTCCCAGCCAAGGCTTTGTCTACGGAATCATAGAAAATCACAGTGTTGGCTGGGGAATCTTAACTTTGGGTTGCTTGTTTATGGGAAGCCACTCTGAGGCTTTAGGATGGGAGGATATAAACAAAAAGTAAATAAGCAATACTATTTATTACTATAGGCAAAATCGGAAGCGATAGCTATAGTTAAGGTTACCTAAAGCTTCCCCTGCAAGTTCTTATTTACAGTTGCTTGTAATTCTGTTAAAGATGAATTGCCAATACTGAAATCTGCCATGAATACTGACATTTATTTTCTGCCTTTGAATAATGTCTGTGAAAATGTTTCAAAGGTTTAAAAAATAAATAGTTTCCTAAGCTGTTTCTCTGAACATCTGTAGCACCTCAGTATTGAAGTAAGGGCTTAAAACTTGATGGGGAATAGCTATGCAATTCAGCTGCACTCTGAAAATTCATCTACATTTAACCAAATTATAAATCCCCGAAAGCTGACATTTGTACATGCTTAAGCCTTATCTTCACTGCACAGAGTTAAATCAAGGAAAATTATGAGTGTTGCCCCTAACTTGATTTGTGTACACATGGTAAGGCTCAGATCCCAAAAAGTATGTAGACATTCCAGGGCTGACTATTGCAACACCCAGGGCGCATCCCGGTGAGCACACACATGTGGTATTAGACATCACAGACCTGTCTGTGGCATCACATACTGCACAAGCAGGCATTGCCCAAGCTGCTAATTTGTGGCAAGAGATCCCTCTGTCAAAAAAACCCACAGTGGAAAAAAGCAGGGCAGCGAATGTGGCAGCAAGATGCACCACCTGAAACCAGAGCCTGGCTGGCTGGAGCCATGCTCTGGCTGGTGGCCAGGCTCCCTGTTGCTGGATTGCCTCTGCTGGAGCCCTGGAAGGCCCCCAGGACTCCAGGTAAGGCTGCTGGAACCAGTTCAGGTGCTGGCCCCAGCCTCCTTTACCCCACCTGGAGGAATTTGCCACATGCCAGAGCACACGTGCACAGGTGTTCCCTAGGGGCAAGTAGCACTGGCACATATTGTGCCACTGTTGTTTATCCCCAGGGAAATGCACATGCCTGCATGTCTGGATCTGGCCCCAGATTCCAAGCTCCCTGTACAGTGCAGGAGAGTCTGGCATCTCAGGATGGCATCCAAAACAGGCAGCTGGCTGAGCAGGAAGCTGGCTGGAGGAAGAAACCCTGAGGGCAGGGCTGTGTCTTGAATCCTGCTCCTTTTCTATGCTCAGGTGCTGCCAAAAGGTGCCTCCTTTCAGTTGGAATTCACAGGCCAGAATCCTTCCCTCAAAGTAGGCACCTATGACTTAAAAAAACAACACAAACCTGATACGAGGGCAGCTTGCTGGTAACTCAAGAGTCTCTGCTCCCAAGTATAGGGGCTGGAGAGTTTTCCAGCAAAAATACCTAAAAGAATTGTTTGCCATGATAAAACACAATTTTCCAGTTCTGTTCTGAGAAACACCAAAGCTGTTTTAGCAAAACATCCCTCCTCAAAAACTCAGTTTTAGGCAGAATTGTAGCCTGGAAAATTTCAGACCAAATGGTTTGATTTTGGCAAAGTTACAAGCAACTGACAAGGACTGGGGACAGAAATTACACATAAACTGGTATAAGTGATAGGAAACCGGTTCAGACCTGTAACAACAGGGCCAAGTACAGAGGTTCAAAAAGCCTGAGGTGGAATCAGTTTGATCTTTGCAGGTTTTTATAAGCTGGGTAGCTTGAACCAATAACAGACTGAACTGACATTCAGTTTTTGGGGTGGCCAAGACAGGCAGAAACCTGCACTGGCCCAGGCCAGGAGGTAGGGGTTGCACCACCCCTCATGCCCAGCTCCCTAAGGCTGCTAAACCCAGCCCAGTAGCATCCCAGGCCTGATTGGCTGATGGACATATGCCACCCCCTCTCTCCCCTAATGTCAGCCGTAGAGAGGAGAGAGACGGCAGAAAATCTCTTCTCAGCCCCTGCCTCTGAGAGGGAAGTGGAGGGGCAGAATGCGTCACCTGGCCCTGGTCCCCTAATTGGTCCCCTAGCTATGCCTGGCATGGGAAAAGCCCCCACTGGGGGGGGGGGTTTCACCCCTCCCCACTGCAGCCTGGCTAGCAGGGCTTCAGGATTGGCTCAGCCCTGTCCCCTCCCCAGCCCTATGCCTGTGAGAGGGGGTGGAGGGAATGCACACACCTGGCCAGGTACTGCCCTTCCCAAGGAGGGTCTGCCCATAAACCACTTCCAAAGTGGCTGAAACTGGTTTAAGTTAAACCTGGATGGAGGTAGTATCAGACTTAACTGATTTAGGTTAAATCAGTTTATTGAACTTCTGTCCCAGCTCCCCTCTGGATTCAAGTTAACTCACAGTTCCCCTGCATTCCAGGATGCTTTGAATCTCTTCTGCAAACTCCCCCTCACTGGGTAGGCAGGCTAGTCTTGGCCAAAGCTCTCTGCTCCAGCCCAGCAGGGAGCTGTGTTCTAGCAGTGGTGATGCTTAGGGGGTGCATGTGCACACCCTGAGAGTACCGGTGCATCCCCTGTCAGGCTGTGCTCCCTGTGTAGCCAGCGGGCAGGGGGGCAGGCAGGAGCACCAGTGCCCCCCCTGCTAGTGCTGGCCGGGGTGCGGGGCTTCCAGCAAAAGTGGCCATATTGCTTCTTGGTGAGTGAGATCAGCCTCAGGGGACCCTCCCCAGTTAGCGTGATTGGCCGCCAGGGGGACCCCCCCTCGGTCAGTGGGATCGGTCGCCAGGGACCCCTGTCCCGGTTGCTGACTGGTGTCGGGGGGGGGGGGGGCACCTGCCACCTCGACTCAAGAGGCACCAGTTGTCCGTGTGTTCTAGTGTCCCCCGGCTTCTGACTTGGGCCACTGCAGGCATGTGGCTGCATTTTTGGAAACAAAAGTGAATGTTTATTCATCTGCTTATCAGTTCAATGTACTCAGTTTCAACTAATCTGCAAAGATTGAATTGATTCAGGCTTGGGCTTTTTGACTCTATACTTAGCCCAGGGGTTGTAATGAGACATGTTGGGCAACCTTAATAAGAAGCATAGCTTCTTGTAATAATTCACCATTTTAGTTTTGGGGCACATAAATGTCATCATTCCTTCCCTCCCCCCCCCAATTTTAAATATTTGCCTGTAATTACTCCAGTGATTCTGCTTAGAGTTTTGCAACTTAAGGTATGGTCAGAATGCTCAGAAGTGGTTGTCTGAAGTTAGACTTTCAAATCTGTATTTACAATTCAACTAATCTATAATTAGCTGCCTGATTCATGAAAGTACTGAGCTACAAGTGGCTGTCATTGATTTCAGTAAAATTTGTGCATGCTTAAATATGGATTTAGGAGGTAAAATTAGGTCTTAATTTTGAAAACTTTAGCCCAGGTACCCTTATATTAATTTTTCTTTTTTTCTGAATATGTTCAACATTGTTCTGTATCATACTTGTATATAAGTATATATGTAATTGTATGCATACAAGTATGCATATATGTGTAGAATAGTATGCACTTGTATACATATATATGTAATATATCTGTATATTTTTCCAAATCAGCATTCAAAACGAATCATCCAGTGCCTGAGCCAAAACCTGAGGATTATGTAAATTCAAAAGATTGGTTGCAGAAATATGGCCTGAAAGCTCAGAAGCTAACATTATATGATGCACTTGCTGACTGTACTTTTCGCCATGTTGATGGCATTGTTGACATAAAAGCCAAGCCAGAAGATGAATCTTTACAAACTGATGCTGTAAGTATTGCTGGGATTCATGCAAATCCTATAGTGTTTTTGGCACTTTCCTACCTTTCTATTTTGAGATTTACAGTGCACATTTTTATATATATATATATACTGTAATAGTGTATGTGGTCCGTGTCTAACATGATTTTTATTTGGAGGATTAAAATAAAGTTAAAGGACCATCAGAAAGAATAAAGCAGTATGGAAGCAGATCTCTCTCTGCAGAGGAAGGGTGGCATTCCTTCTCCTTCCCCTATACAGCATGTTATTTGGCAGGGGTGTTGAAGGGTTGTCTTTCAACAATTTCGTATTTTCCTTTGTCTTTCTGACCAAGTGAGACAAGGTGAAAGATTATTGGTCATTTTCTTATCTTCTTTCTCCATGTGGTCTAGGAGATGTACCATATAGGCCAGGGGTGGGCAAAATACAGCCCGCGGGCCAGATCTGGCCTGCAAGGCGATTCTATCCAACCTGCGGGGCCCCTAGAATTTTTTTGAAAATTAAAATTTATCTGTCCATGGTTCCTGTCAAAAATGAAAGGAACCAGAGGCAGTAGGACCCAGGGGAAGCCTGGCGGGCTCCTGCAACAGCAGGGCCTGCCCGGCTCTGCCCCCCCAGTCGGAAGCCCCTGCTGGGGCTTCTGGCATGGGACCATGTGGCTGCCCCAGCGTGGCAAGCTCAGATAATGGTGGGGGAAGGGCAGGGAAGGAGCTGGTGCGGAGCTTAGGGAAAAGTGGTCCCTTGCCTGCCCCGTGGCTGGCGCTCCCTGCTGCAGCCGCTTGCAGCCTGCGCGGGGCTGTCCTGAGCAGGCACAGGCAGTCCCACGTGGGCTTCGAGCAGCTGCAGCAAGGGTGCTGGCCATGGGGCAGGCGAGAGGCCACTTTTCCCCCGCACTCAGCACCAGCTTGTAACCCGGCCCTGCGCCAGCTCTGGGCTCACAACAGCAGCAGCTGCGGCCCTCCCACTTGCTGCACTGGGCAGTGTTTGCTGCTGCTGTCCACCGGGAGCTTGTGCCGCAGTAGGTGGTGGTGAGGCTGCCACTGCTGCCTCTGGGCTGCCCAGTGCATGAGCTCTGGGTGTGCAGCAGCAGCAAATACTGCCCGGTGTGGCAAGGTGGGGGGGGCCACAGCTGCTGCCACTGTGGCACAGCCCCGATGGGTGAGCCCGGAGCTAGTGCGGGGCCGGGCTACAAGCTGGTGCTGAGTGCGGGGGAAAAGCAGTCCCTCACCCACCCCGTGGCCGGCACCCTGCGCTGCAGCTGCTTGCAGCCCATGTGGGGCTGCCTGTGCCTGCTCAGGACAGCCCTGCCCAGGCTGTGAGTGGCTGCAGCAGCAAGCAGGGGGTTGGGGCTGTCAGTTGCCCCCCTGTCTGTACCGCGGGGCTGGGAGGCGCTGGGAGTGAGCGGGCGCAGGAGCAGAGCAGGGCGGCAGGAGTACAGGGCCCCGGCTGGCAGGGGCTCCATGGAGCCGGGCCAGCTCCCCCTTCTCCCTGCTGGTGCAGCCCAGCCTTGCTCTACAGACTCCTGCCAGCCTGCGCCCTGCTCTGGGCCCCACCAGTGCTGGCAAGACATTGGGACAGTGGTCCCAAGATGGTGACCAGGGGGTGGGGTACCTGTCATGGGGCGGGGCTACCCTTGCGGCCCTGGACAGCTTACCAAAACTGGGTAAGCTGCCCTCCGCCCAAAATAATTGCCCACCCCTGATATAGGCCCCAGTTGTTTTGGTGCTGCTTGGGTTGTGAAGCTAAGTATTGGATTCATTTGTTTTCTGCTTACTCTTTCCTAGTTCTTCCAAAACACTCTTCAGTACACTTCTACTCTTCTTAGTCAAGAACAGATCTAAGGGGCCAGGAAAACTTTTTTTACTGACCTTTTATAAGGAGCAAATATCCTGTGGAGGACAACATTGTGGGTCCACTTCTGTTACTATACAACTGTAGCAGTCCTGGACCCTATCTTCTGTGTATTTAACTCTATTTTGGTATAGTATCTAGTAGAGACTGCAATTGAAACATGTAATTTGGAATTTCTTGCTCTGTAGGAAACAAAGAAGAAAGTAATCCACGCAAAATACTGTGACAAATTTATACATACCTACTGGAAAGATGGCTCTATGGTTCATGTGTATGTCACTGTGGAAAAGTACAAGCAGTATGAAGAGAAAATGAGGAATGCTCTTCAACAAATGGAAGGAAGGTTAGTGTGCTTCCAAATGAAATTAATTTCTGTTACTTTGTAGTAACACAGAAATGTTTTAAGTTCTGGGGCTTACTGAAGGAGATAGTATACTTCCAGTACAAATATTAATCTAGTTACTTATTTTTAGGTCTGAGCCTAATGTGTAGGACTTAGTACTCATGTATGAAAGGCTGATGCATGGATTTAAGTTTTGTTACTTCAGTGAGGAAAGAGGATAATCAGTCTGCTTTATGCTGTAGGAAGCTTACTGATGCCTGCTCTCGAAGTATATTGCTGTAAAAAGTTACAAAAAAGTATGTTAGCATTAGTTACTAAGGTACTGAGACTCTGTAGTGAAAGAGGATAGACATGTACTCCCTTTATCTAAATGCCAAAATATTATTTTATTCAAATCAGATTCTACAATAATATATTTTAAGTGAAGAGAGAGAATTCCCAGTTGCTCCCACTTCTGTTGTACATTACATGGTTGTGGGGGGCCTCCTCATCAGGATCAAGAGCTAGACGATGTATTCTCTGGGCAGCTAGCAGACGCTACACAGGTGAGGGAGGCGGTGGTCATGGGAGATCTAAACTATCCAGATATCTTCTGGGAGGAGCAGACAGCCAAAACAAGCCACTCATACAGGTTCTTACACTGTGTGCAGGACCTCCACCTAACCCAGGTGGTGTCTAGTCCCACCAGGGGTAGTGCCTTGCTTGACCTGGTCTTAGCAACAGGGGATGATCTCATGGGGAACATGCAAGTTCATGGTAGTCTGGGAGATAGTGACTTGGTTGAGTTCACTATCCAGCGAAGGGTGGGTAAAGTAACTAGTGTGGCTAAGGTGTTGGACTTCAGAAGGGCCAACTTTAGCAAGCTTGGAAGGCTAGTTAGTGAGGGGATACAACTCAAGAACATAGAGCATATGGGAGTTCAGGAGGGTTGGAGGTATCTCAAGGGAGTGATCCTTGGGGCTCAAAAGGAGTCTATCCCGTTACGTAGGAAGGGAGGTAAGGGGGCAAAAAATCCCCCTTGGCTGAACAGGGAACTCCAGGAGAGTCTGGGGGCAAAGAAAGAGATGTATAGGCAATGTATAGGCAGCCACCAAGGAGGAATACATCTCCCTGGCATGCTATTGCAGGGAATCAGTTAGACAGGCCAAGGTGGGGCTTGAGCTCAGGCTGGCTTCAACAATCAAGGACAATAAAACGTCCTTCTTCAGGTATATAGCGGGCAAAAGGAAAGCTCAGAGCAACATAGGGCCTCTGCAGGACAAATCAGGACAGTTGGTGGTTGACGCGGGGAAAAAAGCAGAGCTCTTCAATGAATTCTTCGCTTTAGTATTTCTATGTACTGACCAAGCCAAGTCCCCCACCTCGATCATTGATGGATGTCCACATGGCACCAGTCCGCCTATGGTTAGTTCTGAAATAGTTAAGGAGCTCCTGGAGGAGCTGGATGGGTACAAGTTAGCAGGCCCGGATGACCTCCATCCACGGCTGCTGAAAGAATTGGCCAGTGTCATAGCTGAGCCGCTGGCACAGCTGTTCAAGCACTCGTGGTGCTCCGGCCAGGTCCCTGAGGACTGGAGAAGGACCAATGTGGTGCCCATTTTCAAGAAAGGAAGAAGGGATGAGCCGGGTAACTTTAGACCAGACAGTCTTACTTCTATTCCTGGGAAAATGCTAGAGAAAATAATCAAGGAACACATTTGTGCAGGCCCAGGTGGGGAAACGATGATGAGGGGAAACCAGCACGGGTTTGTCACAGGTAGATCCTGCCTGACAAACCTTGTAGCCTTCTATGACCAGGTCACGCACTGCCTGGATGCGGGAGCTGAGGCTGATGTCATCTTCCTGGACTTTAGGAAGGCCTTCGACACAGTTTTGCACCCTATCCTCATTGGGAAGCTAGCAGACTGCGGAGTGGACGCCTACACGGTCAGGTGGGTGGCCAACTGGCTTAGGGACCACACCTAGAGAGTGGTAGTGGATGGTTCCTTCTCAGCCTGGAGGGAGGTAGGCAGTGGGGTCCCGCAGGGTTCGGTCCTCTGACTGATATTATTCAATATCTTCATCAGCGATTTGGACGAGGGCGTGGAGAGCATCTTCTCCAAGTTCGCTGATGATACCAAGTTATGGGGCAAAGTTAGTACACCGGAGGGCAGGGAGCAGATTCAGGCTGACCTGGACAGGTTGGATCAATGGGCAGACAGAAATAGGATGCAGTTTAATAAAGATAAATGTAAGGTACTCCACCTGGGAAGGAGGAACCCCCAGCACACCTATAGGTTGGGGAGTGCCCTTCTCAGCAGCTCGGAGGCAGAGAGGGATCTTGGAGTCATAATTGACTCCAAGATGAACATGAGCCGGCAGTATAACAAGGCCATCAACAAGGCCAATCGCACCTTTTCATGCATTAGCAGGTGCGTGACTAATAGAACAAAGGAGGTGATGCTCCCCCTCTATGCGGCACTAGTCAGGCTGCAGTTGGAGTACTGTGTCCAGTTTTGGGCGCCGCACTTCAAGAGGGACGCGGGGAATCTCGAGAGGGTCCAGAGGAGGGCCACTCGCATGATTAGTGGCCTTCATGATAGACCCTACAGGGGGAGGTTGAGAGAGCTGAATCTCTTCAGCTTTCACAAGAGACGGCTGAGGGGAGATCTTGTGGCTGCCTATAAATTTATTAGGGGAGGTCAACGGGGAATAGGGGAAGCGCTGTTTACTAACTCCCCCCAAGGAGTGACTAGGAATAATGGGTGTAAACTAGTTGAGAGTGGATTTAGGTTAGATATTAGGAAGACATTTTTCACAGTAAGGGTGGCCAGGATCTGGAATGGGCTTCCAAGAGAGGTGGTGCTATCACCTAGCTTGGAGGTCTTCAAGAGGAGGCTAGATAGTCACCTGGCTGGGGTCATCTGACCTCGGTCCTCTTTCCTGCCAGGGACAGGGGGTCAGACACAATGATCCATTGTGGTCCCTTCTGACTCTACAATCTATGAATCTGAGAATCCCCCAGGCACTGCCTGGGATAACAAGGAATAACAGCTACAAATTGATTGAGAGCAGGTTCAGGCTTGATATCAGGAGGCATTACTTTACGGTTAGGGCTGCCAGGCTCTGGAATGGGCTCCCAAGGGAGATGTTGCTCTCCCCTACCTTGGTGGGTCTTCAAGAGGAGGTTGGATAGCTATCTGGCTGGGGTATTATAATCCCAGCACCCGTTCCTGCCCAGGGCAGGGGGTCGGACTTGATGATCTGTTCAGGTCCCTTCTGACCCTAGAAACTATGAGACTATGAACTATGATTATCTCACTATACGTCCTCATGGTGGCACTGGCCTCAATTGCAATCCATTGCTTGTCTGAACATAGCTTGTCTGAACACAGCTTGCTCTTGTTAGTTGTACCCTATATTGAAGGGCTAGGAAGGAGGTTAAGCCACTTCTCTCTGACTCTCCCACTCACTCTCTATATCAGTGTTTCTCAACCTTTTTAGACTTCAGGTACTCCTCTGTAATTCCTGTGAATTGAGTGGCACCTTATTTCCAAAACTTATTAGTACAGTGCTTACCTCCCCACACAGAGGCCAGGTAAGGAAGAATGTGTGCTTTACCTTCTCATACGCTGTAACACCCTTTAAAGGATGTCCTGGTGTCCCCGGTTAAGAATCATTGCTTTAATTCAGTGGTGCCCAGCCTTTTTATGCCGGGGGCCAAATGAGCGGTGTCAGGTTGGTCTGTGCACCAGATCCAGTCTGTGGGCCCAGTCTGGTGCTCCCAATCCCACTGTACAGCAGTGGCCCATCTGGGGCTACATGCAGCCACGCAGCAGCAGCCCACCTGGGGCCCAATGCCACTGTATGGGGTTTGGAAATTTGCCACTACTCTCCCTTGCCAAATGTCTGCACTCTACGGGACCTCATGGACCAGATGACGGATCCACAGGATAGATCTTGCCTGCAGGCCAGAGGTTGAGCACCTGTGCTCTAACTTAATCTTGTGGCAGGCCCTGGATTGGATAGCCAGATGCTATCCGCTGTGCCATGGTCCCCGCAGCAGGGCCCTTAAGGGTCTCTAAGATGCATTTTGCTTCTCTAAAGCACAGCACTTCCCAAATATCAGAAAAGCTAATGGCACTTTATCGTGCATCAGCAGATGCATGACGAATAGGTCCAAGGAGGTGATACTTCCCCTCTATCGGGCGCTGGTCAGACCGCAGTTGGAGTACTGCGTGCAATTCTGGACGCCACACTTCAAGAAGGATGGGGATAACCTGGAGAGGGTCCAGAGAAGGACCACTCGTATGGTCAAGGGCCTGCAGACCAAGCCCTACGAGGAGAGACTAGAGAACCTGGACCTTTTCAGCCTCCGCAAGAGAAGGTTGAGAGGCGACCTTGTGGCTGCCTTTAAGTTCATCACGGGGGCACAGAAGGGAATTGGTGAGTATTTATTCACCAAGGCGCCCCCGGGGGTTACAAGAAACAATGGCCACAAGCTAGCAGAGAGCAGATTTAGATTGGACATTAGGAAGAACTTCTTCACAGTTCGAGTGGCCAAGGTCTGGAACGGGCTCCCAAGGGAGGTGGTGCTCTCCCCTACCCTGGGGGTCTTCAAGAGGAGGTTAGATGAGTATCTAGCTGGGGTCATCTAGACCCAGCACTCTTTCCTGCTTATGCAGGGGGTCGGACTCGATGATCTATTGAGGTCCCTTCCGACCCTAACATCTATGAATCTATGAATATGAAAACCTTATCCTGGGGTGGTGTAACTCTGCTCCATTGCTGAAGACTAATGATTAACCTATTGGTATTTGGTGGTTGAGAACTTTTCCTGCTGTAACAGGAACTAACTTTGTTCAAGCATTTTGCCTGTCTTTTTTTCCCCCCACTCAAATTTTCATTGCAGAGTATTGTTTAGCAAAATCCAGCATCTTGTTGTGTTTCTTTGTATTGTAGTGCATTCCAGTGAAAGGTGCCAAAAATCAGTATTTGAGATTTAGGGGACCTTTGACTTCGTGATGTTCCAAATCCAAGAGCATTAGCATAAATTTGCTCTTGAATGCTTTGTGCACTTCTTACAAAATCATATTAGTCTTTCAAATGCTTTTGTGTAATACCTAATGCAAAAATGTTGTTCAGCAACAAACATGACAGAATCCTTTTGTTTTCTATGGAAGCATTCTCTTTTAACTTCCATATCAGGGAATACTCTCCACCCCAGGAGAGAGATCCTGCTCTGAAATGTATGCGGGTAGTAAGGAGACTGTGGGTGCATTTACACGTGCAATTCATTCAAAACATATTATGCTGGATTTTGTTGATCCCGGGTACACCATTTGAATGTGTGCCTGGGACTGCAGCACATTGAGCTGGGTTGGAGCAGCCCCAGCTGGCAGGGGAGCCAGCCTGTCAGCCCCAGGCTGCTCTGACTCAGCTCAATGTGCTGCGGAGGGGATGGTTGTGCATGAGGGTGCTCCAGTGTGGGGCTAGTTGGCAGGCAGCCCTCACAGTAAAGCACCCTTGTGCCCCAGTCCGCCCTGTCAATGTCTACATGTGCATTGCTGAGCATGAAAAAATTCTGCAGCAGGATAGTACTTGTGTTGACAAGGACTAACCTGCATGGAGTTTATTAGTTTCCTGCAGCCTAATAGGGCCACATGTGTAGACTGAGACATTTACTGCAGAGTTAATTAGGCAACTCTGCAGTAAATGTCTCGTGTAGATGAGCCCTGTGGGAAAAACTATAGAGTTTAGCTCTAATTGAGGAATAAATTCCTGTTCCAGAGAACACTTAAGGACACAATTAACTTTAAGCCAGCACTTAAATCCTGTTTATGCTTTATAATTAAGCATGTATTTAGGGCCCCAGTTTGGCAAGGAATTTAACCAAGTGCATAACATTGAGGTTGTTTTACATGCCTAAATTCCTTACTGAACGAAGGCCTTTAGTGGTCTGATTAGGGAAGGATTATAGCAAGTACTTAAAGGCAATTTTACATGTGCTCTGGGTGTGGGGGATGGGGCGGTGCTTTAATTAGAGCAGCTCTGAGAGCTGCTTTAATTAAAGTGCTCCAGTGTCTTGTGTATCAGTTTCCCTACACTTCAAAATGCGCCCCCCACTGCCATTTTGAAGCATGGAGATGCTGATACATGAGATGTGTGAGGCTGCTGGAGTGCAGTAAATACCAGGGATCCTGGTTTTCTCTGATTAAAAAAAAGATCCCAATTTCAGGGGTTACTTTATTTTAGCTATATAGATATATCTATAGCTAGCTATAGATATAGATATGTATGTATGTATGTATGTATTTCTGGTGTTTCATTTTAATCCTGGAAAAATGTGGATTTGGGGTTACAAAAATTGGGGAATTTTTTTATCAGAGAAAACTAGGATCCCTGGTAATTATCATGCTCCAGCAGATTCAATTACAGTGTGTTGGAGCAGCCTCCTGACACATCTAGTCACCCTAGCAGCTTTCCTGACCTGGGACAGGAATATGTTCACAGACCAACAGGAACAGCCAGCTGTCTCTGAGACATACAGCTAGTCTGCAGGTGTCTTTTTTTTCAAATCGTGTTACCTTATTGCTTTATGCTACCTGTTTGGTATCCCAAATCCTATTGAAATACTGCCTTACATTCCATCTTCAGTTGATATATTTTTTCAGGATTAAGTGGCTCCAGCGAGGGAGCAGAGGACTCTTTGGCAACGTGCTTGAAGATCACATCTGTATTCTCATCGATACATCTCAGTCTATGATAGACAAACTGCCATTGGTGAAAGAGAAAATATTTCAGCTCATGCAGGTTTGATAAAATTGCAATTCCAGAGACTTGGTGATTTGCATAATAGTATTAGCATTTATAACCAGTTCAAAGTTTTTAATGTATCCATATAAAAATGAAACCTTTAAAAACAGAACACTTTAATTTATCTAAAATTTTCATTTTCAGTGAAAACTTTCTTAGTTGCCTTCTTTCTCATTTTCATTTTTTCCCCATTGTTGATTTTGATTTGGTTTGTTTATTGCATTTTTTTCAAAACCAACAATTATTGAAAACAATAGATTCCATTTCAGTATGGAAAAAAATAATTCTAAAAAAGATGCCCCAAAGCAAATATTTGAGATAATACCTCTGAAAATTTTTGAAAATTAAAATAGTCTGCCTAACATGCTTCCTTCCAAAATGGAAAGATTTATTATGGTTAATTTTAAAAAGCATATCTACCATAAAAATATTGCCTCTGTTGTTCTTGACTTTGTCTTTGTACCATTATAGAAACCTTTTGCTTTGTTCATGACATGAGTGTGGTTAACACATTCAAAGCTTGATTGTATCTTAGAGCAGGGGTTTTCAACCTTTTTGGGTCAGTGTACCCCTGGTGGCCAGTTGAGAAGGAAGGAGTCCCTGGCGGCCAATCGGCGAGCAGGGGAGGGAGGTCCCCCAGCAGCCGGTCGATGAGTGTGGGGGGGAAGCAGTTGCCAATCAGCGAGCGTGCCAGTGCTGGTGGCATACCCCCGTTTGAAAACCTGTGTCTTACAGGATACAAAAATCAAGGGAAGGCACCAGCTACTAGGAAATCTATGGGCTTTTGTGTGCTTTGGGTCATTCCTGAAACCATTGAAGTACATATCTAACTTCATTCATTTATGCATATTTATTTCACTCACTGAGAGCAACTAAACTCAGAAGTAATTTTGCACGTTCTTACATAGTTACTGAATTCTGGTTTCAGTCTCACAAATTTGTTGATTGGGCCAAATAACAAAGGCCACAACACTATAAGAAATTTTTCAGTTTTCAGAGTTCATTGGGGTGGGCGATGCATGTAACCTTAAGGGTATGTGTAAATGTCTTGTGAATTTGATGCTGTATTCGGTAAGCTATAAGTTATTAAGATATACATTATGCATATATATGGTCAGGCCTGATTGGCTGTATCAGCTCTTGTGTGGTTTCAGAAGCTAAACTGGCAGGCCTGGACAGTACTCAGGTGGAGGACTCCTGAGAATCCCAGTTGCAGAAGGCACAAACCAAAGAATCACGATCATTGAATATTAGACCACAGAAGCTCAATCAGTGATAAGGATTCCTTTGCCCTCATCATTGCTTCTAAGCTAATTTGAAAGGAATCTAGAAGGAAATACAGATACATTTATGTTTAGAGAATATTACTAAGGCTATGAAATTAAATACTCAAATACTAGGAGAAAACAAATATAGTAACCTGTATTGCCTTAATTCAACTTCCTTGTATGGTTTACAATACTGTTTTTAATTACATGATTGCATGTTATTTTTCTCACCCCTGCCTCATTCCACACAATAGACAGTGCTCACTTTAATGAATAGCTGTTAAATAATTCGGGTTTTTTTCATTGTTTAGTGTGTATTCCTCCTTGTGCTGTTTTCTATTCAAAACCTGCTCTAAAGATGAATTATTACATTTCTCATTGGCTGTTCTATGATGCTTATCATTATAATATCCAGCTCTTCACAAATATTAATGAATTCATTTTCACAACACTCTTGTGAGTTGAATGGGTATTATTATCCTCATTTTAAAGATGGAAAAGGGATACACAGAACAGATTAAAGTTAAAAGTGTCTGCTAATTTTCTAGTCCCAGTTTTACTTTCCTCTGTATTGCCAGCCTGGAGGCTCTGAGGCAGACACTTGTCACGGCAAATTTTTGTCCAAAAGTATACATCTTGATAAAATTATGAAGCAAATGTAAATATATGCTTTTAAATGGGTAGTATTGGAAGCTTATTGATGTATAAATATTTAAATATATAGAATAAAATAATATGACTGTACTATATTATATCATCAACTAAACATGAATGAAAAATATTCTTGTGATTATTGCTGTGCAAAGACAACATGTCAGTCTGCTTTACATATTGGGAAAAATCAATGGACTGTCTCTTGCAGGAGCAGCTTAGACACAAAAGCAGCTTTAACTTTGTGAAATTTGATGCTCAAGCAGCAGCTTGGCAAGACAAACTTGCTGAAGTTAATGAAGAGAATTTGCAGGATGCTTGGCTATGGATAAAAGGACTTGAGGTAAAAATTAGAATGTATCAAGAAGCTTGTACTGACTAAGTTATACTTGCATCCCCTGATTCTATAGCTTTTATAACTGAATATTTGATTAGTGAAATCTATCATGAGGCATTTGGAAAGCACTGAGATACAATGGTTAAATAACATTTGGATCTGGAAGACAGGTGTTGGCATGTCATGTCAGCCTTACTGGAGTTTGTATGTAAGGAATTCACTATATAACAAGCAAAACCATTTACTTTTATAATACAGCACATTCGAAATATCACTGTATGTCTCCTACTCCAGTGACTTATATATGAAATGCTGGAGATGAAAGAGTTTAGAATACTACCTAAGGATTCTGAAGCTTCAGACCAATATAAATAACACAATTTAATGTATTTAGCAAATGAGAGCAAAGCACAGGTAAATACATGGAGCGGGGGGGGATACATTGCTAAACTGTGCCTAAGAAGGTACTGATTGTTTTCAGCGTAGGAAATTGAATTTTCAAAGCTTTCTCCAGTCTTTGCTGATAGATCACTGATTTGAATCGTGTGTGTGAGACAGAATCTTGCAAGACTGAGAATATCTTGAAATAGCATATATAGAGTATTACCAATCTTTCATGCGATTAGGAATATCCCTTTTTCCATTGTTGAGTAGGGCTGGCTCCGTGGTTGACTTACTACATTTCTTTCCATGCAGTCAGTTCTAGGTCTTGGAAAAGCAGAGGGAATTGCCTAAGGAGATTTGATGGCCAAACATCACATCTGTTACTGACCCTTAATATATTAAAAACAGCACATGCATTAAATCTGATAACAGAAAGCCAGCTTGAGAATAAAGTTAAAATGAACAGAAGATCACTGTGAATATTAATCAAACAGATTCTTTGATTTCCTGTCTTACTCTTGGGTCCCTTGAGCTTGCACTCAAGAGAAGGGTGATTTGTAAACAGTAACAATTCTCAAAAACCCCTCTAATACTAATGATATCATTTATATCTTAAGTAACAACAATTGATAATTGATAATTGACAATTGACAAGTTACAACAATTGAAATTCAAATGATTGTGCAATCACATCTGCTAGCAAAAACACATAAAAAGTATCGGTGGGTGCGTCTACACGTGATGCTATGTGGCTGTAGCAACACGCTATGGTGATGTAGCATCCTTGGGCAAAAACCATGACACTGTTGCTGCATTGCCATAGTAACACACTCCCTTGGTATAGCGTGTTGCTATGGCACATAGCGGCTAAAAATAACTGTGCGCCACCGGCATGCCACAGTATGGGCTGTTACTGTGCCGTCATTTAGTCATTTAGTACTTCCAAAAGAAAGTACTAAATGACGGCACGGTAACAACAGTGCGATAAGGGCATTTGTAGACGTGTCTAGTGACATGTTTAGTGTAGTGCTACTTCAGAGATTTAGAAATGGTAGAGCTTTTACTCCTAAGGTATTTTCCTGATATTCTCTGGAATTACATTCATCTGTGGACAGATATAACTTTAAACTATTTAAAAAGGTGAGGAGGGAACTTCCTGCAGGAATGTACATTTTGCTGTTCTAACTATCATATCCATCCACTTCTATACTGGTTTAGGGTATGGACAGACATAATACTTGAACTGTTTCAAACATGTCATTTACTGGTAAACAGTTCACAGTTGTCCTAGTTTAGAGGTATCTGCACATAAACTGCCAAGGGTTCTAAGTAAACTGCTAAGGGTTCTAGGAACTGCAATACTGTACGAGGGGTTTGACAGCATGCCTTCCAGTGGCAAGTACTCTGGTAGTCCATTAGTCAGGGAGGAAGATTCCAATTGGCTGACGCCAAGGAAGGAATTGCAGTTGCAATTTTCTGACCTCTCTACTCACTAACATTGAGTTCAATAAAGAACATTCCTGCATATTACCAAAATCTGTGTGGTGGTACCCTCCTGCAGGTGCCCAGATATGTGTGTGTGTGGGGAGCATCTGCCCAGACCCTTGCTTTTGGGTCCCCTAGAGCTGGGTGATCTGGGGCTGTCACAGCTTTCTTGAGAGCACTTTCCCCTAAGCCACTCATATCAATTTTTTTCAATTCCTGGTAATATATTCAGGGTTTGGGGCATCACTGACTGACTTGGGGATAAAAGGGTGGCCAGTTGGTTGGGGAGATGCCTGGAGCCCAGCTTCTCCCTTCCATTGGGGGCTGAGTGCTTCAGGGGTTGCCCAAGGTCTCTGGTTCTGGCTGCCGCTTTAAGGCAAATTTCTGTAGGGATGGCCATCTGGGAAGGTGCCTGGACCTCTGCTTCTGGGTCCCCAGATGTTAACAATTGCCTCTCCTTTTTAATAGTCTTGATGTGCCTCTCCTTTTTAGTAGTCTTGATGTGTGATTAATCAAGCTAACCTTTCTTAGGGCACTGTTGCTGTCTGCTAGCTACTCCTGGCCTATTTCACAGTCTTTTTAGCACTCTCTTCAGCTCTTTTCAGAATCCTAGATCTGTCTATGGAGATAAGTTTTCAGCAACAGCTAGGATTCCAGCTTTAGTTATGCAGGAAAAGGAGGGTGGGCACCTGAAGATTAGAGTCTGTCCCTGCTCTGTCATCATAACCCTGGAAATAATCTTTTTTCTTCATTCTGGCTTTAAGAACAAAGTGCATGTTATATTCGGGAGTGGGTTGTATGCAAGAAAATATGCTATATGTTAAGGGAGCAGACAGAGGTTGTAGGAGAAAGGCAACCGGTACTAGAAGTAGGAAGGTTTAATAAAACCACATCCCCTACCTTGGACCTTCTTGCCTCTATGTTGTCTCCTATTGCTTGCTTTTCCTCGTACAACTCCTACTTGTTTGACATCTCATAACATGCTTGTTTGCACAGCTGTTGAACATGGAATTAATGCAAATTATGCTACTTGACTACATGCATCTATTTTCTGACTGATGGGCACCTAATATTTATACTGTCACTGTAGAATGTTACTGTAACTGCTTCCCTAGATTAGTTATGCCATGCACTGTTTTAAAATATGAAGAATAGAGTTAACAGTCCATTTAGGAGTTTAACGGTATTTTGTGTGTGCTTTCTCTTTCTGGGGGTCTTTAGGTTGGAAGTTCTACCAATACACTCAGTGCTCTTCAAATTGCTCTTGCTGATCATGATGCTGAAGCCATTTATCTTCTTACGGATGGGAGGCCTGATCAGGTATTTGTGAAGTAAGAAAATAGGAGTGGTGTGTTGAGTGGATGATAGTGGCAGGAAGCTAAAACAAAAGTGAATACAGTGCACATGAAATCCAGGAATCTCATCAGGGTTCAGATAGAAGTGCAGATCCTAGATGTAACTTAGAAGGATTTTTGCAAAGCGTTCTGAGTTACTGTGTTACCCCAGACCAAACAGAAGTTCACTGTTAGTTCCAGGGAGGAGGGGACTTTAGCTGTGGGTTGGGAGCCTGCAGCCAGGTTCCCATAGCAATGGCCAAGGCTTTCTGCCAGTGCTCACTGTTTTCAGAATGAGAGGGGGGAAAGGCAGAGGATGGAGGTCATTCTTGGGGTTCCCCAGCTGGTGCTGAAGGGTAGGGTGGGTGAATTGGAGTGCTCCACCTTGGGTGGGGGGGACTGCAATACACCTGCCCCACCCTCCAGGGGGGGCTGAAAACCCCCCAGACGGAACTCCCTTTGCTCCCTTTTCCCCTCCCATTTTGAATCAGAATGATTCTGAAAACAGCAACAGGGCTTTGCAGACACAAGTTACAAAAGACGCTACATTTTGTAACATCTGTATTTGATGCCTGTCAGATTTTCACCCAATTTGCCATTTTTGAAGCTGTTTGCAGTCATGCAATCATGTCTGGTCACAGCTATAAACTGCTTTTTGTGGCCAGATCAGGCAAAAATTGGCACTTCTGTCTTAACCTTCAGCCTTGGCGGTTGTCTGTTATAGAGCTGATCAGTTATGCCTCTAACCTAGTGATGACATTGGTGGTAAAGCGGGGTTATGTTCTGAATTCATTTACAGCAGTTCATGTTAAGAGATATGGATTACAATTTAATCTGTAAGAAGTTTTTTAATCAGCTGGTAATTGCTAAAAGGGACTAAAAGGGCATCCTAAGCTCCATATTTAGATTCTTTGTTGAAGAGTGTCCTGACCTACTGCTGATAGAAATATTCTAATTAATTAAATGGAGAAATCTTGAAACGTAGTACTACATTTAAATGTAAAGTACTACACTTAATGAACAGTTCAGTACAACACTTTTCCCTGCAAATAACACATAAGAGTATGGTTGTGTATCCTCTCTCGTCCCTTTATGGCAGGTATATGAGGGATATTCCACCCCTAAACACTAGGAAATAAATGTTTTACTGGTAATTGTAGGCAGAAAATTAACTGTTGAGTAAAAATTTCCTGGAGTTTTTAAAAGTATTTTGTCATGTCAAGTGATCATCCGTTCATATTGTATAGAATAGTTCTAATTTTTCATATTTGGTCAAATTATCTCATACCATCATAATTCTGGAATGCTACATTCATTTAAATGGATTTAACTCTCAATTTAAATGGAAGTGAGATCAAAATTTTGCCTAGAATGCATGTTATGTATGCAGTTTATCTTAAACTCAAACCAGCTGAGAGTTTGATAGGCTATAATGTAGCGGCCAAAACTAGAAACATATAAGTGCTATAAATGAGACGGAATTGAAATTTTAAACTTCATAGTGAAAGCTAGCTACATTGATATGGACAACAGCATAAGAATGCAGCAGGTGCTGGGGTGGGGGAGTGGGCTGTCTCATACAGGGCATTGATGACTTCAGGTTGCAACTGTTGCAGCAGTTGTATAGTTGTGGCAAAAGCTGTTTTTTACACCCTTACCCCAATCAGTTGTCCCTGTTGCCCTGCCCTAGTTATGCTACACGATATGAGTGTTTTTGAAATACTGTATTTATCTAGGAAAATTCATCTCAGGGGCAGGATTTGGCATATGGCAAAATCCTGCTTTTAGTTAGATTAATAACTGCTGCAAAAGGTATATAAAGTGAATCGCAAAAATAAAATGAAACCCAGGAAAAAGTGTTAAAGGCTTCCATATGTGTTTTTTTTGGTTTTGTTTCTCCTCTGTGCCTTGGTTAGAATGACTTGGTCCCACCCACAAGACAGATTTCAATTGCTGATTTCAATTGCTGATTTTAATAGGGATTAAATCAGCAAACAAGAAGGGTTAATTTGAATATTTTAATCTTTTGTGCTTTAACTTTTAGTTATTTTCCTAAAAATGATTGGTCATTCTCAAAACACTGAATTGTAACTAAATGTAAACATTGCATTATAACATGGGCATCAAACTCATTTAGCTTCTCTGTTTGGAAGATTAGCGTGGGCCCGGTTTACAGGCCAGATCTGGAACACAGAGCCGTGTCAGTCAAGAACTGCCCACCGGGCCAGAAATTTTGGTGGTGGGGCAAGTGACAGCTGTGTTAATTCCTGTGCCCTCAGAGACACAGCAAACACCACTCATTCTGGTGCCAAATTTCTGACCTGTGAGCAGCCCTGCAGATCAGATGACATGGTTCCACAGTCTGGATTCAGCTTGTGGGTTGGGAATTTGGTGATGGATGAGCAGTGGCTGCTGCAGGTCTCAGAGTCTTGCCAAAGTTGCTGATGCTTGCCGTGCTGTCATGGGGCAGTCCCACAAGCCAGATGGCATGGCTTCATGAGCTGGATCTAGCCCACAAATCTTATCTTTGAAACCTTTTCACCACAGATAGATGTAACAATTTTAGCAATATTACAAGATACTGTTAATAAGCTGCTTCTTTTTAAAGAAAATGTTTGTGTTCCAAGCCAAATCAGCCAAATCAAGTCCAAATCCATGAGTCAGTCCAGAACCATAAGTGGCCCTACAAACCGGCAACCATCCTCTATCCCCACCAGGGGCTTCAGATATTTCCAAAGTCTTTTGGCAGGCATCCTACATGCAGGCCCAAACCCAGAGGCTTGGGGTTCGGATGACCCCAAGTTTTACCTGCCCTCAGCGATATGACCACCAGAGCAAGCTAGGGAGGAGACCCTTATTTAAAAAAAATGGGCTTTAAGCACCGACACCTCAGTGGGTACTAAACCACGCCAGAAGAACAGTTATCCCTGGGAATGCTTAAGGAAAACTCCCTTCATGGACCCAGATACATAGTGTTTCCCGTGCTGTAACAGGCAAAAGATTATGTGATACTGTTAATAAGCTTTTTTTTTCTTGGAAAAAAAAAATATATATATATATGAGGTTATATATATCTACACTCCGAGCATCACTCCACAAAGAAAAATCATAACCCATTACAAAAACTGCACCTGCGCAGCCCGCACACCCATACAAAGCTGTTATGCAGCTGTTTCCTCTACATGATTCATGCGTGCAAGTAGCAATACAAGCATATTAGGGCTGTGTGAAATTTTGTTGGCTGTTTCATTTCGACACTGTTTTGACTCATTTCAAGGTCAAAACAGCAAAATCAAAATGAAACAAAGGGCTGAGAAACAGCCTCGAAACAAAACGAGGCTAGTCTAAATGTTTCAGAAGTAAAAATGTTTTGGCCATAGCGTTGGGGAAACGAACTCAGCTCAGCTGGGCTGACTTCCCATCCCCAGTGTGATCTAGTGCTGGGGATGGAGAGGCAGCCCAGCTGGGCTGACTTCCCACCCCAGTGTCATCTAACACTGGGGATGGGAATGGGCTGACTTCACGTCCCCAGCAAAACATCAAAACACCATCGAAACAGCCTCTCTGTTTCAATGGAACAGAACAGAATGGAACAGTTGTTTCGAATCAAATTGAAATTCAAAACAGAATGTTGTTCTGTTGAACCGCCGAAACTCAAGGCAAAACAGAACAGTGCTGTTTCACACAGCCCTAAACCATATTAAAATGGCTCCAGCTTTAGCCATACTTTTTTCAGGTTAGGGTAAGTTAGCTCATTTGTACTGCTGTAGCATCATGTAGATTTTACAGGCATAACAGCTGTTGTGTGCTCCTGAGCAGTAGCAGTACCTCCTCCTTTTATGAAGTAGCTAAATGTATGTTGTCCATATCTGACATCAAAAATGTATGCTGTGGTTATGGGTATATGAATGAGTTACCATGAGGTATGCCTGGGTGTGAATTTGCATTCACTTAAACAGCACTTAATTTTTTTTGATTAGTTTAATAAAGCTACCTTAAATGTTTCAAACATATTTTTAATTGAAAACTGATTTTTAAACATAGGAAGTGTTGTTTTCAGTAGTGAATTGAACTGGTAGTTTCAGATTACTAGGTCCTTCAAAATTTCAGAATGAGCAATCTTCTATTTGTGCACCCAGTCTTAATTTATAGATTGGAAGAAAAATAAAAGCTTTCTGGTTGTCCCAGTCCTAACTGATGTCTTAACTTTGAATGGCCCAGTAATTAAATATAAGTAATTGATTGAACTAAAGCAAAGAATGTATTTTTCTGTACTTAGAGAAGAGCCTACCCCTGTTAAAAGCTAGTTTAGCATTTCATCAACTTTGGGTTCAGGTACTTATCCAGTGACTTTCCTTCATTCAGTGGTTTAGCTTACTTCAAAACTTCCAGAGCAAACATGAACTGCTTTACATGTCTTGCAAAATATATATTTAAAGTAAAATAATATAAATTTAATTAGCCTATAGTTAATTTATGTCTGAAATTAGGCTGTCATAATTGTAAATTTAGTTGATAGTTCATTTTTAAAATGAAAAATGTACTTCATTTAAATGTTAAAAATCCAATTAAAATATTATATTTTTATCATTTTTGCCTACAAGCAACTATATTGCTTATGAAATCCTGGACACATTCTATAAAGAGTTTGCTAGGTATCATATTTCATACATTTTTTTTGTGCATTTTCCATTTTTTTTTTTTTTTTTTTTTTACAGCCACCAAAATCAATTTTGGCTCAAGTTCATCTTCATCATAAGGTTCCTATTCATACCATATCTTTCAACTGTGATGATACAGAGGCTAATAAATTTTTGCATGAATTGTCTACTGAGACAGGTGGACGGTTTCATTATTATAACATTTATTTGAGGGATCCTGAATCTCCAGAGCCAATTGTGGTGAGTAGTTCAAATTAAATATGAGAGTTGGATTCTTCATGGCATATGAGAGACAAAAGGGCGTGCAAAGATACAATTTGGTATTATAAGTGTACTGGTAAAACAAGAGTATAATAATTTCTTTCCATTCAGGATTAAAGCATTTTAAAGTACTTAGTCTGCAATTTCTCAGCAACAGAATTTTATTAAGTCATATCAAAACTTTTCAAGGTCAAACATATACCGCTGCTGCTAGTGTAAAATCAGTGTAAAGGAGATATTTAGCTCTGGAAAAGATGCATGCAATTCCTTGTATCTCAAAAAGGAGTTAAACTGGTTTACAGCTGGATTAAAATGAATCTAAGATTTGTATGCTAACAGTATTGTTTCAATTAATGAGAGCTAAAGTGAATTTGAAGCCCTAAAAGTTTGACATACAGTTGCCATTGGGGAGACATGTGTAACCATTACATTTATAAAGTAGCACTGACGCATCAAGTGTAACTAACAAGCTTAGCCTAAAAATCCCCAATAGTAAATTTCCTAATGGATTCACAGTAACAGTCATTTTAATTAAAGTGAGTGCTCTCAGTTAATTAATTCTCCAAACTCAAGGAGAAGGGTAAGCCAACCCAAGTCTACAATTAGGAACAAGACAGTAGTAGTAATTTTTGAATTTCACAGATAGTAAGTCAGAGATGCTAGACTAGAACTAACACAATTTAAAATATTCTATAGGAGGTACTAGATGCTCTAAGGCAGGGGTGTTTAACTAATTGAATATGGACTGTGGAGCTTCTCAGGGGCCAGATCCAGACTACAAGTGATAGTGGCAGCATTAATCCACACAGCTGTCAGAGCATTGTTTCGACACAGCTCTGAAACTCAGTGAGTTGACAGCACTGCCATTTCCCTCCCTTTTTCCTCTGCTACCAATCTTAGTTATCAGGAGTGATTCAAACTCCAGATTTTGATGGTGAGTGAGAGAGAAATTAACTCCTTGGACTCCAGAGCTGAGCCAAAACAGTGGAGATAAATTATTTTATGGTAGCTGTGGTGATGAGCCCACAGCAGAATCTGGCTTGTGGAGGTGGGTGGTCCATCCCATGAGAAGCCATGAGAAGCCCTGTATGCTAATGACACTGTTTCTCAGGCCTTTTGTTTGACACTTAAAGCTGTGTAAAACAAGCTTTAAGTAGGATGGTGAGGGTTAAAACATTCAAATAGACTCTTGAGTCATTTCAACCAATGCAAAGAATTTTTTGATTAATTGGCAAAACCAGATTAATAGCTGAGGAAAATCATAATCTTATGAGATGGATCTTGACTGCCGCAAAGCAAGGCTGGCCAGGCTTCTGCTTCTACAGCAGGGGGTTTCTTCAGCAGTCCAACAGACACACACAGTCTGGTGGGTATCCAGTCAGAGCTTATCTAACCATAGAAGTTCTCCCAAATGCCCTCCAGCCTGTGTCCAGTATTTATAGATGGATGGTAATCATAGTCTCAGTATTCTAAGGAATGATCTCTGATTGGCTTTATTTAAAGTTCTTTGTTTCACTGGAACTTTCAGAACTGGATTAAACTAGATTTTTTACAAACCTGGAAGATGTCACAATTGGGATACATATCCTGCAAATGCAAAAAGGGTGAAGGGAAACAAGTTTCTTATCTTCTTCCATTCCTTATTTATACTGGTCTGTTACTTCTTCACTTTAGTTTATGATTAGGCATGATTTGCATTCTTATATCTAAGCATCTACTGTTAGCAAGACGATAACATTCAATACATTTGGTCCTTTTCTCTAATGTTAATAGAGTTAATAGATAAGTAAGGTTGGATAGTCCCTTGTTTTCCACAGATTGTTGTCTAAATATAAATGTGTTTCTACTTTTCACATATCACAACACTCCCTTTTGAGTAGGGTGTTTATTTATGGTTGTCAAGGTGGGCACTTATATACGTGATGGGGGTTTAGTCCTCAGGGTCTTATTCTATGCCCCCTGGATTGAAGTGGCAGGGCATAGAATAAAACGTTGAGGACTAAACCATTTCAATTTTTTCATCATGTTATAGTGAGGGGCCCGATCCTTTTTTTTTTTTGAGCTGGAGAATGCCCCTGAGCTGTGGGGCCCCCCAATTCTTCCCTTTGTGGTGGTGGCACCCCGTGATGCCACCCAGACAGGCTGCTAGCAGGCCGGGTGCTGCCCCAGCTTGGAGGCAGCACCCGGCCTAATCCAACTTTTCCCCCAACCCCAAGCTGGGGCAGCACCCGGCCCACTAGGAGCCTAGCTGGGCAGCCCCAGGGACTACTGCCACTGCAGAGGGAGGGACCAGTGCCCCTGCAGCTCAGGGGCTGCTTGGCCCACAGGCAGCTCACCTCTCAGCTGCGGGAAAGGTGGGCAGGCTCTGTTGAAGGAGGAAAAAAAAAAAGTATCAGGCCCCTTACTACTTCTGCCTTCAGCAGGTGCATGTGGCTGGCAGGATGCCTGGGGCTGCCTGGGAATGGGCTGGGTTGCCCCTGGGGCAGTGTGGGGAGGCAGCAGGATGGCGGCTGGGTTGCTGGAGGCCAGAGAAAGCAGATGGAGGGTGCTGGAAGCCTGGACAGGCTGCTGTCTGGCTGGGTGCTGCCTTAGCTTGGAGGCACCTGATTGAACACTTCCCCAAGCCCACCCGGGATTCCAGCACCCCATATACCATCACCACGGCCTTCTCTGGTGGCCAGTATACCCAGCTTGCCCCTGGGGCAGTGTGGGGAGGTGGCAGGAGTGCATCTGAGTATGCTGGTGGCCAGAGAAGGTGGTGGGGATGCTGCATGGGGCACTGGAAGCCCGGATGGGCTTGGGAAAGCATTGGATCAGGTGCCTCTGAGCTGGGACAGCACCTGGCCAGCTAGCAGCCTGCTTGGACTTCCTGTGCCCCATACACCATCCCTTCTCCAGCCACCAGCAAACCCAGCCACCCTCCTGCCACCTTTCCACGCTTCTGCAGGCAAGCCAGCCCATTCCTGGTCAGCCCTAGGAGTCTTTCCACCTGCAGGAGCCTGCTGAAGGCAGAAGCAGCGAGGGGCCTGATCCTTTATTTTTGTGGAACATGCCTGCCTCTCTTGTGGCTGGAGGGCAAGCTGACAGCTGCATTGTTGCAGTTTGCAACATTACAAACTAAGCTACATCAGGAAGTATTTTAGTTTGCAATGATGCAAACTCATTTAAAATCCCCCAAACATTTGCACATCTACAGTATGATGCCATTAAGTCACACAAAGTTACATTTTTGTCACATGTACATGGTAATGGCATCACGTGTACAAGCACCCAGTCTCTCACGTCTTACAGGTTTTACCTTGAAATGTAAATGTAGCTTCTTGCTTTCCTGTTTAAGTAAGCAGTTTGGTAACTTTCCCCTGCTCAGGTCTGTCATGTAGCTCCAGCATCAGAGGGCCCATTACATGTAATGACTAATGTCAGTTCTCTGCTAACTACATATGTCACAAATGTCAGTTCTGTGCCAACACCCTACTATACAGAGTCAGTTTATGTGATTATGTACATGGCAGAGAGGTGGGAAGGATGGCCACATTTTGTGCTTTTGGCCTAGTGAGGCAATTAAGGTCATCATCAGATTTGCTACCTGTCCCAAAAGAGTCAAAATCAGCTCACTTCAAGACTATCTTTATGGCCTGTCATTTTGCCCTAGCTTTTGGAGAGACAGGTCTGTAATAAAGGTGGGATTTGTCTCATGGAACAGTTTGGTATTCATCTCTTACAGGTTACTTATTTATTGTGTTAAGGTTTAGGGACTCTACTGATCTTCTGTTTCCTTGGGCTTTTATTTAATTTAGAAGTGGTAAGTTCTAGGATGGCTTTAGCCCCCTTTCCACCTGCCTTTTTATATTATCCTTAATATAAATGGGCAATACTAAAGAATATCTAAAGGACAGAAATGAGATGGTATGAGAATATTATGCATATGTTCATAATGGAAATGTAGGAAATTAACAATGAAGAATGAGTAAATGAATATGGCAGTAGTTTACATCAGAAATGATTTATGGAAGATTCTCCACTGCCTTCTACTTTGTGTCTGTGCAGAGTTGGTTTAAAATTCTATCATTCTGATCTGGCAGTGTTTTGTACCCAGTCCACACACACTTTTTTCAGGTAGAGGATGACACCCAGGCCCATGTCAAAACTAACAACAGATAAAGCAAAGCATATATAACTAAATCAGATATTCTACTGTTTATAATATGGCTATATAAATTTCTTTGGACCATATAAGAGCGTTTCAAAAGGGACAAGCGGTTTGCTAGGAAATTCCAGTGTTGTTCTTCTAATTAAATCTAATTAAATTGCATGTGTTGTATTTGTCCTGTTTTTGCCATCAGTTTGCTTATTATACTGAGAATGTGAGCAAAGAGGAAGTCTGTAAAGAAAATAATTCAGCACAACCAAAACTTAATCCCATCTTTCTAGTTGAATAAATACCCAAACTTACTTTCAGAATTTGGATTGTTTCAGTTAAGAAATGAAGCATGTGTTAAATGTAATTGCAATAATGCATTTGCTTTGTATTTTGTCAGAGTGAAGATATATGCCTTTTAAAAAGAGAAATTGAACAGGGGAAGAAAGATCTAGAGAAAGTGAAGGCTTTCCATGCTGAATGTTTGATGATAGATTGGTGTAATGGAGAAAAAGAGCCTGAAAACAAGTATGTCCTCAACTGTCTCTATCCCTCAGGATGCTCTCTGGGTGACTCTGTCTATCTGTTGCATTTTTTGTCTTGTTCCACATTTTCCAGCTGATGACATCCCAGAAACAGTTTCCATTTGCAAGGAGAAATTGAAAATACTTTAATTGGCATTTTCAAAAGAATCAAACTATTTTATAGTAGGAAAAGAGGTGCCTGGGAAAATATATTTAAAAAATGTAATACAGTGAACTGGAATAAAATGGAATGCAATCAGGACCAATAACAAGAATCAGTGTAGGGCAGGGGTAGGAGCTTTTTGCCACCTGGGCTCTATCCCAGAAGTCTCTTCCCTTTCCTGCTCCAAGTAGCTGACTGCCAGATTTCCAGCCTCTCTGCAGCAAGTGTAGGCTCATATGCTGCAGAGCAGCAGGCTCTATATAATAGAGGGAAACTTTGTGGAACTAAGGGGCTGTGTGGCATGGCTCTATGACACCAATCCCCCATGCTGGATCAGACCTCATCTGGCCTGAGTGCTGTAGGTTGCTGACTCCAGGTGCACATTGTGGCTAGGGACAGACATTACACATAAACTGTTTTAAGTGATGAGAAATTGGTTTAAACCTCTAACAGAACAGACATTCAGTGCACATAAACAAGTCTAAAAATGTCTGAAACCGGTTTGAGATAAACCTGGTTGAATGTAGTATCAGACTTAACTGATTTGGGGCAAACCAGTTTATGCAATGTCTGTCCCAGACCAGGAGTATTTGCTGCCTCTAGCAGATGAGACTCTTGCTCTCTTTGCCCTGACTGGTTAGCTAAAATTTGTAGCATCTGGATGGAGCTGGCTGGGAATTTTTGTAACTAAAATGGTCTTTTCTGTGGAGCTGTTTGTCTTTGTAATTATACATCCATTGGACCAGAGAAAACATGAGCCATTTATTTCATATGTTTCAGTGCTGGGGCATAGAAGGCTGAAATTCAAGTCCAGTCAAAGTTGAAACCTGTGTGTGTGTGTGTGTGTGTGTGTGTGTGTGTGTGTGTGTGTGTGTGTGTGTGTGTGTGTGTGTGTGTGTGTGAGAGAGAGAGAGAGAGAGAGAGGGAGATATCTTTGAAAGCTCTTTGGTTTGATTTGGAAAAGAAGTTTTTTTGAAATTGTGGAATTTTTCATGGGATATGTAGATTTTTTTCCCCATATAGTTTTACTTACAGATTGTTCCCATTAGAGGGAGCTGTTTCTCTGATGCATTATAGTTTATTTTCAAGGAAAGTACATAAAGTCTTATTTTCCTGAACGAAGTAGGAAACAAACAGGAGTGAATTCCTCTGGTCAGCAGAGAGTCTGAAGACTCACTCAGATCAGCACTTTCCTCAGACTGTTTCTCTCAGCTTTGCCCTTGGGGGTACACTAGAAGTGTGTCTCCGGCTACGTGTTAGCTTTTCTGCTCTCATCTCTGCCTGCTTCCATGGTGTTTTTGGTGTTCTTCTCCCCTATATAGAGCACAAAATCAGTCTTTGACCCACATGTGGGTTTTCAGACATCCAGGATATCACTTGAACTGCCTAACCCAGCCACTGCTCAGGTTTGCTTGGGGTTTAGTTCTTGGGCAGTAGTTATTGATTATTTTAGCTGCTAATAAACAAAGGGGAATGTAAGTGTTAATTCATTTAGCCAGAATATAATGCACAGCAACTACAACCATGTGTTTTCTCAACCGTTAGCATAATGGTACTTACCTTAGGGGTCGGACATACTTTTCCTTTTTAAGTGGTGATCTTTTGAAAACATATCCATACACTCATGCTGTTTGTCCCTGTGATTTCTGTGACATTCCAAGAAACTGGTGACCAAGTGATTCCTTCACAAAAAAAAGCTAATTGGAAGTATAATACAACAAAGAATGAGCGTCTCTTCCAAGGCTATAACTAGTCCTTCCAAGTCCTGATGGAGGCTAATTTCTGGGCTACTCTAGGAAAGTTTGCTTTGCTGCTGCTGCTGCAGTTCCTGTTATGTGGCCAAACCTTGGATCGTTAGGTGTATCTGATGCCTTACAGGAACAATGTATGAAGCAAAAAGAATAAATGATTATACTTAGTGCGCTTTTATACAATAATTCCAAATAAGAAAAAACACTTTATAAAAATGACTCTCACTTTCAAAACAACCCGAATAAAGGCCAAAGTTTGTGGTTAGAGATGAGAAGATTTATATCTTGTGGAGTGGTTTGAAGTGTGGTAAAAAAGATCAGCAGCTCCATATTAAAAGGCAGAGTGATTTATTTTATAGAATCATAGAAAATTAAGGTTGGAAGAGACCTAAGGAGGTCATCTAGTCCAACCCCCTGCTCAAAACAGGACCATCCCCAATTCAAAGTAGGTTTTAATTTTTATTAGCACTTGTTATTAACATATCGTTTACTGCTTATAGATAGGATGGCTTACCTTTTCCCCTAGAATTCAGACCGGCTAGAGTTAGAACATTCTGGCTTCAGTAAAGAATAAACTGTTTACATATTTACATCCAGATGTTTATAACTGAACATTTTAAAGCAAAACTAACAACTTTTAAGCCACTCTGAACACTTAGGAACTAGTAAAACAATATTAATCATTGTCTAACATTTGAAATCAGTGTTCGATTTAAGCTTTATAACACTGGAAAAGTGATTTCTAATAAAAGTATTCATACTTTTGAAGGCATTCACTTGCTTGTTTTTTTTCCTTCATCTGTTATGAACAGTCCTCACAAGCAGACTTTTACTACTTCATCTATAACCATGCACATCCAGGAGCTGAATGCTTCTCCCACCAGTAGACCACAGTGTACATTAGAAGAGCCAACATTGACTGCACACCACCAGATACTAAATACATGGCAAACTTGTAATGACAGTCCAGCCATAAGGAAAAAGGCACTGTATGCAGGTAACTATCTAAACTGAAAGGTAGATATTAGAATTTTTTCATCAGCTTTGAAGTGATCTTGCCAAAAATAAAATGACAATTCTTTATCTTGGTCATAATTAAAGTTTGATGTTTTGCATGGAAGTAATCTTAAATCTCTGATTTACTTTTCACGACTTTTTTGCATTTCTCTCCTCTTGGATACTTATAGTAGTTATTTTTACTATCTGTTGTGGTGTTTGTGTAGCACTTTCTGCAGTGGAATAATAAATTTTAATTATCTTGATTGATTTAAGAAAAGAAAAAAAAAGCTATTAATAGTAGGGGGCTTAACACCCGCTCTCTTTTATTAATATAAACAAATAAATCATGATAATAGTGAAGAGCCAACATGTGTGTTTTATTACTTATAGTGTTCATTTAAAAATCTCACTTTTTGATTTATTATCAACTAAATTATTCTGTGAAGCAACATATGAGATCATTTGAAAAACAATTTACTTGGCTCATCTGGAAAAAAAATACTTCAGCATCTTAACCTTGGAAGATACAGAGAATAAATGAGTATTAGTTGAAGTATTTTTACATGCAAGACTTGATCTGCAGTAATACACTAGAACAATAGAACAGACGGTTGATACTTGAGAAGAATTCTGTGTTCAAGAACTGTGAGCATCCATTTGATTTGTAGATGAGTTGTTCCTTTGCCTTCTTCTGAACACTTGCAGAACAAACAAAGACTAGTCTGCTCAGAACTCGAGGTTATGGAATAAAGTCTTGTAAAGGAAGTCCAGATGAGAAGATATCTCCTGAAAGAAAGGATTTTCACCTCAAAAACACACTGAACCCTGCAGCCAGTTTTAAAGGCAAGTAGCACAACTGTGTGAGGTGAACAATTTTTCTTTTAATTTGTTTGAATCTGGTGGTGCCATGTTTGAGGTGAGGGTGAATGAGCAAATAAACTTTTAAACTGCTGTCAAGAGGAGCCAGGACTGTGTTCAACTGACACGGTCAAGGAAGGAAGTCCAGTGGGATGGTAATGCTAAAATTTGAGATACTAAATTAGAATTAATACAAATGGAAAGATTAAATACAATTCACAGATTTATAAATAAGACTCCATTTATTATTCTTCCTCTTGCAAGGAAAAATGGTCATGGTCTTAGTCATCTTGGAAATAACTTAATCTTCTTGCATGTTCTCTGTATACTGTACCTCTGGCAAGGTCATTTCCTACAAAAGAAGCGGAGAATATTGTGGAAGAAGTGGAGTTATTGTGGAAGTAGTGGAGATGTGTTGGCAGATTTTACATTTCTTGTCCCAGCATGGTCTGGATCCATTCGGTGTGCTTCTTGGGGGTGTTTACACTCTGCACTGGGTTTCATGTTTCTATCACTAGTCTGCTGTTGGTACCCAAAATATCTAGTTTAAAGTTATTTTGAATATATCTAACTGAAGTGCGGGGGTAGATGTGCCCTGAAACTGCTGACGGAAGAGCTGAATCACAGTTTTTTTTTGTTCTAGGGTGACTATCTAAGAGATGCTCATTTCAGTAAAAGAAAAAAGGAAGTCATATGTTAATTGTTGGTTGTATTAAAGGTCAGGGTTAAAATTGACAGCTCTAGCCTAAATCCTGATGTGCTGTTTTAGAAAGAAGCCCAGCTTCACTATATGGGTGCAGACAGAAGTGACAGTTTTTGGCTGATCTGGCCACAGAAAGCGATCTATAGCTGTGACCAAACACAAGTGCATGGCTGTAAACAGCTTAAAAAATGGCCGATCGGGTGAAAATCTGAACCCTCATTGTATGAGGGGTCAGATGAAGATGTTTCAAAACAGAGCGTCTTCTGTGACTTCTGTGCTGTAATATGCCAAGGACCTTCAGAAAAGCTGCACTCAGCACATGGGGATAAGTGGTCAGTGAAATGAAACTAATTTGTTAGAAACTTGGATATGATATCCAGCAGATATTCCTTTTTTCCAATGACTATTATAGCTCTGGGCTTAATGCTAAAGGTGCTCTCATTTGTTTTAAAACTGTATACATGATATTTGAAAATGTGTTTGACATTTATACATCTCACTGTTTCTTGTCTTGTTTTTAGTTCTCTAGCTACTACTTTTGATTAATGAGCTCTTTATACAGGTTAACCTTAAATGAAACGCAGCTGGCCATCCAGCCAGGGGCAGTATATTATGTTGTTATGGTCTGAGTTAGGGAACAAACTGGTGAATCTTTCTTCCTTAGTTATAGGCTATAAATCAAAATGAAGTTTAAAATAATTTTGAAAAGATTTAAATTAGTCCCTATCTGCTTTTTAAGATTTCACTGTTAATTAGGTCTTGGGAGAGTGTGGGTGGGAATGTTGTTAATATTGATCAAACACCAAGACTGAAACACAAAAGAGATTAATGTTCACAAAGAAGCTTAGCGGCTGGAACAAGCATTATTGTACAACCCTCATGGTGTTTCTAATAGGTTAAGACAAATTGTTGAAACTAATTGCTACAGTTGTGTCTTGTGTGCATGCAGAATCATTATGTGTTGTTTTGTAAATGTTTTCCCACAGAAATGAATACCCAAAAGGTGACAAAAAGAACATCTAAAGAGTATGTACATAATATCACAAAAAGATAAGTGTTTATAATTTTTTTCAATGATTCCAAAAGTACCAAAACTGTTTCTATCTCATGCTATATCTTGAGGATTCTTATTTTCAGTTCTCTAGATATCTCTTCATCTCGTTGGCTAAAGACTCATGGTTTAGTTGCTAGGCGACTCACCATAATGGATGCCTTAGCCCCCACAGCTGTTCCTCACAGTACTAAATACATCCCAGTTCTGGAAAAACATGTTGTTTCTAAAGTCTTTGATGAGGTAAAGCTTTTGTTTTATTTTGGGACAGATCTAAAATGTATTACTGTTTTTGAAAGTAATTTTATTGTTCATTCATATAAATATCAAACAGTTATTTTGATTGTGATAAAGTGCAAGTGATGCTTAGCATAGAGATTTGATAGTGTTTTATTTGCAACAATCATTAAGAATATAAAACTGCTAATTAAATATGTTTCTTGCAGAGGGAAGGAATTGGGGAACTTAATGCTGTTTGCATTTCTTGCCTTTTTACCAGTGGGTGGCAGCATGCAGCCACAAGGTGTTCAGATTTTTTCTGGCTGGTAGCCACTAATGATATATGTTAAATCACTGGAGATCTAAATTTTGGGTTTCGTAAGCTAATTGGAAAATTGGTCATGCTTTCTTATATCAATGAGTTCTCAGGGTTTACACATGTTCACTAGAGTATGTTTAAAAAGGAACAGAATAACATAATCTAGGGTCCAGGCTTGATAGGTGTTCAGTGCCGCCTGTGGGCATGTCTACAGAAGATGCTAAATGCACAGTAGACTAATTCGACCGCGCATTAGCATAGTCATACTATTGCACTAATGTGCAATAGAATTAGTCTACTGTGCAATAGTGTCACTAAAAAAGCCTGTGCTGGTGCGACTAGAAGGTGAGGGGAGCGGCAACCACTCTTCCTTGCCTCTTCCCCAAATGAGGCATTACCTGGTGTTGTGAAGAGAAAAGGGGGTTTGTTGGCTTCTGTTGGCCTCCCCATGCCTTCCCTGCTGCCCAAATGAGCAGCAGGGTGGCAATTTAAAAGCAAGTGGCTGGGAATGGGAACCCCACTGCCAGCTTTTAAATCTCTGCCTTGCTGGTCAGCTGGGTGGCATACCAGCAAGGGGGAGCCAGTCTTGGGGGCTTTCCCCAAGCCCAGCTCCCAGCCACCAGCCTTTAAATTGCCATGCCACCACTCATCTGGGCAGCAGAACAGCAAGGAAGAATGTACAGGAGCTGGGAGTCAGGTTGGGAGAGCCTCTTCATGCCCAACTCCCAGCTAGTAGATAGCCACCCCCCTCACTCAGCTGAGTGGCAGAGTGGCAAGAGGGAGCTGGAGGGGCTGGGAGCAGGTGTGTAGAGGCTTTTTCTAGCTTAGGGTTACCATGCATCTGGGTTTTCCTGGACATGTTCTCTTTTTGAGTCCTCCAATCCGTCTAGGCAGTTTTTTGGAATATGAATTAATGTTTAGTGCTCTGCTCCACTGGTGGGAGTGAAGGGAGGGTGACTAGGGGCAGGGGCAGTGCTAGGGTAAGTGGGCTGTAGCAGGGCAGGGGAGGCACCTGCCCCTCCAGTGGGGGAAGGGAGCAAGGGGCCCTTTGAGGGCAGCGGGGTGCTCCATGGTTGGGCAGCCCCAGGAGATGCTGCCTGGGGGGATGTGGCCAAGCTGCCTGCCGCAGTGCTGGAGCCCCAGGCCTAGGTAGCCTGTGCTACAGGCATCCCCTTGTCTTCCCTCCCACCTACTCCGGAGTCGGATTCACTCAACCATTGCCTGCATGAATCAGAGCTGCCATGCCCCAACCTGGTTGGTACAGGGGCAGCTGGCAGCCCCCTCTGGCGGGGCTGGTGGGATCAGGGGGCTGTGATTTGGGAGTGAGGAGCACTGGCAGGGCTGATAGAAATGAACCCCTGTACACAGCTTATTTTAAAAGGCTGTTTGCTTTCATAAGGTGCTTCTTCTGAACAGCATTTCAACAGTAATACCAGCAATTACAATTGAATACTTATATCTTAATGTCTAATTTTCATGCAGAAATTTCCAGTTTAAAAGTATTAAGGCATTTCATGCCTATAACTGGTGGCAAGGTATGACCCTAAGTTGGAGCATGTGTTTGTCAAGCTCTGGTATATGTGGCATGAAAAGGAAAGACAACAATCTGGACTGCAGACAAGTGGAACTAACAGAATTATCTCTATTATATGTGGAACCCATTCTTCTTTTGGCTTTATGCTGGTATTTCAGGGAAAAGCTGAGAATAGGATGTGGCTTTAATTATAAAGCTTGATCAAGAGTGATTAACAGATTGCATTAAAATATTGGCTGCCCCTATACTTTGAAGCCCCCTTTCAGAATAATTATTTACAACATTTTTGGAATCAATTCTTCTAAGATATTGGGTTTTGTTGTGCAGAATAGATATGTTCCTTTGTTTACTTGGAGGAAGGCATTATTTTTGATTTTCACCCTTTGCTAACATTGATGCACTAACAACAGTTCTCTCACCTTGGAAATAGAGAAGAAAGTAAAAAGGTTACCATGACAACTCTTCATTAATAAGATGCTGACCTGCTCTTTTAATTTCTGTGTGACCTGACAGTTTCACCTGAGCCATTGCAAAGAGATTAATTATTACACTAACCATCAATTTCATATGTAGAATAAAATTTTTGGGTGTTCAGCTAATATTAATTCCATATTAGTACCATATTTCCAGAGCAGTGCTTCTCTACTGATACTTCTGTGCATCTGCTCCACAGATTGCAGGGTCTTTGATAGAGCTTTATGAAAAACAGAATTTATAGATTAGTAACTGAACCAAAAAAACCACCCAGAAAAACACTGGTTTCAGGTTGACCCCTCCCCCGCAAATTTTCATCTAATATGAAGTGATTTTCCCTTTTTTCCCATGTTATTTACCTCTCTCTGTTTAAAATTCAGGTCAGTTATGAAATGAAATCACCATTTTGAAACAAAATGTTGAATTTTTTTTTTTTAATATTGAGATAAAACATTTAACCTTTTAATTTTTTCCTTTACTACTTTAAACTACTTACCAAATCTGACCAGATTTTGCAAATAATTGCCTCCCTGAAAATGCATTTTTGGTTAATTTCCTTTTCCACGAAAGAGAATTCCCTAGTCATAGTCTCTAGAGTTTAATGCCAAAATAGTAAATATATTTTTGCCAATTCTTAACATTCCACTTAGACTATTATACTCATTCAGAAATATTATTGAATATTTATAAGCTGTATAGTTGGAGTGAAGATAGTGGTAGAAGATGCCTTCTGCAGAAAAACTCCTTATACCTTTGGGCTGAAGGTTCTCAAGCTTGAGTGTCACAGGAGATCTCAACTGTTTGTTGTAGAATTGGAAAAACTTTTTCTATAGCACCAATATCAATTTCAATTTTATCTGGATTAGAAGTGGGAAAGGCATTTACTGCACTAGAATTTTGTAGAGAGAAGTAGACTTGTGCAGAATATGCTTTGATGTGTTCTTAATACAGTGGTACCCTTCTCCCATTTCATATTTCTTTCTTGTTACCATGCTTTAGAAGAAAGAAATATTTTTCCAGCATAATCTTGCGTTGGCTTGTTGATTGAAAGTCCATAGGAATTTATATTGGGTGATATTGTATATGGATTTTTAAGTGAGGGATGGTCTCTCTTTTCCTACTTCTCTTTTAAAGATCAATTATTTGGGTGCCTGGGTTTTCTGTTTCATAATGTAATGTGCATTACCTAGATGATGTAATGAAGATTTGGGAAGATATTTAGATTTCTAAAGAAGGAAATAGGTGCCTCTGAAACTTTCAAAGGCGCTTCATTAAGGATGGTTGATCCCAGTATGATTGTAAAAATGTCTATGTGCACTTGTAGGCACCTAAGTACTTTTGAAAATCTGGCTCTTGCAATAGAAGTTATGGCATTTCACGCATATATTTGTATATTATATGCATCTCTGGAATAACCTGGTGCTGTATACAGAAGAATAACACAGTGATTTATTAAAACAATACAATCTGTATTGTATCTGCCTGCATACTTTCTGTCTTAGCTTTCATTAGTAGAGTAATGTTGAGAGATATTGTTTATTTCGGTTAGAAATAAATTGTAAAATATCAAGATTAATTTGTTTTGCCTTCCCATGCTTCATTTGCAGGGTTCCAATGTTTATTTTAGGGATCATATTTATATATAGGATTTCTGGAAATACATTGCAAGACAATTGTATCCTAATACTGAAACCCCATTAGGTTTGATAACTTTCATGTGACCTTGTGCCTGTATGATCACTTACATGAAGTGCTTTGTTTTTTCTTACTGAAGTTCTTTGAGACTTTACTTGGTTGTGTAACTAGTCATATATTCAGTGAAGTCTTTGCTCGTTATTGTTTTGTAGGTGTTCCCCCTTGCCCACATTAGTAATGGCAAGCAACAAATCACATTAATTAATCCTCAAGCAGTGAATCTTGATACTTACAAAGAGAAGCTGGAACAAGCAGTTAAATTTTATGAAAGGTAAGTCTTTGCTTCAGAAATTCACCACTTCTGAATTTAGAAAATCATCTGTTATGTCCTAATTCAGGGGTGTCAAACATGTGGTCCTGAACTGGTTGGAGCAGGTGTTGTGTGTGACATGGTACCTGGAGCAGGTGCCACATGTGGTGTACCTACAGCCAGGGCAGGCACTACATGTAGCATGGCACCTGTGTCAGCCAGTCTAGGATCTGCGTTGTATGAGCCCAACTGGACTGTTTCGTACGTGGAGCCTGTTCTGGACACTCTGGGATTGCCACTACACACTGCGGGTCCCATACCAGCTAGAACAGACACATGATCCAGCATACTGGGAGGGATGAGGCAGGTGCTGTGGTCCTGATCCAGTCCATGTGGCTAGATGAGTTTCACACCCCTGCTCTAACACATAGGTGGGCAGGAGCCTGTAATGATGCAAGAGCGCTAATTTCTACTTTAACCCTGGGTGAGATGGGGGTTAAAGTTAGAGAGGTTTTGCTACTGTTATGTTACTACAGGCTCTTGCCACAGCTCACAGTTACAGCATAATGATTTCTGCCTGCTCAGAAGCAGTAGCTCTACCCCACCACGCCTTTTGAAATTGCTCCAAGGGAGCGTGTGGCCTTGCCCTTACTAGATGTGAGTAAAAAGTTATTCAAAACTAAAAATAATGTTCATTTTTAGTTTTTGTGACAAAAAATTGCTTAAACTTTGCAAAGTATTCACCATGCAAAAGGCAATATAATATAATACACACACACACTAACTTCCATTAAAAATGATTTTTTGAGAATCCAAATACCTAAATTGCAAATTCTTGAAACTTAAGTGTTTAGAACAGAAGTACTGATAGATACTTAACTATAGTGATCTAGTTGTAATATTGCAATAAAAATTTTATCAGTCTGAGCAAATATTGTTTTGGAGGATCGGGAAGTGAAAATATTCCTGGCCTAAATATCTGGATGCCACATTTTCAACCTGTAGTGGATGTTAATTGTCAAATTATCACACACTTTTCCAGCTGAAACACTAACTCAGCTGTGTCTTTTATGCTTGAATGCAACATTACATTTCTGGTAATTAAATATGAAAAAACTACAGGTCAGCTCTGTGAATAGTGATTGGTCACAAATTTATTTTTACAACTATAAAACAGACAATATGTCAGAAGTTGCAGATTTGAAGAATGAAAGAAACTAGGACAATAATGGAACCATATACAGATTGACTATTAACACTAAATTAACAGAGAGGAAAGTGATGATAATAGTAATTTCATGTGTGTACAGAAGGAATAGCCTACACTGATGGAGAAAAAAAACTGGGAGCTACAAAGTGTGTGATCTTGAATAACCAGAGGCATTTACAAATGAGCTAGATATGAAAGTGTAGCATTTAGAAGTGTGAAATAGACAGATGAACATGCCAAGACTGCAGATTATGAATGAACTAAGTAATTTACATTCTAAAGGCGCTGGTTCTCGTTTCCCTTAGCTAATGAACTGAATCAGTCAGAAACCCATGCTCAGAATCCAGTTTTGTGGAAGCTATTTCATCTTAAATGCAAGAGTTCATTGCTCAAAACTGACAAAAGAGTAATGTTTGAATAGGTCTGAGTTTTTCTTGCAATGTGCTGGAACCAGCTTCTACATTTGGAAAGAGCCTATAGTGGAGCTCAGTTTTCTATCTTGTGGACGGCAACTAGGATTCCCCTAGACAACCCCTAGAGTGCAAAAAAAATGAAATCGTTATGTGATGGTTTAATTGTTTGAATGCTGACAGTTGATGATAAAACTGTCAGATTGGAAACGTGTATGTCAAAAAAAAATACAAATGCAAGACAAAAGGCTATAATGTTTTTAAAAGATAACAGTATGTAAGAGTGCTTCTGGGTAAGTTTTATTTTCACTTCAGTGTTTTTTCTCAGTAGCCAGAATAGAATGGAGTGGAATAGCATGATGTCCCACAGAAAAAAGCAAAATCATGAACATTGTTTCTCAAATGTCTCATGCTACAATTTTCTGAAGCTGTTTACTTGGGGGAGGAAGTGCTTAAGTTGTCTGATATTAAATCAGCCCAATTACTTAGTGTAGCTTGCTGGGTGATGGACTGAACTTTCCATTGAAATCCCTACAGGAAACAGTAGTGATTGCTACTAATCCTTCAGTGACCCTGAAATAATTATGTTGCTACTGATGGAAGAAGCTGTTTTTCCATCTTCTTTTTCAGATGATAATTTCATAGTTGAATGATAAGGATACAGTTTGTCACTGTGGCACTCGCAGAATACAAATTATTGCAGACGCCTTTAAAACTGTGTGTTCTTTTCTTTTATTGTTGTTATGATAATCAGCTGCACTCTGACTGTACTCCCTCAGAAATTGTTTTGTTTTCTGTAATAGGCGCCTCAATCTAATTACTTGGAGAGCACTATCTCAAGAAGAAAGAGACAAGTAAGCTGTCACCTTCTTATGTTCCAACTCAAGAATTGAATCTTTAGAACATATATTAATACAATAGGAGCTAAGGGACATAGCACCTTTGAAAATCAGATCATAAATATTTAGCATACTTTTGCTGCTCTTTCTATAGCCAGCTTCTTTTATGTTCAAGTGTCTCTTGTTTCTCCCTGACAGGTAAACATTTTACGTGACAGAGTAGTATTTACATCTTAGGTTTTATTTTATGAACCACTGGGTTTGTCTACAAGTGCAATTAACTTGAAGCAATAAACTCCAGAGCAATTTGAGCTGGAGTAAACTTCCCCCACCCAAGCCACAGGGTTTACGTGTGTGCCTGGGACAACAGCGATTTGAGCTGGGGCAGAGCAGTTTATGCCAGGGCCATTCAGCCCTGGACTCTGGTAGTGGCATTGGTTGGTGGTAGAGGGGCTGTGTTGGGGATGAGGGTGCTGAAAGTGCAGAGCTGGGTGGCTAAGCAGCAGGCAGAAATCTGGCCTCTGGCTGGCTGGGTTGACTGGGTGCAATTTATGCCTGCGGTCAGTGTCTATATGTGCATTTAATCACAGTTAATTATCCCAGCATAAGATAGTACTGTTCCTGACAGTACTATCTTACGGGGTGTGTCTACATGAGATGTTTACTGCACAGTTGACTAATTAACTGCACAGTAAATGTCTCAGCATCTACACATGTGCCTCTATTAGAGTACACAAAACAAATAAACTCTGCTGCAGGGTAGTGCTTGTAAATTCAAGTACTACCCTTCAGAGTTTTTCATGCTCAGCAGCGCTCATTGTGCTGCTGTCTGGGCGCATGTGTAAACAATGTGCCCAGGAGCTTCCCAGGAGCAATAAGCTCCGCAGGTTATTGCTGCACACTAATGGTACATGTAGATACCTCCACTGTGGTGTTAACTAATTTACTGTGGCCTAATAGCATTGCATGTGCAGACAGTGATGCTTTACTTCACAGCTAATTAGTCTACTCCACAGTTAACTGCATGTGTAGATGGGCCAGTAGGTTTCAAAATGAGAAGATTCCCTGTTCTGCTAGCTGTTTGCTTTTATAAAAAAGAATATGAATTTACTTATAACACTGAGAAGCACCTCAAGGGCGTGTTTATACAAGGCAAATACACCTTTATCCTTGTATAACTGTATCCACATTAGGTTTGTCCAACTTTTAACTATATTGGTTATTAGACTGATATACTGATAGAAAAGCTGTGTTAATACAGACCTGACAGCATTGAATCTAGCACCTACTTAGTTCACAGGGGTAATAACATAATTAACTAATTAAAATTGACTAGGAGCAAAAATTTAAATAGGAAGATATGAATGAAAATTGAGAGTTCTTTAAGAGTACATTAGAATGTCAAAAAGCCATGATTTTGCCATCAAGGAAGAAGAAAATTCTGTTTAAAGATTAGTTCCAAATTGACCTTGTGGGGAGCTAAGTCACAAGAAACAATACAAATTGATCCTACTTGGTGGCTGCAAAACTTTTCAGGTTCCTAGATAATTTAGTTGCCTCTGTTTCCACCTGAAAGAACCTCAGCATGCCTAAATTTGGGCTGCTATGCATAATCAGAAATTATCTGGATTGGCCACCTAACTACTTACCTTGCTTAAATTCTAGTTCTGCAAGATACTTAACCCCCACTTAAATCCTTAAGTGAGGTTATAGAGACTGTTTGACGCTGAAAGTGTGTATACAACTCATTACAAAGTGGGCAGCTGCCCACTTCTTTGCCCAGTAATCTAGTGGAAATATTATTTGTCTAGGAAGTCAGGGGTTCCCCCTTCCTGAGGTGATTCAAACTCAATTTCCCACTCCAGGACATTGCCCCATCCACAACACTATGGGTTAGGCTGGGTAGGCCCCCTCTGCCCTTCTTGTTGAAGCCTGCTCGCTGGTCAGCCAAGAGTGCAAATGTTATAGGACAAGTCAAGAGGTCAAGCAAGAGGAACTTTGATTCTGTTGTGAATGGATCAAGGCATTCCCCTGGGAAAGGTGGGTCTTAGATTCTGGCCCCGTTTGCTAGGGTTATTTCATTTTTTTTTAACCGGTGTTGATCAAATGAAAAAAATGCATAAATGGTCTATGGATTCAGCTAAAGGAAGTGTATCTTTGTGGTTCAGTGAGAAGGATATACCCCTGGGATATTGAGACATGGTTTTTAAACATCTCAGAGTGAGCAGGGGCAGGTATCTCTCGGCTATTGGTCAAAAGGCAGCCACTGCCATGATGAAAAAACGATTGCTTTATACTGAACTCAAGCCTGCCGTCAGGTAGGAATTTCACAGTTGTGTAGGTGACCCGGCTCTGGGTGATCTGTATCTCAAATGGGTCCAAAAGTATCTGCCCTGAAGCCTTGAATCAGATAGTTAGGATCTAAGGAACAGCAGGAGTTCAGACACACCCTTAGGCTTAGAAGTTGTATTGGCAAGCGGTAAGTGCCTCCCCACTAAATGAGTGGGTAATCTGAAAGTGACTTTGGGACCATAGGGTAGGCTGGGAGTAACCTAGGTCTTCCAATTTACTGTGTAAGAAGACTAAGTACCTGACCCTTCTCATTTGTATTGCCTTCCTGGGCTAAGGCACCTTAATTTAGGGGCAGATCTTAATGGTTATTTGAGATCTGGCCCTAAATACCCATCAAAGGCAAAATGGAAGCAGCATTTAGAATAAAAAATATGTAACAAATGGGAAAATGAAGAAATATATAGCAGTCAATATACATTAAAATTTACAAAGTATAGAAAATTGGTAAGAGAATCTAAGATAAAATAAAAATCCATGCTGGCCAAAAATAAGGAAAAGCAGAAGGAGATTCTTAAGTGTATTAAGAGAAAGATAAAACATGGCAGTCATACAGAATGGTCTGGATCACTTGGTAAGCTGGCCCATTCAGTCAAGGTGTAGCTTACTATAGCCAAAAATAAAGTTTTACGTGTAGAAATAAAAAAATGCTGACTGTGTGTATAGACTGGGGGATCCTGTCCTGAGAAATAGACAAGCAACTAAATAGGAGCTCTCAGTGTGATGCTGTGACAAAAAGGGATAGTTCAGGTCCTGGATGAATAAATAGAAGTAGTGAGTAGGAGTAGGAAAGTGTTTTAACACTACATATGGCACTGATAGACATATATGGTAGTAGTGTGTATAGTACTGGTCTGTGTTTTAAGAATGGTGTTAAAAAATTTGAAAGGTTGCAGACAAGAGCCCAAAATACTTTGAAAGCTGAAGGAAATGCCTTCTGGAGAGAGACTTAAAGAGCTTTCTCTTTTAATTTATCTAAAAGATTAAGCAAGCCATTTTTCAGTTTATAGGTACTACATTGTCTTGCATATATCTCACTCCTGAATATAACACACACCTTGTTTTTGAAAAAATAACATAAAGAAAAAAAGATTTCACATTGGGTAAGTATCTGAGTAGAAGCATCTAGGGAGCTGAGGTTGCTGCTAGCTTCACACACTGAATGGGGCCCTTAGAGGGAACCCATGTACTGGCTTAATCTGGTGCTGTAGGTCTGGGGCCGTGTGCTGAGCCTGATTGGTTCTGTGGTATGGGAGCATAGCCTGGACCTCATCCAGCATGGTCGATTTGGGGCTGTGGCCTAATCAAGTGCAACGGGTCTGGAACTGTGTGCTGGGTCCAACCTTGCATACTGGCTCCAGGGTTGTGTGCTGGGTCTGACTGTTCCCCACACTGCCAAATTTCTGCACTTGCAGAGATAAGATTTTCTTGCATATAATTCCTAATTTTGTTTCAGGTTTGAGCAGGACAAGCCAGTCCGCTACATGGAACATAAGGAAGCCTTGCTAGAGTCTTTAGAAAATCTAGGTTGGCCTGTTTCCTATGAAGATGTGATGCTGTTGGAAGATGAAATTCTGGCAGGGTTAACATATATCCAACAGGCCTCTGATCTTCAGGAAGCTGCCAAAAAGGACATTCAGAGGACCGCTGCTTCACCTGTCAACCACAGTAAAAAGGTAGGTAGTACTGGTGCTATATATAGCATTAGGTGGTATATATCATTAGAGAGGTGGTCAAAGATATTTTTCAGACATTCTTCATCCTGTCTTTCTGTAATAATTTTGTCTGTCACTTGGCTGTTTGATAAATCAGTGATAATTCTGTGCACACTTGAGGAGATGCATGTTTCTTAAATGAAATAAAAGAGTGGGGCAAAATCCAGATTGGTTCTAAGTCAGGCCTGCTTAAAATGAAGTGCCTGCCTCCAATATGATAATTCAAAATGCAGATGTAGGTTACACCTGGGCTGTCTACACAGTCAGTAGGGACAGTTAAGGGCCTCCTGAGGGCAATTCACAAGAAAGGAAAAAAAAAGAGAAGCTGGACATGAAGCTGCCTAGAGCTAGCCAATGGGAAATGCTTAGCACATGGGTAGATTTGAATTCCTGCCCTTTTCTTGATCCTGAACCTGGAGTCATCTTCTGAGGAGAGGCACAATCATGACTTGTTGTGTTATGGTGGTGCCCACCTTTTGTGCAAAAATTTAGTAGTTAGAGCACTTTCTCAGGATAGGCCAAGAAGCCAGGTCTCTCTTATCTCATCATCCTGAGGAGACCCAAACACATATCTCATACTGCCCAGAAAAGCACCCTAACCATCAAGTTAAAGAATAACCTGCATGGGAGCACACTCCATTCCTCTGTTAAAGCTTGGTCAGTGGGCAGAAATAGTAATCATCAGGGATCTTGATTTTCCCTGGTAAAAAAAATTGCAAATTCTCTGATAAAACCCCGAAAATCTGTGATTAAAATGAAAGGCCACTATATATATAGGTATCAGTTGAACACCATGTTTTTATTGATATATTTACAATTTTAAAGCAATTTGGAAGCCTACCAGTGCCTCAATCACTATTCTCTCTGTCTGTCTCTCTGTCTGTCTCTCTCTTTCTATATATATATTAAATTCCAAAAGCAATATGGACAGACAGACTAAGGCTTTTATATATATATATATATATATAAAAGCCTTAGTCTGTCTGTCCATATTGGTTTATTCGCACTCTGATTGGCTGTCTTAGCAGCCAATCAGAGTGTGAATAAAGTGTTATGGCCAGCAGGCAGCGGAGTGCAGAGGGGATGGGGGGGGGCAGGCCAGTGCAGCTGCCTTAGCCCTCCCCCTGGCTCCGTGGAGGAGGTGGCAGTGGAGTCAGAGGTCAGGGGAAACGGGTTGGGGCTGTAGCAGTGAAGGGGGGGCAGGGGGAGTGGCCCTGAAATCGAACTGCTGGGGGGGAATGGGGTCAGGCCCGAAGTGATGGGGAGTGGGGGAGCAGGGTCAGGCCTGAATGGGGTGGGGGGCAGATGAGAGGAGCGGGGGAGCAGGGCTGGATACTGGGCTCTGTCCCCCACTGGCCCTGGCCCTGAAGCAGAGGGGGCGAGGGTTGGGGGTGTGAGCCTTGGCCTGGGTCTCTGTTCCAGCCACAGGCAGGCAGTGACGGCGGTGACGGAATGCACAGGCCAGCGGTGCTGGCCTTGCTCCCCCCATGGCAAGTCCAGTGCCACTGGCCCTGGCCCCCTGGCCCTGCAGGCGGTGGCGATGGAGCAGACAGAGGGGTGGCGGGGCCAGCAGTGCTGGCCCCATCCCCCCTGCTCCCTGCAGGCCCTGAAAATGGAATGGACGGGGGGGCAAAGCACCGCTGGCCATGCCCCTGCCCTGCAGGCTGCGGTGATGGAGCTGATGGGTGGGGCCTGCAGATGGGGGGGGGGGGGGTGGCCTGGCCCTGGCACTAGCCCCAGCCCCATGGTATCAGGGGGAGAGGAGGAGCATGCCTGGCCCCAAAGGTAGGGGGGGTGGGGACGGATGCAGGCCTCTGACCCCGGCCACCTCTTTCCTCACCGCCTGTCATCCTTGACAGGCAATTGACTAGTAATAAAATAAATTCTAAATATCTATACATTTTGGCATTTGATTTTGGGTTTTTTATCAGAAAATCAGAGCTCCCCCTGCCCCCTCAGCTCACAGAACACAAGTCCAGGCTCCTCACTCCCAAGCCACAGCCCTTCAGCCCTGCTGGTGCCCTTTACTCCTCCCCATAGCCCTGTTGGAGGGAACCCTGGAAATCTGCCAACCTGCAGAGAACTCTTTGCAAAATATGTGGGTTCCTCTGTTAAAATGAGAAATCCACGTTTTCCTCTGGTAAGGGGGAAAATCTGTGTTTTTCTCCAGTTTTCCATGGGAAACAGAAAACCCATATCCCTGGTAGTCACTGACTACATTTTCACCATGGGGTTTTAGGTCTTTGGTTTCATGCAAGTTTAGCTCCAGGAGCTTGACCAGTCCAAATAAAGCTCTTCTCTCAATCATGAAAATGTTTCTATTGCCTTTTTCTTACCAAATATCTTGAGTTGTTGGTGGTGATTTTGTTTTGTTTTAGTTTAGAAGGCCTTTGCAAATATAAGTATTCTAAGGCTCTTTCTACAAGCGTATTACTAGGAAAATTCAAATAATGTGTTAAAATCATTATCAAGCCCAAATTGATTACTATTCTGGTCATATCCCAGAACCTTCTTTTTACCTCTCCATCTAAATTTTTTAAATGTATAAAAAATACATTTGACCGAGTATATAGTTTCAAAATAACTTTGATAAAATATTTACTGATCCAAGACAGCCACATGATGTAGCAACTGCTGCACAATGTGAAATCAAAGGATAAATGCAAGGATATAGTTGAAAGTAGAAAGACACAGGTTGATCACAAGTTTTAAAATGAGCAGCCTTTTACAGCCAATGTTTGTTCCTATTTCATGCATAGTAAGTCCAATGTAAGGTTCTGATACTGTAAATACTGATTGTTCTCTACTCTCATTGTAATGAGATATGTGGGTGCTCAGCATTGTGTAGGATCAGGTGCTAATTAAGTATGATTATATCCTTTCATGGTATTATTTTTTGTAATGTGACAGAGGTCATGGTTTTATATTCAGTTAATCAAAACCCTGCAAAGTTTCTCATGTTGGAAGCCCAGTAGTTTTTGGTTAGGTTCTTTATTATTCTTTGGGCCTTCAAAATCTTCCTCAAATCTATAAACATCAGAAATGTTCTAAAGCTAGAAAGCTGAACTATTTATTTTCTAGACACAGACAGGTAAGGCAATACATAGTCCTAACATCTAACTTAAGATTGTTTATCTTCTGCTGAGTCAAATGGTATGGAATTAGAGAGTGGTCCACAACCCATGGTTAATGGACACCATGTTGCCTGCAAGACCCCCGACACAGCTTGCAGCCACTATGATTGACAGGAAGAGCAGGGTATCATGTCTGCAGGGTGTTACTTGCTTGCTATTGTTGCCGTAGGCTAGCAAAGGATGAGGACTCATGAATTTTAGTTTACAGAATTGAAAGTAGAAAGTGGGAGAGGAGGATTTTGTGTGTTGGAAATTAAATAACTCTCACTTCCAAAGTAGGATTTTGGTTCCAATCCACAGATATAATAGTACAAATTGTGATCTTACCTGTGTATGTGCGATTTCATCATTTTTTTGTGAAAGGCATGTGATTTCATGCATAGATAGGCTATTAGTCTTCTGACTATGGCTTTTTAAAGTTAAGGGAGAGAGAGAGTGTGATTGACATTAGCTTGACTGGCTGTGACTCTTAGGCTTTCTTTGGCCATGAGAATTCAAGCTAAAAGTGACAGGTAAAAGATAGGGAGACTGATGAGTGACAAATTTGATGGCTTGACAGAAAAAGAAATACAGAAGAAATGCAGAGAGTGCACATTGATAAATGCTGTTTGAAATTTGACAGCTCAGTGTCAGTTTCAATACGTTGTCAATGCTATGAGCAACTCATTTGGAAAGAGTGTACTGAAGCAGTTCTTTACTACACATAGCCACTTCAAAATGCAGTAGGTGAGTAAAGATAACAAGAAGGGGGGAGGCATGTGAATTCATAGCATTACAGCTTCTAATATAGAACTTTGCTATTGCGTGGTGGAAAAATTAGTTCCAGCATGAATATGGGAGTTTTCAAACATAACCTTGAAAGGTTGCGATATGCATTCCCATACCATTTCTTTCTTACTACAATGTGCTTTCTATGTCCATACTTTTCAGAGGCCAAGAGCATGCAATACAGTTCCTGAAGAGCACTTAAAAAATTCCAATATATTTCTCTTTCAAGAACTAAGTAAAAACATAAGTGGATGTGATGACATCTGATTAGAAAAAAAATCCCCAAGCCAACAAAGAACGTTAGATTAATGCATCTTCTTGATCAAGAGTAGAAAGGTACAGCTGACTTCACTGAAGAAGGTCCAGACAAGTCCTGAACCCTAAACCTGGGATTTCAGTGGATCACACATAATGAGTAAAGCATTGAATGTGCTTCATACAGTGAGCTAAGTGTTACCCTGAAAGAACAGCCAGACTTTTTATCCTGCCCTTTAGCTCAACAAGTTTGGGATGTGTTGGTGGACTATTCAGGAAAACAGAGTAACAATGCTGAGCATTCTCACTGAGATTGTCCTGCCTCCAGATGGCTAATAAATCAAATCTGGAAACTAATAGCAAAATATGTAAGTCTCAGTTGCAAAGCTGAAGCATAAGAGAGAGGGTTGTGAAAAACAGTTAGGATCCAAACCCTACATAGATTTGTGCTCTAGGTCAAAATCAGTGCCTTGATCTGCACCCAGGGAAGAAGAGGGAGCCATCGGGAAATTCCTCTTTTCTAGGCTGGCAGTTATATTCTACACTAACTACTTCTGGATGCTTTTCATGGATAGCACTAAGTCAGCAAAATGTTCTGATCTAGTCTGCAGATAATAAGCCCATGATTAATTAGGGTACTGTCCTTAAGTACAAGGAAAGGTCAGAACTTCTTTCCCAAATGAAGGTGAGAAAAATCAGTCTTAGTTTTGCTTGTGTTAGTTTCCAATACTGATTTCAGTAGTCTGGAAATGCAGCATTCTGAGTTGCACCCCTTGACTCTAAATTTTGTTTCTTTGGTTGCTCCCTTGGGACTCAGGAATACCTAAAAATATTACAGGGTTTCCAAGTTACAGACCTGGTTATCAAAAGACAAATGAACTTCTGTTGAAGGGGTAGATTCTGTGTCCTCCAGATATTTCCTATGTTTACATAACATCAGCAGTGTCTTGTCTAGTTTAAGTGTCAGCCAACTAACTCTCATCCAGGGCACAGTCTCAACCAGAGACTAAGAAAGAAGAGAGACAACATTTTTCAGGTTCAGTGCAAGAAAGATGTAAAACTGTGTTCCATTATATTGATGTCAGTACAGTCCAAACTGTCTGTCTGAAAGCTTCACAGGCACATTGAAGAGAGGCATAAACTTTGGATTGCCCATGAGGTTGCTGAGCATTTTGACCAATACCATACACCCCCCATCTGAGGTCTCTTAGGGAAGAGTGAGCAAACTGCTCAAGTACAGTTAATTTACTCCTGCCAAGGTATGCAGTCCTACCTAGTTTATGAATGGAAAATAATATGGTCATAGTGCTTAAAAAGTTAATGTTTTTACTGTGATTTCCCAGTGTATGCTACAATACTTCCCTAAAGGATGGATTATATATATATTATAACATTTCTAAAGCTGAAAGGACTATAACCTAGGAAATGTGCCTTTTTAAGAACACCTATTCTGCCAGCATAAGTTGACACAGCTAGAAGAAATTGGCAAAGATAGGTGAGCACTGCTGGGAGTAACAAGTGAGACTCACAAAATTTCCCAGGTTTCAAATACCCAAATTTTAAAACCAAGTTGAAGGAAGTAAATGAAATCTGAAGATTTCAGGTGATGCTGTAATGGATGCAGTATCTTCTCTTGAGGAGGCTTTCTGAAAGGAAGGATAGAGACTAGGGCCACTTGTAGATATTAAACCCTCCCCCAATAAACATGTTTTACTTGGGGAAGCAGCATGTTACTTTGATTCGGCTCTGCAGTGTCTGTATAGGTTGGGCACTCAGCGGGGCTTTTTGGCACTTTTATCTAATAGCTGATTGAATCAGCTATTAGATAAAAGTGCCAACCTTCCCCCCACTAAAGTACCGGACATTGGGTGAGCTGGGTCCAACTAACATGCTGCCTCTTCTGGGCATGTGCTAGGCTCAATGTGGGAATGTGCAGCGTTTATAATAAAACACTTTTTTTAACATCTGCAAGCAGCCTATGTGATAATTAAAGAGGCCCTTGCTGTCAAGAGATGTTTTTTTGAATGTGGGACTAATAATATTATATTTGAACGATGCAGGCACCATATGTTTGAGGGGTGGTGATACTTCCAATTTTGATTGTCTGACATGAACTGTGTAAGCTTGATACATAGAAGGTTGTATCCAAAGAGATGTACTACTCAGATAAAGAAATAAAACAGTTATTGAGAAGAGAGGATTCATACAAAGCTAACATCTCCACCCAAAAGACTAGTTTGCTCATTAGAGAGTCTTTTCAGAGGCTGTTAGACCTTTAGGAGATTCTTGGTTGTATATTTCCTAAGGTCCTGGACAATTAAAAGAATTGCTTTTAATAAAATTAATTGAAACTCCAGCTCTAAATGAGAAAAACTATACAAAAGTAAAAAGAGTGCAGATGCTAATTACAGTGGTATGTAGTCAGGGGCATGCCTTGTCCTAAAGAGAAAGTTTGACACCTCAAAATCATCTGGGCCATATACATGAAGAGAGTCATTACAGAGAACAGTGGAGGCATGTCAACTTCCTGAAAATGTGGTTCTAGACAGACAAACACTGACATGTAAGACTCATTTAACAGCTGAGTATATATAAGGTTCATATTTACAATGTGTTTGGATTAGGTTTAGCACTGCTTGCCCTGTATCTATCTAGGATCTTTTGTTCTGTTTTCCTTATTTAAATAAACTGTTTTATGTATGCTAATTTGATCTGTGGATTGCTGTTGAGTAATAGGTACTACTGGGTGTGCTCAGAAGAAGGAGACTCATTGCTGGCCTCTGAATAGGCAGACTAGAGCTTGAGATACCACAGCTTGAGTTCTCTGAAAATGCTTTAACTCTTCCAGAGTATATGTGTGAAGGGTGGGGTTAGGGAAGGGAGGCAAAGAGGACATCCCAGCAAGGTATGGAAAAGCCACTAGCTAATCACTATAAAGAAATATTAAAGGCCTAGAATCATATTACATAGCATAGATGATGACAGAGATATATACCGTGTTAACTTGAATCTACGGCAAGGTATTTCCACCCCCCCCATCAGGATAGGGGAGAAAGTCCCTTGTCTTAGATTTGCCATCAGATCAGATCCAGAGTCAGATCCACAGCAGCCTCCTGCCCCCCACTCTGCTTGCCCCTCCCCTTTCTCCCCCCTTATTGTCAGGCACAGCTCAGCTCTGGCTCTGGCTGGGTTCCCTCCTAGGAATGGATCACATGGAAACTCCATCCGCTGCCTGGCTGGTCAGTAGCACCGACACCGCTGCATGGATGGCAGCTTAGATTTGAGTAAATCTAGTACATTGCGATTTATTTTAAGATGCCTCTTAGGCTGCAGCTGGTCTGAAGCTGGTCTGTTATATTTTTCTAATCAATAAATGTATTTAGTTAGCAGTGCCTAAATCTGAAATTAAAAATAATCTCTAGTACACAATCTTAAAAAATATCATGCTACTTTGTCAACTTTTTTTCCTACCTCAAGTCTCTCAAAACTTTTTTTGTGCCATTAGTTTTGTGGAACCTTCTATAGACCACTTGTAGCATTGTGTACCTACTTCTTGCCTGGTGTAAATCTGTACAGTTTTAGTGTTTTCCACTAGCCAGACCTCTGATTTTAACTCTAATATTAAACTGTTGGCAACCAGGAATATATCTCATGAGAATATACAGAGTTACAGTGTTCTAAAATAGGTTGTGGAACAGACAAATATAGTATAAAAACACTTAGATTTACTGTAATCTATGATTCAGTGAATCATAACATCCATAATGCCATTCAAAGATCTCTAGAGACACTAAGAGTCTGTGAATAGTTAAGCTGCATACCTCTCAGGACCAGAAATTGAATACTTGTGCAGCTGTAAAAAATTCTTGTTGGAAGTCTACTGGGAATCTCTGTACTGTTGTCTAATGCTTAATTCTTAATCAACATAGTAGCCCTTTTGGTGTTTTGATTAGTCATATATATCTGCTAGTGTGGTTTATGGAAGATTTGTATTGACAGCTGCTATAAATACTGTTGTTAGGTCACCTGACGTTGTTTTTCTGTTAAAATGTGAGAACTTCCACAGGCTGTGTAATGCTTGTTCATACATTTTGTATGAATTAGTCAAGCATTCTCTTAGGCCAGTGGTGTTCACATTTTTGGCTCCATGGGACAGATGAATGGTACATGGCCAGTTGGTAGGCCAGATTGGGCTCTGCTCTGCCCTTTGGCTGTGAGATTGGGTCCTGAGGCCCCATACCATCTCTACCTTTCTGTAGACCAATTTTGGCATGTGGGGGCCAGGCAGGGGCAGCTAGGGCCTCAGAGCCCAATTCCAACTGGCTGGAGGCAACATAGGGCTCCCCCACATCCAGCCAGGATCAGGCTCTGTTGGCTCTGTTGTACTTCCATCTAACCAGGATTGGGCTCTGGAGGCCCCATGCTGTCCTGGCCTGGTCCTCACACACTGGGATTGGCCCCATGCTGCTCTGTGTGCCATCCTAGATTAAGTGAAGGACATTTTAAACAGCATGTCTTACTGATACATCTGGGTTGAAGTACCAGATTTAGATAGTTTAGCCTATACTTTTTTTTTCAGCTTTTTCCTGTGGGTTAAAGTCAAATGAGTATAAAAACAAATGAATATGTGATAGAGCGGGAAAATAATAAAACTTTTGACATTTTTGAATTTTTGGTTAATTTTGTATACAGTGTTTTTTGCTGTTTTACCATCATGTGGAGGGATCAGAATATTTCTTTAAAACTGTTTAAACCCCTCTAGTCAGAATTGATATGAATAAAACCCAACACACTGCCTAACACTGATGACAGCATACAAGAATTTTCTCAGAGGGCTGATTGTTATCCCAAGCTTGGTATTTTAGTGCAGCTTCAGAAACAAGGCCTTCTCACAATTTCACTTATAATTGTATCTAGGAGCGAAAGCTCCTCAGGGGATCAAGTTATGGAGAACTGGCAAATATCTGTTCCATATTTACTTGAATAAAAGATGAGTACCGCCCCCCCCAAGTCAGCATAGGGATTCATTCACATACAAGGAAACCACATTGAATACATTGTTCATCTTTGAACTGCTGCCAAAATCAGCATGTATTCAGTAATGGAAAACTGCTATAAAATTGATTAAATGCAGCCAACACTGAGCATGACTATAAAATACATGGTCCTTCTGGGGCAGTCCTGCTGATGGGAACCTTTTTTGTGTGTCCCTTAAAAAAAAAGCAGTTGCTCCCCAGGAGGAAATGAACACTGGGCCTGAAGTCACTGCAATACCAGGCTGGCACTCGGAGAGCGTAGAGCAAGCTCGAACACCCTCTTCTGGTGCCAAAAATGCTGATGGGAACCTATCACAAGGATAGGTTAGTGCAGTACTGGCTCTTTTTCAAGACACAGGGAGCCATTACACCGCATACATTTAGACTTCCTCTTCACTCCCACAGCTGAGCTGTGCCTTTCTTTCCAATGTTCAATGATTCATGTTTTTTCACCAGCCTTACATGTCTGGCAAACACACCAAATAGGGCCCCAAACTCAGAATCCCTGTGTCACCCACTCTCAGCCTGGTGCATATGATAGGTGTGGCCCTGCCCACTATGAGGTGAAGCCAGATCAGATTGTCCTGTGCCTCATCTGCATATACATTTTTGGAGGATCCCAGGACTTTTTACAAGAACACCTGGTTCCAGTTATGAGTAGGTGGCTAATTAGCATGGATCCTTTGCGGGGGAGGGGGTATCTGGAGTACACACATATACTGAGCAGTGCTGAATTGTGGGGTCACCATGACTTGAACCACTGTTGACTCTGCTGGGGCCTTGCCCAGTGAACAGTATGGTAATCATGAGGCTTTTGGCTTTGGACTAATGTTATGCATAGCTTGTACTATATATAAGTAGGTGCCAAAGTGCTGCTTAAAAGTGTATTTATGGAATACCTCAGCTAAAGCTTGGAGTAGTCTCAAAAAGGGTAAAATGTATCAATTCTGGATTAACTCAATTTATGAGTAATATATGCAAATTACTATAGCTGGGTCTATTTCAAGGTCAGTTTTTTCAAATTTGCTCCTTACTTCCATGTGTTCATGGAGCCAAGTCTCACAGTAAGAAGAGGGGAAGGCACTGCAGAGGGAAAAACTGGGGCAGGAGCAGAGGACAAGGGGGCTACCTGACCTGCCAGGTTTATTTTCCCTGCTGCGGCAGTGAGAAGGGGACAAATTCAAGGCAAACATTCAATAATTAGATTCTATACCTGGAAAATTGTATCAAATTTATAAATAGTCCATATATAGAATCTAATTATTTGGGGATTGTCTTATAATCAGGGTCATCTTATATTCAAGCAAATATGGTATTTCATATGCATGTTGTACATGCCCATGTGTGTTTATAATGATAATGAGTTACTTGCTCAAGAGTTAGATGACTCCTCAGACCCAACCCCCATGGTGTACCTATCTATCCAGTGTTGAAAACTTGGAGATCAGACACTGATCTGTTAAAATATCTGCCCTTTAGAAAAGAAGCAAGAGAAAAAGTTGTCAGATGCTTCAGGCTGTCACAGATCAGCTAAGACCCAGGGTCTACAGCTGCCATGTTGGTCCCAAGAAAACAGGAGATGCTAAAGCAAAGTCATGACTGCCTGGGGCAGAGGTCAGCAACATACACTGGCACACAGTGACAGACAGCTTTGGCAGCAGTTGCTTTCCATGTTCTGGTGCAGGAAAAATGGCAGTAATAGGCCGGCCCCTTCCTTGTGCTGGTGCAGGGAGAACTGGCATTAGCTGGTGTGGGGAAAAATGGCAGTGGTGGATGCTTTCCCCACTCTGGTGATTGGTACTTTCCCTGTGCTGGTGCAGAAACAAGCAGTGACAACAGCTGTTTCCTCTGTTGGCTCAGAGAAAAGTGGCAGTGCCAGGTATTTTCCGCATGTTAGTGGCCTCCACATTCTAGCCTACCTTTGACCTGAACTGGGTCAGTCCAGCTCACAGCCTTAAAAGGTTGTTGACCACTAGCCTAGGGGCTTGAAGGAAAATCCGAAGATTATCAGGTCAGATCCAAAACAAAGTGCATGGTTTACCAAGAAGTTGTGATTCCCTCCTTACTGTATGGAGCTGAGATCTAGACAATGTACAGAAGGCACCTCAAGTCATTGGAGAAATACCATCAATGCTGCCTGTGGAAGATTCTTCCAATCTAGTGGGAAGATAAATGTACCAACATTAGCATCCTCTCTCAAGCAAATACCATGAGCATCAAGGCAATGATCATCATCCAACATCAACTTTGTTGCCCTGGCCATGTTATCTGGATGTCCAACTCCAGTCTCCCAAAGTAAGTTTTATTCTGCCAGCTCAGTCTAGGCATATGGTCAAGAGGAGGGCAGAGAAAACACTTCAAGGATATCTTAAAGGCCAAATTGAAAAAATACAACATTTACATCAGCTCATGGGAGACTGTTGCTTAGTCCCACACCAAATGGAGTAAGAGTTTGCTGCAGTAAAATCTCAGTACTTTGAAACCTTATGATGACAACAGGAGATGGAAAAGTGGGAGGTGCAGAAACAGCTTGTTGCAGACTGAATCAAGAATCCAAAGCCATCCATCCTGCACATAAATATATGCCCGAGCTGTAACAGATTCTATTGATCCTGGATTGGCCTCATCATCCATCTTCAGACCCCCAGATGAGAAATTCATGGAAGATAATCATCCCCAACTGTGAGAGATTGCTGAAGAAGTATGTATAAAGGGCTAAGTACAGGCCATCAAAAGCCTGAGGCTGAATTGATTCAGTCTTTGCAGGTTAGTCTAAACTGCAGATATTACATTGAAACAGAAGTGAACAGACATTTACCTTTGATTCAGGAAATGTAGCCATGTGCCTGCAGTGGCTCAGGCCAGAAGACAGGGGCCACTAGAGCACAGCTCTCTGGCACATAGTCAGCATAGGCTGTGTGTTTGCTTCCTCTTCCTGCTGTCCCCAAGTTCTCTGGGATGTGCAATCCACAATCACAACAACAGAACTCTTTGGGGTTGCTCATCACTTTGTCTTCCTGCTTCTAGGATTTGTAGTCCACGGTTATAGCCAGTAGTAAGTTTGAGTGGGGGGAAGGTATTTATCCCCCCTCCCTGGTCCCAGACCCCAGCTGGGGTTTGCCTGGGGGAGCAGTTTCACTCCCCTTCCCCCCACCCTACCCATAAGGATGGGTTGCAACCCCAACCAGGCTTGCCACCCCACACCATCTTGTCAGCCAGCCCTCACTGCTTTAGCTAGGGAGCTGAGGGGCAGGGCCAACACTACTCTCTGGAGCAGACATCCTAGCTTAGCCCAGGGATGGAAAGCATGCTGGGATGGTGGGGACTGTGATTTAACTTGAACCAGGAAGGCGTCTGGGACAGGCATTACATAAACTGATTTGACCCAGATCAGTTAAGTCTGATACTACATTCAACCAGGTTTATCTTAAAGCAAGTCAGCCATTTTGAAAGTGGTTTATGTAGACTGAGCTTCTGTGCTGTTACAAGTTTAAACCAGTTTCTGATCACTTAAACCAGTTTATGTATAACTTCTGTCCCTAGTCAAGGACTCTTTCAGTAATGGCTACATGGAAAATGTATGATGCCCTGCAGTGGCACCTTCAAGGTAGGCTGTTCCATAACCAGAACAATGTATCCTCATAAACACAATGCTTTGGGTGGCTAATAAATGAGCTCTTCCCTTAGTTAGTTTCCCTGCCCACAGGCTATGTAGACACAGCTACATTGCCTTCAATTTAGGAAGAAGCTTGCTTGGAGTGCTTGAGGGGGTATTTCTTGGTCAGCGTAACTTTATTGTATAGACATTGCCTTTGTCACCCTACATCCATTTCTCTGATGGCAATACATGTACTGGGCATGTGAAGGATAGTTAGGTTATGGGTGCTGTAACAACCAGTTATATTTGCATTTTATAGAAACTGGGACAGGTCCAGCAGGAGATTCTTTTGGGATCTCTGGCAGTCAGGATTCTCTCCTGAGAGTTGGGAGACCTTGTCTCAAATCCCTGCTTTGAATTAGGTAGACAACAGATTTGAAACTGGGCCTCCTTCTACCAGGTGAGTACCTTGCTCACCAGGCAATATGGTATTCTGGGATACTGTGCTCTCAAGTTCTCCCATCGATATAACACTTTGCATAAACATACCCGAGTATTCATTGAACCAGAGAGAAACAGGGTATATGTATTTGTTTGTAGATATGACTCTCTAGGCTGGGAGTTAGGGCATTCTCCCAGGTGTGGAGAATACATGGATTAAAATCCCTGCCTATTTTGTAAAACATTTTTGCATTATATATTTTATATGTAAAAATATATATATAAAATTAAGAAATGACAGAAATTTAGGCAGGAGATGTGTTTTGGTTTGGGTTGGATTGAGGAGACACACAATATGCCATGATGACACTCCCTGGTAGACTCATTGGTTTCTGAAAAACTCAAGCTTTTATTAATACAGATTTTCTAGTTTCTAAGGTTGTGGAAAAGACCTTGAAGCATTATTGTTTGACATTTTTTAGGTAGAAAAAAATGCTCTGAGACAGGTTAAATGTCCCCATTCATCTTGATGCAGAAATAACTGAAGACTACTAGTGATTTAAATCAGAGTATCAATTTTTTTCATTGCTAATCATTTTAGCAGAACCAACCAGTTACTCCAGAAAGTGGAATTTGGATTTATAGGTTGATCTTGAGTAGAATAATGTTAATTTTTCTCCTTAGTCTCCAAGACTGACCTCTAATTTAACTCAGAAGGTTAATTGGGGAACATAAGATTGTCAAGAGAAACAAATGTATGAAAGCTGTGTGGTGGGCTGAAATTCCTTAACCTGTGCAATTCAAGAAGTTGGATTAGATCAGTGGCCCTCAACCATTTTAGACTCAAGTTACCCCTTCACTGCTTTTGTGAATTGAGCAGCATTTAAAAAACTATTCATTACAATGCTTACTTGTAGAGGAGCCAGGCAACAGGGACAGGGGAGTGGCCAGGCAGGGAGAGTCTGAGCCTCCCCTTATCTGCCTATCTCCTCACACCTCACCCTGGTACCCTGTTTGAGAATCATCATGTTCATGCCAGTCCTATTTTGCCTTAACAGTCACAGATCCACGTGATGAAAGAAAGTACTTCCACTCAATATGGGTATCATGTGGTACCTGTGCTGCTGTGAATGCTTAGCAGATAATTAAAATGCAGGTATTGGTATACTTTTCAGTCAGATGGGAAAGTATGAATAATACCATTGTCCTGATTTACATGTCTTTGGAACCTACTCCTTCTTCCACTGAAGTCAGTGGGAGTTTTGCCCTTGATTTTTAGCAAAAGCAGAAGCAGGCTTCCGGTTAGTATTCTGTTGAGAGAACAAAGTACAATTAATCCCCAGGTGTTTCATGTAGTGTTTGGCTTTTATGTATTTAACTTATAAAGAGCTCTTTGTAGTCCATTTAAATTGAATAGGCCTTTATTCTATGATGTGTCATAAGGAATGAGTATGACTTAATTCAGAATGGTATACTGTGAATCTCCAAGCTATTTCATAGAGAATAATTTCTTTTTTTTCATAAGAAGTCAGATGTTATTGTGTCCTCGCTTTTTCTCTCATTCTTCATCTTTGCCTTGGATAATAGTCCTAGAAAAGGAGAGTTTAATGATTTATTTATAAGCTACTTATTGGAATTACTAGAACTTTTTAAAGGACTCCCCAGCAATAACCCAAAGCTTTTTCCCGGAAAACAAATTGTCTTATTCCCAGCACTTTAACTGAAGGGTGTCAAATTCAGTTGTGCCCCCGGGCTGGATCCAGACCACAAGGAGCCTTGCAGGCTGGATTTGTACCTGGCAGCGGAGTTGGGGTGAGTGATGGGGGAGAGGGAACGGGGGGACAGGGTGAATAGTGGTGCCAGGATTAATGCAGTCATTGCTCGGCCCTGGCCACCAACATGTAACGTCAGTGGGGTTCCCTAGCTGAGAATTTGGTAGCTAGTCCTCACCCCAAATTCCTAGCCCCACTGGAAGCCCTGCAGCCCAGGTGAAATGGCTCCATGGGCTGTTTTGACACCCCTGCTTTCACTCATTTTAACTTTAATTTTAAACTTTAACTCAAGGCACTGAGATTCTGTAATATGATATATAAGGTTTAACTACTTTGATCACTTTTACAGTATATGAATCACCTGGGCATATCCTTACACTGTTGCCCAGGGCATAGTAGCAGCAGTTTCTGGTTATTTTCACATTCATGATTGCAGTCACATGATTGCCACCAGCAGCCCCCTTTTTTCCCTTTGCTCCACCTAAATTGGCACCCAGGGTGGTTGCTTCTATCACCTCTCACCACACCCGTAGTTACACCACTGGTACAAATAGTTATCTAATAAACTCCCCAAATCCTCTCCTGTCCATGTCTAAAGTTTAGCTTAAAACCTAGACTGGATTCTAATTTCTTATTTGGCTATTCCATAGTTCTGATCACAAATATAGATGGGTTGTCCTTAGGATGTTGTAGAAATTCCTGCTAAAGGCAACTGCACTGTCAGCAGTACACAGATTTGCAGAAGGAACCAAGCTGCAACAGCACATGCATCACTTTGTATCTTCACATTTGTGTTAAATATTTAGGAGGTCAGATGCAAACTGTGTCAACCTCTTCTCTAATGGTTAGGACTTGTAGTGAAATGATACTTTGACATGTTGCCCTGTGACACTCGGATTTCTGTGTCCCCGAAGACCTGTGGTTGATTTCAGAGAATAAATATTTCTCAAATAAGAAGATCACAATCAATTTTCTATAAATCTTTAGGAATGTTGTTCTCAGGAAGACTTGGTTATGTTTTATAATCTTCAAAACCGGATTCAGAATTATGTTTTTTTAATGCTGACATATTAAAATGATAAAGTGGCTGGTATGCTTATTAATCCATCTTCTCTCATATGAGCAAGAAACAAAATTGAGCAGTTGCAGAAACAAGGTCATGTTTCATTTGTTCATTTCAAGTAATTTTCCTGCTGCTTCAAAGTACCAGTTTATACTGCCAAACATGATGTGATTAACATTGTGCAATCACTTGCCTTGAGTCAGCCTGCTTTAAGGGCCTCATCAGAGCACCATCTTCAGTAATGTCTAATCTGCAGCTGAAAAGCTTTGTGAGAGGCAGAAATTCAGATGTCATTAAAATTCCATTTATACAATGCATAAATGAATGCAAAAAAAGGTAGAGGCTCTAGCCTAAACTCTTCAGAAGGCTGCTGTGGGTGTTTTTTTTCCTACTTGGAACTTGCCACAAAATAGATGTAAATAGCTAAATTGTCGATTGAAACTGGTCACAGTAATTATAATCTGTTGTTAAATAGATGCTGTAGTACTGAATAATTGTTATTGTAGTAGAATGTGTGTAGTAGAAAAATGCTTTTTTGAAGTTTTTCAGCAAATAGACATTTGAATTGTTTGCTGTTTTCCTGCTAAAATTTTAAATGAACAAATCCCTTAGTTTTAAGTATTGTTAAGTACCTTTACAACTGTTTAAAAGAAGTAGTAATCCTTTTTTAATGTTTTTGCTACAGCAGCAGCTTTCTGTTTAAGCTTGCAATGGAATTGATGATTAAGGTCATCCTCATTCTCTGCCTTTATCTACTATAAATGTTGTTGTTCTCACGCTTTTGTATGTGAGGATGTCTTAAAAATATGTTTTATTATATACATAATCTCTAGCTATGCAAATAAACAAACACATTTTATTTAGATTACAAGGTAAAATGAGGCAGTTATTTGAACAGCAAACACTGGGTTTCAGATTTAATGAAAGTTAAGTCACATGTATAGTTGCTGATCATTTTGGCGTAAAACACACAAAAATGTTGGTCCATTAGAATATCTCAGTTAAAATGCATTAGCACAGGTTAGCAACCAACAATACAAGAAATGCATCATGTTTAACCAGATCCAAGACAACTTCAAATTTCAGACGACTTGCCCAGTAATTAGATTCTATACATGGAAAATGATACATTTGTTACAATTTTTCATGTATAGAATGTATTCAGTGGTCATCTTAAATTCATCCCCCTCACAGCTGTGGCCAAGAAAGCAGCAAAGGGGCCTGAGGGGCCAGACACGCCCCACCCCTTGTCCTCCAGTGCCTGCTCTTCCTGTTGCCTGTCCCCATCACGTGCACTCCTACCACATGCCATCCTGACTCCTATTCCTCCATGCCTGTGCTTGTGCCTGGCCTTTGCCTGCCCCACAACTTCCTGTCTTATGTGCCTGAGCCCAGCCGCATCCTCCTATCCATTTGTGCCTGTCACTGCCCACTCTATTTGCTGCGCACCTTCTGCTGCACCTCTGCTCCTCTGGGGCAGCCCCAGCCTAATCCATCTAGCAGTAGCTTCCAGCTGGGCCAGGTCAGGGCTGGAAGGATTGAAGTCAGAACAGAAGGTAAAGGGATAGTGTGCAGCAGGACGTGGGGGACAGGCACAGTTATGGGGGGGCAGGGAGTGGGGGGCAGGCTGCTGGTTCTTCCATTTCCCCATTGCTGCTTCCAGCAGCAAGCTCCCTCCCCCATCAAATAAGCTGTTTTGATCCAGAGCAGGCAGTGGCTTGGTGTCTGGGTCCAGAGCTGAGCCACTGCCTGTCCATGGAAGGTACCTGAATCAGAGGAGGCTTCTTTTTCTCCATAGTGTTTGGGAAAAATGTTTTGTCTTCAATTTCAGTAAATACAGTATTTTACCTAGTGGTAAAATGTTGATCTCCAACCTTATGCATGCATGAAAGGTCATTGTATTTGTGTTTCAAAGTTTCACAGTGCAATCTCAAATCTGGGTTTTCCTGCAGGTTAATTCCAGTAGTTCTATTTGGTATTTGGAAAACATTTTTTTTCAAGAATTCACTGAAACAGTCAGTGCTCTGTAGTGTATTTAATAACAGGCATGCTTCTTTATTTAGATTATTGTTTTATTGAGTTATTTATGTATATAAAATATTGCACTGCCCCAAAGGATTGGCTGAGGGGGAGGGAGAGGTACATGAATGCTTTTAATAACAGAATGATTCTACGTTCAACTCAGTGGGCCAATTTCAGACTCCCCAGCACCAATCCTTCATCTGATTCCTTAGTACAGAAAGTTACAAGGCAGCAGGGTCATTAGTAAACATAGACCTTAAATAAAATGATCCAAGCAGGAATGACTTACAGGTTTCAGAATCAGGCAGTGATGTTCCCAGGACGAGAGTTCCACATACAAGGCCTTACAAATGGAATACCTTACCTTAAGCCTCTTTGAAAATCCTACCCTTAAACGATACTAAGCCAGAACAATATATTACTGTCAAAATAACAGTTCATCTAGACCAGTGCTGTTCAACCTTTTCCTTTCTGTGGCACACCTGTAAATTTGTTTCAGCTTTATGGCACAGTACTTATAAATATATGAAAGTACAGTAGTAGGCCTGTGAAAAGAATACACGCAACTACAATGATAAATCTTAAAAATGAAAGTAAAAAATAGTAAAAATGTATAGATACAAATCATTAATAGAAATATCATCTCAGTAATAAATAATCTTTTTAATGAAAACAAATTAAAAAATATATAGTTGGGAACATTTTAAAACTTAAAAACAATTCAGATGGAAAGTTTCTGTCTCCTTTTCAAAAAATACAATTATTCATCATTGAAGTGAGACCTGGGCTTGTTTGGAAGAACACAGCCCTTTAATATTTGGCTTAATGGTACTAAGAGCCATTCAAAGTTTGTGGTCAGTGCTCTTTAGACATGATCTCCTTTTGCTTTTTATTAAAGTAATTGTAGAAAAACTCAGTTCACAAGCATATATTGTGGCAAAAGGTATAAGCATGTTGACTGCACAGAGATAGCTGGGTATTCAGTTTTTACGTGGAGCCAAAATGTGTACAAAGACATTTTACTAAAAGCTAGCTTGAGAGTATGATCATTGATAAGTTCCAAGTATTCCTTTAGTGCCTTCAAGGGAAGCTCCTCAATGGAACATTTCCAATGAACCGCATTTTTTAACTTCCTCATGTCCTAGTTCTGGTTTGGACTTGAATCTGTTTAGTTTTTCCTGTGCAGGTAAGCACGTTTTTGTTTCGTCCTTGCATTTTGTGATTGAGCTTACTAAGATGCTAAAAAGTGTCAGACAGGTACACCAGCTTCTTCAGCCAATATTCATCTTCAAATAAAGTGGCATACCGACATTCTTTGTTATTTATCAAAAACTGCTGCACTTCATGCCTCAGCTCAAAAATTGACAGTACTGAACTCTGTGAAAGCCAATGTATCTCTGTGTGGAGAAGTAGTGTTTGGTCATCTGCTCCCATCTCTTTACAAAGAACTGAGAAAATCCATGAATTAAGTAGTCTTGTGTTAATGAGGTTTACAATTTTGACAGCTTTATTTAAAACTGACATAAGCTCACTCTGAAGGCTTTGTGCTATGAGGACTTGCCGATATAAGAAGCAATGAGTGATTTGAACTGCTGGATTTTTGTTTTTTCACATTAGCTAAAAATCCCGTTACTCCCAGTCATGGCGGCTGTGCCATCTGTGTAGATGCTGATGCAGTTCTGCCAAGGTATATTGTTCTGTCTTAAGTAATTATCAACAACACAAAATATTCCATTGCCTGTCATATGTTCAGGCAATTCCTTACAGAAAAGTTAATGCTACTGGATACAATTTTCATTAGCAAGGTGAGCAATTGCCAGAAGTTGAGCACAGCCGGAGACGTCAGTTGACTCGTCAATTTGCAATGCAAATGTACCAGCTTTTTGCATCTTCTGTAATAAGTAAGTTTCTGTATCAAGAGATGTATCGCAGATCCACCTGCAAATAGTGTTATCAGAAAGCAGCACGTTTTCCACCTCCACTACTGCTTTTTCTCAAAGCATTGCACTTACCCACATTCTAATTAGCTTCCAAAACTGTCTGAAATGGTTACTCAGGCTTGCATAAGGTTACTTTGCTTTGCATTTTCTTTCTGCAACCTTTTAAAAAAGTCCCTGCCTTTGTTTATGTAAGTTGGATGTTTAGTAGAAAGGTGGCATTTCAACTTACTTGGGACCATAGATTCATTTAATAATTTTTCTCTGCATATTAAGCATTTGGGTGTAGGAGATAAAGCATCATCACACCAGAAAAAAACAAATTCCAAATAGTCTTCATTATACTGTCCAGTCAGTGACTTCATCTTCTTACTTGAAGCTTCTCTTTCTTTTATATTGCTACATGAAGCTTCAGGAGCTGATGAGGTCATGTTCAAGAATGTATTCATTGTAATATTCAAATTGACACAAAGACTAAATACTACGAGAGCACTTTGGGCACACAATAAAAGTAAAAGCAAAAGAAGCGCACACACTATATGTATATTGCAAACTGCAGTCCTCAAGCCTGAAGGTACCATGCATCAAAACAAATGGCATGAACTGAGAGCTGAGAGGCTAGTGAACTATGCATCCCCCACAGCCAACACACGCACAGTAGATGAATTTCATTCTGCTCAGCTGGTTCTCTCTCTCCCCCACAGCCAACATATGCATGAGTCTTTTGTGAATATCTCGATGTGGTATATTTGTTTGTGCTAGGCGACTGGAGAACTTTCTTCTCATTATTCCAAAATTATCATGGTATACCAGGGAGCTCTTTGTGGCATACCAGATGAAAAGCATTGATCTAGAGAGTGTGAATATTCTGGGAAGTTAAATTTATTCAGAGCAGAAGGGACCCCTAGTGTCTCATTTTGCCTGTCGCTGTGCATTGTGGGGATTGATCAAATATCCCAAACAGAGAGGATGTCTAGGCTCAAATATTTCTAAGAATTTTTCTTGGCAGGTTCTCCCATTAGAGAGCTGTTCTGATTTTCTTAATCCTTATACTTGTTACCATTTGTTCACCAGTGACTGAGGACTGATATCTGTTCTCCTGATAATACCCCTCTTCTTGCATCTTAAATATTGCCTGAGTAGCCTGGCACATGCATTCTTTATTCTTACTCTGCAGGAGCAGAGAAAATAGGCAGCACAAACAGCATGGAAATAAAAGACTGAACTAGTGATAAATGATAACAATAGCTCAGACTGTATTCTACTCATAATTTTGGGGAATTCTCCTTTGGACTGAAGGAAAGGAAAAGAGTTTTAGTTTTACATGTATATACTGTAATTAAAAATGAAAGACATTCCTTTCCACAGAATGAGTTTGAGACCTTGTTAAGGTGGAAATGTCAGTAGTTTGGCTCAGCTGGCTTCTGCTCTGTAGAGAGCAGGATCTTAACATTAAGCTTGGGGCCAACAAACCTCGTTGTGTGTGGTGCAGGAACAGCTGGGGAACTCAGACTGGTGGGGCAGGTGGAGCAGCACAAGAGAGGGGGTGGTGGTTTGCATCCTCCCTGCTCCCAGCTGGATCACCCAGTGCTCAGATAGCTGCAACCCCCCACTCCCTGCTGGCTGCAAACTCCACCCTGCTCCCAGTCAGCTGCAAAAACCCCCTCCCCCCGCTCCTGTGTGCCACTCCACCTGCCCCACCAGTCTGAGTTCACCAGCCATGCCTAATGTGGTGTGATTGTCATATTTTTTTTTGAACATGGCTTTCATCCAGTAAAACAACTAGGCTTAGGGATAGGCATTCAAAAAGCCTGAGCCTGAATTGATTCAACTTTTGTAGGTTAGTATAACCTGGCTAGGTTGAACCAGTTTCCAACCATACAGGCAATCCCTCTGGACTGAGGAAACTCAGGCACATGCCTGCAGTAGCTCAGACTAGAAGCTGGGGGTGCTACAGCAGCCCTCCCTGCTCTTCCACAGAGCTAAACTGAGGAGGGTATGGCCAGGCCCCAGCAGGGCTATATTAGGGAGGGGTGTGAACCCCCACTCTGCCTGCAGCCCCAGGTTTTTCCCCACTGGCTGCTCAAGGGCCAGGAGTGTTGCCAGCCTGCAGCCCTGTGCTAGCAGTCTGAGGCAAGTTGGGGTGTGCAGTACATGCATCTGTTGATGATACAGAATTTTTCGCTCTCCCTCCATGCTTCTGTATACAGTACTGTCTGCATCAAACTGACAGGCAAGCAAGCTGGGGAAAGGGGGGAGTTGATAACAGTGTTTATCACCCTTATCTCAGTATTTATTGCCCCATTAAGAAAAGAGAGAGACGTTGCCTATCTGTTGATTCAGCACATACCCAGCATGTGGTCTGCTGGCTAATATACAGCTGCCTCCTCAGCAAGGCAGAGGGGAGGGGGAAATTTGTGCTTAGCAGAAAGTGGTGAGGGGGAGGGAGGGGAGCGAGCAGCTGTTCTCCAACAGCGTTTCCAAAGGACATTAAGCTACCTGTTGATTAGCTCCAAAAAGCCTGTCTGCCTGTCATCTCCCACAGCATGGACTGTAGCCAGCATGTGTTCTGCTAGCTAACGTGAAGGTGTCTGCTAAAGCAGGGGGTGGTGGGTGGGAATAATCCCTATTTAGCACAGAGAAGCCAGGCAGATTGGGGCGGGTGGGGAGGGTAGCTCTGCTGTGCCAGCCCACCCAGCCCAAGAGCATACCAGGATGCTGGGGGAGTCTGGTTTAACTTAAACCAGCAAGGTTCTGGGACAGACATTGCATAAACCAGTTTGACTTAAATCAGTTAAGTCTGATATTACATTCAACCAGGTTTATCTCAAACCAGTTTCAGTTATTTTCAAACTGGTTTATGTGCACTGAACATCTGTTCTGTTACAGGTTTAAACCAGTTTCTGATCACTTAAACCAGTTTATGTGTAATGTCTGTCCCTAGCCCTAGTATTTTTTAAAGTGAAATTGAAAACAAAAGTGGGCCAAAATGTGCCTGATCTTAAGTGGATAGGCGCATTGATATCAATGGAAGTCAGATTTGACTCACTGGGTGTTTATACATGGGGGTGGGGGCACATTTTAATTAGAGTGGCTCTGAGGACTCATATACATGTGCACGGAAATTGCTTTGATGCTCACGCTTACTGCATGGTAAACTACGCTACTGATCAGTAAAATGTCTTGTGTAGACAAGCCGAGCGTGGTGGAAAGGTTTTAGGAAGGGTTAATGATAATTACAAGGAAACTAGGAACAAAAAATATGCCCATCTTTGGCACTGCTGATGCTTTCATGGGATTCTTGGACTCAAAGCCAATGTCCCTGTGTTAGGAAATAAAATTACTCAGTCAGTGAGGAAGCTAACAGTCAGCTTTATCCGGAGAAGTTTTGTGGATTACTACAATAAGTAGGTTTGTGGGAATCTAATGAAAAGCTTTCTGGTTTCAAACAACATATTTTTGTGATGTTGGAAATGGGTGCATGCATTATTTTTTGCCAGTTGTGCAAATGAGTTAGTGCTTTAAAAATGGGGAAAAATATTTTATTTATTTAGCTTCATACTTTACCCTAATTTATATTCAGATGCATTGACTTCAGCAATCTGGAGAGAACAATACATTGCCACTTGAACATGATGTCCCTATTACTGTTGAGCAATATTGAAATTTTATTTTTCGGGATTACTAAAATTTGCTTGTGAAGTTTATTGGCATTACAGGATTTCCAGTATCGGAGAGAACTGGGTTTTTTTTTTACTACTTTAAAATATTGCTTCCATAACTTTTTCAGGAGACAAAAACCTGAAATGTGTACCTTGGACTTTTAGCTGGTAGGGTAATACTTTGTGATCCCTGATGACAGCAGTGGAGATGTGCAAGAGCAAGCTGACAGAGCCTGTGGGGCAGGGAAAATTATACCAGGTAGATAGTGGGGTTTGGTGTGCAGCCTGTTGGATCAAATATTTTTACCCTTCAGAATACTGATGGACAGGAACCAGAGATCCCATGTCTAAATATATGTTTTATGGGGGAGGTGGGAAGCTTCTCTGTAAAATCTGTCTTGAACGGTGGGGAGAAGATACCTGCTTGAGTAGAAACCACTGTCCCATCTTCCCCAAGAAGGCAGACATGCAATTCCTTTAAGAAGTGGCATATAAAATACCTAGACTGATGCAAAAATGCTCAAGGTTAAATGAATATTAGAGAATTGCGACACTATGAACTCAGAACTAGAAAATGCCAGTGTTACGTTATTCAGTTGTAGTTCTCATGCTTGCCTTTTGCCTTTGCACTGTGAAGCAGTCTTTGCTCCGCATGTTTGCATACTGTTTTTTTTTTTTTTTTTTTTGTTCAGGATTCTTGTCTCATTCAATATTGTTCTCTTCTATCCCTGGTCCATTTCTTTTCTCAACTGCTGCCTGCCTCCATAGGTCCCACCTGTCTCCTGTCAGCTTCTTTCTTGCTCTGTGTTCTAGTGAGGTGGCATCATCATCCTTATCTTACTCCATATTGCCTAGGAGAGAGTGTACAGCAGGGGTGTCAAACTCATCTGGCCCACGGACCCTTTCTTCTCTCCCAGCATACCTGATGCAGCAGCTGCTCCAGCTGGCCTGAAACCTGTGCTGTGTGCAGCAAAGATCCTGGAGTGGTCAGAACAGGCACCGTGTGCAGTCATGCTTCATGTAGTGGCTGCCCTGGCCACATTGCTGCACAAGGTACTTGCTCCAGCCAGTCCAGGACTTGAGCTGGAGCAAGTGCCGTGTATGGTGCTTGTGCCAGAGCAGACACTACTGTGATGTAGTCCAGTTGGGGCAGCCGCTTGCACACATGCTGTAGCCAGTTTGGCTCTGCTGCACTGCACCCAGTGCCCATTTCAGCTTTCAGCTGCTCCAGGATCTGCACAGGAAGCAGTGTAGGTTCCAGACTGGCTGAAGCAGCTGTCAAATGAGGTATGCTGGGAGAGGAGGGAAGAAAGGGTTTCATGGGCTGGATCTGGCCCACGGACTAGTCCTGTGTCACAAGCATGCATTGTGGCCCGTTTGGGTCAGATCAGACCTGGGGGCAGATGGGGGGTGGGGCCAGATCTAGCCTTTGAGCTCACTTTTGTGTACATCAGCTAATTCTAGTGAAAAATAATTTTGACCCTTCAACCAACAGTGCTGCAGGGGCTGGCACTGGACCCTGGTGTTGCTCTCAGCCCCTGCATCACACCAGAGCCTTGAACCAGCTCCTGTGTACTTGGAGGGTGGGGATCTGCTTCCGTGTCGTGTTGATGTTGCTCCTGGAGCCTTGAACTAGGTCTTGTACAGTGTGGGGGCTGGATACCAGTGTTGCTTCCAGTCCCACACTGCCCTGGATACTTGAACTGGCTCTGGTGTGGTATGGGGGCTGGGACTGACTCCTGTGCCATGCTGGTATTGCTCCCAGTCCCTGCACTGCACTGCATGGAAGCCTTCAACCGGCTTGGTGCAATCCTAGGGCTGAGAACAAAAATCAGTTGATTTTCTGTCTTAGTCCTGGCTGGGATCCCACTGGAGCTGGTTCAAGGCTCTACCATGGTGCTACAATTTATATTTAGATCATAGTAACCATTAACATGCTACTACATAGAAAATGTTTAAAGTCATATTAATGCTTACTACGATCTAAATATAACATGCTAAGTGTAACATGTAACAGTACCCTACTTGGTTTTGCTTCAGGGATTCTTGGAGGCCAGTAATTGTGGAAAAGCTCCTATTGAAGGAGCTATATGGGTGGGAGAGGAACCATAGAATCATAGAAAATTAAGGTTGGAAGGGACCTCAGAAGCACATCTAGTCCAACCTCCTGCTCAGAGCAGGACCAGCCCCAACTAGATCATTCCAGCCAGGGCTTCGTCAATCCGGGCCTTAACCTTCAAGGATGGAGATTCCACCACCTCTCTAAGTAACCTGTTCCAGTGCTTCACCACCATCCTAGTGAGAGAGGTTTTTTTTAATATCTAACCTAAACCTCCCTTGCTGCAAGTTGAGACTGTTGCTCCTTGTTCTGTTATCTGTCATCACTGAGAACAGTCTGGCTCCATCCTCTTTCAAACTCCCCTTCAGGTAGTTAAAGGCTGCTATCAGATCTTCTCAATCTCTTTTGCAGACTAAATAAGCCCAGTTCTCTCAGCCTCTTCTCAGAAGTCATGTGTCGCAGCCCAGAACCATTCTCATTGCCCTCTGCTGGACTCTCTCCATCTTGTCCACATCCTTTCTATAGTGGGGAGCCCAAAACTGGATGTTTGTGTTGAAACATTTTGGATTGGTTGGAGAATCTGAAAATATTTAGACATTTGTGAAGTGAAATTTTCAGTTTGGAGCAGACTTTTTTTTTTCCCCGTAGAAGCTTTTTTGGTATGTCTTTGTTTTGTTTTGTTTTTTGCTTTTTAAGACAACTAGAATCCTTCTATGCTAAGCAGATCCTTTTCATGAAAATTACTTATTTGACTGAAAACCCATTTTGCTAGAGAAACACAGTTTCCAAGAGAGATTTTCAGTTAGCCCTAAAACTAACAAATTTCCCCTTAGTCTTGGACATTAACTGCATCTGTTGAAATTATACAGCCCCCACCCCCAACTTTAAGGCATAAATCTACCGTAGAAACTTTTCGGTCTGAATAGTCAAATACTAGAATTGTTATGAGCAACTAAAATGAGGATCTTAAAGTGGAAACTATTAGCCTAGATCAGTGGTTCTCAAACTTTTTTTTCCGCAGACCACTTGAAAATCACTGAGGGTCTTGGCGGACCACTTGATAAACTTTTTTTTGTTCTATAAGTCAAAGCACACAACTCATATTTTAACATTAGTAGTTTTACCTTTCTAATGTGATGGATGTGCCTGTTTTTTTGAACAAAGTTCAGGGAAGTTGGGTGTAATGCTTGTCAGCTTTTGCCTTAGGTCACCTTTCTGTGAACCGCCTGAATAGAGCTCTGGATCACAGTTTGAGTACCTCTGGCCTATATAGTTTTAAAACTGTGTTTGCTAAGAGGTCTTGTTATTTATAGTAATTTACTTTATTGTGAATTTTTGACAGCCTCACAGATTTAATCCATGGCATGAAATTACATGAATATATCATTCATTCAAAAGATAGCTATGTCCTGACTAGTTATCATTGTGAAGGCTATCTTGTTTTCTCTTCAGTTTCAGAATCTTAAAGAAGAGAGTATAAGGTCACAAACTAAAAAAGGAAAAGTGTTTGAAACGCTCAAAGGCCAAAAGGTGATTGCAAGATCAGACCTCACAGGATTATATTTCCCAGGTAAGTATTTTTGTGCATATGTGAACATCTCCTTACTTGTTGAAAAGACAAGATAAAAATAAACATTTACTATTTTGTTTTCATTTGGCATAGTTTTAATTTGATTTAAGTTGGAATTTTAATCTTTTTCTTCCCCACACAGTACTTTTTATAAGGTCAGAAAACTATGCAGACCTCTTACTGATAGGTGTATTTATTTAAGAAGGTGGAAAGGTTTAGCAACAAATGTGGTACTCCTTTTAAATTAGAAGCTAGTATCAATTTATTCTTTGCTCTTGCTGTGCTAGTTTATTTCCATTAAGGATTTAGCAAAGTGCAGAAAAGTGCACCATTTATTTGTTCAAAACATTTACTAGATGTTTGCCATTTTGTTGAATTATAAGCCAACGTCCTTATCAGTGATCTCGATGTGGGTATGGAAAGCATGCTGTCCAAATTCACTGAGGACATTGAGTTGTGGGGCGAGGTGGGCACTCTGGAGGGGAGGGACAGAATCCAGCTAGATCTGGACAGGTTACAGAGATGGGCGGATGAGAATAGGATGGAATTCAATGCAGAAAAGTGCAAGGTGCTGCATCTAGGGAGAAGGAACCAGCAACACACCTATAGGCTGGGAAACACCCTTCTTGTCAACATGGTGACAGAAAGGGATCTTGGAGTCATTGTTGACTCCAGGATGAACATGAGCTGCCAATGCGAGGAAGCAGTCAGTAAGGGTAACTGCACCTTGTCGTGCATCTACAGATGCATCACAAGCAGGTCCAAGGAGGTGATCCTTCCCCTCTATGTGGCATTGGTCAGGCCACAGCTGGAGTACTGCATCCAGTTCTGGGTGCTGCACTTCAAGAGAGATGTGGACAACATGGAGAGGGTCCAGAGGAGGGCCACTCGCATGGTCAAAGTGCAACAGGGCAGGCCCTACGAAGGGAGGCTAAAGGGTCTGAACCTATTCAGCTTCCACAAGAGAAATCTGAGAGGAGATCTGGTGTCTGTTTACAAACTCACCAGAGGGGACCAGCAGGAATTGTGGGAGGCTCTATTCCCTTGGGCACCACCCAGGGTTACTAGGAATAACGGCCACAAATTGTTAGAGAGAAGGTTCATGCTGGACATCAGGAGATATTACTTTACAGTTAGGGCTGCCAGGCTCTGGAATGGGCTCCCAAGGGAGGTGGTACTCTCTCCTACCTTCGGGTCTTCAAGAGGAGGCTGGACAGATATTTGGCTAGGGTTATATGATCCTGGCACCTGATTCTGCCCGGGACAGGGGGGTCGGACCTGATGATCTGTTTAGGTCACTTCTGACCCTAAGTACTATGATACAATTATACTTATCGTGTAAAATTGTGTTCCATCATGTGGCATTTGAAAAATTCAAATCAAACCTTCTCATATAGATGATATAATATCCTGGGACACTTGCCTACCTCAGAAAACACTGTGGTATAATTATTACCCCTTTTATTCTTAGGAGAGGTGCAGAAATGGATAGTGTGGGTACTATGGATTGAAGTATCTTGGCAGAATTCTGCATACAAGGTTATCCCTTGTCTGTCCAGCCCTATGTCTGGCCTTTAGCTCATGTTCTTAATACTGTGTTTTCATGAACACTGAATAATTTAAAATTAAAATAAATAAAGAATACTTTGATAAAGGCATTTATTATGAAATTATTGTTATATGTGCACTCTAATAGTACTTTACTTAGGGTGACAGTCAGCCACAAATGAAGTTCTTTAATTTTACAGTTGGATCAAAAATCATCTTGGTGTTTATTTAGTTTTGAAATATTAGTTAAGAATAATCTTTTGATGGCATGTATTTTTGTTGAAAACCTCTTCTGTTGCCAAATGGAAATTGGATAAAACAGCAGATGAATGAAAGGGAGGTAATGTGAAAAATCAGTGGTGTTTTTCCTACTTTTGAATGAATGAGAATGAATGGAGTGTAACTCAGATATTCACCTACAATTTTATTTTTCAATGTTATAATTCAAAACATAATGTTGATGGTGGGCTCGACATGGTAATAATGATATATAAGAATAAAAAAGTTTACTAAATGTTTTCAGTTTGTTATTCTGCTTTTCATACTAAGGATATTTTTTCAGGGGAGAGGGCAACCAATCTGTTTACAAGAGTGTCCTTAAAAAATCCTTTCATGCACACAAATTGGATTATTGTGTGCCACACTGTTAGTTTTACCCTCTTTTGAATATTTGGCCCTTTCAGTAAATGAAATAAAATGCATGCAAGTCACTTGCAGCAGGTTCCAGATAACAAAACTACACATACTGTATCCAGTGAGAAGACCATTGCAATCATTTTACCAACTTTTTACCAGCAGAAGTAGATTATTTTTAGAGTATTTATAGAGTGGCTTTCTATCTTAGGGTGGATGGGTATTAAATTCCCTATTTGACAAACAAGGAAATAAGCACAGAAAGCTTAAATGAATATCTCAGAGTAACATGACAAGTCAGTAGTTGTTTGCTTTTTCATTACGGTCCTAATTCAGCAGAATACTTAAGTCCATACTTGATTTTAGATATGTGAATAGTTCCATGGAAGTTATTTGGCCTGCTCACAACACTGAAGTCAGGCATGGACATCAAGGCTTGCTGAATTAGGGCCCAAATAAAAGTATTGCTTTTGCTTCTGTTAAGCTTTATAAGCACTTTACTTAGAGGTTATTTTGTACCTACAGTGTTTTAAGGTAGTTGTAGTAGTAGTAATGTATATATAACACTGGATTTTGAAGTTGTCCTTTTACCAAGTACATTCTCTCTTAGGTCCCAGTCCTTCAGACACTAATGCATATGTGTAGCTTTTCATTAGTGAGCATAACTGTCGATTAGTCAATGGGACTATCTGTGTGTTTTCTTGCAAATATGTACATAATCGTTTTTTAGGCCTGGGACCTTATATTGTAACTCTCTGTGGCAATGACTTTATGCATGTGTCCTGTACAGTACATTTTCATGCTGTTTATCTAGTAAATGAAAATAATGAAAACTAAATACAAATATAAATTTGAATGCAAGAAGTACACTGCCATATTACACTCTACTGGATTTTTAAAATTCTTTCATAATGGATAAAAATAATATGTAAATGGAATATCATTTTAAAATATTTTTTTCCTTAGGGACAGTGATGAAAAGTATCAGTTCCACCCGTGCACTTGTTGACTTCAGCTATGGAGAGACGCACATTGTACCAATTAAATTCATTATTATTGTGGGGGGTGCTATGCCTTGCCCATCTTTGCAGGTGAAAAGCTGTTATTATTTTTGAGGGAACGTATGTTCATCATTAACTTTGTTTTGCCATTTGTTTACAAACAAGTTGATAAATAATAGTTTGGTCATTTCCATAATTTGAAAACATTTGAAAAATTTAAGATTCTCTGGATACATCTACATGTGCTGATTTAAGGAGCTTTAGCTTGATTTAGACGTGCTAAGGTGCATTAACATTGGTATGCCAACTGACTTGGGACTATATGGTTTTTAAATTAGCATTTTTAGTGCGTTTAACCTTTTGGATCCTTTTCATAGTTATTTGATTCTTTTGTGAGATTTTGTAAGGGCAGTAGCTGTAAGGACTTGATCTGTAGTTATTGATTTATATTCAGGTAAAAGAGGGTTTTGCTAAAACTAAATTGTGGGAATGACTTATGTGTTTGAGTCAGCTTAAAATTAGAACAATATGCTAACCATCTTTTATCATGATTCTCCTTTAAATTATGCTTATTATAGTTGCTGCAGATATGGTGGATAGGAATAGTGATACACTACTCTGCTTCAATCATTTTTAAAACTAGAAACATGCCTTTTTTTCCTAGAGAATATGAATAATGCCTATTGACATTAAGAACAGACCCTTGTATTCTGTGTAGGGAGAATCCTTTCTGGAAAAGTCTGCAGAATATAGTAGAACATTTATAATTTTTTATAATTTTTTATTTTTTTTAAATAATTATTTTATGGATCTTAATTAAAGAATTATCATCCTGCTATAGAGTTTGTCAGAAGGGATTAAAACACTACACAGTATACAAAGTAGAGTATAGTTCATAATTATCTTCTAAAGATTTAAGAGTTAGAATAATTTCTAGGTTCTAGCAAATCTATTTGTTTGTTCCTCTGAAATTCTGTAGGACTCTTCCATATATTCCTGTTTTGTGAACTGACACTCCAAGGGGCTGAGCCAGTGGACACTGAAGAGTAGTCAGCACCGGCAGTATCAGATTCTTTACCTGTTCCACTAGTGTTTCATATTAAGGCACTGAAACACATTAGCACTGTGTTTTGTGTAGTCAAACTGTCTGAATATCTGTTTTTTATGCCATGTAAAACTAGTATTATGATGCTCTTGCAACCCAACTCTTTTTTTGGTATATAGGTTGGGGACTATGTGTTCTCCAGAACTGGGATACAGATGGGAGATTATTATTATGCACCTGCTGTTGTCATAGCAACACCAAATAGAGTTCAAGCAGATGATAAACTCTACACAGTTTTGATGTACAACAATAGGAAAGTAAGTAGCTTTCTAAAAGCAAGTATACATTGCCTTGGCATTAAAATAATTTTGTTTTGATGAGATGTGTGTAACTGACCTGGTTAGGAAAAAAAAAAAAAAGGATTCCATTTGCTATCAGCAGCTGACCACAATCAAATGAGGTTTCAGGACAGAGTAAATAGCCAGCATAATGGACAATAAGTGATATATAGTGTAGAGTAATTTAACCTTAAATTAAACAGTTTTCTGCCTTCCATAATCTGTCTGCTCACTTTCACAGAGTACATGTTGCCAAAGTAAGGAATACAAGGTTTTTTTACCACATTAAATCTAATTTTCTATGCATTTTATTATCATAATAGTCTCCAATAAACCAAGAAAATTTTATTTTTTTTCCTTTTTGGCTCATTAGTTTAAAAAAAAAAAAAAAGAATTATACTTATCAGGACTTTATCATCCTATTTTCTTTAGCTGCAGATTATAGTTTCACTAAAGTGGCTTTTATATGCAAGTTTCAATAGTTTTTAACTACTATTTTTGAAGTATAGAAATTACTGATTTTAACTGAATGAATGATAATTGCGTTATTGCAGGAACACTGTATACGAAGTGGGCTTGTTAAAGTCAGCCAAGCTAAATATGCTTCTTCCTGCCGATATATAAAAATGGCCCAGGTGGTGGATTACATGATGTGAGTACACTTGAACCAAAATGTGTGAACGTTCTTTTATGTGCACTCTAAATTACATATTGAAACGAGAAGACATGTTTGGTGTTCAGTTTTGCTTTAGAATTCCCATATCTAGTGCTATAACAAGTAGCTATTTAATTTATTTCACTGAAGTCCTGGACACATGGCCAAATGATTTGATGCACATTACTGACACAATCTCCAACCCATCTGGAAGCATTCCCTTATTTAACTCCTTGTTGTTAAGCATCAAACCAGTCTGTTGAAGGTTGATATAGTGCAGCTCACCTGTTTATTCCCTGGCAGGAACTGGCACTGTACCAAGGGATGGAAATTATGTTTGAACCAAGGCTACTAATTTATTTTGTTTTGTGCTTTAAATGTGTGGCTACATTGTGCTTTAAATTACAAATTGTGTCTAAGGTACTGAATCTTTTATTTGACCTGAGTCCAGGGGTTGTTGTGGAAAGTATGTGTAGGGTGCCTTGAGCATTAGGTCAGGCATGCAGAACACAGGTAAATCTGGCTGATATGGTTTGCTGGTTGAATAGAATCTGAACTCCCATTGTTTCCAGGTAAATTTGACTTTCTGCCTGGACTTTTGATAGCTCTAATTGTGATCCATTTTGAAGTAACCCTGAGAAATAGTGGTACCCTTCAGATTCTGCTGACATGCTGTGTGCTATGTGGCAGAAACCCTTTCTGAGCTTTAAGCACGGAGAGACTTCAGAGTCTGTGGCTACAGCTGACCCCCTCTTATCAGCAAAAATGACATGAGCATAGTAAAACTGATCCAGAAACTGAAGAGAAGTTCTTTTCCCAAAACTACGTAAAGCCATGGGAAGAGACTGGTGGTCTCTCAAAATCTAGTCAAAGATAGAAGATGAGCTAGATAAATAGGAATGAGTTAATACCTCCCATCCAAAACTAAGACTGAATTTACCATTATCCTGCATTCTTCCTTTAAAGAGGTCTTTTAGGGCTGAAAAAAAGAACAGCTATGGGGGTGGGGGTGGGGAATATGCAAGGAAAATTAAGTAGAATTTAAGCTCCTAAGACAAAAAATTGATCTACTAAAATCCTTTCCTTTTACTTGATGCTTAGGTGTCTGAGGGTCTGTAGGTACCCAAGCTTTTGCCAGAAAAGTAACTTAAATGCCAGAAGTTCTGCTACTCTAATGAGTATTTTGGCACCTGTCTCAAACCTAAGTGTGTTTTTGGCTTCACAGATTAGCAGTCCAAGGCCTGAATTCTCTAAGGAGCCCAGTCTGGTAGGTGTGCTCCAGAGCAGGCCTAACCCACTGACAGCACAGAGTTCAGAACAAAGCATAGCAGCTAATGCCAGTTTCATCCAAAGGTGGCTTTGTACACTTTTAATATAACAGCCTCCTGGGGGAGTGATCAATCTCAATTCCCACGATGAATCTATAAAATAGCATGAGTGACTGCACTCTTCACTCCTCCTGGTGGAACTACCACAGTGCAGCCAAGAATACAAGATTCATAGTGTCAGGCCACACTCCCTGTTCAGGCAGCGGGCAGGGGAGCAGGTGGGAGAACCGGTGCCCCCCATGCAAGTGCTGGCTGGGGAGCAGGGCCTCCAGCAAAAGTGGCCACGCTGCTTCCAGAAGTGGCCGGGGGGGACCCTCCCTCCCCCGGTCAGTGGGCTCGACCCCTGGGGGACCCCCCCTCCCAAGTCACGCTCAAGTGGCACCAGTCGCCCATGACTCCTATCTCCCATATAAGTGTCCCCACAATGAATGTAGCAGTAACAGTGCTGACAAAGAATATGGTAATTCTTCCTCAATAACTTGGCAGATGCCTTTGAGGATAGACAAATACCACCCCCAGAAGATAAACTTAAAGCTTCTTCAGTTGCCTTTAGAGCTTTATTGCCAATTGCTAGGCGTGCTATATCCTGATGTAATGACTTGAAAGACAGAAAACCTACAACTCAGTGAATTCAAGTCAATGTTTTAGATACCCTGCCTATTTTGTACTTAAAAAGGTTTACAGATTATATTGCCTTTAATGTTTAAGAATGCATTGACCTGAGCCTCTAGGGTGACATAAATGATTTGAGGCCACACAAATGACTAAACATCTTCCAGAAATTCCCAGGTTTGCACCTATTATAGCTGTTCACGTACTATTATATGTTGTGACTACATTTCATGAGCCATTTTTACTGTAGTATACTGCTACCATAATTGCTAAAGACATAGGCTGATTTGTATACTTAAAATGAGGAAGATAATGCATTTTTAACATCACAAATTCAAAAACTGCGTGTGTGTGGAAAAAATTGATAGGACCGTATTCTATTGAGTAAGGTATCTTTTAGTTGAAAATAATTGAAAACTTTTATAAAATCAAGTCTTTCATATTTTAATGGTTAAATAGTAGCTAAATATGCAAAAACTCAGGAAAAAGACTTGCTTGGTATCAGATACAAGATTGACCCAAGATAACCTTGTCTGCCAGTGCCATGTCATTAGACTAACACCCCTGGCACCTGTCCTTGGTTAGCTGACTGGGAGGACGCAGGGACCTGGTCACATCTAAGTTCCAGGGCTGGGACTGGCAGGGAGACTTCTCTGGCAGCTGTTGGAGAATAAGATCCTGCAGGAAAGAAAAGAAGGCTCTGTCACGGTTTGGCTGGCTGAGATGCTGCTGGTGCTACTGTGTTGCTTATTAAATTATTATTACCTGTTGTCATTTGAAGTGATGGACCAGACTGAGGCTGTAGGGGGGGAGGATACCTCATTGGGGCACACTACTGTGTTGTGTAGAGGCCTCAGTGCCTTAACAAGCAGATAGTCACATACGTCTTGAGTTTTGCTTGTCAGCAGCCTGAGGTGCAGTATCCCAGAAACCACTGTACCTACCTTCTTGAAACTTGGCAGGCTTCATACCCCCAGAAGGAACTACCATCCTTGCAATTTTTATCCGAATCAGCCAAAAAATGACAAAGTTACAGGTATTTCAGTGATTCCCCATTATAGTCTATGGCTGAAACTCCAAATCTCTCTGAATTGGTGCTGAATCTTCCAAAGCCAGTTTAGCCAAATCAATTTGGGACATTGATCTAAATCTCTGAATTGAATCACTGTCCTCTGAATCAGCTGAATCCAAATCCAAATCCAAATCGAATACTTCCCTATTGGCACAGGCCTAATACTCTCTTTCTCTTGTTTAATCATTCACTACGAGCTGACTGGCCATAGTCATCCGTACAGATACAGCCTGTCTCTTTCAACTCCTTATTTTTACTATTTGTCACTCCTATTTCCTTTGCTATATTGAATTTTCCTTTCCAGGATGAAAAAGAAAGGAAAATTACATGCTGGCAATAAGATTTTTCAAAGTATTTCCCCATCTATCTATGTCTCTCCCTCATATGTTCTCTGGTATCCTGTACACAGTTACATGCTCTCTCTTGTCGTGTTCACATGAGCATGGACATTTGGTTCCCTGGGGACAACTAACAGTGGGACTGTGCCACTGCTAACTGTCCCTGGGGAATGCCTGTTCCATACATGGTCTGGTGCATGGCAGGTTACCCTGAGTTGGGTAGAAGAGGCTGGGGTCAGCACTGGGGTGGACTCAGCAGCCTTACCAGGGGTTTTGGGAGGCTCCTGGGGATGCAGTAGTGGTGATCTTGCCACTCACAGCTTGTCCGGCAGCTGGAGTGTGGCTCTGGTTTTGAGCGTTGTGTGCTGCCCCCACATATTCTGCTCCACTTATTTTCCTGCGTGGACTTTTTTTACCCCTGAATATCCACTGCGTTGCTCCCTTGCAGCATGGAGAACATCTGAATGTGCAGTATGTGATGCTTGTCCTGCCATGGCCTCTTTTTTCAGGGAACAGGGCCATTCGTCAAGGGTTTGAATTTTTTTTTTTCCAAATTACTGGGGGCTGGTGTTGGGCAAAAAGCTGCATGCTAGTGTGGACCTGGTATTTGCCATAATTATCTATTGAGGCAGGGGAAGATGGTGGGACTGAAATGGCTTCTTTTATTTTCAAATTTTGGGACATCCAAGACAGTTGAGGCCAAAACATGAACAAGCCAGCAGCCGTGGAGGCTTTTGTTGGGTCTCTGTGGCTGTGAATGATGCAGGCAAGGAAGAGGGGGATGTTTGTGACTGGCTCTGGCCTGTTCTTTCAGGGCACAGGGCTGTCCATCAAGGGTTTGAATTTTTTTTGGTTATTAGTGTGAGCTTGTGTTGGGCAAACAGCTAGCTGCATGTGATTGTGGTCCCAGTGTTTGCAACACTGGAAAGGCAGGTGGGCTGTCCTGGCCCTGTCGCTTAGGAGTTTGCGTGCTGTGTATTGAGCAAGGAGGTTATAAATAAATATCCTAGGTAGGGCCTCTAGGTCCCCCCTGCAGAGGTTTGTCCCAGAATGTTTTACTTTCACCATGATGCATGGAAGCTGCCACTGGCCCCAGGACCAATGGGAGAAGTGGCAAAGCTCCAGGGTGGAAAGGTGTGGGCCTCGACGTGGCATACCAAACCCCTTTGGTTTCCCTTTGGGGTTCGGCATGCCACGCCGAGGCCAACACTTAGCCCTGTTCTGCACTCAGAGCACTCAGAGTGTCTCTGAGGAAGGGGAAGATGGTGGGGCCAAAATTGCATTTTTTGGGTGGGGGGGCAGCCGAGACAGTTGAGGCCCAAGCACAAAGAAGACAGCAGCCTTGGAGGCTTTTGTTGAATCTGCGGGGCTGTGGGGCTGTGCATGATGGAGTCAGGGAAGAGGGGGCTGTTTGTGGCTGGCTCTGGCATGTACTTTAAGGGCATAGGGCCATCGGTCAAGGATTTTAATTTTTTTTTTTTATTAGTGTGGGCTAGTGTTGGGAAAGAGCTGCATGTGATTGTGGTGTTTGCAGTGCTGTGGAAAGGCAGTGGGGCTGTATTGGCCCCGTAGCTTAGGAGTTTGCATGCTGTATACTCAGACAAGAGATTATAAATTAAAGGTTTGGCATGCCACGCCAAGGCCCACACTTAGGCCTGTTCTGTACTCGGAGCACTCGGAGTGTCTCTGAGGAAGGGGAAGATGGTGGGGCCAAAACAACATTTTTAAATGTTGTTTTTTTGGGGGGGGCAGCTGAGACAGTTGAGGCCAAAGAAGGGTTGAGGGCACAAACCTTTGGGGTTTGGCATGCTACACCAAGGCCTGCACTTTTGCATCCCAGAGCCTTGGAACCAGTCCCACTGGTTGTGGGGCCCATGGCAACTTGCATGTGTCATGGTGGAAAAAAAAAAATTGGCTCGCACCAGGGCAGGGGCAAGTACAGAGGTAATACTCGGCCTTGAACTCACAACCTGGTGGTCCAAAACACAGACCCCACAGCACTCCTCCAAGACAAACTCTGCTCTTTTATAAGATCCATCCTACCAGATGACGACAGTAACATACATAGGTATTTCCACCAACACATCACGCTAAAAAAAAAAAAGAAAGAAATAATAATAAGCTCTTGACTGATGGGCCTGTGCCCTGCAAGAGAGGCCATAGGCAGCAACAAACATCTCCCTTTTCCCTCTCAGCATGAAGGGTAGCCTAAGAGACACCACAAAAGCCTTCGCGGCTGCTGGCTTCTTCATGCTCAGGCCACAACAGTCCCAGCTGCCCCAAAATTGGAAAAAACCAAAAGAGGCCGTTTTGGCCCCACCAACTTCCCCTTCCTCACAGACACTCTGAGTGTTCTGAATGAAGCACGGGCCGAAATCTGGGATGCCAAGGCCTGCACGTTTGCATCCCGGAGCCTTACCATTAGTCCAACTGGTTGTGGGGCCCGTGGCAACTTGCATGTGTTGTAGTGGAAAAAAAAAAATTGGCTCATACCAGGACAGAGGAGACACCTGGCCTTGAACTCACAACCTGGTGGTCAAAAACACAGAAACCACACTACAACACCAGGCGTCCAACACAAATACTGCTCTTTTCCAAGACCCAGCCTACCAGATGACCACAGTAATAGATGTAGGTTTTTCCTCCAGTACCACCCACCCACAACCCGACTGATGGGGCTGTGTCCTGCAAGAAGAGGCCATAGGCAGCCACCAGCATCTCCCTTTTCCCTGTCAGCATCAGGCACAGCCCAGGAGATGCAGCAGAAGCCTCCACCTCTGCTGGCTTGTACATGCTCAGACCACAACCTTCCTGGCTGCTCTAAAATTCACAATGAAGAAAAGAGGCCGTTTCGGCTTTGCCAGCTTCCCCTTCTTTCCAGCACTTCGGAAAAGCAGGTGGGGTGTCTTTCTCCTGGGGCTTAGGGGCTTGCCTGCAGTGTGCCTAACCAGGAGGTTTTAAGTTCAAGCTTGGTTGGGCTGCAGAGGGGTGTCCTAGCTTTTTTTTCACCATGAGACACGGAATTTTCCCACGGCACCAGGACCAATCGGAGAAGTGGCAGGGCTCCGGGGAGGAAAGGTGTGGGCCCATTCTGCACACAGAGTGCTTGTGAGGAAGGGTAAGTTGGTGGGGCTAAAATGGGTTTTTTGGGGTTTTTTTTTTAAATTTTGGGGCAGCAGAGACATTTGAGGCACAAGGACAAAGAAACCAGTAGCCCTGGGGCTTTTGTTGTGTCTCTGTTGCTGTGCATGATGCAGGCAGGGAAGAGGGGGATGTTTGTGGCTTCCCGTGGCTTATTTTTTGAATAAGCAAACCATAGAGTTTGAATCCTACCTAGATATTGTGAGTGATATTTTTGTATTTCAGCTTTTTGGAGAATTTAGGTTTGTAAGATTTGACCACATGGCGTCTGATAAGCACAATTTACTGACTCAAAATATTCCACTTTTGCAAATATGTCTTCATTTACTGTATTTTCTAGCTTTCCATTAAGACATTACATTGAATAATTTTCTTATGGAAGAGTTACAACTCTCTCAAATTGTTCTATATTTCACTTCCAAACATTTTTATACTTTTCACGTCCCATTTCGGGCATTGACTGAATTAGTTTCCTGACTGAACCATAAAGATTCAGAACTATCCATTACATTACTTTATAATAGTGACTTTTTAAAAATCTGATATGTAGGGCTCATATACACGTGAAAGCTGCTCTGATGCGCTGTATTTACAGTGCATTGGAGCAGACTTGATTTATCAAGTCTTCTGGAGCCTGGTAATTACTTTGCTCCAGCAGACTCCAGCCTCATATGTATCAGTGTCCTCACACTAAAGAATGGCAGCCACACATTTTGAAAGTGCACCATTTTTCAGTGCGGGTGTGCTGATACATGTGTTGCCCTGGGCATTTTTAGTTAGCACTGCTCTTGGTGCTACAGTTATTAAAGTGCCCCTCCCCACCTCCCAGAGCATGTCTATAAACACCCATAGTGTCTAATGACTATTTCTCTACTTGTGAGAAACTATGCATTTAAAATCATTAAGCTGTAGTATGTCATTAGAGACACATTAATTGGTGCTAATACTAGCAGTGCCATTTGCATTATTCAAATAAAGATTGTCTGATTTTCATTATACTGCATATTTTTTTCAGAGACTGTTGTCAACAATGGAAATGTGTTCATAGCTGAAACTTGTCATGTGAAGCGTTATAGAAAGAATCATGTTAAAATGCTTAACTTCAGTGGCAGTGCTCTCTATAGGCAAACATCACATCATATGAGTTTAACAGACACATTGCTGGCAAATATAAATGTAATTTAATGCAAAGAAACAAAAGTTTGATGATGATGGTAATATCACAGAAGCATCTAGAGGCCCCAGACAAGATTTGGACCAAATAGGCACCAAGTGGGAATTTTACACCTTCAAGGATCTGGACCTGAATGCAGTGAGAGGAGGAGTTTTTGCTTTTATACTGTTTGATAAGTACCCCTTTGGTTATTTTTAAGTTATCCAAGGACTGTCTATGGCATGATGGGAATTCTCAGCTGGGAAATATTTTACAATATGAGAGTCTCAGGAATACTGCCTAGGGACCAGACAGCCTTTGTTAGTGACAGAGTCAACTAGGGCATATGAGTGAGAGCTACCATTGCCTAACAAATATAGACTCCACTGGTTCTGATATGGGTTGGTCTGTAGTTTGCTTTTTGTTACTTCCTACAACTCAAGTTGAGCCATAGTACTTACAACCTATAGAATTTTGATAAGTGGTCAGTCAGTGTGAAGAGTCCTCCTTCTATCAGCCTAGAGACATGGGGACAAATGGTGTACAATTTGTTAATCTGCTAATTAATAAATTAGAAAGCTTTGAAGCTCCAAAAGATATGTCCAGTTTTCATCAGTGTGTATCTTTGTCCAATTTTAGCCCAAACAAACAAATTGTGAAGCCCATTGATCAGTTGTCACTGGAAGAAGAAGAAAAGAAAAGAAGTGGAAGGGAAGATGGAGGGAAAAAGAAAAAAAAAGGGACAACAGAGAGCAGAAGGAATCCAAGAGAGGAGATGTCAGACTCAGAGGAACTTTTGTTTATTCCCAGAAGGAGGGAAGTAAAAGGCAAAGGAAGGAATTCACTGCCTCATGACAAAGTTGGAATTGAAGGTAAAAAAAAATCAATTGGGGAAACAATTGATTTGGTTAAATTAGAAAATCATGGATATTAGAAACCAAATGGATTGCGTAAGTCCTTTACAGTATCCCATTGCCCTGCCAGGAGAACAGTGACTCTGGGAGTTTCTTTCGGAAATTTGCCCAGGTTCCATTATTTTTGTTTGAGACAGTGCTCCTCATAAGTTAGTACAGGCATGCATGCTCATTTTTCTGGACATACCTTCAGTGTGTGGACATGAGGATTTTATCTGTTTATGCTAGTTATATTCTTGAGGTATAGATATCTTAAGGTGATATCTTTTATTGGACCAACTATGTATTGGTTAATAGACAAGCTTTTGAATACAAGACATTCTTTGTCAGGTCTTCCTGTATTCCTTGCATTTGAAAACTTGTCTAACTTCATCTCAACTACATAATTGGCCCAATAAAAGATATTGCCTTAAGAAATGCTTGCCTCTTGCATAATTTCTGGGCCATAATGTCTACAACATAGCTTTTACACTACAGTTATACCCTTTACATTGGTTTAAAAAAAATCTTGACATCCTTACTGTTTGCTTACGTTCTTCTTAATAATTGTGGATTATGTTCACTCAGTCATCCTTAGTTACTGGTATCTTCAATATATAGCTCTTCTAATCTTTCCTCATTAGTCCTTACTCATCTTTTTCTGGGCTTCCATAGCTGAATTCCATCTGCATGGCACTGAAGCGCCAGTATTCTAGGAACGGCCTCATCAGACTTCCACAGGGCTTGAAACTGTGAGGCTTTGAGTCCCTCCTGTAACAGTTTGAGAGGCCTTAATTTGCACTGATATCAGATAGCATTGAAGCTGTTTGCAGCCTCACAAGAAGGCTCAGCAACTTCAGCTTCCAGAGGAAGCCTCACTTCTTTGAACTGAGGTAGAATGCTACACATTACAAGCCCCCATTGGCCTTTGCTGCTATCAGGCACATTAAAAACGGAACTAATTTGCCATCAGTTTTACCTTTGGATCCTGTTGTATCCTGCTTAGTAAAAAAGGAAATAAAGGAAGACATGTCAAATTCCCCAATTTAGACAGGGGGGTTCACTCACTTCCTGGCTTGACTCTCCTAGTCCTCATATGCTGTGAGATGCATCAGGACTACAGGTTGCTGTTGCAGGGCTGCCTATACCTCTTACTTTCTTCATAGCAGCATAGCCTCCTCATGAGCTGTTTCAGTAGGCAACTACCTCACAACTCCTCAGCACTGGGTATGCCAATGTGCAGAAGATGAATGAACTTGAGATTCAGCTGATGTAATCAGTGTCTGCTGTTACTAATTGCCTGCAGGTTAAAAGAAGGATGAAACTGAAGAGAGTGGCCATGATTTTGACTGTCCAGCCTTGCTCTAATCAGATCTGTGAGCCCTGGTCATATGGGAATCCTACAAAGGAGGTTCTTCAAGCTGCTGTTGAGTAGAGCATGGTGCAGAGTGGCTTCTTTTTGCTTTTCAGTGCCATCACAGACCTTATCTCTCTTCCTTTTTATTTATTTTTCTTTACATACTCATCTGTCTCAGCATGGAGTGGAAAAAGGAGGATCTTGGTCCACAAACAATTAACAAAAATATCTAATTAGACTGGACCTTTCACTGATCCCTGCAAGTTTTCATTCAGTACATCCCCTGTCTTCATATAAAGCTGCATAGCACTACCCTTTGTTTGCTGTAGTTTAATCAGTTTTCAAACCATATGATGTGCTTATAGCCATGAAACCCATATCAAACATGATACTAAAACCCAGGCATACTTTCCATGTATTTTATTTCTTTGATCTACTATCTTTATAACTGTATCAAGATGCTGGCATGACTTTTTTTTTGCCAGGGGGCAGATCCAGATCTAGTGTAAATTAATGGTTTATACTAGCTGATGGCATGATCCTATATGGCCCCTTACTGCGGCCCCAGTTTTGCAACCCTTACTTGTATTGGTGAGCAATTTTTCACACAAGTAGTCCTATGTAAATCAGAATTATTGCTTGCAGGATGAGTATGCATTAGCTATGAGTGAGGGTCATAAAACTGTTCTGTAAATAATTCCATTTTTCCATTAATCTCTACAGACCAAATGTGAGGACATGTAGGAAGCTAAACATGCAGATAGGCCCCTAGTGGAAATTTCATGCGTCTGAGTAGATTAGGCATTTAACTCGCAAGCCAGATGCTTAACCTATGCAAGTGCTTTTTAAAATCTTACTAGAAAATCTTACTTCTTCTTCATTTGGCACTTAAACATCTTTAATATCTATCCATCAGACAACAGGCATGCAGACTCCTTGATTCATATATTCAAATGGTCAATGTGCCTCTTTCCTTCCATCATTGGTTATTTCAAAATCTTCACTATTTCTTAATTGTTGTTGAAGGTAGATTTTTGAGAGAGTTCATCATATCAATATTAGACACATTTCAGAATGCTGGCAAATTCTTTTAACAGTTAAAAACTAGCAATTTGTAATAGGCTATACATATTCAACAGCAATTAGATAATGCTTACATTTTCCAGATTTCTGAAGGCAGTCTGTTGCATTTGGAACTGAGTTATTTAAAAGATTTGTAGTTCTTTCACATATTTCAACTTTAATAGTTTCTAATACCTGAAAAATTGGTTGTCTTTTTACTTACAAAAACAAGTTACTTGACAGTCCTGATTGTTTGCCTGTAGTGAAGCTAGTGCATAATTATATGTGTTACTTCACCATCCTGCTCATGCTTTTACAGGGTGAGAAAAACATTTGAAACAATTACAAAAAATCCTCTTTTTATCTTTGGTTAAATTACTTGCCCTCAGATATCCTGCTTTGCTTGCTCGTTTATGTGGAACGTAAAACTTCTTTATTCTGATTTGCTTACATCAGCAATTCATATGTTAATTTCATGCATGCGTTTTAGCATTCCATAGATTTCAATGTGATTACTTGGGTAAGTGCTCTACAATATGAATGAGAGTGACATAAGAGAGATCTTATTACTTCAGCTAGCAGGCACATTTATTCAACTGGAAGAATCTATACATGGACTATTAATGAAGCCTAATATATCTATTACTTGTGGGCACATAGAAATGTAAGAGACATGTATTACAGGATTATGAAATATATGTGGATATATGAATATGTGTTAGCAAATGCACTCTTAGCAAAAATATTCATGACTGTTATCAAGATGCATATAATCAGTAGCCCATTTCTGTTGTTCTTATTCAGGATAATGACTGATAACTTGAAGAATAAGGACTGCATGACTGATGTCCTTATTCATGCTCTGTCTTGATCTGAAGTATTTCTCTCACTCCCATGTGTATCAAAACCTATATATATCAGATAATATATTTGTCTTAATACATGCTTCTATCATTCCTTTTTTATTTAGTCATGTATGTTCATACAGTACAGTGAAATACTAGCAAAACTCTCATTCGTTTCAGTTAGGCCATTATTTCATCCTTCCCGAGACAAGTCTAATAAAACTATTTAATAATAAACAGTTTACAAATGTTTAATTACACATTTTGAAAAAAAGAATTCAAGTAACATGCAGCTATTCATATGTATTTGTTTCTTTAGAAAAACATGTTTTTTCTCTTGTCTTTCCACTGCCTCTTCTCTTTCCTACTTATTGCCCAATGATATCTAGAATTCTTTGTTTATGTGATACAATTTTCTTGTTAATTAACTCAAACAGTGACCTTGTTAGTCATCTTACAGCAAGGGACAAATAAGAAATAAGAAAAGGCTTGCAAGCAAGATATACATAGATGCATTTTGAATGCAATTATATAATGTTGTAGATGAGGTATAGGTGAATTACAGACAAGCAGAGAAAAATCTTCCATTTTTTAGTTTGTAGTAAGGCATGATTTTGGAGTGAGTATGGTAACAATTATTGTAGCTGCCTATTTGAACTAGGTAGGAAACCTTTGAGAATGGTAATTGTTTTTTCCCCCATTCCATTGCAAATCCAGCTGATTAAAGTATGCAAGCCACACACTTGAGAATGCAGCTGTAACTGGCAAGGATAGTGCATGGACTTATTTTTCCCCCATTGGGTGTTCAGATTTCCTGGGATCCATTTGTCTCTCTCATTCTCCAAATAGCTCATTCAACCTTTGGAGGATGCCATCATAATAAAGCAGAGTGCTCCCATCTGTTGGTCATGGCTTGTTTAATAAGTAGTTGATATCAATTTAGCTATGCTTGCACCCATCACTTAGTGCAGCTGTGTGTAGTTAAAGGCCTCAAGAGAGGCCTCTAGATTTGGATTTTGTTTATAGGATGCTGGCATGTTACAACTTGCTCAAAAATAGTCTCTCTTCCAGCTTGAGCTTTCTGTTCATCAAAAAAATATGTTAAACTGATAGTCATCTATTTTCCCATAGAGTGAAAAATGGAGATTTGCAATGGAAGGAAGTAGAGTTGCTAAAGCAAATGGTATTTTTAGTCAATCTCATTTTTGTCCAGATTCTAATAGTAAGAGGCAAGTGGCATTTTACAATTCTTGGAGAAGAAACCTGGTCACTTGATTGTATTTGTGAAGCTCCGATGTCATGTCATTATTGCACTGTTATTTATAGCAACCCCATCAAGCTACAAATGTGGAAAATAATAGTACTTTAAAAGCAAGATATAGGTTAAGAGCACTGTGCCTAGACATAGGTGGGAGCAGGAAGCAGTGTTAATGCCCCACTACATAGTCTCATCTTATCACAGTTCTGAAGTCAATTGGCTCATCTGCTTCTGTGATAATGTTGCAATAGTAAAAGTTATAGGGCTTTTTTGGTTATGATTTTATCTATTCTTCTGGTGTCTCTCAGAGATGGAAAGTCAAATTTTGTCTCATTAAAATAGTCCATGTTCTCCTCTAACTTCTCCAATGCCAGAATCTGCTTGCTTCTTTTTATCAACACAAGGCTCATCGGCATCTGGAACTCTGCTGTCTCCAAGTACCTCAGCTCACAGCTCATCAAAGGATCTTTGTTGCTCTCACACAGTTACTGTGGATCCAAAGAGTGCCTCAGAACCTGTTGATGACAACATCAGCCTTATCTCAACTGCTGAGAGGCTGGAAGAGTTGGCAGGGCAGTTTCAGCAGCACTACATAAATCAAAGAAAACATCATCAGGTGTGCCTGACAGAGGAGACTGTGAGGAATGGAACAGGTTATGGGTAGGAGAGAAATGTGGTACCTGGAAAAGTTTATCATATAAACAGAAAATAAACTGGTTTTACAGAATTATCTTAGTTTTGTGGTTTTACATAATTATTTTGGATGGATGGAAGGGAAACATTTATATGGGCTTGGTTTGACGGTTAAGTGAAACATACCAATACTTGAAAGTGAATAGTGTACAGAATCCGATAATGGTGGTTTCTATGTGACCTGGATGCACCTGGTATTAGTTCCTGAAACTGTGCTGAATTGCTGAGCAATATAGTAGATGATGTTCAGCATCAATAATAATATGAAAGCCAACTGCTGCTTTGCCTTCAGAATTTATTTTGAAGACATGGAGAAGGTCTGCATTTTATCCCTGGATTTATGATATGTTATAATGTTCATTGGTATCAAACTGTTAAGAGAGCTCTGAAGTTACACTTGACCCAAATAACTGATGTTTTCTGAACATTTGAAGTAGAAATAATGGATGACATTTTCAAATTTGAGTAGCACCCAAATCCATATTTAGATGTCTAAATAAAAATGTGGCTGGTTTTAGAAGTATGTAAGCACCCTCAAGCCCCACGGAGTCCATAAGAATAGTAACATACTGGAAATCAAGAATTTAACCTCTTATTTCTGAAAAAATCCAAATCTGTCCATCTATACTTACTTGGTATCCAGTGGTAGGAGGTCATCTAGTTTCTTCATTTTATCAGAATCACAGAATCATAGAACAGTAAGGGTGGAAGGAACCTCAGGAGGTCATTTAGTCCAAACTCCTATTCAACACAGGATTATCGCTATCTAAACCATTTTATGCAAATAACCTATTCTTCAAACCACACAAACAACCCTCTCACACAACTACAAGGCACAATGCCCAGGAACACCAAGAACACCCTAACTCGCAGGCAGAATAGGGAGATGAGGGCACTGCTAATCAAATGTAGTACCTGAATTGCATTTAGTTGTAACTAGCAATTAAAAACATGCAATCAATAATAAAGAGATTTACTATTGCAATACCATTTAGAAAAAATAGAGTTAAATGTCCAGTAGCTTATTTATGGTAGTTGTAAGGGGATTGAGAACTGTGGGTGCCTTTATATGTGCCCTCCATGGCATAGTTGTTACTGCACTGTCATTTAGTACTTGCTTTAGGAAGTATTAAATGATGACACAGTAGCAGCCTTTACTGTACCATTCTGGTGGCGTATGGTTATTTTTAGCAGCTGCGCTGTTGTAGCGACACACTATAGCATGGTAGCTTGTCACTATGGTGACGTAGCCTCATCATAGTTTGTGCCTACCAATGCTATGTTGCTGCAGCGACAAGCTACATTGCCATAGTGTGTCACTGCGGCAATGTAGTGTCACGTGTAGATGCGCCTTGTGAGTCATAGCTTTGAAAAAGAAAATCATTGTGGCTATGACTTAAGTTACAGTCTAGGAACCAATAGACAAGTTCAATGCATTGGTCTAATCTGAATCAATCTGAATTGAGTGTACCTCTGACCAGGCCTATCTTAGGCCATGTGTACCACTTTTAGACCAGTCTACATGCACCAAATTTCTGTACACTTATGGGCTTAGACTGATATATGTTTACTTAGATCAGTCTAAGTGCAGTGTCTGTACGTGACCTAGAAGATTGATTTTTAAAGTACTGTAAACCTGGATACACTGTTTAGTTGACATGGACAGCTTTACCTTAGACCCTGAAAAAAATAAGGAATATTTCCCACACAAAATGTAAGCTCACCTTGCAAGATCTATTGCCTTAGTAAATTATTAAATATTGCAAGACCTAGGGACATTTCAGAGATCAGCAATGAAGTTGGTGTCCATTTAAAGAAATAAGATAAATAATGTCTTGCTGTGAGCCACTCTAGTGCCATCACTACAAAATTTGGAAATGGAATGAATAAGATACTGTTTTCAAAACCTTAAGGAAACATTTTGAAGGGGGTATCCTTTTCAGAGAATATGGAAGAACTGGCATATAGGAATGCTACTCAACATAACTCTGGATTAAATGAAGACTAGAAGGAGCTAGTAAAACAAGACTTTAAGTTTGAATGAAGGGGAAGCAATGGGGAAGGAATAAAACTTGCAATAAAAGGGCCTTTCAAGCATCACAGGCTCAGAAGAAATCCAGTCACAAAGTTCCCTGTGGAACCAAAATGGGCCATATTGAAGAGTGCCAGTTACTCTGTTCTCTTCCCAGGCTCATCAGCATAGATACAGCCTGCTTTTCCATCACACACAGTCTGACAGTATAATTTTGACCAAGTAGACCTGCACAATTCATGGGGCGCATCCACACATGCAAGCAGCTCAAGTTTGCAGCAGCTCAAATAGAAGCAGTGTAAATTTGAGCCGGGGCTTTTTCCCCTCAACGCACGTGCTTGGACATACACTTTGGTGTGTGGCAAATTGTGCCACTTGGGGCAAAATAACCCTGCCTGGCTCCTCCTGGATCTGCAGCCAGGGGGAGCTAAAGCCCAGGGCCAGCACTTGTGCTGTCCCCAGCAGTATAAAAAGTAGCCCTGTCCTGGCCCCATCCATACAAAAAGCTGCCCTGGCAAATAGCTCAGGGTTACTCACTCTCAGAAGCTTCTGGGGCCCAAGCCAGTTGGTACCTGGGGACACTACCCCTTTGCTTGCTTGACTGTCGGGGCAGCCCTGAGAGTTCCCTGCACCCTCTACCCACTGCAGCAGTCTGGCTGTGGGGCTGCTGCCTGGCTGTGACCTGCTGCCACCTGCCAGACCTGGATGGGGACTGCACAGCCAGTAGAGGCATCCTCCCCTCTGAGCCAGCTGCCAGTGGGCTGTGGTTGCAGGGTTGGCTTCTGTGCGGCACTATTGCCATGTGTGCCTGGCCATCTGGGCAGCTATCGCCCAGAAGATGTTCCGGGTATGGTGGCCTTCTTTAAACTGTCAAAGCATATCCTTCAGCTGGGTCCAAGATGCCAGCTCTGAGCAGGCAGGGTCCTGCCACTGGCCTCCCTAGTAGGAATTCTGGTATTCCCTATTGGAAAACTGAAAAATCCCTGATAAAAAAATCCCAGTCACTCTGTAAAATACCCCAAAATCCATGTTCTTCCATAATTAAAACAAAACACCATTATAAAGAGAGAGAGTGAGACAGAGAGACAGTGATAAGTTGGGCAATGTTTTATTGATATATCTACAGTGTTAAAGCAAGTCTCTTATCATAATAATAAACTGAACTCTAAATACATGTTTAATGGATTCATGAATACATGAATATATATTTTGCTGCCCCCCTACCCACACGGGCTATGGCCCCTCTTCAGGGGCCATGGCCCCCACACAGGGGCTATGCCCCGCCTTTCAGATTACAGCCCCCCCACAGGGGTAACAGCCACCCCAACAGGGGCCAAATGGCCCCCACAGGGGCTACCACTCCCCCCTGCAGGGCCCACATGCCCCACCCCAACCCCCTGATTGCTGCCCCACCCAGCCCCACCCCCTTGCTCCCCTAATGGCTGCCCTTCCTGGCCCCACCCCCCCACTTGCACCCCCAGGCACTCATGGCAACCCCCCCAACCCCAGGCACCATCACTTTAAAAAAAAAAAAAAGAAGGAAAAAAAAGCCTCTACCCACCCTAGAAGCACAGGCTGTGGGGGCTCCGGGTCCTCCTGGCAGAGTTCCCTCAGGCAGCATGAGGCAGAAAGGCCCAGGTTGGGGGTTTGGGAGGCATGCAGGGGGGCTTGGGGAGCAGGCAGGGGATGGGGTTGGGCAGGGCAGGGCTGGAGGAGGCTGGGGGAGTGGGCGGGGCCAGTGGGGGTCCCGCCCATAGTCCTTTCCCCCCTTCTCCAGCCCCCCAACCCCTTACTTACCGGCACTGGAGCCCTGCTGCTGGCACGCTGCCTGCCCTACACTGTCATTTGCCTGTGCTAAGGGTACCATGAGCTAGATGAACCGTGTCTGTTCCAGCTGCTCCGGGATCTGCTCCACATACAACATGAGGTCCAGACTGGCTGGAGCAGCTTCTGGATAACATAGGCTGGGAGTGGGATAGGAGGTATGTGAGCCTGTTCCAGCATGTGGGGCTTGTTGAATTTGACACCCTTGGTCTCTGCTTTCTATCACTTGCTATGGACCTGGTGTCACTTTTTTGAAGTCAATAAAATTTATGCTAGTGAAGTAAAATCAGAAACTGATTCTAAACCTGGGCCGCATATAGGTGTTATGTTTCTACTGGGAGAATCACAGATAGAAAGAAGCATACAGGCATTCATTATGTTTCTCCTCCAGGAAAAGTGCCTCATTTGTGAGGAAGTTCTTCCTCTTTGAGTGAGGAAGATCTCTGGTACAACTCCCACAGGAAAGAACATCTGCATGCTTCCCAGCTGCTCGACTCCTCCCTGTGCCTTCCCCAGACTGGGATCACAAGCTGCTGCTCGCTTCCTCCTTGTCACAGTTAAGCAGTGGGTCACCCCAGTCTGGAGAAGGTGTGGGGGGCATTGCCCCACAGCTCCCACCCTGGCACAAACAAGGAGGGTAGGGGAGGAACAGCCACCCACTGCTCCCTGCCCACTCCGTAGACCAGGGAGCCCTGGTCGGGGGAATGAGCAGGGGCTTTATCCAACTGCTTCCTCCCCTCCCATGGAAAACAATGGAAAATATTTGTATGAGTAAGCCACTGCACACTGGTCTTTCCTCCAACATAAACATCTAAACATCAACTCAAAGGGAAAATTCCAAACTTTCTACTTTTACCAGATCAGTGATTCAAGGCAATATCCTGTTTCTTTGTGGTAGGTGCCCCATCTAGCTTCATTTGTTTCACCTTTACCAAGAAGTAAAACAAGGAGTGTGATAAATGTTCAACAACATTTTAATTGAATTGCTATATTTTGCTGTTTGTATAGTTATCTTCTTCCTCCTATTATGCTTTCAAGAGGGAGTCAGAGTTTAGTCAGTAAAATACGTTGTTTAATGAAATAAGCTTTTCCAGCACCAATCAGAATTTTTTTGTTTAAGTTTCTGGATTTGGGGGGAGAGGGAAGAGATTTTGGGGGAGGGGATAAAAGTGTTAAAATTTTAGAAATTTTGATTTGTTGCTCAAAATCATGTACTGCATTGTTCTGATTATAAATGAACACTACATATAAATCAACCTTTTCAGGTTCTGTTAATTGATGGACCAAACCGAAATTGGGCTGTTTGGATCAGTTATAGCCTGAGATAGATTGATCTTTCATGTAAGTTGAGTGTGATTTTTATCATTCTTTTTGAGGGACAAAAGGTCTGCTTATAGTCAGAACAGTACAGCGGATGCAAACTGGGGAAATCTGAGTCCTGGCTGCTAGGGTTATTTCTGTTTTCCAGTGACTGTCTAATGTAAAATACACGAACAAACCTGGGAGCAGGAGCCACAACTCAGATGAGCCCCTGCCCTTAAGCTACAGATTCAGACCCTTGCTTGTTCGCCTTCTGCTCCCATAATTGGCTATGGCTTACATTCTTAGCATAGTGACTGAACTTAAGCAAGAACACCGAAGAGTGCTCGTAATTGATAGCATGGTATGTAAGACATTCTCCTGATAACAGGGAAATGTTGGTTTGAATCCCTTTGGGCTGAGTGGGCTGAACCCAGGTCACCCACCTCTTGGTAAATACTCTTTGTCTATTTTGCAAAAGGGGGGAACCAGTGCCTTCTCCACCACCAGCTCTTATTCTTGAGTGAGAGCAACTGTGCCTTTATGTTTCACCCACTGTTGTAGGTAAAGGGGAATTACACCAGTCTGACAGGAGTACTCTTTAGAGGGTGCAGAGGGATCCATACTGCTTCTGGAGAGCATCAAACACTGGCTCCCCATGAACTGTCCCACATTCCTACTTGTTCCTTTGCTGTCTGAAGTGCTAACAGTAACAAGAGCACTCAGCATATGCCACTTCTTTGTACAAGGACTCCACTAACCACTCTACAAGAGTGTAATCATTTAGCATGTCACAGGATTAGGCCCTAAAATTTGATTTTCTGGTGAAATGCCTCTATTTCACTGAACACTTGGCTGGAACAGTGAATTTTTTGTCCGTCTAAACTTATCTTGCATGGGGCACTGAAATATCACCATTTTTACATGGGGAGATTGAACTCAGCAGTATGTGATCATTTCATAGTGCAGTTAGAGCAGGATAAATACGAACAAAAGAAGGTTGCTACAGTCAACCTGTCTCAGAATTAGCAGTCTGATCTGGAACAATTTCCCTGCCATTGCCAAAGAGGGCTCATGAATTTTCAGTATTTTTATCTGAAGTATTTTGGCACAATGAATGTAAGAGATTAGGTTTGAATATTTTATTGTGGATCCTGTTTCTTTTACATTTCTGTTCCTCATGTTATCACCTTTCTCTATTTAAATTTACTACTTTTTTCAATCTATAGAAAACTTTTGAACTACTGCCCTTCATTCATTTTCTCTGTTGGTTAAGTGATGGCCTCTTTCGCTTTAAGCGCAAGCATTTGACCTGTTGTTCTCTGACCTTTGCATTGGAGAAAGATCTTTCTGTTCTGGGTCACTCTGAAGATGTTTAATTCTTCAATTATACTTGCCTAAGCAGCACAGGTTTAAGATAAATAGTGGATTTCTATATTTATGTCCATTCTGATCTTATGAGCATTAGAAAATACAAAAGCATTCAGCAGCACTGGAAGTAAACTGAAGTTTAATGATACTGTCTTGCCACAAGGGATCTAGATATTATTCAGTATACTTTAAAGGTACTTTGATTTCTATAAAATATTTTCCCACCCAAAGAAAGACCAAAATTAGGTATATTTTTCCATAGTTTGCATTAACATTTGTAAAATATTACTGCATTATAGTATTTACTTTTGTCAGTATTTGCGAGCGTCTCATCCCTAACTACATTGATCTTGGGGAACATTTGTTATTGGAAAGATTTTAATGAAATTTCTCTGATAAATCTTTGTAGAGTTGTAGTGAAATAAAAATGCCTGATTCCAATCTTAAGTGCTTTGTTAATTTTGGCTTCAGTGATACTGCTCCACATACTAGTCAGTATATACAAGATCAGAATTTGATCCGATGCCATTACTGAGGAAAGGAGAGCATGTATATGATAGAGGGTGCAGTATGTGTGTATGTGCATGTGCTGTGTTTAAAGTTAATGCTCTGTGCTGGGGGCACTTATATGTAAAATCTATCCTATGCACAAAACTGAGTACAAATGTGTTTGGCAAATACTTCTTTTATCATGTATAGTTGAATGTTAGCATGTAAAATAATTGTCCATGCAATCGCTTGCATGCACAAAGTTTTGTATCAAACACTATTGACAAAGACTGAAGACCCTTGAATCTCTTGGAGTTCTGCTGGACATAGTATTAACCGGTGAGAAATATAAATCAGAGTGTTAGCATACTGGAACCTTAGAACTGGAAGTGCAATCAGTTTGAATGGGAAATTTTAGTCCATAAAGCACTACTCATAAATCACTGTTAGCCCTTTAGACATAAGCCAGTTCTAAAAAATGATTTATTGTGTAGGTATGGAAGGTAATAGATGAGCTTTCCTTTTCACAGTTATTAAAGCTCTGTATTTTTGCTCTTTTCTGGGTATGCATCAGTTTGACCCTCAGATCACCTTTCAAGTGATAACTTGTATTAACGATATCCTTCGTGACCTCTGAAAGGTTTTCTGTCAGAGTTTTGTTAAACTTTTTTGGTTTGTTATTTTTCCATAAGTCTAGAAAATAGCTAATCTTTTTATTGTAAGTTAGTAATGTTTTGACCATTTTAAACTGTATATTTTGCATTCTGTATTAGGATACGCGCAAAAGGTTGGCCTTTAAAGTCAGACATCCTACTTCTAGCATTAGGGAATAAGCAATCAATGGATTCTTCAAAGGAAGGGGAAAAATAAATATTTGACACTGGGGTCATTTGGTAAAATCATAAAAAGGCAAAGAAGTAGATTGTTTACCACTGCTCTGGCATTCACTCTGTAAATTTGTGTCCTTTCCTTCCTGTGAAATTGGCATCTCCATGGAAGAAGGACCCACAGAAAACTTTGACCCAGTCCTTGCAGATATAGAGAAGGTCTCTTCTTTCATAATCTGCTCTGTCCCCCGTCCCCAGCAAATGGTAACACTGTTACTTTTATTCTCATGCTCTCATTGGCTGGCTAGATGTAACTGAACATCAGTTGATGGCAGTGAAAGTCACAGAACATAGAAAATGATTTAAAGCTTCCCCAAACAAAAACCCTAAACTAATTCACATGGACTTGAGTCACCTACAGTGAACTGACATTTGTAAGGGGAGGCATTAGTTCTGACATGCTTAAGTGTTGAGAAGATCAGTTCATTGTGCATGAGGTACTACTGCAGTGGTGAGTGCTATGGACATGGCTGTGAATAAATAAAAATAGACCATGACATTTGGGGTTAAATCCTCAGAGAGGCATGTATGTGCCACTGTGTTCCAAAGTCCAATATCTGGATGCCACTGAGATACTTGACTGTGGCCTAACCCAAAGCTGGCTAGAGTCCACAGGTTTCTAACTTTCTACTGGTATAATCCCTCTACAGGCCACCCTCTAAGTGTTGGAACGGTCAAGCATCTCATTTATGTCATGCCAATCCCTGGTGTGGTTAACCAACCAAACATATGTTTTCAGACCATTAGATTGTGAATAGGTTTTTGGAACTGTTGGGGGGTGTGTGTGTGTGTTGGGGGGGGTTTCTCAATTAAATTAATAGCTAAAATACAGTGTACTGGCTGCTAAGAGTGTCCATGCACCTGTAATGTTCCTAGTGTCTAGCCAGCTCACACAGCCAAATACTAAATTTATGCTTGCACATATAACCCTTTGCTACATTTCTGCAGCACCGTTGTGTTGCTTTGCTGCTACTTCCCCTTGGTTTATGGCATTTATCCTCTACCTAATCTAACTTTATTAGCTCATCAGAGCAACAGGAAAAAAATTATATGCCTTGCAGCAACAGCACAGTAGGTGCACTTGAGGTCAAGCTCAAAGTGAAATGTTTTTATTTCATATTTCATAGACATTAGGGCTGCAAGGGACCTCGGAAGATCATTGAGTCCAGCCCCCTGCCCAAAGGGCAGGAAGTCAGCTGGGGTCATAGGATCCCAGCAAGATAAGCATCCAGTTTGCTCTTGAAGGTGTTCAATGTAGGCGCTTGAACCACCTCCGGTGGCAGGCTGTTCCAGACGTTGGGGGCTCGGACAGTAAAGAAATTCTTCCTTATGTCCAGCCTGAAATGGTCTTGTAGTAGTTTATGACCATTCGACCTAGTCGTCATCCCTTGGGGCACTCTGGTGAACAAACGTTCCCCCAGATACTGGTGGTCACCCCTGATAAACTTATAGGTGGCCATCAGATCACCCCTGAGCCTGCGCTTTTCCAGGCTAAAGAGCCCCATGGCTCTCAGCCTGTCATCGTAGGGTCTGCTTCCCTGACCTCTGATCATGCGCGTGGCTCTTCTCTGGACTCTCTCAAGCTTCTCCACATCCTTTTTGAATTATGGAGCCCAAAACTGGACGCAGTACTCCAGCTGCGGCCTCACTAAGGCTGAGTACAAGGGGAGAATGACATCCCGGGATTTGCTTGAGAAGCATCTATGGATGCAAGCCAGCGTTTTGGTCGCTTTACTAGCTGCAGCATCGCACTGCAGGCTCATGTTCATCTTGTGGTCAGTGATGACCCCCAAGTCTCTTTCTTCCTTAGTGCTAGCCAACATAGCACTGCCGAGCCTATAAGGATGCTGCGGGTTTTTCTTCCCAAGGCGGAGAACCTTGCATTTATCGGTGTTGAACACCATCAGATTCTCGTCTGCCCACTTGCTGAGCCTGTCCAGGTCAGCCGGGATCACCCGCCTGTCTTCTGGTGCGGATGCTTTGCCCCAAAGTTTGATGTCATCAGCGAACTTGGCCAGTCCACTTCTGACTCCAGTGTCCACATAATTAATGAAGATGTTGAACAGTATGGGTCCAAGGACAGAGCCTTGGGGGACCCCACTGGTCACAGGACACCATGATGAGTGACTTCTATCCATTACTACCCTCTGGGTCCGACCCCGGAGCCAGTTTTCCAGCCAGTGGATCATGGAGGACCCAAGGCGACAATTGGCCAGTTTCTCTAAGAGGTGATTATGGGAAACCAGGTCAAAGGCTTTTTTGAAGTCAAGATATATGACATCAATCTCTTCTCCTTTGTCCAGGTGATAGGTCACCTGGTCGTAGAAGGAAATGAGATTGGTCAAGCAAGACCTACCCGCAACAAACCCGTGCTGGCTATCCCTTAAGATGTTGGCGTCGGCCAGTCCATTAAGGATGGCCTCTTTAATAAACTTTTCTAAGATCTTCCCCGGGATAGAAGTCAGGTTAATGGGCCTATAGTTAGATGGATCCACTTTCCTCCCTTTCTTGAAGATAGGCACCACATTGGCCTTCTTCCAGTCTTCGGGCACTATACCAGAGCGCCAAGAGTTTTCAAAGATCCATGCTAGAGGCTGGGCTATGATGCTCACCAGCTCCTTGAGTACCCTGGGGTGAAGATTGTCAGGGCCGGCTGACTTGAAGGTATCCAGCTTCTCAAGATGTTCCTTCACGAAGTCAGCATCAATGGAGGGCAGGGGATCACCCTCACCCGGACTTCCCTGTCCCGTAGCGGGCATGGGCATCCCATGGGACGCATGAAAGACCGATGCAAAGTACCTATTTAATAGGTTGTCTTTTTCCTGGGCGTCAGTTGTCAGTTGCCCCATCTGGTTCAGCAGGGCTCCAATGTTGCCCCTGCTTTTCCTCCGGCTCCCCACATATCTGAAAAAGGACTTTTTATTGTCCTTGATGCTCAAAGCTGGTTGGAGTTCAGTTGCAGCCTTGGCTTTCCTGGTATGTTCCCTACAGGACCGGACCAGTGCAGAATAATCCTCCTTGGAGGTGACTCCCATCCTCCATCCTTTGTAGGCCTTTCTTTTTAGCCTCAGGAGGTCTGCTAGGTCCCTGGAGAGCCAGGGGGGCTGCTGTGCCTTCTTGCTGCCTTTCCTCTGAGATGGAATAGACTTAGTTTGTGCATTGAGGATCGCTCCCTTGAGGAGCAACCACTCTTCTTGAACTCCCCTCTCCCTGTGGTCATGGTCCCTGAGGGCCTCACTGACAAGCCTCCTGAGCTTGTCAAAGTCGTCTTTCCTGAAGTCAGGGACTTCCGTGTTGCTGACTGACTTGCCAGCTTTTCGGCGGATGGTGAAGGTGATCAGCTCGTGGTCGCTGTCACCTAGCTTCCCATTGATCACTAGGTCGCCAACTAGGTCATCCCCAGTAGCCAGTACCAGGTCGAGCAGCGCTTTGCCTCTCATTGGCCCATAGACTTCTTGAGTCAGGTAGAGGTCATCCACACACGAGAGGAAGCTTTGCGACCGCTCAGATTTTGCTGAGTGATCCTCCCACAAGATGTCCGGGTAATTGAAGTCACCCATGACAACCATGATCCTGGAGCATGCCGCCTCAACCAGTTTCCGGGCAAACTCCTGGTCAAGCTCAGGACTTTGGGTGGGAGGTCTGTAGTAGACTCCCACCATTGTGTCCCGTGTGCCGTGTTCCCCACGGATTTTAACCCAGAGGGTCTCCAGTTGTCCACCCTGGTCGCCAATATCGGCTTGCAGGGACATGTAGCAGGGATAGAATGAATAGGCCTGCTATCCTGCACAGTGATGGGGTTTATTTGATGACTTTCCCAAATTGGTGGCAAAGTGCTTTATGCAGAGTGGAATCTGTTCAGCCAAGACAAACTTTCTTCCACCTTGACATATTTGTGGCTGGCAAAAAAATGTGTTTTTTCCCCCCTATCACTCCCTAAAGAATAATTTTTTAAGCCAGAAGAAATTAATCATTTTAAAAATTGTGTCCTGTAAGTTTACATTATTTGCCTGTGCTACTTTGATATAAAGATTTTAAATTCATTCTGAGCCAAACAGAATTCCTACATCTTTTTTTCCCCCTATAAACTATGCCTTTCTCCAAAATACCCTCCAATGTGTACCTGAACCTGTCTGTGAAGCTGTTTGTGTTTTTCCACTCTGGCAAGCAGCAGCTCTGTAGTTTCTAGGGGAAAGAGAGAGGTCAGATATTTATTTACAGAAGTTGGCTCAGCCATCTCTCAGAACAGTTATGTAACAGCTAATCTAGAGGTGGGCAGAAATTCAATAGTTCAAGAGGAATAATAGCCAGGAATTATCTTTAATTATACCTTGTATAACTGTCTATCTGTCTATTGCTGAACCTCTTTATTGATTTAGCTTATGAACTCTTCTGGGTAGGAACTGTATCATCTTATATGTTGTATAACACCAAGCTTGATGGAGCTGCAATCTAGATCTTTTTATTGCAGTAGAAAACATTTGGTAACAAGTGCTCGTGTGTCTGGGATTGCATAGGCTGGTTTGGATAGGGATGGCGCTGCCTCCAGTAGGTGGTTGGACTACATGACCTCTGGAGCTCCCTTCCACCGCTACTTCTGTATGATTCTGTGATCTAGTCTGTACATTGAAAGAGAATGTTGATGGTTTGTGATGGTATCACAGGAAAGTTTATTGGAAAAATATGTACTAATGAATTTTTTTAACAACTTTTCCTTTTGGAAATACAGAATTGAAACAGAGAGAGTTATCTCCTTGCAATGAATGAAGCAGGGGTATCTCACTGGGAGGGCTTTTATTAATTGCTAGTAGTCATCCCATTTGATTAAGCTAATTGGGATGGAAAAATAAATGTTGGTTTTAAAGGCTTTGAAATCTGGGAGTGAGGTTTTTCAAAAGCACCACAGTGATTTAGGAGTATGACTGACTGAAATTCAATGGGACATACACCAAAACCTTACTTACTACCAAACCAAACTACCTTACCGTGTGCTAATTTGTGAGGGTCACCTCAACCTTCAAGAATAAGGCATTCTTTATCCTTTCTTGTATAACATCAATAGAATTGATTGCTTTAGGTCTTAGTTCATAGATTCATAGATTCATAGCTTATAGAGTTGGAAGGGACCCAATGGATCATCGTGTCCAACCCCCTGCCCCTGGCAGGAAAGAGGACCGAGGTCAGACAACCCCAGCCAGGTGATTGGCAAGCCTCCTCTTGAAGACCTCCAAGTTAGGTGATAGCACCACCTCTCTTGGAAGCCCATTCCAGACACTGGCCACCCTTACTGTAAAAAATTTCTTCCTAATGTCTAACCTAAATCTACTCTCCTTTAGTTTGCACCCATTATTCCTAGTTACTCCCTGGGGCGCTCTGGTAAATAGCACATCACCAATTCCCTGCCATCCTCCCCTGATAAATTTATAGGAGGCTATAAGGTCACCTCTCAGCCGTCTTTTGTAAAGGCTGAAGAGATCCAGATCTCTCAACCTCCCCTCGTAGGGTCTTTCACGGAGACCGCTAATCATGCTAGTGGCCCTCCTCTGAACCCTCGCCAGATTCTCCGTGTCCCTCTTGAAGTGCAGCGCCCAAAACTGGACACAATACTCCAACTGCGGCCTGACCAATGCATAGAGGGGGAGCATCATCTCTCTCAATCTGTTGGTCATGCATCTGCTAATACAAAACAAGGTGCGATTGGCTTTATTGATGGCCTCGTTACACTGCCAGCTCATGTTCATCTTGGAGTCAACTATGACTCCAAGATCTCTCTCAGCCTCTGAACTGCTGAGGAGGTCATACCCCAACCTATAGGTGTGCTGGGAATTCCTCCTTCCTAGGTGGAGTACCTTACATTTATCTTTGTTGAACTGCATCCTATTTCATTCTGCCCATTGATCTAACCTGTCTAGGTCGGCCTATATCTGCTCCCTGCCCTCCAGTGTATTACCTTTGCCCCATAACTTGGTATCATCTGCAAACTTGGAGAGGGTGCTCGCCACACCCTTGTCCAAATCGCTGATGAAGATGTTAAATAACACTGGACCAAGGACCCAACCGTGCGGGACCCCACTGCCCACCTCCTTCCAGGCCAAGAACAACCCATCCACCACCACTCTCTGGGTGTGGTCCCTAAGCCAGTTGGCCACCCACCTGACTGTGTAGGTGTCCACTCCACAGCCCTTTAGCTTCCCTATGAGAATAGTATGTGAAACTGTGTCTAAGGCCTTCCTAAAATCCAGGTAGATGGCATTGGCCTCAGCTCCTGTGTTAAGGGAGTGTGTGACATGGTCATAAAAGGCTACCAGGTTTGTCTGGCAGGATCTACCTGTGACGAACGCATGCTGGTTCCCTTTCAGCATCGTTTCCCCTGCTGGGCCTTCACAAATGCGCTCTTTGATGATTTTTTCCAGTATTTTCCAAGGGATAGAGATAAGACGGACTGGCCTAAAGTTACCTGGCTCATCCTTTCTCCCCTTCTTAAAAATGGGCACCATGTTGGCCTTTTTCCAGTACTCATGGACTTGACCAGAGCACCATGAGAGCTCAAACAGCCATGCCAGCAGCTCAGCTATGACACTGGTCAATTCCTTCAGCACCCGTGGATGGAGGTCATCTGGGTCGGCTGATTTGTACCCATCTAGCCCTTCCAAGTGCTCTTTAACTAAGTCAGCACTAACCTTTGGCGGTCTGGTGCCTTTTGGACATTTGTCTTTGCTCAAGGTGGGGGAATTGTCTTAATCAGTATTAAGGAATCCTGAAGCAAAGAACTCATTGAAAAGCTCCGCCTTTTTCTCTGTGTCAACCACCAAATGACCTGATCTTGTCCTGCAGGAGCCCTATGTTACTCTGCACTTTCCTTTTGCTTGCAATGTATCTGTAGAAGGACTTTTTATTGTCCTTGATTGTTGTAGCCAGCCTAAGCTCCAGTCCTGCCTTGGCCTGCCTAACTGACTCCCTGCAATAGTGTGCCAGGGTGATGCATGCCTCTTTGGTGGCTGCCACCTGCTTCCACTGCCTATAAATCTCTTTCTTTGCCCCCAGTCTTTCCTGGAGCTCCCTGTTCATCCAAGAAGGCTTTTTTTTATCCCCTTAGCCCCTTTCCTTGCATAAGAGGATAGTCTCCTTTTGTGCCCTAAGGATCACTCCCTTGAGAAACTTCCAACCCTCTTGGACGCCCTTTAGCTCAATGCTCTTGAGTTCTGCCACCTCACTAACTAGGTTTCTAAGTTTACTACATTTGGCCCTTCTGAAGTCTAAAACTTTAGCATTACTGGATATTTTCCTCACCTTTCGCTGGATAGTGAACTCTACCAAGTGATGGTCACTATCACCCAGGTTACTGTGTACTCGCAGGTTCCCCATGAGATCATCCCCTGTTGCTAAGACCAGGTCTAGAAAGTCGCTACCCCTGGTGGGACTGGACACCATCTGGGTTAGGTGGAGGTCCTGCACACAGTGTAAAAACCTGCGTGAGCGGCTTGTTTTGGCTGCCTGTTCCTCCCAGCAAATGTCCAGGTAATTTAGGTCCTCCATGACCACTGCCTCCCTCACCTGTATGGCACCTGAGAACTGCTTGGAGAATGCCTCGTCTAGATCATCATCCTGGTGAGGAGGTCTGTGGTAGATCCCCACTACCAAGTCCTTTTCCCCTAGCCCCCCCTGGATCCTGACCCACAATGTCTTGGTATTCCCCTCCTCCGCTCCTGCCTTGGTGATGGAAGATGTATACTGCTCCTTAACATAGAGAGCTACACCCCTGCCTTGTTTCCCCACTCTGTCTCATCTATACAACCTGTACCCCTCAATGCCTACCGCCCAGTCATGCGCAGAATCCCACCATGTTTCAGTTAAGCCAACTAGGTCATACTGTGTGCTAGCAAGTAGTAGTGTGAGCTCCTTCTGCTTGTTCCTCGTACTCCTGGCATTTGTGTAAAGACATTTTAGCCCCCCAGTGGGTGCTCTTGGTGTCCCTTTGCCTTGATGGAGTGTGTTCCCCTTAGTGCTTACCTGGTTAGATCTGGTGCCTTGATTGTGGCTTTCCAACCCTGGGTTCTCATCGACCACTGGTTCCCTGTTCCCCGTTGAGCCTAGTTTAAAGCTCTTTGGAGGAGATCAGGCAACCTGTGGGAGAACAAATGCTTACCTCTAGGAGACAGATGAAGATCATCCCATCCTAGGAAGCCTTCTCCCTGGAAGTGCTGGTCACGGTTGTAGAATCTGAAGCCCTCCTGAAGACACCTTCTCTGGAGCCACCAGTTGACTTCCTTGATGCAGGCATCCTAGCGCCTCTGGCTGCTGCCAACTGGAAGGTTGGAGGAGAACACCACCTGTGCCCCTGACTTTCTGAGCCTGACCTCCAGCTCATGGAAGTCCTTCATGATAGTTCTACAATGTACTTAAGGCTAAGGGTCTGATTTTTAGGTACTTAAAGATGCAGATGGGGAGTTCAGAGGAAAGCCAGCATAGGGCTTAGATGCCTACAAATTAGGCACTGCAAAACCTAGGTTCCTCACCTCACTAGTGGAATCCAGCAGCTCATTGTAGGTGCCCAGGCTCTCTGTACAGGGCATGGGGAGTGTCTGAGAGTAGTGATCCAAACAACCTGTACACTGAGCAGGAAGAAGCCCCAAGCCAGCCAACAGGAAACACTAAGCAGAGGAGTATGTTTGAACACCTGCTTCTATCTGGAGCTTAGTTACATGAGTCAGGGGTGCAGTCAGGCGCTTGTGAGCCATAACTCAGAATCATCTCCTGAGGGAGTGCACCTATGCCCATTATTTAAAATGAATTGAACAAGGCCCAGTGTGCTGTTTTAAAACACAGCTGGAGGGACTTAATGGCATTTGGCATTCACCTTTTATAAGGTGGTCTAGTGATTAGAGCAGTTATGCAAGAAATGGGAGATTAGGTTCTCAACTTTCCTCAGCCCAAGAGGGTTCAACTATACATCTTCCTAGTTTCAAAAGGAGGAGTGCAGAGTGCTGCACTTCAACCCAGCCTGTAACCTGGTGGTTGAAGCACTCTCTTGGGCTTCAGTAATCTGGGTTTGGAGACTTTCAGGCTGAGGAAAGCCTGAAATCAAGATCTTTCCCTTCTGTGGTTAGTGTCCAACCACCTTTTTGGGCTCTGGTTTAAAAAAGGAAGCAGCTATTACTGCATTATATGAGGGGCCTGATTATGTCCATGTGTTAGATATTATCTTAATTCATTTTCTGTACCTCTGGCGATGTGGAAGACCAAGGTACCTCTCAATGAACTGTCTGGATCCAGCCATGCTTAAGGTAGAGGCAGTTTGGGGCATGTGCAGAGGAGAACTAAAGACATGAGGGAAATTTCACTTCAAACAGGAGAGTGCCTCCTTTACTAAAGCACCTCCATGGTTAAGTGATTGCTGAGCACAGTTTTTTGGATGATGATTATGCATTTAAGTGCCTTAAGTGAGCCTAAAACAGGACTGAAGTGCCAAAGTCCTTTACTGGATTGGGCCTTTAGTGGGATTTTCTAGAAGCTTTTGGGTACCTAATTTCCATTGACGTCCGATAGGAAGGGTTTGGGTGTGTTTCAAAATTCTACTTGGTGCCTAAATGCCTTTGACAATCTGGCCTTAAACTGTCATTGGAGCCTAGACAGCTACAGTTAGAATCATAGAAAATTAGGGGTGGAAGGGACCTCAGGAAGTCATCTAGTTCAACCCCCTGTTCAAAGCAGAACCATCCTCAACTAGATCATTCCAGCCAGGGCTTTGTTGAGCCAGGGTCTTAAAAACCTCCAAGGATGGAGTTTCCACCACCTCCCAAGGTAACCTGTTCCAGTGCTTTACTCCTCCTAGCGAGAAAACTCTTCCTAATATCTAACCTAAGCTTCCCTTGCTACAGCTTGAGACCATTGCTCCTTGTTCTGTCATCTGCCTGGTGTTCTGGTTGTTTCAGAAGCACTTAGCCCTTTGCAGGATCAAGCCCAAATTCTAGTTAGCCTCAGATAGGGCAATGGAGCTGTAGAGGTGTCACTAAGTGCAGAGATGTAACAGGAGTCATAAGCATAGACAGGGGACATATTGCCCTACAAGGCTATTTTCTGAGATGCTTTTAAGAGTAAAATTATACTTCAAATATTTAATGATTTGTCTTTTACAATTTGTTATAGTGTATAAAGGGCTTAGGGGTCTCTGTACTAATGCTAGGAGTATGGGAAATAAGCAGGAGGAACTTGTACTCCTGCTTGCGGACAAAGATTTCAACCTGGTTGGGCTAACAGAAACCTGGTGGGACCCTACCCATGATTGGGCAGTGGACATTGAGGGCTACAGGCTATACAGGCAGGATAGATTGGGAAAAAATGGTGGGGGGGGGAAACATTGCTCTATGTGTCAAGGAACATTATACATCTTCTGTAATAAAAATGGGGATGGAAGAAGGACAGATCGAAGTCCTATGGGTCAGATTACAAGGGGGTAGGGGTGAAAGGGACTTGGTAGCGGGGGTCTACTACAGACCTCACACAAGGAGGAGGAGTTACACTTAGAATTCTCGAGACAGCTCTGAAAGCCAGTATGCTCAAAGGACCTGGTTGTCATGGGCGACCTTAATTATGCAGATGCCTGCTGGGAGGAGCAGTCGGCCAGGTCTGCCTGTTCACGTAGGTTCCGAACCTACATTCAGGACCTGCACCTAACACAGGAGGCATGCAGTTCCACTAAGGGAAATGCCTCACTTGGCTTGGTGCTGACCACAGGGGAGGATTTGGTGGGGAATCTGCAGGTACAAGGTAACCTAGGAAATAGTGACCACCTGCTGATAGGATTCACTATCTGGTGAAAGGAGGAAAGATAAATAGTAGGGCAGAAGTTCTAGATTTTCGGAAGGCCAACTTCAATGAGCTCAGGAGATTAGAGTGGGACTGAGGGGTAATAACATTGATGAGTTGGGATTCCAGGAAGGCTGGGAGTTCCTCAAGGGACTGATCCTAAAGGCACAGAGGGGTACCATCCCAGTACACATAAAGGGAGGCAAAAGATCCAAGAAACCCTCTTGGCTGAGCAGGTAAATCCAGGAGAGCCTATGGGAGAAAAGAGAGGCTTATGGGCTGTGGAAGCAGGAGGCAGCCACCAAGGTGGAGTATACCTGCTTGGCTCGTGCTTGCAGGGAAGCAGTGAGGAAGGCCAAAGCAGAAACAGAACTCAGGCTGGCCACAAAGGTTAGGGGTAACAAAAAGTCCTTCTTTAAGTACATAGGGAGCAAGAAGAAGGTGCAGGGTAACATAGGACCACTACAGGATGGACTAGGGCAACTCAGATAGGATGGACAAAGCTGAGCTCTTAAACAATTTCTTTGCATCTGTGTTCCTGGACATGGATACAAACACACCTCCCAATGAGACTTTAGTCTGGTTTGAGAAAGATACCAATCCACCAGCAGTTAGCACTGACTTAGTGAAGGGGCACTTGGAGGGGTTGGACATATTTAAGTCAGAGGCCCTGATGATCTTCACCCAAGGGTACTAAAAGAATTGGCTGGTGTCATAGCGAAGTTACTGGCGCAACTATTTGAGCACTCGTGGCACTGGGACGGGTCCCAGAAGACTGAAAAAGGGCCAATGTGGTCCCTATTTGCAAGAAGGGGAGGAAGGAGGACATGGTTAATTATGGGCTGGTTAGCCTCACCTCTATTCTTGGCAAGACCTTAGAAAAAATCATAAAGGATCACATTTGTGGAGGGCCAGTGGGTAATACAATGTTAAGGGATAAGCAGCGTGGGTTTATAGCAGGCAGATTCTACCTGACTAACCTGGTCACAAAGTACTTAGATGCAGAAGTAGAGGTAGATGTTATTTACTTGGATTAAAAAATTTTTTTTGATACAGTGTTGCACCCAATTCTTACAAGTAAACTAAGTAGCCATGACGTGGATTTTTTTCACAGTCAGGTGGGTGGAAAGCTGGCTTATGGGATGCACATGGAGTGGTGGTGGATGGGGTGGTTTCTGCCTGGAGAGATGTGGGCAGTGGTGTCCCCCAAGGCTCTGTCCTTGGACCAGCACTGTTCACTATCTTCATCAGTGATTTGGATGAGGGTGTAGAAAGTACTCTGTCCAAATTCACAGACGACACCAAACTATGGTGTATAGTAAACAGACTAGAGGGTAGGGAGCGAATTCAGGCAGATTTGGATAGACTGGGGAAGTGGGTGGACCAGAATAGGATGCAGTTTAACAAAGATAAGTGCAAAATGCTGCACCTGGGAAGAAAGAATCACCAATACACCTATAGACTTGGAAGTACCAATGTAAGTAGCACAGCAGTGGAAAGGGATCTCAGAGTCATAGTTGATGCAAAAATGAACATGAGTCGCCAATGTGATCAGGTAAAAAGAAAGACTAACCACACTCTTTCATGCATTAGTAGGTGCAACATGAACAGGTCTAGGGAGGTGATACTTCCCCTTTATGCAGCACTGGTGAGGCTGCAGCTGGGGTATTGTGTCCTGTTTTGGGTGCTGCACTTCAAGAGGTATGTGGATAACCTGGAAAGGGTTCAGAGGAGGGCTACTCATATGGTTGAGGGCCTGCAGGTAAGATCCTATGAAGACAGATTGAGGGACCTGAATCTCTTCATACTTCGCAAGAGAAGCCTGAGAGGTGATTTTGTGGCTGTCTACAAATTCATCGGGGTGTGGGAGGTCCACAGGGAATAAGGGATGCTCTATTTATCAGGGCACCCCTCGGGGTTACTAGAAACAATGGCCATAAACTGAAGGAGAGTAGATTTAAACTGGACATCAGGAAGAAATTCTTTATGGTGAGGGTTGCCAAAATATGGAATGGGCTTCCAAGGGAGGTGGTGCTTTCCCCTACCTTGGAGGTGTTCAAAAGGAGATTAGACAAGCACCTGGCTGGGGTTACTTGACCCCAGCACTCTTTCCTGCCCAAAGCAGGGGGTCAGACTTGATGATCTAATAGATCCCTTCCAACCCTAGAAATATATGAAATCTATAGAAAATGCTCTAGAGTATGCTGGGTTTTCCTTTAAGTTAACACCCTCTGTTGTTCACTCCTGTCTGCTATTCATAAATTAAATGTAGCCACAATGAGGTTGGCCCTGTGACTTGTATGCAGTATAGTTACTCCTTGAATATGCTTCATAAAGAGACTTCATCTTTTTTGACTCAACTTGGGTGATTCATCTTTTGAATGCTTTATAGGTCTCCAGTTGGGCAGAGATCATAAAATCACAGAATCATAGAAAAGCAGGACTGGTAGGGACTTTTTAGTGCAGAGGTCATTTAGTGCAACCTCCTACCATACATAGGATCATCCCTATTTGTACCATCCTATACAAATCCATTGTCCAGCCTATTAGCAAAACTACACAGTCAAGTCAGACAGAACAAGAATTCATAGACGTTACATAGATATTAGGGCTGGAAGGGACCTCAGAAGACCATCAAGTCCAGACCCCTGATGCATCCAAAGTAAAGATGCATCCAAAGTAAAGCAGGGGGACAATGGGATACAGTGAGGTAACTACCTTGTTTAGCTTTTAGGAAAATAATATGAAATTGAGTGTTTTTAAAAGAATTCCGATGTACTATGGAGTTTTTCAGTTAGTACTTATATGATGATGAACACCTAATGTTGAATAATGCAGTTCAATAAGTTGTGGACACATTGGAGAAAGTCAAGAGAAAAATAAGAGATCTAGAAAATATGACACATGAGGAAAGCTTAGAAGACTTGGGATTATTTGGTCTGGAAAAGAAAAGATGGAGAGGGGACTTGGAATCATAGAACTGTACAATTGGATGAGACCTTGGGCGTAATTGGTTCTGAGCCTCTGCATGCATTCAGGATGATAATAGCATTCAAAGGTGTAAAAATAAAAAAAAGTTTTTTAAGGAGAGGATGGTGATCTGTTGTTCTCTTTGTCTTCTCTTATTGCCTTTGCAGGGGACAAGACAATAAGTAATGGGTGCAAGTCGCAAGAGATTTAGGTTTGATAATCAGAAAGATTTTCTGAGTCTGAGGATAGTTAAGCACTGGGACAGGTTACCTAGAGATTTGTAATCTCCATCATTTGGAAGTTTTTAAGTTAGACTAACATGATCAGCAAGGGCTTGATCCAGAAAGATTCAGATCAAGCCAATGGAAAGACTCCCCAGGTTCCTACTGTCCACTAATACCATATCCATTGATTTGTCTTTTCTTCCTCCAGTAATACATATTCAAAGACCTAACTTCCTGCTGATAAGGATTAGGTGCCCCCCTTAAAAAGACAGGGGCAGATCCTCAGCTAGTGTGAATCAACATATCTCCTTTCAATCAAGTGTATTCATCAGCAATTCATGAAACTGAGGTTCAAGCCTATGATTTTTTTATTGAAGAAAAATGGATGATTGTTTAAATTACAGTGATTCCAGACTACTTTAAAAGTTTTTGTGAGAATCTTTCCTCCTCAGTGTAGTGAAATGATTTTGATAAATGACCAATGGAACAGAATCTGTATTAGCATATAGTATAGACATGTGGTCTTGTCTACCCCAGAATAGCAGAAGCATTTATATGCTGACTTTTCCTTGACTCTTCATACAGTACTACAACTAAAGGAATCAGTCTGCTTTTTACATTGATGCAGAAGTTGTGGACTGGGTACTGAGACCTTCCTCAAATTGTAATTTCACCTGGCAGTGATTCCACCTGTAGCCTTTTTTGAGTAGTAGACCATTACATCTACTTACACCTTTGCCTCATTGTCTCTGTCTGTGCAGAGCAATAGGTAGAATAGCACTTCTTGCCTAAGGGCATTCCCTTAAAACTATTTTTTCTCTTCTCATTGCTATGCCAAAATCATAGTCAAGGTCAAAAGATCAAAACCATTGTCAAGAACTTTCCTAGGAAGTCTGGAAGGTAATTTGTTTTCATTCTGAGGATATGCAGTTAATGTGTATCATGTTTTCAGTTGGACTAACCCTTTCAGTTCTTTGTGACACTATCACACTGTTAAGTTATTTTCATATTTCCTGGATGCATAGGCAGGTTTCAGATTTGTTTTCCGTCCAAACTATTTTTGTTTTCTAGGCTCTCTTTCTTTAAAGCCCAGCCCTGTAGTTGATAAATCTCTCTTCTTGGTGGCAGCTGTACTGCCATTTCTCATGACTTTCCAAAAGGCATCTGAAGATTAGTAGCAATCTTATTTCAGGCTGCTAATCCTAAACCCTGTACCACAGCACTATAGGAGCTTCCTCCACCCTCACATCTGAATATACTAATTGAATGAATGAAGAAAGAAAAAGAAAAATAAGGGCAATTGCTGGAAGGAAAAATGTAATTAAGAGACAGAAAGGGGGAAATGAATAAGTTGATGGCATTTGTTCTGAAGAGCAGCATAGATTTTTTTATATAATTATTTGTTCCTACCATAGTTAATAATACTGTAGTAGCGTATTAAGCACTCTCTTTTTGGTCTGTGTTTGTACGGTGCCCAGCATACTGAGGCCCTGATTCAGGACTTGGCCTCTCAGATGCTACAGCATTACAAATAATAATAGTTAATAATTAAGGAGGCCTCTGAACTTCAGGAGATGCGTTCCAAATTTGCTATTTTAAAGGTGTTTTCCTTCCATTTGTAGTTCAAGTCTACCTTGCACAATTTCTGTTACATTTGGGTCACATTTCCTGCAATAGTTATATCCCGGGCACCCTGTGTGAAGTGTGTTTATTTTGAATGCATGGCAACAAGTCAGACTGCTGCTGCCACACTTTATGGTCTGTTTGTTGAAAGCGATATAAGTTCAAGTAATGTCATATAAACCAAGATTTAGTTGGCAAGACTTTTAAGGGCAAGAACATACTCTTCATTTATGTGGTGAGTGCTCTGCATCTCACTTTAATTTTAAAAAGTAGTTTTTAATGTGTGAAGGCTATGACCTAAATCAGTTCAAGCTCCTGTAAATGACAGGTATTTTCCACTCTGCAGCTCTGTACATGTGCAAATGAAAATGAAATAGGCTTGTCTAAAATAAAACCAATGCTAAATAGAAAGAGGACAGGGGTCTTTCTTTTTCTCCTTGCTCAAAGACTGGTGAATTTCACCATTTTTTCGGTTTTATATTAATGTGACGTGGAAACACACGCAGCATATTTTTGAGTCAGGTCAGCAGAAGCTTTTATTCAAAAGAAACTACAGCTGTAGGGGGGATTCCAAAGTGACATGGATTTCCCAAGCACTTGGAAGGGGTCCCCCCACAAGAGCAAAATCAGGAGGCTTATATACTTTTTAACAGTTGCTTACAACTCACGTGATCATATAGTGAAATTAGCATGAAAAGCGGCTATAATATTACTTTATTATTTCTTTGCTGTAATCAGGATGGGAACTAATGGGGAAGGTGAGGTTAGTTCACAAACCTCCTTCTTGCACCTGGAAATCAGATTTGTACATACGTTTTTTGCTATCTTCAAGGCCGTGGTGAGCAAAGCAGTTGCAGAGGAGTTACAAAGAACAAACACTTTCTCTTATCTGTTCTACTATACAGAGCCAGCAATTCTCCACAAAGCGGTTATGTCATCTTATAACTAAAATAATCAAAGTTTAAGGCATGTATTTTTTCTGATTCCACAGTCCCCCCCTTTGAGACTATTTAGTCTCACTTTATCCTTAAACTTTCATTTTCATGAGCCCCTCTATTTTATCATGCAGCCTTTCATGTTTTTTTTTCAATCTGCTCACACTTTTGTAACACCATTATTTTAGACTCTGCTGTGGGTTTTCTTGCCTTGCTAAAGCTTCTTCTGCTGGCTTTTACGCAGCAGAGGATCAGTTGCACTAAGACATAAAACATTATCAGAACTATCAAGATAAACAATATTCTATACAGGATTTTCTTGCCAAGGGCCCAGAAATCTGGGAGCCAGGAGGTTAGCCAAGACCACATTTCTTCTAGACCCCAGTCAGTATTTTCTGAGGCCGCTTGATGTAAGACCCTTAACTGATTTCGGATTTTGCAAATGTCAGTTTCGATTTGCATGTCCTGATTGACATAGACACAACAGGTGGAGTTTACTAAGGCACATACTCCTCCCTGGGATATCAATAGGTAATCTAGGGCTATGCGGTGTTGTATAGTTACTTGTGAGATCTGGGAGATCTCTTCTTGCAGAGCCTGAATTGTATCCGCGGTGGCATTTCCCATAGCTTCCATTGTGGCTGAAATGTTAATTATGGCTAGTTCCAATTCTCTTGTTCCAAGCCACGGTATGAAGGTTCTCACAAATTGATGGAACCCTGTGTTTCTGGTAGCTAAGGGGTTAACCGCCCTTTTCATGTGATGGTTGAAATTTTTTACTTGTTCCAGATATATTGCACTATGCATTTCGAAACCAGGGATAACACGTCCAAGAGTGCATGCCCCCACCCAATTCCAGGGCAAGATTTTATAAGCCCTGTTTCCGCAGAGCCAGTAAAGGCCTGGGGCAGAAAGGGTACTCAAATCTCGACAGGTGCTGTGCCATATCCGGCACTTTCGATTGATATGCATCGTATAGGACGGATCACGTTTAGCTGCTATCCTGCTGGACAGAGATATATTACAAGAAGTAAAATTGGAGTCAATGTAAAATTCCAATCTGTTTGTAATGAGAGCAACATGAGGTTCCTTAGAAAAGTTGTAGACCATGAATCCTGTACAATTGAGAGAGGGTACGTTACCCAACAGGATTCCACTGGTGCTACTAGGGCTATAATCTAGAGTAGTTAGGCAATGAGGGTAGTGTCCTACAGGTGTGGCTTTATTAGAAGCTCCGGTGTTGTTGGATCTGTAACAGAAAGGCGCCTCTACTCTTGGGGAGATTATCCAGTTAGCAGGGGCGGCCCTCCATTCTTTAGGAGTGGACCGATGGGCAGCTAACGAGTAGTGTCTAACGAAGCCGCCGTTTATTGTTCCCCATTGCTGGAGGGATATTGGTACTCCGATCATTGGGATTCCTTGGTGTAGGTGCGCTGGGCTGTGAGAGCATATCCAGCAGTCACTTTTATTTCCAGCTTGAGCCACCATATGGGAGACCTGCAAATACAAATTTTTCTCCCACCCCCCTTGGGTGATACTGAGATACCCAACTGTGATATATAAGGATATCAGTGCCATTTTTAGATACAGGAGGGACAAAGAATCTTAACAACAAACATAACCAGCACCAGTAAGAAAAAGAACACTACCAGCCAAACCCAGGATGGCAGCCAAAGTCTTTCTTCATCCTCTGGGCTCAAGTTACCTAAAGGACTGATAATGTCGGCTCTTGGTCTTGATCGAGGTGGTGATCTTCCGAATGGGAGCATTCACTTTCTTTGAGGCCGAAGATGATATCATCGTTCTTCAACTGATGAATCTGGCTGGGCTGAGGTGTTGGGTTCAGGGGAGAGGTTACTAGCACTTGCACCCTGATGCTCCTCACTTGCCTGAGTGAGGTCCTGAGGGTCTTTGTCCTTGGCCTCAGGGAAAGATCTCAACCTTGGTTGGAATACAGCTGCTTCGGGGTCCAATGGAGGTGATACCTTCTTGCAGTGTGAGGCGTGAGTCCATGTTTGGTGACCTTGGCAACAAACAGCAGAATTAGTGGTCAGAAGTACCTGGAAAGGTCCTTTCCATCTGGGTTGAAGTGCGTTTTTCCATTGATAGACCTTTACGTAGATCCAATCCCCTGGTTCGAGGTTGTGACAGGGAACATCCGGTGGTTGAGGTAAGGCTTCTTGGACCTGTGAATGAACAGACCTGGCATACTTCATTAATGCCTTGCAATAATTTAGTACAGTTTCATCAGTTAATTGTAGGTCTGTTTGGTGTGGGGCAACAGGTGGTGTAGCTGGCATCCTCATGGGTCGTGCCATGAGTATTTCATAAGGGGTTAGGCCATGTTTTCTGTTAACAGTGTTTCTAATGTGCATAAGAGCAATGGGCAGCGCATCAGGCCATTTGAGGCCTGTTTCAGCACAAATCTTCGAAATGCGCGTTTTTAAATCAGAGTTTTTACATTCTACAGCACCACTTGATTGTGGATGATAACTACAGTGTAGGTGTTGCTGTATGTTGAGTGCTTGGCAGATTTTTTTACTATCTGTCCTGTGAAATGGGTGCTGCGGTCACTATCTATTGTGAGGGGCAATCCAAATCTAGGGATGAATTCTTTGAGCAATATCTTTGCTACAGTGATGGAATCAGCATGTACGCATGGGTAGGCTTCCACCCACCCAGAGAACACATCAATAATAACAAGAATGTACTCATAAGAACAGCACTTAGGTAGCTGCACAAAATCAATTTGCAGATTTACAAACGGTCCCCATGGAGGGGGATGGGCTGCGGGTGTCATTTTTACCTGTTGCCCAATGTTGTGAGCTAAGCAGATGGGACAGGAGCTATAGTACTGTTGTGCCATGGAAGGAAAATTTGGGGAAAACTAATTTCTTTGTACTGTAGCAATCATCCCCCCTTTGCTCGTATGGGCCACAGAGTGGGTTAAACGAGCAAGATGTGGCAAAAGCTCTCTAGGCGCCACCAGGCGGCCGTCCGGGGAGCGCCAGAGAGAGTCGGGGTGCAGTGAACATCCTGCACGCAGCCAGTCATTTATTTCCTTTTTTGGGGCCTGATTTTGAAGAAGGGCCAGACTTGAAAGGCTAGCCAAAGGAGACTGGTCTGCTGAAAAACAAACAAAAACAGAGTTAGGAGCCTGTGGGCCAGAAAGGGCCGCATTTCTGGCAGAACGGTCTGCCAGATCATTTCCTCGTGTGACATCATCAAAGGGTTTCTCATGAGCTTTACATTTAACAATAGCAATAGCAAGAGGCAATTGAACAGCTTCTAAGAGCGCTTTTACATAACAACCATGACTGATTTGGGTCCCTGATGAAGTGAGGAACCCTCTTTGTTTCCAGATTTGTCCAAAATCATGAACAACACCAAAAGCATACTTAGAGTCAGTATAAATGGTTGTGGTTTGATTTTTTGCAAGAATGCAAGCACGTGTTAAAGCAATGAGTTCAGCAACTTGAGCAGAACGAGCTTGGGGTAAAGAATAGGCTTCCAAAACAGCATACTGAGTGCATACTGCATATCCCGTAACTAATTTGCCTGCATCATTTCTAAGACAGGAACCATCAACAAACAAAACAAGGTCAGAGTTCGGGATAGGAATGTCCTTGAGGTCAGTTTGAGGGGTTAACAATTGAGTTGTGATAGACAGGCAATCATGAGGCTCACCATCAGAGGCAATAGGCAGAAGTGACTCAGGATTCAGAATTGAACAGCAATTTAAGGTTACATTTGCAGTTGACAGTAGAAGTTTCTCATATTTAGTAAGACGGGAATTGGAAATGTGCTGAGTTTTGCCCTTGAGCAGAAGGGCCATCACAGCATGTGGAACTGCAACGGTTAAAGAGCATCCCAAAACTAGAGAATCTGCCTTTTCAACCAACAAGGCAGCAGCTGCAACTGAACGGAGGCAAGGAGGAAGTCCCGCAGCTACGGGATCAAGGGCAGAGCTGTAATATGCAATTGGGCGATGTTTTTCACCATGCAGCTGAGTGAGTACTCCTAAAGCGATTCCTTCCCGTTCATGACAAAACAAGGTAAAGGGTTTCTTATAATTAGGAAGTCCAAGAGTGGGAGCAAGAGTGAGGGCTTGCTTAAGGGCCACAAATGCTTGTTCGGCTTCAGGAGTCCAAGGGAGGGGTTCCGGGGTGGTATCACGAGTGAATGCTTGCAAGGGTTTTGCAAAAGCAGCATAACCCAGGATCCACTGTCTACAATAACCCGTTGCACCTAAGAATCCCCTCATCTGTTTTTTAGTCATAGGTTTGGGAATGTTGAGGATAGCTTCAACTCTACTAGGGGAAAGGTGTCATTTTCCTGCTGAGATATCATGCCCTAAATAATGTACCTTAGACTTGCAGAGCTGCAATTTAGATTTTGAGGCCTTGTGGCCTTTCTGAGCTAAAGCTGTGAGGAGTGTCAAAGTATCTTGCTTAAAAGCCTCCAAAGTGGGTGAGGCTAACAATAGATCATCAACGTACTGAACAAGGGTGGACCCCCCTTTGAACATGATAGGATCCAAATCCTTTTTTAGGATCTGGGAAAACAGGGTTGGGGACTCTGTATATCCCTGAGGGAGTCTTGTCCAGGTATATTGAAATCCCTGATAAGTAAATGCAAACAGATACTGGCTATCCTTATGAACGGGGATAGAGAAAAAAGCAGAACAAAGGTCCACTACTGTGAAATATGTAGCATCTGAAGGGATACAGGAAAGAATAGTGGCAGGGTTAGGGACCACGGGGAAAGCGGGTAAAACAGCGGCATTTACAGCTCGAAGATCTTGCACAAAGCGATACGTATCTTTACCAGGTTTTTTGACAGGTAGGATAGGTGTGTTGCAAGGGGAGCGTATTGGGACAATAATCCCTTGCTCAAGGAGTGAGGAAACGACAGGCTTGATCCCTTTCTCAGCTTCCTTTGAGATGGGGTACTTTGGGACACGAGGAAGTGGCTTGGCAGGGTTCAGGATGATACGCACTGGTTCAGCACTCAGCATGTCCCCCACTTCATTCGCATGGGTGGACCACAGCTGTGGAGGTACTCGTGCCAACAGTTCTTCTTGCAAGTAGGAAGTGTCAGGATCAGAGTACTCCTGGGTTAGCAAAGCCACAAGCTCGGTTTCCCTATGTTCCGGTACCTCAAAGTAAACACCATCTGGGCTACAATAAATCACGCATCCCAGTTTACACAGCAAATCCTTACCAAAAAGGTTGGCAGGTGCACAGGGGCTAAGAAGAAAGGCATGATTTTCAGACAGAGGGCCAATAGAGATGGAGACAGGTTCAGAGACAGGATGTGGGATAGGTTGTCCGCCTATACCGACAGCATTTACAGTTTCAGGAATAAGGTAGAAAAGGAAACTCAGCAGCCTTTAGCGTGGAGCGGGACGCTCCGGTGTCGACAAGACAGGAGACAGGTTTACCAGAAATAAGGCATTCAACAAACAGACCAGATTGGTCAGTAGCAAGCAAAGGAGCAATGATGTCACTGTCCCTCAGGCTGTCCTATTCAACACTGGGAAAATTGACAGGAAGTGGAGGTGGGGGCTGGGGTCTCGGTCCTTGGCCGGGGCGGTTGGGGCATTCTGATTTCCAATGTCCTTTTTGTTTGCAATAATGACATTGGTTCCCATAGCCTGGGTTTTGTGGGCTCAAGGATCTATCTCTTCCCCTGAATCTACCTGGGCCTCCCCTTCCCCATCCTCGTCCCCTTCCTCTACCTGGACCCTGCAACTGAGAAATCTGTAAGGCCATTAACTTAAACTTGGCATTGTCTTTAGACCGTTCCAATTTGTTATGAAAATGGTTAGCCGCAGCAAGGACTTTGATCAAATCTTTAGTTTCCCAGCCAATAATTACTGTTTGAATTTTCTCAGCAATTTTAGGGTTAAGTCCCTGGACGAATGCTGCCACTATTGCTTGTTTAGCATTTCCGACTGGGTTATCCATTCCTAAGTATCGTTCAAATGCCTGTTTGAGGCGTTCTAAATAGTCACTGGGGTGTTCATTTTTGTTTTGTTTACAGGTATTTATTTTGGTCCAGTCTGCCTTTTTTGGGCAAATTGTGAGAACTGCCTGAACCAAAGCATTTCTCTTGTCAATAAAGTCTTGGCCAATCCCTGGGTTTTGATCTGGCCAAGTACAGGCAGCGTACAGACGTAGCATAGTTTCTTTGGGCAAAATCGATCGCATGAGCTGATTAATGCCAGCCCATGTTGGATTATAACAATTTATAACAGTCTGCAATTCTTCCTGAAATTTTTCTGGGTCTTCCCTGATTTTTGGGAATTTTTGAGTTAAATTGTAGAGATCACCTGGAGTCCAGGGTGCATGCACAGTTACTATATTTTGTCCATCAGTGCCAATGCCTGGCATTTGTCTTAGTGGGTAAACTTGTGCAGTTCGGGATCTCAGATTGATGGGAGATCTTTCCATGCCTATTCCCATTCTTCTAAATACACCTGTGGTGGGTTGTGACCCAGGAATAAATTGCCACACTGGTGATGATTGAGTGGCAGCTATGGTGGATGAGTCCGGACTATTAAGCTCCGTGGATGGATTTACTGAAGGAGCTTCAGCTAATGGGTTACTAGCCTGGGCTGCAGCCTGATGTTGAACCGGTTGTTGCTGATGAGGGAGTCCCAGGAGAGCAGGGTTCGAACAAAGGTCAAGGATATCCTCTGCTGGCTCCGGTGGTGGGGGCGCCCCGGGCAATGCTGGACACATCGGAGCAGTGGCCGGCGTGTAATTTGGGGGAGCAGCCAATTTCTCCCGAACAGCTTTTAACTGCTGTTTTAATTTTTCTTGAGAGTCTTTTAGGCTCCTAGTTTGAGATTCTGTCCGCCTTTTGGACATTTCATCATGTAGCAGAAATCCCCCTTTTCCTCTAATGTAGCAGAAAGCCCCCTTTTCCTCTTGCCTGCATTTGCTCTCCCCTCTTTGGATATGTTTCTCTTTTTCTACCTTTTCTTCCTTCCTCTCTCTTTCACTTTAAGATAAGGAATTGTATTTTAAAATTTGTATGTGTGCATTTTGTATCTCCCCTTGTAGTTTGGTATTTTTATCTATTTGTGTGCCATGGCATTTGTAGCTTATATTTTATACTCCTCACCTTTCAACTTTCATCTAAATGTGTTTTAGTAAGTTATACATTGTAACATTGTTAACAAAGGCAGGAATCAAACTGCCCTTCCCTGTATCAGGCTGGCGTCTGAAAGAGTGAGTGAATCAGTGATTGAATGTGTAACATGGAAGCAGGCAGCAATTATCACCTGGAAGCTGAACTCAATAGAAGACAGTGTAACAACCGGGAAATCTCTATACCTCACTGATCAAGGGCTAGAAGCCCTGGCCTGACTTAATCAACACCAGAGACCAACTTTTGGGCTTAATATCTGCAGATCGACCACTCCCAGAGCCCTATTCTAAATTCATCAACGGACTCCCAAACCTGCACATACATGCAGACGACCCCTGGGGCTGACAGATGCTGTCCAGTAGCCACCGAGGGGGGGAAGTCCCACGGGGGTCAATGACCCCTGGATTGGGCAAACCAGAAAACTGGGGAGTCACCAAAGTCTGCCAAGGACAGATAAAAGGCAGTGAAAAGTGACCTTCAGTGGTGCCCTCTTGATCTCCAACTCGACCAGACCTGTCCAGCCAGAAGGACCAGCCGGCGACCCCCTTCTGGAAGATAACACCTCGCTGAAAGAAGCCTCAACGACAGACTCCAGCGCTTGTAGGATAGGTATACCTGACTCTGTAGCCTGCTACTGTGTGTGTGTGTGCATGTGTGCATGTGTGTGTGTGGACCAGCCCCAAGGTTTATGATTACAGTGTTTCAATCCGCCTAATAAACTAGAATTTTAAGGATCCCGAGTTGGACATTTGTAACTGTTCAACATTATTTGGTGGAGAATGCGGGCATTATTCTAGGATTATTAGCGGATTGGTAATTGGGGAGGGGAGACTGTGTCTCCAGATAGAACCCACGTCCATGGAGGTGGGTGGGCAATAGTCACCCAAGGGGGTGGATTAGGATTTAGACTCACCCAAGGGGGTGGGCAGACTCAAGGAGGGTCTGGATTTAGTTGTCACCCAAGGGGGTGGATTAGGATTTAGACTCACCCAAGGGGGTGGGCAGACTCAAGGAGGGGTCTGGATTTAGTTGTCACCCAAGGGGGTGAGCATATCTCAAGGAAGGGATTTGGTTATAGAACTGCAGGGGCAGAGTCGGTTGGGAGTGTGAGGACTCAAGGAAACTGAGAGGCTTGAGGCATGTTGAGGAAAATGTCTTTGTTTAGGAAAAAAGCCCCTAAGTTTGGAGCAGGAGGCCAAGAAGATAAGTGGGTATGGAGGGAGGAAATTCCCCCTCTCCATAGGGAGATTCTGAAGGGTGGACCCAGCCCATGGAGGGAGGATGTGTGCACCCCAGGCTTTTCCATAGGGGACATTGAATCTCAATTTGAAAGATTTTGCCTTTGTGAAAAACTCTCGGTTCAAAGGCAACACAGTGCCTTGGTCTGGCTGCTGTGGCATGCTGTAAAAACAGCAGTTGAGGAAAAAGCTCAGCGAGCCTCTGAAATTGAGGAAAAGGAGGAGCTAATCCAAATTCTAAAAGATAGATGTATTCAATTGGAAACCAGTAATCAGACTCTAAAGGGGTTGTCTCGGAATTTGGAAAATGAAAATGAGCAATTGAGAAAAATAAATCAAGACAATGCCCAAAAATTGGAATTATTGGACCAAGAAAAGGCTAGCCGAGAAGCCTTGCAAAAATTGGTAAAAATAATGGCTAAAAACCAAGCTGAGAAGGGAGCCAAGGTCAACCATGGCCCCTGTCTAAATACCATTAACCGTTTAAAAAAGGAACTCCAGGAGCGCAGCCTGCAAGTAGCAGCTGTCATCCAGGGAGACCAAGCCAGGGATCCAGACATCCCCTTCAATCCAGGAGAGATTTGGGGTGGGGAGATATGGGGAGATCCAGAGGATGCAGGGGAGCCCTCTCCTGAAGACCCTAAGTCTGATCAGGAAAGGACCCTGGTGCCTGAGGTGAGCGCAATCACGCGGACCTCAGTCACTCGGGATGCTCAGGGAAAACCTACAGAAACCATACAGGTAACAGTCCCCCTCAGCGGAGCTGATCTAGCAGCCCTGGGCAAGACCCTGGGATCTGCTAACATTAGGAATTTGGGACAGTGGTTGCAGAAATCCCTGAATGTAGTGGAGTGTGAAACCCTGAGTGTCCGGGAATGGCATCGCCTACTAAGGGCTTGCGCCACCCCAGAGATTCAGGCAGCTATGGATCAGGAGGACAGCTTTGGTGGAGACAATATTCTCCGGAGCATAGTGGGTTTGGGGATCAGTTTGGGAAGAAAGACATTTAAGGGACAGTTCGGGGCTAGCCACCAGACACCTGGGGAACCTGTTAGGGACTATGTGATCCGGTGTGTTATGCTGGGATTGCTGTCAGGGACGGTTCTGCCCCTAGACAAGGAGAACAAAAGGACTTCAGACATAAGAAGTATAGATTACCCTCCTGGGTTTTGGAAGGAGGTACAGGAAGGGATGCATCAGCCCATAATTGGACTGATGGGGCTGCTCCAAGAGACTGGGAGATATGTGCTGGGAGAAGTCCTAGCCCGGGCTCAGGATGCAGAGAGGTTAATTGGACGTCAAGGGGGGGCGATTGCAGCCACCCAGTTCAAAGAAAAGCTTAATGACACACCAAAATTATATGGTTACCTATTCTAATGAAAGTGCATACCCCAAAACTGATAGGGGGGTTGGGGGTCCAAATTATTGCCCCAGCCCACACTGGGTTAACCCCAGGGTATCAAAGGAAAGAGAGGGGGAAAATGGGATTCGGTCAGCAGTATGGAAGTTTTTAATGCAGCATGGGGAACCAAAAGGGAGATGGCATGGAAAGCCTCTAGCCGAGCTGCTTATCAGAACGGCAGAGCTGACTGGGGAGGGAGCAGCACCTCCCCTTTCTAACAGGGTAGCAGCCTCAGCCCCAGTTTCCGAGGAGCACTGATGGAGCCCCCGTAATGGGACCCCTGAGCAAAGCCCTGGCTCATGGGAGAAATGGGGGACCCTCATTTGGGATCCAGGAGGGAGACCCCAAATACCTGTTACGGTGGGAACTCAAGGGTATACCAGTGCACTAATGAACACCGGAGCTGCACTAAATGTATATGGGAGGAAATGGGACCTAAATCAGGAAAATGGGTACATGTGTCCCAAGAAACTGTTTAAGGGGGCAGAATAGATCTAACCCTGAATCTAGCCTTGTTAATAGGATTCTTTGTGTCATGAGGAGAGCATTCCAGTGACCCAGCTTGGAGAAAAGAAAAAAAAAAAAAAAAGAGCCACCAACCACCTAACCCTCGAGGAACAATCTCTTAACCCTGCCAGCCACCCTTCTTGGCTAGCAGGAAGGAACGGCTCTGAGCCGTTGGAAAATACGCATCGGACGGGCTGATCAGTGCCCACCTCGATGTTGAGGCAGGAAAAGGCCAGAGAAGTCTTTGACTTGTGACGGCCACCCTCCTGTAGGTAACTGCTCCACTTTTTCACTATAAAAGAAAAGTACCCAAAAAAATGGAAAATGCTGTGTGCACTGCCACTGCACATGTCAGCATTGCACTTTGTAAATATGAATAATCAGCCGCTGCAAGGAGTTTTCCTTGGCAGGTTTGTGTGTGTTTGTTTTCTTTTGCAGAAACCACAGTATAGTCAAAGGTGACCGAGAAACCACGAGGCCTCGCTACTATCAGCAGCATCTTCCTCATCACAGCCATGGCAAAAATTGTCTTGTCTGTTTGTGTTGTCTTGTTATATGTTTTGTGTTTGTTTGTCTGGTTTGTTTTAAGTTGTCAGTTTAAAAAGATATGATATCATAAAGATATAATAAGGGTAATTGGGAATACCTCATCTAAAAATTGGACCTGTCTGTGGATCCCAGACCAGAACACTTCCGTCCGGTTGGACTGGAAAGTTGTTCTGATATTTGAAACAAGGGCAGCAATTCTCAAAAGGTTTTATATTCCACTTGGTTAGCAAAAGGATATTTATTAAGGGTCATGTGTACTTTGTTGTTGTTTTTTTTGGGGGGGTTTTTTTTCTCTGTACTTCTCTTAAGGATTTAAATGCTATTTAGAATATCAGTATAATAAGATGTGTGTAAAAAAAAAAACTGCATTCAAAGTCATATTTTAATAAGCAAAGAGACAACTATACCATTGTAACTGTTCAAATCAACCTCGTTATGTTATTTTCTCTCTCCGCCCCTCCAAGGCTTTTCTCTGTCAATATCTTTTAACTGCCTAAGTTTTGTTTTAACTTCAAACCAGCTGAAGATGACACACCTCCTGTCTATATAGCTGAACAATGGTGTTCAAACAGTATAGTGACATCACCCTTGTGTAAGGCCGATGTCAAGGGGGGGAATAATGTAGCAGAAAGCCCCCTTTTCCTCTTGCCTGCATTTGCTCTCCCCTCTTTGGATATGTTTCTCTTTTTCTACCTTTTCTTCCTTCCTCTCTCTTTCACTTTAAGATAAGGAATTGTATTTTAAAATTTGTATGTGTGCATTTTGTATCTCCCCTTGTAGTTTGGTATTTTTATCTATTTGTGTGCCATGGCATTTGTAGCTTATATTTTATACTCCTCACCTTTCAACTTTCATCTAAATGTGTTTTAGTAAGTTATACATTGTAACATTGTTAACAAAGGCAGGAATCAAACTGCCCTTCCCTGTATCAGGCTGGCGTCTGAAAGAGTGAGTGAATCAGTGATTGAATGTGTAACATGGAAGCAGGCAGCAATTATCACCTGGAAGCTGAACTCAATAGAAGACAGTGTAACAACCGGGAAATCTCTATACCTCACTGATCAAGGGCTAGAAGCCCTGGCCTGACTTAATCAACACCAGAGACCAACTTTTGGGCTTAATATCTGCAGATCGACCACTCCCAGAGCCCTATTCTAAATTCATCAACGGACTCCCAAACCTGCACATACATGCAGACGACCCCTGGGGCTGACAGATGCTGTCCAGTAGTCACCGAGGGGGGGAAGTCCCACGGGGGTCAATGACCCCTGGATTGGGCAAACCAGAAAACTGGGGAGTCACCAAAGTCTGCCAAGGACAGATAAAAGGCAGTGAAAAGTGACCTTCAGTGGTGCCCTCTTGATCTCCAACTCGACCAGACCTGTCCAGCCAGAAGGACCAGCCGGCGACCCCCTTCTGGAAGATAACACCTCGCTGAAAGAAGCCTCAACGACAGACTCCAGCGCTTGTAGGATAGGTATACCTGACTCTGTAGCCTGCTACTGTGTGTGTGTGTATGTGTGTGCATGTGTGCATGTGTGTGTGTGGACCAGCCCTAAGGTTTATGATTACAGTGTTTCAATCCGCCTAATAAACTAGAATTTTAAGGATCCCGAGTTGGACATTTGTAACTGTTCAACAATCATACCAATAAAAGAACGCGTCCCACTGGTTTTGTGGTGTTTTGGATCCACGGGACTCTAAAGCCCCTCTCAAGTGCACTATTTTATCCTGATCAAATGTTCCTTCCTGTGGAAAATGCTTCACAGGATCATCCCTAGTATACCAGTTCCACTTATCCAGGTACTTGCAAGTCTCGGGAGAATAGTGTGTGTACATAAAGTACGCCGGAGTCCCCTTAGGGGGGACAGGAACTTGTTTAGACTGACTTGTTCCCATTTTCAGTCACACAGGGAGACGTAGGAGAGGCTTATTTAGGATGTCTGGGCTGCTCAGTGCCTTGCCCCGCAGTTTTTCACTGCCCAGACAAAAGGCTTCTGACCCGACACCGGCTCATAAAATGGAAATGGGGAGGGAAACACAAGAGGGATCCTTTCACTCCTGCTCTCGGCAGAAGCTACTGGGACAAGGGGTTTGGAAAAGACAAAATCACTCAGACGCCCTGTCCACTGGGTCACGAGGTTCCAGTTGGGCCCCCTTGCTTTCAAAACTGCCCTGTCAGGCAGAATTGGGGCGGCTGAACCCAACCGTAGTCTCAGACCTGGTCAGTGGCTCATATTTCTAAATACACACACATGCACATTTATTCAGTCAGCCAGACCTCCTCCCCCACACCGCCTTAGTTAATTAACTACAAGCCCGATGTGCTGTTGGATGAAGGTGCCTCAAACAGTTTCTCCCTAAATAAAACGTTCATTACCACACACAAAATGGGATCCTTTACCAGACAGAAAATTTGAGCCGGCAGTAAGGTTCAGACTGACCTGTTTTAATAAGGTTCAGATCCAGTTATCACGGCCAAGTTGGGAGCCTACAGGCAGTCCTCCTCCGAAACCCCAATAGAGATTTTGAATTAGGTCTCTTACCTCTCAAGTTTGGCGCCTCGGGGTTCGGGGGAGAGGGGCAGTCTGCAGTCCTCCTTCCTCAGCCTGTGTTCTGGATCCGAGTCACGGCACCAGGAATTGTCGTGGAAACACACGCAGCATACTTTTGGGTCAGGTCAGCAGAAGCTTTTATTCAAAAGAAACTACAGCTGTAGGGGGGATTCCAAAGTGACATGGATTTCCCAAGCACTTGGAAGGGGTCCCCCCCCCCAAGAGCAAAATCAGGAGGCTTATATACTTTTTAACAGTTGCTTACAACTCACGTGTTCATATAGTGAAATTAGCATGAAAAGCGGCTATAATATTACTTCATTATTTCTTTGCTGTAATCAGGATGGGAACTAATGGGGGAGGCGAGGTTAGTTCACAAACCTCCTTCTTGCACCTGGAAATCAGATTTGTACATACTTTTTTTGCTATCTTCAAGGCCGCGGTGAGCAAAGCAGTTGCAGAGGAGTTACAAAGAACAAACACTTTCTCTTATCTGTTCTACTATACAGAGCCAGCAATTCTCCACAAAGCGGTTATGTCATCTTATAACTAAAATAATCAAAGTTTAAGGCATATATTTTTTCTGATTCCACAAATTTAATTATTGGAATATTTTTAATGTGGCAAACAGAAAAGATAACTACTTGGATTTATTGGCCTATTTTCATTTTAATATGCTTATTATATATATATATATTTTTACACACACAGAATATAGAACACATATTTTTCTCCAGTTAAAGAGAAAATAGAAGCTTTACTAATATGCTAGGGGGGTAGCACTATATTATTCAGTTTAAGATTAAAGCAAAAACAAGTATAACTATTGGAATGTGCACAAATTTACAAAACTGTATATGAAGTTAAAAAACACAAGACACTAGGCACAAAATAGTCAAAACATAGTTTGAATAATGGAGCACCAAGACCATTAAAAAGGAGAGAGGATTGTTAACACTTGTGGAGTGGAGAGAGATTAGCAGGAATCAGGGGGGTGATAATAAGTCATGAAGCCAGTTCTAAGTAGAACCCATATCTTTTAGGGAATGCACTGCTGCCCAAATGTTACCAAGGATGGTGGAGTTCCCAGACCATCATGCCTTTTGGGGGCCAGTGCCAACTATTTCCCCAGGATTCCCTTAAAGGTAGAGGAAAACCCAGATAGGGGCAGAGGGTTGGAGTGGAGAGGTTGCCAGGCCCTGGAGGCTTTGGGCAGTAGAGTTCTACTTGCATCCCAGAGCAGCCCTGGGTTTGGGAGGATGAGGAGCAATGCTGTTTGGGATGCCCGGAGGACTGACCAGACACTAGGCTTGGAATGCTCGGTGTACATACATAACATTGAACCATCTCAGAATAGTACTTGCTTTTCCCAGGGGACTTTTGAAATATTTCAGGTAGTTCAAACTAATCTAAAGTGGTAAGTACATCTAGACTCTTGTTGGGGTGGCTATATATGTGTTGGTTCACGTTCTAATTAGAATGCATCAGAGCAGACTTGGTTAATCAAGTCTACTCCACATTCCAATTAGAATACTCCAGCATGGTTTCATTGTGATGTGCAGGGATCCTGGTTTTCTCTGATTAAAAAAAATCCGCAATTTTCAGATTTAAAAAAGGAACCCAAAGTCCACATACTTCTGTGATTAAAATGAAACACCGCTTATACATATACATATACATATATATATATACATATACATATACATATGTATTGTCCATGGGATGCTTTATCTAAACTTTATTTGACAAGACTTAGATAAAGCACCTCAGCAGCCATTTTTAACTGGTGGGGGCTTAATACACATGGGGTGCATCCAGATGAGTGTGCACGTGCATCTTGCAGCATCTCAAGGCCCTTTGAGACACTGCAAGAGGCACATGTGGCAACAAGAAAATTTTCCCTGTGCTGCAAATTTGCAGCGTGGGGGCAAAATTAGACCCCTGGATATTCAGGGGTAAAAAAAAGACAGCAGAAAAAAGGCGGGCAGGGCACAGTCTTGGACAGTGCCCTGAGGCAACCAGAGGCTGTGTCCTCTGCAAAGATGCTCTGGTAGCAGCCAGAGCATCTCTATGGCTGGCCGTGACCCTGATGCTGAAGCACACTACGTGCCTATGCAGGGCAGGCAGGGTGCCAGCTGCACGGAGCTGGATCCGGGCTCCAGTGCTGGTAAATAGGGGGTGGGGAGGGTTGGAGGAGTGGGGGACAATGGGCAGGACCCCCACCAGCCCCTCCCACTCCCCCAGAGCTCTGGATCACTGCCCCATCTGGCCCAACACTATGCCTGCCCCCCGAGCCCCTGATCCCTTCCCTGCCTGGCCCCATCCCCCACCTGCCCCCGAGCCCTCCCAATGCCTGCCCTGCCCAGACCTACCCCCCTGATTGCTGCTTCTCTGGGCCCCAGCATCCCAGCAATTAAAAAATACCAAAACAAAATACCCCGGCACTCATCAGCAGTAGCAGCTGCCATTGGGGTCACTGGGGCTTCCCCCTACACAGCGCAGGGCTGGGTGATAGCTGCAGTGGCTCTATTCCAGGCTCTGCTGCCTCCTGTTGCCCCATGCTGCATGGGGGGGACTCTGCCAGGAGGCCCCAAAGCCCCCCCAGCCCCTGCTATTGCCATGAGTAGAGGCTTTTTTTCTTTTTTTAGGTGCTGGAGGCTGGGGGGGGGCAGCCATTGGCGGGGTCTGGGGGAGTGGGTGGGGAGTGGGGCTGTGGAGGGCAGCAATTTGAGGGGCTGGGGGAGCAAGTGGGGGTGGGGCATGCAGGCCCTGCAGGCCCTGCAGGGGGGGTAGGCCCTGCGGGGGCCATTTGGCCCCTGGGGGGAGGGCTGTAACCCCTGTGGGGGTGCTCTGACCCCTGTGGGGGGCTGTTACCCATGGTTGGGGGCTGTAGCCCCTCTGGGGGGCAGCAAAACATATACGTATTTAGAATTCACTTTATTATGAAGATGGAGACACTGGTAAGCTTCCAAATTGCTTTAACACTGTAGATATATCAATAAATAATTGCCCAACTGATCACTGTCTCTTTGTCTCTCACACTCTCGCTCTCTATATATATAGTGGTCTTTTGTTTTAATTGTGGAAGAACATGGATTTTGGGGTATTTTATAGGACAATTTTGGGATTTTTTTTATCAGGGATTTTTCAGTTTTCAAATTCCTGCTAAGGAGGCAAGTGGCAGGACCCAGGCAGAGGAGCCTGGTCAGAGCTGGCACCTTGGACCCAGCTGGAGGTGGCTGACCTTCTGGCCAATTGGGGCCAGGAGGACATGCTTTGACAGTTCAAAGCAGGCCACCACACCCTGAACATCTTCAAGGAGATAGCTGCCCAGGTGGTCAGGCAGGGGCACACATGGCAGTAGTGCCACACAAAGGCCAACCCTGCAGACACAGTCCATTGGCAGCTGTCCCAGAGGGGCAGATGCCTCTGGCAATACAGTCCCCATCCAGGTCTGGCAGGTGCACAGCAGGTCACAGCCAGGCAGCAGCCCCCACTGCCAGACTGCTGCAGTGGATAGAGGGTGCAGGGAACTCTCAGGGCTGCTTCAGCAGTCCAGCTGGCACAAGGGGCAGTGTCCCCAGGTACCAATTGGCTGGGTCCCAAAAGCTCCTGAGAGCAAGTAGCCCTGAACTACTTGCCAGGGCAGCTTTTTGTACTACTGGGGACAGCACAGGTGCTGGCCCCGGGCTCTAGCTCCCCCTGGCTGCAGATCCAGGAGGAGCCAGGCAGGGTTATTTTGCCCCAAGTGGCACAATTTGCCCCACACCAAAGTGCATGTCTGGGCATGTGTGCTGAGGCAAAAAGCCCTGGTTCAAATTTGCACCACTTCTATTTGATCTGTTGCAAGACCACGTGCTTGCATGTGTGGACGTGCCCAGGAAGGTGAGGCATTTTAATTAAAGTGGCTCTCTGGGAACAGCTCTAATTAAAATGCACACCCCCCAAGCATGTGTATAGGCAGCCTTGGGGTTTAAAGTGTACCTAGAATGTTCTAAGTGTCATTTCTGTCCACACCCTTGATGCCCATTGAGAACCTGTTAAAAAATAAGGGCTTTAGGAGAAAATACTGTTTTGTAGCATTGAGTTCAATGGATGCTGGGCTTACTCACAGGAGAAATGCAAATCGAACCACCTCAAAACTGATTCAATGAATCAAGTTCATCCCTATTATAATTCTACTAAGACTTTTTGTTGTTAAGGAATTAATTTGGCCCAAGAAGTTTTTCTGCTTTTTTCCCTTCAGCATCCATACATGAATAATTTACATAAAATGAGTTAGAATACTCAGATGTAATCTTTTGTATGCTTCTCCAGTGCACTGGAATAAGTATCTTTTCTTTGCAAGCTAGTACAAAGAAAGAGCATGTGTTTGACTAAGAGTCATTCCTTAGCCTTTCAGTGAGACATAGAAGTGTACTGTTGTGTTTAAGATGTTGTTACTCTTGCTAGCTTCAGATTATTTTTTTCAGCCAAGTTAATGCTAAAGTTGCAATCATTTCTCCTTGGATCGGTAATATGTGAAGGCATGTTTTTTACAACAACTTCTTCTTTGTAGCACTTGCAGTACTTTAATAAATTATCTATTATTCAATACATTCTTTAAACTATTTATCATTATTAATTAATAGGGACCTACCAAATTCATGGTGGAAGTAAAGGGTGCGGTGGCTTCTTTAATCTAGCATGTTCCCTTGCATGCATCTTGCCTCTTGCCCCCCTCTCACTGCTGATAAGCAGAGGACCCTGTCGCTCCCTCCTGATTATGAGGACATGAGGAAAGCTAAAACCATTGTTTTAAACATGGCACTGTTTTTTTGCCTCTGCGCCAGTCAGCAGCAAACAGCAGGGCCATCTGGAGCCTCTCAGCCAATCAGTGGCGGGAGGCAAAAATCAGTGACGGGCTGCGCTGCCCTGCTGTCTGCCCTGAGGTGCGCGCAGTCACCACCAGCATGGAGCTGATGCCAGAGCTGTGGAGCCTGGCACTGCTGCAGCCACCCAGAGCCCAGGCTGGCTACAAACAGCTGCACTGGGCTCCGGAGCCCAGTCACCAGCTCCGTGTAGGGAGCGGGGAAGAGACCAGGGTTGCACTGTCTTAGGCCCCTCCCCCCACACCTGCTCCGAGGCACGTGTGCACGTGCCGTTACAGAGCTGATGCTGGGGCTCCAGAGCCCAGGGCAGCTGTTTGCAGCATCCTGGCTGCAGCCAGCCCAGCTCTGGGTAGCTGCTGCCAGCTGGCAGCCCAGGCTGCTCCCAGCAGGTAGCTGGGATGCTGCAAGCCCTGCAGGGAGTAGCCCAGGCTCCAGCAGCGACCCATAGCCAGGGTCAGCTGCAGCTGGGAAGCTACAAACAGCTTCTGCCTCCCGGCCCCAGTGGGTGCAGTGCGGGCACCCGCTGCCTTCCCAGAGCCTGGCGCCGGGAGACAGCTGGGGCCGGGGTGCGAGAGCAGCAGCTGTTTGTAGGCTCCCAGCTGTAGCTGGCCCCAGCTCTGGGTAGCTGCTGATAGCCAGGGAGCCTGAGCTGCTGTCATGGAAGCCCTGCTGCAAGCAGCCCGGGCTCCATGGCTACCAGCAGCTACCCAGAACCTGGGCCAGCTGCAAACATCTGCTGCCTCTCCATCCCGGCTCCAGCCCTGGCCCCAGCTGCTTCCGAGCCCTGGGCTCCGGAGAGGCAGCACGTACTGGCAATGCTCCCCAGTGTGCTTCCCTGGCTGCTTCTGCAAAGCAGCGTTGGAACCCAGCATGGTGGGGCACAGAAAGCTGCCCACTTCTCACTCTTTGCTGCCCTGCCACACTTCCCCTGCAGGCAGGGACAGCAGTGAGGGGCACAACCCTGCACTGCTCCCCATGCTGTTCCTGTGCACACAGGGTAAGTGTGGCAGGGCAGTGGGGAGCTCAGAGCAAGCAACTTTCTGCACCCCCCTACTGTGCCCTGCTGCACCGGGTTCCAATGCTGCTTTGCAGAAGCGGTGAGGGCAGCACAGCAGGGAGCACTCATAGATTCATAGATGCTAGGGTGGGAAGGGACCTCAATAGATCATCGAGTCCGACACCCTGCATAAGCAGGAAAGAGTGCTGGGTCTAGATGACCCCAGCTAGATGCCTATCTAACCTCCTCTTGAAGACCCCCAGGGTAGGGGAGAGCACCACCTCCCTTGGGAGCCCGTTCCAGACCTTGGCCACTCGAACTGTGAAGAAGTTCTTCCTAACGTCCAATCTAAATCTGCTCTCTGCTAGCTTGTGGCCATTATTTCTTGTAACCCCCGGGGGCGCCTTGGTGAATAAAACCTCACCAATTCCCTTCTGTGCCCCCGTGATGAACTTATAGGCAGCCACAAGGTCGCCTCTCAACCTTCTCTTGCGGAGGCTGAAGAGGTCCAGGTTCTCTAGTCTCTCCTCATAGGGCTTGGCGTGCAAGCCCTTAACCATACGAGTGGCCCTTCTCTGGACCCTCTCCAGGTTATCCACATCTCTCTTGAAGTGCAGCACCCAAAACTGAACGCAGTACTCCAACTGCAGTCTGACCAGCGCCCAATAGAGGGGAAGTATCACCTCCTTGGATCTGTTCATCATGCATCTGCTGATGCACGATAAAGTGTCATTAGCTTTTCTGATGACTTTATCACACTGACGACTCATGTTCATCTTGCAGTTCAATAGGACTCCAAGATCCCTTTCTGCTTCCGTGCCTCCAAGCAGGTCATTTCCTAGGCAGTAGGTATGCTGGACATTTTTCCTCCCTAGGTGCAGGACTTTGCATTTCTCCTTGTTGATTTGCATTCTGTTGTTTTCTGCCCACTTGTCCAACCTATCCAGGTCTGCTTGCAGCTGTTCCCTGCCCTCTGGCGTGTCCACTTCTCCACACAGTTTTGTGTCATCCGCAAACTTGGACAGAGTACACTTCAGTCCCTCGTCCAAGTCGCTGATGAAGACTTTGAAGAGTATCGGTCCTAGGACCAAGCCCTGCGGGACTCTACTGCCCGCACCCTTCCAGGTCGATACCGACCCATCCACTACGATTCTCTGGGTGCGACCCTCTAGCCAATTCGCCACCCACTGGACTGTGTAGTCATCCAAGTCACAGCCTCTTAACTTGTTCACCAGTATGGGGTGGGATACCATATCAAAGGCCTTCCTGAAGTCTAAGTATACGACATCCACCCCTCCTCCTGTGTCCAGGCGTTTCGTAACCTGGTCATAAAAAGAGACTAGATTAGTCAGGCATGATCTACCTGCTACGAACCTGTAGCATACCCATTGCCAGTATGTGCTGCCTCCCCAATGCCCAGGGCTGGGGCTGGGGCTGGGAGGCAGCTGGGGTTGGGGCTGGGGCAGAGAGGCAGCAGATGCTTGCAGCTGGCCCAGGTTCTGGGTAACTGCTGACAGCCACAGAGCCTGGGCTGGGGGGCAGGGGCTTTGGGTGGGGGGCAAGGGGCACAAGCAGGGCATCCTGCCATGTACTCCCTGTCCTTATTTTGTTTTTCTGGCATGCTGGCACTCTGGCATCTTCCAAAGTAGGTATTGTGGGGTTTTTCAGCACTCCGGCCAAAAACATTGCCTACCCCTGGTTTATGGCCTTATAAGACAAAACCAGCACCTTGAATTGCCTCTGGAAAGCTATTGGGAGTGTGTACTGACTTTGGAGCACTGGAGTTATGTGCTCCTGGTGACCCACCCCTACTAGAAGGTGGGCTGCCATGTTCTGTGCCAGCAGCAGCTTCTGGTTACTTTTCAAGGGCAGCCCTATGTAAAGTGCATTGCAGTAGTCTAGCTTTTAGTCTATGAAAGCTTGGATGATGATGGGCATATCACAGCCTGAAAGAAAGGGTCACAACCCTTTCACCAGCGCCACCTGAAGATCCTGGTGCAACAGAGGATCCAGGAATACAGGCAGGCTGCAAACCTGAGTGACAAGGAGAAGCTGCACCCCATCAATGATAGGTGTCCCAGTCTTCCCTTCAGGTCATCTGGCCTGCCTACCACCACCATCACCTCTGTCTTGTCTAGATTTAGTTTCAGTTTGTTCACCTGCATCCAGTCCTCATCTATAGCTAGGCATTGAGAAAGGACTGAGACTGCAGGGCTAGGGTCAGAACAGAAGAAGAGGTAGAGCTCAGTGTCATCAGCATACTGAAGGAAACTTGCTCCAAATCTCCATACAATCTCACTCAGTGGCCTCATAGGGCACGTCCACACATGCAAGCACGTGCGCTTGCAGCAGCTCAAATAGAAGCAGTGCAAATTTGAGCTGGGGCATTTTGCCCCAGCACACGTGCTTGGACATGCACTTTGCCGAGGAGCAAATTGTGCCACTTGGGGCAAAATAACCCTACCTGGCTCCTCCTGGATCTGCAGCCAAAAAACTGAAACATCCCTGATAAAAAAAGTCACTCTGTAAAATACCCCAAAATCCATGTTCCTCCACGATTAAAACAAAAGACCAGTATCTATATCGAAAGAAAGAGTGAGAGACAGAGACAGCAATCAGTTGGGCATGTTTTATTGATATATCTACAGTGTTAAAGCAATTTGGAAGCCTACCAGTGTCTCTATCATCATAATAAAATGAATTCTAAATACCTATATGTTTTGCTGCCCCCCAGAAGGGCTACAGCCCCCCACCAGGGGTTACAGACCCCCAACAGGGGCCAGATGGCCCCCAGAGGGGCTACCTCCCCCGTGCTGGGCCTACATACTCCACCCCAGCCCCCCGATTGCTGTCCTACCTGGCCATATCCCCTGCCAGCTGCTGCAGCCCCCCCAATGGCTGCCCCACATAGCCCCCACCCCCACTCCCCCAGAACCCCAATGGCTGCCCCACCCGGCACCATTCCCCACCAGCTCCCTGATGGCTGCCCCCCACACCCCATCCTCTGGCACTTAAAAAAAAAAAAAGAAAAAAAAAAAGAAAAGGAAATAAAAGCATTTACTCACCCTAAAAACAGGGGCTAGTCGGGGGGGGGGGGGGGGGGAGCCCTCCTGTGCAGCACAGGGCAGCAGGGGGCAGTAGGGCCCAGGCTGGGGCTTCTGGGGCTGTCACCTGGCCCTGCACTGTGCGGTTGGGGCCCCAATGACCCAGACGGCAGCTGTACTGTTGGTAAGTGCCGGGGGGTTTCTTGTTTGTTTGGTTTTTTATTGTGGGGATGCATATAATGAAAAGTGTTTTAGACATTTAACGGTTGTGATTCTACCAGGGGTGCCAATGTATGTCCATTTATTATAACTGTTGTTATGAAGTTACAGTAGTGTCTCCTTTCATCAGAAGCTCTCTAGAGAAGTGGCAAGAAATGTTTTCTTGTGAATCATTTGAGGACTGCATGAAAGAACTTTGGGCTTCTGTATCTTGACTAGGAGCACACTGCTGTTCTGACTCTGGTCTGCATGTGCCTTCTTATCTTGTTACGATGTCAGACCATACAAAATAAACAATGCCATGCCAAGCCAGTACCTGGAGACACCTAAGGAGTCTGGTGGTGGGATTCAGTAGGTTGAACTCTTCTCTTTACATATACAGCTAATGCTTACATGACATTAGGTGGCACTTTGCTGCTGTAGTGTCCAATGTCTTGTTAAACAAAGTGCTTGTGGTCACAGGCTGCTTGATATGGTTCTTAAAATACAGGGATTATCTTCTGTTTCCTGGCCAAATTTCAGCTTGGGTTCTAGCATTTAACCTTACCTTCATCTTCCATTGGATCTCATATTTGTGGGGTTGTGTTCTCTGTGGTGTTAAATGGTAACCTATTGCCACCCCAGAGATATGGTATTTTCAATTGTGGAGAAAGTGATTCCTGGATTATTCTTTGCCTCTCCTTTCTGGTGTTTGAGGAAACCTGATTATTAATGTTTGAACAACACTTTGAAACTGCTGAAAGAAAGGCTCCACCACAGCTAACTATAATTACTGTAAGATAATATTATGGTATAAATTCCACTGGAATTTTACAGCTAGCTGCTGGATCAAGAAACTCCACTTATTAATATTTTGACTTACGAGTTGGACTTTAAAATTACCGCTACTATGTGGCTTAGGAAAAGACACTCTTTTGACCATGTTTTACTCCTGGGCTATATCTGTGCATGCAAACAGTTTTTGTACAGCCCACAGCAACAGAAAATACAGTACATGGATGCCAAAATCATCATCCTAAAATTGCTAATTTTTCATGTTTCTAAAGTGCAAGACCTTCAGCTGCAGATCCAAGGTTCCCTTGCTTGGATACTGAGGATTTTTCCCAGACAGGACAAGTAATTCAAAAGAAACCTTTGCTTTCTGCAGGTCTGTGTATTTCTTTCTGGGAAAGCAGCTCAATCATTTAAAGATTATACTTGAGTGATTTAAAGAGTTATACCAGTGTTCTCCAGCTTTTTTCTTTTCTTTTTTTTTTTTTCTTTTTCCATAAGATTAAAACATACCTGACCTGACTCTAGCACAAGCACTCTCTGGACATTCAAATATTGTTCTTTTGCTTTTATATTAGATGTTCTCTCTGCCTCTGGTTTATGATAAAATTACTGGGATTGATTGTTCCTTTCTCTAATAGAAGGCAGGAAAAGGACAAGATATGAATACTGCCTTTAACTTTTGCCCTTCCAGAGGCCATCTCTCTGTTATTATCTCATGAGATCAATTTAGGAACTCACAAGTACAATCTTAAGTGGCTCTCACTTAAGTCTCAGGGAGCTTTATCTCTGCTGGTTAAAGCCCCCCAAATAATTCCCCTTTAGCCAGACAAGTGGCAGTTATGTGGTTAAAGTTAGTGGCATGAGTGGCATTTTGGGCTACTTAGTTCCTGAGCTCAAAAATGTACAGGGTATAGTGATTATTGGGTTCAATAAATACAGACATATAAAGAATGAGAGGAAATAACAGCAAATTTTATGGTGGAGCAGTAGATGAACCTCTGCAGGCCCTTCATTTCTCTAATTGATTCCTCACTAGCTGCCCTCTGAGGGACCATCTCCCAATTCCCAACTTCCTCAGTCTCCTTTTAGGGAGCATGTATCAATTATAACTTATATCACTATGCAAGGATTGATATTTTTCTTTGCCCTGGTGTATGCATTTAGTGGAAGGGAGAATTCCTTGTGCCTGCAACCATGCCGCTGTTGTGGAAACACACAAAGCATACTTTTGGGTCAGGTCAGCAGAAGCTTTTATTCAAAAAAAACTACAGCTGTAGGGGGGACTCCAAAGTGACATGGATCTCCCAAGCACTTGGAAGGGGTTCCCCCCCCAAAAGCAAAATCAGGAGGCTTATATACTTTTTAACAGTCGCTTACAACTCACATGATCATATAGTGGAGTTTGCTAGGAAAAGCAGCCACAAACAAACATTAGCTCATACTGCTTTGCTGTTATCAGGATGGGAACCATGGGGGAGGTGAGGTTAGTTCACAAACCTCCTTCTAGCACCTGGAAATCAGAGTTGTACATACTTTTTGCTATCTTCAAGGCCGCGGTGAGTGAAGCAGTTGCAGAGGAGTTACAAAGAACAAACACTTTCCCTTATCTGTTCTACTATACAGAGCCAGCAATTCCCCACAAAGTGGTTATGTCATCTTATAACTCGTATGATCAAAGTTTAAGGCATGTATTTTTTCTGATTTCACACCGCCAACCTGACTTCTAGACTGTCCACACTGAGGCAACTAACATTTGACCACTGAGAAGGAAAGAGGGGAGAGTGGGATGTGAGGAAAAAACCTATTTTCCTATTTATAGTGCAAATATAAGATGAAATGTTATCATTTTAGAAATGACTGGGGTGGAGAAGGATGCAATGTGGGAGCAGCAGGGCAGAGCTAGGCTGAAAATCCAGCCCTGCATCTGCCTGTCTCCACACATGCACAGCACAGGATGCAGCTAGGAGCTCAGGGATGGCCACTGGGGAGCAGCTGCAGGAACTGTTTGTCCCACTACACTGGGGCATTGTGTGCCAAAGAGAAGGAAGAGCAATAATTTTCGTCCTGACACAAGGGCTGGGCATTACAGAACCCTTGGAAGAGTCTTGCAGCACTCAGGCAGCGTGCCCTGGCACTCTGGCTGAGAATCACTGGTATTGCAGTAGAGTGAGACACTGAAAAGCTAATTAGAAAAGTTATCGCTTTTCTTGCATAGATATAATTAACTGTCCCTTGTATAAAATCATATAGATTTGGACAGTGCAGTGTGTAGTCTTTACAATAGGGTTGCCTAGAGTCTCCAGGAATTAGATATAAATCTCCAGGCCACTGCTGACTGTCACCTAGGAGATAAATGACAAGACATTTATTCAAATAAATATTAAATTTGAATCTGATTTATACAGTAGTCCAGTGTTTTTAAAAATGTAATAGCAATGTGCATTTGCCTTCTTGACACACAGTCTATACACCATAATCCTTAATTGATATATGCAAGCACGCGGGCATATTTGTGCTGTGTGTCATGGGCACATTGGTGTTCCAGAAACCTCCTGGAATAGATTCAGAGTTGGCAACCCTACTTTACAGAGTATACATTGTTATAAAGTTGCCCTGTGAGTAGAGTGTTCTCTGCTTGAGTTTTGCTCTCAGATTACAGAGACACCGAGACAGCTTCAGGATAGTCCTATGGACAATGCAGATTCACATCCTTCTGGTGGTGAATATCGGGGAAGAGGTGAAGGGGACCTTTTGTAGACTTTAAAGTATTATGACGATGGACAAAAGTAACAGTATAAGTACCTGAATAGAATAAAGGTATTGGATTTCATTGTCAATATATTTCTTGGGGAGGGCTGTCTGCCTGCTACAAGTAGTAGGCCCTCGTTTAAGAAGCCACCTTTAATCCTGACAAACTCTAATTATTGGCCTATCTCAAATGTTGTAGTTTTGAAATAGTTTCATGGTTTCATAATGCTTAGGGTCAGAAGGGACCTAAACAGATCATCCGGTCTGACCCCTTGCCCCGGACAGGAATGAGTGCCGTGGTCATATCACCCCAGTCAAATCAGTCCAGCCTCCTCTTGAAGACCCCCAAGGTAGGAGAGAGTACCACCTCACTTGGGAGCCCATTCCAGGGCCTGGTAGCCCTAACTGTAATGTCTCCTGATGTCCAGCATGAACCTTCTCTCTAACAATTTGTGGCCGTTATTCCTAGTAACCCTGGGTGGTGCCCAAGGGAACAGAGCCTCCCCTAGTTCTCGCTGGTCCCGCCTGGTGACTTTGTAAATGGCTTCCAGATCCCCTCTCAGATTTCTCTTGTGGAGGCTGAATAGGTTCAGGCCCTTTAGCTTCTCTTTGTAGGGCCTGCCTCACTGCCACTTGACCATGCGAGTGGCCCTCCTCTGGACCCTCTCAATGCTAGCCACATCCCTCTTGAAGTGCGGCACCCAGAACTGGACACAGTAGTCCAACTATGGCCTGATCAGTGCCACATAGAAGGCACTGTGGCCTGATCAGTGCCACATGATCACCTCCCTGGACCTGCTTGTGATACATCTGTAGATGCACGACAAGGTGCGGTTACCCTTACTGACCGCTTCCTTGCATTGGCGGCTCATGTTCTTCCTGGAGTCAACAATGACTCCAAGATCCCTTTCTGCCACCATGTTGACAAGAAGGATGTTTCCCAGCCTATAGGTGTGTTGCTGGTTTCTTCTCCCTAGATACAGCACCTTGTACTTGTCTGAGTTTAATTCCTTCCTAGTCTCATCCGCCCACCTCTGTAACCTGTCTAGATCTAGCTGGATTCTGTCCCTGTCCTCCAGCATGCCCACCTTGCCCCACATCTTGGTGTTGTCAGCGAATTTGGACAACATGCATTCCACACCCACATCCAGGCTGCTGATAAAGATGTTGAACAGTAAGACCCCAGGACCGAGCCTGGGGGGACTCCACTGCCCACATCCCTCTAGGTTGAAAATGACCCATTCACCACCACTCTCTGGGTGCGATCATCTAGCCAGTTTGCCACCCATCTGACTGTAGGCATCAGTGCCGCAGTCACCAAGTTTTTTTAAGAAAATGCGGTGGGAAACCGTGTCAAAGGCCTTCTTAAAGTCCAGGAAAATGACATCCACCCCGACACCCTCATTCAGGAACTTTGTGACCTGATCATAAAAAGGAACCAGGTTAGTCAGGCAAGACCTCCCCTCAATGAACCCATTTTGGTTGCCCCTGGACATTACCTCCCCTGCTGGGCCCTTGCAGATGTGCTCCTTGATAATTTTCTCAAAGTTCTTCTCAGGGACTGAGTTAGACTGACTGGTTTAAATTGCCGAGGTCCTCCTTTCTCCCCTTTTTGTAAATGGGGACCACACTGTCCCTTTTCTAATTCTCTGGTACCTGGCCAGTGCCCCATGAGTACTCATAGAACCATGCCGGGGGCCCCACTATGACCCCCACCAATTCCTTCAGCACCCTTGGGTGAAGAGCATCTGGATCTACTGATTTAAACATGTCCAGCCCCTCCAAAAGTTCCCTAACTAGGTTGTCCCTGACCCTAGGCCTGGTGGTGCCTCCCCTGGGTCTGTCCACAATTCCAGTGGGGGAAAAGTCCCAGTCCCTGTTCAGGAATATGGAGGCAAAAAATTCATTAAAGAGGTCAGCTTTTTCATTTGCTGCAATCACCAGATTGCCAAGCCTATCCTGTAGGGGCCCTATGTTACCTGGTGCCTTCTTCTTACTTCCTATGTATTTGAAAATGGACTTTTTATTATCCTTAATTCTGGTCGCTAGCCCTAGCTCCAACTCAGCCTTGGCCTTCTTAACAGCCTCCCTGCAGTCCCGAGCAATGGAGGTGTGATCTTCCTTGGTGATAGCCCCTTGCTTCCACTGTTTGTACTCCTCCTTTTTTGCCCTCAGACATCCCTGGATACCTTTGCTGAGCCATGGGGGCTTAGCACTCCTACCCCGCTTTGTGCACATTGGAACTGACTCCCTTTGAGCTCAGAGGATTGTCTCCTTGAGGAACAACCACCCATCTTGGACTCCCATCTTATTGAAGCTCCGAGACCCCAATGCCTCTCCTACTAACCTTCTTAGCACAGAAGTCAGGCCTCCTGAGGTCGAGGACCTCTGCCTTGCTGCTTGCTTTTACCATCCTGTGCTGGATAGTAAATTCCAGCAGACAATGATCACTGTTGCCCAGGTGGTTGAGTACCCACAGAACCCTTGCCAGGTTGTCGCCTATGGCAAGGACCAAGTCCAGCAAGGCATTTCTCCTGGTGGGACTATGCACCTCCTGGGTTAGGTGGAGGTCCTGTATCCCAGCTAGTAATGTATGTGAGTGGTTGGACCTGGTTGACTGCTCCTCCCAGCAGATGTCTGGGTAGTTTAGGTCACCCATGACAACCATATCCCTTGACTTTACAGACTCCATGAGCTGACCTAAGAATTCCAGGTCCAGCTCGTCCCCCTGGTGAGGTGGTCTGTAGTAGATGCCCACTGTCAAGTCCCTTTCCCTATGCCCCCCTTGCATTCTTACCCAGAGCGCCTCATTTCGCCCCTCCTCCGACCCCATCCTGATCATTGTGGATGTGTATTGCTCTTTGACGTATAGCGCTACACCACCCGCTCTTTTCCCTGCTCTGTCTCACCTATACAGCCTGTATCCCTGGATGTCCACTGCCTAGTCATGGGTACAATCCCACCAGGTTTCTGTGAGTCCCACTACGTCTGAGTTTTTGCCAGCTAGCAGGAGAGTGAATTCCTCCTGCTTATTCCCCATGCTTCAAGCATTTGTGTAGAGGCATTTGAGGCCTCCTGTAGGTGCCTGTGCCTCCCCCTTGTTCCTAAGTCTGCCCTGGCCTCTGTCACTTACCTGGGTACTACCTGTGCATGTCACTTGGATTAATGATGAAGTGTCCTTGTGTCTTCTGCGTCCCCATCCCCTGGTGAACCTAGGTTAAAGCTCGCCATACAAGATCAGCCAGCCTGGAAGAAAAAATGCACTTACCTTTTGGGGAGAGATGAAGCTTGTCCTACCCAAGCATGTCCTCTGTGTGGAGATGTGGGTCATGGTCCAAGACCCCAAGGCCTGCCTGGTAACACCAGCTCCAAAGCCACCAGTTGACCTTGCTGATGCATGTCTCATGGCGCTGTCCACATCTGCTCACTGGAAGGATAGAAGAAAAGAACACCTGTGCTCCTGTCTCCTTGAGCTTTACCCTTAGAGCCTTGTAGTCACTCATGATGTGGTCACTCATGACAGGTACGAGGCCCTGGCGACCCTGCAGGAGATGGAAGGGGAGGAGGAAACCCTTGGGCAAGAAGAAACACCACATTCTTCACGCTCCGAACAGATCAAGAGATCCATGAGGACCCAGAGGAGGAGGCGACGAGTGCTCATCATAGGCGACTCCATCCTGAGAGGTACGGAAGGACCCATCTGTCACCAGGACCCCTCGGCACGAGAGGTATGCTGCCTCCCTGGAGCAAAGATTCGGGATGTGATGGAGGTAATCCAGGCCAGGATCAAGCCCACCGATTACTACCCCATGGTCCTAGTCCATGTGGGTACTAATGATGCGGCCAGGAGAACCCCCGATCACCTGACGGTGGACTACAGTGCTCTGGGTGGCGTGCTGAAGGAGTTCGGTGCACAGGTGGTTTTCTCTTCCATCCTACCAGTGACCGGACGAGGAAGACGGCAGGAGAACTGCATCCGAGAGACCAACTGGCGGCTTCGGCAGTGGTGTCTCGAGGCAGGCTTCGGCTTCCTGGACAATGACGCGCACATCACGATGAGGGACATGCTCAGCTGGGATGGGCTTCACCTGTCCCCCAAAGGTAAGCATGTGTTTTCTACTAGGTTGGCGGATCTCCTCCGGCGGGCTTTAAACTAGGCTCGTTGGGGGGAGGGGAGTACGAGGGCAGGGGAAGCTTTGGACCACCAAACCATGTGGCATCCACAAGGACAGCCCAGCCTGAAGAAGGAGAACATTGGAAACCTGAAAGCCATGGGGAGACCAGCACTACAGAACAGGTAAGAAACAAGAAGGTAAGAAACAATGGGCCCCTTGGGACTCGGAGAGGGGGGGCAGCAAAGGCACCAGTCGCAGGGCTCAAGTGCCTATATACTAATGCTAGGAGCATGGGGAACAAGCAGGATGAACTAGCGCTCCTGCTTGCACTAAACACCTATGACTTAGTGGGGCTAACAGAGACCTGGTGGGATTCATCCCATGACTGGGCGGTACATATTGAGGGCTATAGATTGTACAGAAAGGACAGGTCGGGGAAGAAAGGGGGGGGGGGTTGCACTTTATGTCAGTGAGCAATATACATCAACCCTCATCAAGACAGAATCCAAGGTTGAGGAAGTAGAAGGATTGTGGGTTAGGCTACATGGGGGGCAAGGAGAAAGGGATTTGGTGGTAGGGGTCTGCTACAGACCCCCACACCAGGGGGAAGAAATAGATGCAGGGCTCCTGAGGCAACTTTCAGAGACCATAAAAGCTAAAGAGGCGGTAATCATGGGAGACCTAAACTACCCAGACATCTGCTGGGAGACGCAGACAGCAAGGTCCCATCGCTCACGCAGGTTTCTAACCTGTGTACAGGACCTCCACCTGACACAGGAGGTGCATGGTCCCACGAGGGGGCATGCCATACTGGATCTGGTATTGGCAACAGGGGATGACATGATAGGGGACCTCCAGATCGGTAGCCATTTGGGAGACAGTGATCACCTAATAATAGAATTCAACATAAGACGGCGAGTGGGTAAGGTAACTAGTAGGGTGAAAGTGCTAGACTTTAGGAAAGCTGATCTCAATGCACTCAGGCGATTAGTCAAGGAAGCACTGCAGAGTAGGAGTTTTGAAGGGATGGGAGCCCAAGAAGGGTGGCTGTGCCTTAAGGAAATGATCCTTCGGGCACAAAGCAAGATGATCCCAGAGTGAGGCAAAAAAGGGAAAGGGGCCAGGAGGCTTCCATGGCTGACCAGAGAAATCCAGGGCAGCCTAAGGGCCAAAAGGGGAGCACATAAAAAGTGGAAACAGGGAGAGATCACTAAAGATGAATATACCTCCTCTGCTCGTGCTTGTAGGGAGGCAGTTAGGCGGACCAAAGCTACCATGGAGCTGAGGATGGCAACCCAAGTAAAAGACAACAAGAAATTGTTTTTTAGATATATTGGGAGTAAAAGGAAGGCCCAGGGAAGAATAGGACCCCTGCTAAATGGGCAGAAACAATTGGTGACAGACAGGGGGGACAAGGCTGAACTCCTCAACGAGTTCTTTGCCTCAGTGTTCCTAAGTGAGGGACACAACAAGTCTCTCACTGGGGTTGTAGAGAGGCAGCAGCAAGGCTCCAGACTTCCATACGTAGATCCTGAGGTGGTGCAGAGTCACTTGGAAGAACTGGATGCCTTTAAGTCAGCAGGCCCGGATGAGCTCCATCCGAGGGTGCTGAAGGCACTGGCCGACATCATTGCAGAGCCACTGGCGGGAATATTCGAACGCTCGTGGTGCACAGGCCAAGTCCCGGAGGACTGGAAAAGGGCCAACGTGGTCCCCATTTTCAAAAAGGGGAGGAAGGAGGACCCGGGCAACTATAGGCCAGTCAGTCTCACCTCCATCCTTGGTAAAGTCTTTGAAAAAATTATCAAGGCTCACATTTGTGAGAGCCCGGCAGGGCAAATTATGCTGAGGGGAAACCAGCACGGGTTTGTGGTGGGCAGATCGTGCCTGACCAATCTAGTCTCTTTCTATGACCAGGTTACAAAACGCCTGGACACAGGAGGAGGGGTGGATGTCGTATGCTTAGACTTCAGGAAGGCCTTCGATACGGTATCCCACCCCATACTGGTGAACAAGTTAAGAGGCTGTGACTTGGATGACTACACAGTCCGGTGGGTGGCGAATTGGCTAGAGGGTCGCACCCAAAGAGTCGTGGTGGATGGGTTAGTCTCGACCTGGAAGGGTGTGGGCAGTGGGGTCCCGCAGGGCTCGGTCCTTGGACCGATACTCTTTAATGTCTTCATCAGTGACTTGGGCGAGGGAGTGAAATGTACTCTGTCCAAGTTTGCAGATGACACAAAGCTATGGGGAGAAGTGGACATGCCGGAGGGCAGGGAACAGCTGCAGGCAGACCTGGATAGGTTGGACAAGTGGGCAGAAAACAACAGGATGCAGTTCAACAAGGAGAAATGCAAAGTGCTGCACTTAGGGAGGAAAAATGTCCAGCACACCTACAGCCTAGGGAATGACCTGCTGGGTGGCACAGAGGTGGAAAGGGATCTTGGAGTCCTAGTGGACTCCAAGATGAACATGAGCCGGCAGTGTGACGAAGCCATCAGAAAAGCCAATGGCACTTTATCGTGCATCAGCAGATGCATGACGAATAGGTCCAGGGAGGTGATACTTCCCCTCTATCGGGCGCTGGTCAGACCGCAGTTGGAGTACTGCGTGCAATTCTGGGCGCCACACTTCAAGAAGGATGCGGATAACCTGGAGAGGGTCCAGAGAAGGGCAACTCGTATGGTCAAGGGCCTGCAGACCAAGCCCTACGAGGAGAGACTAGAGAAACTGGACCTTTTCAGCCTCCACAAGAGAAGGTTGAGAGGCGACCTTGTGGCTGCCTTTAAGTTCATCACGGGGGCACAGAAGGGAATTGGTGAGTATTTATTCACCAAGGCGCCCCCGGGGGTTACAAGAAACAATGGCCCCAAGCTAGCAGAGAGCAGATTTAGATTGGACATTAGGAAGAACTTCTTCACAGTTCGAGTGGCCAAGGTCTGGAACGGGCTCCCAAGGGAGGTGGTGCTCTCCCTTACCCTGGGGGTCTTCAAGAGGAGGTTAGATGAGTATCTAGCTGGGGTCATCTAGACCCAGCACTCTTTCCTGCTTATGCAGGGTGTCGGACTCGATGATCTATTGATGTCCCTTCCGACCCTAATATCTATGAATCTATGAATCTATGATGCGATCCAGGTTGCCCCTGGCTGCATCATTTGTTCCCACATGGATGAGGACCATAGGGTAATGATCAGAGGGTCAGATGAGGTCCGGAATCATCTCTGTGATGTCCTGAATCTGAGTTCCAGGCAGGCAACAAGCCTCACATGCCATGGGGTCAGAGCAACAGATGGGCCCCTCCGTTCCTCTCAGGAATTGCCGATGACAAGGACCCAGTGTCTCTTCCTCTTGGTGTTCTGGTAGCTCTTGGACTGTGCCATGCTTGGAGTGGCATCGGTTCCCGTGGAGGCATCCTCTCCTATCTCCTCCTCTACAGCTGCCAGGGCCTCGTATCTATTCCCCAGCCATACCTAAGGAGCTGACACTGAGGTAGCACAAGAAGCCCTGGCTCCAGAGGTGACCGTCTGCCATTCCTCTGTGGCGGGTCCCTCCCATGTGGCTTCTCCTCTAGGTTCCTGAGCCTGTAGAGAACAATAGCCAATAGGTTATTGGCTAACTTCTGATGCAGCAGGAGCCTCTCTCATCCAAGTCAGTTTGATTCCAGTGTGGTAGAAGGTTTCTTCTTTTGATGCTATTTATTGAAGCTTGATCTTTTTCTGGTTGCTTCACCTACCTGCCTTGCTGTTGTTGAGCAATTTGTAGGCCTGAAAAGGAGTGGGAATAGTTGCTCCTGATCATTTCAGTTTATGTCTTTCTGTGAGTTGGTGAGGGTATATTCAGCAATTTGCTTATTTGCCTTTCAGGATCCCAGGCCCAAGTCATCATTGGAGAATTGCTTTTACCATGGCAGAAATAAATGCAATTATAAACTGTCATGAATATTGGCGGGGGGAGGCAGTGGCAGAAACGCTACATTTGTTTGCCCCAGATAACACTTTATTCTGTAATATAGCCCAGGATATCTTGTGACACTGCCATGCATTCTAATCACCTTTGCTAGAATGGTTACCTCCCAAGTGGAGTGAATGATATCTTTTTAATATCTAGTCTCAGAATATATTTATGTTATTTGTATTATTAATACTGTGCCTGAGAGCATGAGCTATTTTTCTTCATTTTAGCAATCTGTATATTTATTTTTCAGATTGTCTTTGTGTTCTGTTTCTTCTTATGCAGCATCTTCTATTTGTTAGCTGTTTTTTCCATAGTTGTAAGAATGATGCACTTTTTCTGCTGCTTATTGCTTCTGCTGCCAGATATTGTGCTATTGTATCAAGGTCCTATACTTGTTTTACAAACATGGAACAAAGTTTCTCATCAATGCATCTGTTAATTAAACCAGTACAGGCTTGGGGAATGTTATTGTATATCTAGTCCATGATAATTTAAGACATTCTTGCCTTAAAAGTTTGAAGCTTTTTCTTTTGTTAGTTCTTAGTGCTTTGTAAATCCATTCTACTCATTTTGATTTTGACATTTTCATTGTGCTTTTTAAGAATGATTATTCACTGGGCATACTGCAGTGGGAACTAATGTTATAGGCGCTGTTTAGTTGAAGTACATTTGATGACAAATAATCACTCAAAGGCTGTGTACAGATGAGCGCAGCTGTACGGTATGAGGTGCTGCAGACCCATCTGTAGCCTCAGAAAGGATGGCCTCAGAGAAGGTTGCACTAAAGGTCAAGGCATCAGATGGTCAAAGCACTGAGAAGTGTTGGAAAATGAGTGGTTAATTTTTTGAGGGGTTTTAAAGCAACAGATGTCCAGTATTCTCTATTTCAGTCTCCAATTGCAAACTACCACTGATGCCATGCCTAATGGCATTCTGAGTGAACAGAAATGAGATTTAGTTTGAATATAAAGCCACAAAATAATTTGTTGAAATCAGAGATAGTAATTCATGGTCGTGTTTTCAAGTTGTGTCTATTACAGCCCAATAATTTTGGGTCAGTGAGACAAGCCATCAATGCTTTATAATTTCTGGCTGAATGTAACTATTTTGATGTATCATGTCTTGCAGCTGTCAGCATTTAGATCCTCCTCATTGTCTTTGGCTTTCAGGGGACTGATTTGATATGACTGCACAAATGAATCACAAGCTAAGTTTGGGAAAAAACTGAAAAGTAGGAGATCGTAGGAAAAGAAGATTTGGTATCTGATGGCACCACTTTTTTACTTAACTCCAGTGAAGGGGGTGCACTGGTGCACTTGCACCCCCTTTTGATTCCTGCTTCACCTAAAGTTTACTACTTCACAGTGGCAGCAGCATTTCTAGCCAGGCAGCACTTGATTTCATCCTTATTATAATCTTAATGATGTCTTCTAAACTCTTCATTCCACAGCTGTTAATGGTCTCCTCTCCTCTTTTTAATGGTCTTAATGTTCCACCAATCAAGCTATCCTTTGTTCTGCAATTCTGCTGTAGCTGCTCACTAGAAGTTCCTATTTCACAGCCCTGTAAATCAGTGGGTTTTCAACCTTTTTTGTACCAAGACCCTTTTGTAAACATCAATGGCCAGTTCCAACCCAGTGCCCCTCACTCCAGATCTGCTGCCCTCGCTCCCAGGCTGGAGCCCCAGCCAGTGTGTGGAGCAAGTGGGGGTGGGGGGTGGGTATATGTGGGGTATGGGGAGTTCCAAGCAGCTCCTTGCAAACTGGAACTCTTCCAGCTTGCAAGGGAAAAGCCACAGTTTCCCATGTTTGTCTCCTTTAAAGGAGAATTTATTTTTAAAGTTTGTTCACAACCCTTTCATATATTTTTGTGACCCACTTTTGGGTCATGACCCATGAGTTGAGAAACACTGCTGTAGATTGTTTCTAACTAATTCCAATGAAGTTATATTTGCATTTGCTTCAAACTTAAACTGAATAATACAGCCCTGGGCCTCTAGTGAATTAGTAAAGCTTCTAGTTTATTTTTAACTGGAGAAAAATGTGTTCTTTTATATGGACCATGAACCTCACCATCTGCACCCCTCTTTTTCAAAGTTCTAGATCCACCCATGGAAGCAAGTATAGAATGTCTCTAGTTATCCTCTAAGATTTTCAATCCCTGAGTGGCATTCATGTGTCCTTTATAACATATATGACATAACTTCATCCTGATGTCTATACAAATCTTATCTAGGACTAATTGCTAACCCCTACCTTGTGCTAATAGCCTTAATACTTTTCTTTGGGTTCTATAAAATAATCGGTGACCTAGAAGTATCACCATTTTCTTTATCTACTCTGTGCCCACTCTCTTTGCAAACTCTTGGACGGCAGTGTAATTCATATTTCCCATATGCTGTATACTGTCTTGGCTTGTGCTGATTAGCTTGTGTAATCCATATACAGTTCTTTCATGACTTTGAGCTCTGTTTACCTTCCTGACTAAGATCTCTTACAGCATTTAAAATTTTTAAGATGTGTCTGTAGTGCTAGGGTACTGTGTAGCCTCCACAGCTGCATTCTGTGATTTCTGTTGTTTGGCAAATTCTGAATGCATTTAAAGGGTTAATTCTAGATCTCAATGTTTTGTTTTGGCAGAGGTGTAGTGTATGAATAAGGCATCCAGGACAGACCTCCCTCACCTTCCTTTACAAGGCAGCAGGGAGAGCAGCAACCAGCACAGGTGTAGGCAGCATGTGTCATGGAGCACAAGGCATTCTGGAAATTGTAGTTTTGTAGAGAAGCATTAGAGTTTGCTCCTGTTGCTGAAAGGACCTTTCAACCCATTTTTTGCCACCATGTCATGATGGCAAAAAAAGAAATGCTGATTTCAGGGGCTAAAAGAGGGGTCAATTCTCCCTCCCAGAAGCAGTAAACTCTACTGCTGCTCTACAAAACTACAATTCCCAGAAGGTCTGGCACTCCATGACACACATTTCCCACATCACTACAATGCACATCTGGGAAGTGCAACCTGAGTGTGTAATGGGAGAGTGAGGCACCCTACCCCTCCTTTTAGCATCCCTGTTCTTTGGCAGCCCTTGGGACACACACCCTGCTCACCCACCCCACATTGCACTACTGTGCTTTGGATTCCAATCAAGTGAGTCTTTTACTGGGGAGTCTGATTGCGCTCCAAAATGGCAATGCCTTTTCTGATGCCTTAGTCACAAATTCTTCTATGGATTCATTTTTTGTTCTCACACACTGAAAATATGAGAAATGAATTAGATGTTATGTGGAGTGCAGCAATCTTCACATTTTTGTAATATAGAGATTAACTGTGGATTAATGTATCAGAAAATGCTACCATAAGAAATAAGGCTGCTTGAAGTCCTCTTAATGTTTGCTTTCTAGTACAGTACTATAATAGTAATATGGTGTATAGAGGCCATTTGAAGCCTCTCTCTCATGGGCACTGTACAAGTGCACAGCAAGAGACAATACATTCCCAAAATGGCTTGCAAACTTCTTAAAATAGGCCAAAGTGAAACACAATCAAGGAAGGTCAGTGGCAGAGTCAAGAAAAGGACCTTAACTTCTAACTGGTAAGCCAGATGTTTTAAGGGCATGCTTTAATTTAATTATATATAATGTATTTTATTATATATAATGTATCAAATCCTGCAAATATTAAATTAATTTGTACCTCAAAAGAAAACTAAGTAGGAAGAGGAAAAGAGATACTATTTCTGCCATTAACATAGTGTTTTTCCCACAAGCCTGTTATATCAGCACCTCTGAAAGTTTGACCATACTAACTCTGATAAATGTTGTCAGACCTGAGCATTCATTTCATTTGCATTGACATATTTCAAGCAACCCCACATTCTGTGTGAAAAAGGTTTCTGCTCCTTCCTATGAGATTTCTCCAGCCACTTGACAGTCTCCAACGAGGTTCTCTACCGTGGACCGAGTTTTTAATAGAAGCTGTCCATTTTGCAACTGTCTTCATCCGCTCTTTAACAATTCTCGCCTGGTGCTGAGCCTTCATTAATAAGGTTAGAGGGATGTGTTCACACACCTTCCTTAGTCTTTGGCCAAAACTAAAGGCAGCAACTTAAATAATCTTTATGGAAACATAAATTACTATCCCAGACCACTGCATCTCTGTTAGCTGTCCCTTCCTCTCATACATTCTTGACCAGAGTCCTGGAACAGGTTAGTTCAATTCCAGGCCACTGGTTAGGCACTGGCCAGACCCCTTTCTAGCCTTCATATTGAGGTTGGCCCCCTTGGCAGTTGAGAGAGAGAGATGTATGGGATGTAGGGAAAAGAAAATGGGAGCTATGGGATATATGTCCCTGTGAAGTGGATAATGCCTTGGATGGGATTCTAACCTAGGCCCTTTCTCCCAGTGCAGCAAAAACTTCCCTACTGCTTTCTGTTCATTTTATCTGATGAATAGTAAATCAGGATTGAGTTTTTAGGGAAGTTTTTGGTTTAGAAAATGTGGTGAATTTAGTTTAAAGGACAGGGAAGTTTTAAAATAAATATTTTGTAGAAATTATACTCAAATCAGAGGACAGGTTAATCTTTTCCAGTACAATCACAAAGCTGTGGAGTACAAAGGTGACAATCTTTCTGGAGAAGTTTTATATAATTAATTGGATAAAGAATGTTTCTCTAGAAATTGCTTCAAAACAGCTATAAACATTAATAGGATTTTTGGTATTGGTGTTTTAAGATAGTATTATAGATTGTGATGGCTGTGTGCCTACTGAGAATTCAGTAGTTGGGTTTGTAATTTCTGTAGAGAATGCGATGACCTTTCAATTAAATTATATTGGATGTTCCATAAGAGAAGGAGATAAAATGGAAAGAATCAAAACAGGAAGAACACATTTTCAGCATATTTTTCACTTGAATGTCCTCCCTTTTTAATTCTGTGATAACTGAATCCTGCAGTGACAGTCACCTCGACCTTCTGTTTTGAAATCTATGCAATTCAGGCTCAAGTATTACCTCATACATTTCAAGACCAGTAAAGACCACTCTAACAAACTTATCTGATCTCCAGCATAATTTAGGCCACAAAATATCACCTAGTGGTTTCTGCATCAAGTCCATAATTTGGAACTTGGAAGCCACATCCTTTTTAGAAATACAGAAATCAAATTGGGATTTCTATTTGCCTGGTTTATATAGTTACTGTACCCATTTCTATCTTGCTGACTTTACTGACACCTGAGGCCCAGGACAGACCCCTGCAGGACTCCACTCGAAACCTCCTGCCATTCTGACATGGATCCATTAGTCTGTTCCTCCCTAGAAGGGAGGAACAGGATACAGCTGGACCTGGACAGGTTACAGGAGTGGGCAAATGAGAATAGGATGGGATTCAATACTGACAAGTGCAGGGTACTGCACTTGGGCAGTAAGAACCAGCAGCAGACCTACAGGCTGGGGAACTCCCTTCTCAAAAGCACAGCAGCAGAAAAAGATCTTGGAGTCATTATCAATTCCAAAGTGAACATGGGCTGCCAATGTGAGGACACAGTAAGGCGAACCGCACCTTGTCATGCATCCACAGATGCATCACAAGCAGGTCCAAGGAGGTGATCCTCCTCCTCTATGTGACATTGGTCAGGCCACAGTTAGAGTACTGTGTCCAGTTCTGGGTGCCGCACTTTAGGAGAGATGTGGACAGCATCGAGAGGATCCAGAGGAGGGCCACTCGTATGATCTGGGGACAGCAGGGCACACCCTATGTGGAGAGGCTACGGGACCTGAACCTGTTCAGCTTTCACAAGAGAAGGCTGAGAGGGGACTTGGTGGCCATCTACAAACTTATCAGGGGGGACCAGTGGGGAATGGGAGAGACCCTGTTCACCCGAGCACCTCCTGGAGTAACAAGGAATAACACCTGTAAGTTGTTAGAGAGTAGGTTCAGGCTGGACATTAGAAGACACTACTTCACAGTCAGGGCGGCTAGGATCTGGAACCAACTTCCAAGGGAAGTGGTGATGGCTCCTACCCTGGGGGTCTTTAAGAGGAGACTTGATGTCTACCTGACTGGGGTCATATGAGCCCAGTATTCTCTCCTGCCCAGGGCAAGGGGTCAGACTTGATGATCTACTTAGGTCCCTTCCGACCCTACATCTATGAATCTATGAATAGTTACCCTAAACTTGCACCTATTGAACCAGTTATCTATCTACCTCATAGTAGTTTTAGCTAGCTTATAGTTCTCCAATTTCATAGAAGGAGGATGTTGGCTGCTATGGTTCCCCTAGTTTACCTGTGGAAGGTTAGGGTATGATGTTTTATGTTTTCAGGGTTGCTGGTAGTGTTATGTGGAATTTAGATTATGGATTTGTATAGGATGGTTTGGATAGGGATGATCCTGCCTCAGGCAGGGGGTTGGACTAGATGACCCCTGGAGGTCCCGGACTTCCAGCCCTACTTCTCTATGATTCTATGGGTTATTTGTATACTAATGCATTTGTACATAGGCACATATACAGATTCAGTAATGTCTTCCTTTGGAAAAGTTCCTTTAATTTAATTATATATAATGCTTTTAACTATATATAATGTATCAAGGTCCTGCCAAGATTAAATTAATTTATGCCTCAAAAGAAAACTAAGCAGGAAGAGGAAAAGAAATACTATTTCTGCCATTAACATAGTGTTTTTCCCACAAGACTGTTATATCAGCATCTCTGACAGTCTGGCCATACTAACTCTGGTAAATGTTAACAGTCAGACTTGAACATTCATTTTTTGCTATTTCAGCCATTTAAAAGCAATTAAGTGATGCATCTAGTAATGAAAAAATATGAACTTGAGTAATTTAAAGAAAATGCATGGTGTGCAATTTAAAGTTCATTGTATATGGAAATGTGATAAACAATTCAGCTCTTCCAATCACAGATGAAGTATTCACTGACTTTCACAGAGAATATTTTAGATAGAGGCCTCAGTCATGCAGCCTGTAACCACACAAAGGATGCCTCATGAGAGCAAGGACTTCAGAGTCAGGCTCTATCATTGGATTAGAAACAGATCTTTGATGTAGATTTTGTAGTAGTAATTTATTATTATTGGCTTTGATTTTCAAATGATTGATAATTGTGGGAGGGCTTGAGACATTAGAAAGATCAAATTTTCAAAAAGTGATTTCTTGGACTCTGAAAATGCAGTCCCTTAAAATGTCTCAATCTGGACACCCCTGAAAAACTTGTTTGGTTTATTTGTATTATGGTAGGGTCTAGAATTAGGGCTTCACATTTAGCAGAGCTCCTCCCATTTAACAAAGGTGACAATGTCTGCCCCAAAGAATTTATAATCAATAGCAATAAGGATGCAACTCTGGGAAATGGGTGTAGATGAGGAGATGAAATAACAGTTTAGAAGAAAATAAAAAATCTCAAATTATACAGTATGATGCTGTAGTTTTTCCTTTTTTCCTTTGAACTCCTTTTAACAAAACACTTTTATATGCAATTTTTCTGACCCAGAGGAGAGCACTTGATTAGCAGACTTAATGTTTGTCTTCTCAAAATACTTCCTTTCTTCCACAGGCAGTTCAGTCTGATTTTGTATGAATACATCAGCAATATAACACAAATTTCCCTTGTGATGAGACAGACTCAAATTAATCATTGAGTAAGGTGGGAAGATCCAGGTTAAATAAAATGTCACTGCCTGAAACAAATCTGCCAATTGAGATCTTGTGTATGCTTTAGTTTCATAGATTTCATAGATTTCATAGACATCAGGGCTGGAAGGGACTTCGGAAGATCATCGAGTCCAGCCCCCTGCCCAAAGGGCAGGAAGTCAGCTGGGTTCATAGGATCCCAGCAAGATGAGCATCCAGTTTGCTCTTGAAGGTGTTCAATGTAGGCGCTTGAACCACCTCCGGTGGCAGGCTGTTCCAGACGTTGGGGGCTCGGACAGTAAAGAAATTCTTCCTTATGTCCAGCCTGAAACGGTCTTGTAGTAGTTTATGACCATTCGACCTAGTCGTCATCCCTTGGGGCACTCTGGTGAACAAACGTTCCCCCAGATACTGGTGGTCACCCCTGATAAACTTGTAGGTGGCCATCAGATCACCCCTGAGCCTGCGCTTTTCCAGGCTAAAGAGCCCCATGGCTCTCAGCCTGTCATCGTAGGGTCTGCTTCCCTGACCTCTGATCATGCGTGTGGCTCTTCTCTGGACTCTTTCAAGCTTCTCCACATCCTTTTTGAATTGTGGAGCCCAAAACTGGACGCAGTACTCCAGCTGCGGCCTCACTAAGGCCGAGTACAAGGGGAGAATGACGTCCCGGGATTTGCTTGAGAAGCATCTATGGATGCAAGCCAGCATTTTGGTCGCTTTACTAGCCGCAGCATCGCACTGCAGGCTCATGTTCATCTTGTGGTCAATGATGACCCCCAAGTCTCCTTCTTCCTTAGTGCTAGCCAACATAGCACTGCCGAGCCTATAAGGATGCTGCGGGTTTTTCTTCCCAAGGTGGAGAACCTTGCATTTATCGGTGTTGAACACCATCAGATTCTTGTCCGCCCACTTGCTGAGCTTGTCCAGGTCAGCCTGGATCACCCGCCTGTCTTCTGGTGCGGATGCTTTGCCCCAAAGTTTGGTGTCATCAGCGAACTTGGCCAGTCCGCTTCTGACTCCAGTGTCCACATCATTAATGAAGATGTTGAACAGTATGGGTCCAAGGACAGAGCCTTGGGGGACCCCACTGGTCACAGGACACCATGATGAGTGACTTCCATCAATTACTACCCTCTGGGTCCGACCCCGGAGCCAGTTTTCCAGCCAGTGGATCGTGGAGGACCCAAGGCGACAATTGGCCAGTTTCTCTAAGAGGTGAAAATGGGAAACCAGGTCAAAGGCTTTTTTGAAGTCAAGATATATGACATCAATCTCTTCTCCCTTGTCCAGGTGATAGGTCACCTGGTCGTAGAAGGAAATGAGATTGGTCAAGCAAGACCTACCCGCAACAAACCCGTGCTGGCTATCCCTTAAGATGTTGGCGTCGGCCAGTCCATTAAGGATGGCCTCTTTAATAAACTTTTCTAAGATCTTCCCCGGGATAGAAGTCAGGTTAATGGGCCTATAGTTAGATGGATCCACTTTCCTCCCTTTCTTGAAGATAGGCACCACATTGGCCTTCTTCCAGTCTTCGGGCACTATACCAGAGCGCCAAGAGTTTTCAAAGATCCATGCTAGAGGCTGGGCTATGATGCTCACCAGCTCCTTGAGTACCCTGGGGTGAAGATTGTCAGGGCCGGCTGACTTGAAGGTATCCAGCTTCTCAAGATGTTCCTTCACGAAGTCAGCATCAATGGAGGGCAGGGGATCACCCTCACCCGGACTTCCCTGTCCCGTAGCGGGCATGGGCATCCCATGGGACGCATGAAAGACCGATGCAAAGTACCTATTTAATAGGTTGTCTTTTTCCTGGGCGTCAGTTGTCAGTTGCCCCATCTGGTTCAGCAGGGCTCCAATGTTGCCCCTGCTTTTCCTCCGGCTCCCCACATATCTGAAAAAGGACTTTTTATTGTCCTTGATGCTCAAAGCTAGTTGGAGTTCAGTTGCAGCCTTGGCTTTCCTGGTATGTTCCCTACAGGACCGGACCAGTGCAGAATAATCCTCCTTGGAGGTGACTCCCATCCTCCATCCTTTGTAGGCCTTTCTTTTTAGCCTCAGGAGGTCTGCTAGGTCCCTGGAGAGCCAGGGGGGCTGCTGTGCCCTCTTGCTGCCTTTCCTCTGAGATGGAATAGACTTAGTTTGTGCATTGAGGATCGCTCCCTTGAGGAGCCACCACTCTTCTTGAACTCCCCTCTCCCTGTGGTCATGGTCCCTTAGGGCCTCACTGACAAGCCTCCTGAGCTTGTCAAAGTCGGCTTTCCTGAAGTCAGGGACTTCCGTGTTGCTGACTGACTTGCCAGCTTTTCAGCAAGTCAGCTTTTGAGGCAAAGAAAGTAAAAGTGTACTACATAAGAAGTTGCCTCTATATATTTAGACTACAAGAACTGTTTACTATCAAACTATAAAGAAGAGGTCTGCCCCTGACCCTCTAGCCACATTCCTACCCATTTTACTTGTTGCATGATGAACTAGGGTACATTAGGATCTTGCTGCTGAGGGTCAAAGGCTAAAGTCTTGGTCAAATCCTTCCATGTACTACTGGAGTGTTTTGACAGAATAATACTAGTTCTCCTCTGAACCCCATTGAAACACTTGGTTTCTATTACTTTCCTGGCTGAGCTGCCCAAATAGGCACTGCCTCCTTGAGGAAGGGTGCTGCCCAGCTACAAAGCACGGGAGGGATTGATCATTTCATGACTGGTTGTAGTTGAACACATTCAATTCCAGATTGCCCATAACTAGTTCCAGCCTTTGCATTAGGGCTGAAGGCAAATAAATTAGCCAGACTGCTTTTTCACCTCTTTTGCTTAGGTTCAGCCTATGCTAAATATCCCCAGATGCTTTGTCTGAATGCTTTATCTCAATGCATCTTCCTACCAAATGTTTGAAGCTTTGTGCTTAATTAAATCATGGAAATGTTATACTTGCGTATGTTACTTTGAATGGTGTGTTTATCTACTAGTGCCAGGATTTTCAACCTTTTTGGATCATTGTACCTCCCGCCGGCCAGATGAGGGACAGTGTTCCCCTGGCTGCCGAGTAGTGGGGCAGGAGGGGTGGTGCATGGCTGGATGTGGAGTGGAGGGTGGAGAGGGGCTGTGTGTGTGTGCAGCCAAATGCAGAGCAGCAGGAGCTGCTGAATGCAAACTTTGTTCACCCCCTGTGTTGGGCTGGGTGGGCAGCACTTGCATGGCAGCATGGGATGGTGTGTGGCAGCACTCTGTCTGTGCCTGCCTGTGTGTACCCCCTAGGGCCTTCTCAAGTACCCTCAGGGGTACATGTATCCCCAGTTGACAACCCCTGTACTACTGTTTGAATTTCTTGGGTGTGTCCAGACAACCAGGAACATGTGTTTCTGGGAATGCCTATGCCATGCATGCTCTATTGTAAAGCAGGTTACCCAGGTGGGGTAGGGAAGGCTGGGGCCAGCAACTGTGCTGACCCCAGCAGCCTTACCTGGGTCCTGGGGGCCTCTGGGAGCTGCAGCCATGGCACTCCTGCAGCAGGGAGCCTGGCTGACAGCTGGAGCATGGCTCAAGCCAGAGCCAGGCTCTGGTTTTGAGTGGTGCACACTGCTGCCATGTGCACTGCCCTGCTTTTTTTTGGCATGTGTTTTTTTTTACCCTGGGAGATCTGGGACATTTAGCATAGCCTGAACCTAAGCAAAAGAGGTGAAATAAGCAGTCTGGCTAATTTATTTGCCTTCAGTCCTAACATAAAGGAGACTGGAACTCCTGCAATGTAGCAACGTAGGGAATGCCTGCATGTGAGGTGGGTGGTGCTACAGATGGGTCTATAGTACCACATACTGCACGTCCACACTTGTCTGGATGCACCCATTGATTAGGAAGCTAGGGCTGTGCGAAATGGCACCATTCCATTTCGACTTGCGTTTCGACATTTCAATGGAATAGCATTTCATTTTGAATTTTGTTTCAATTCAAAACCGCTGTTCTGTTTCATTTCGTTTAAACAGTTTTGCTGTTTTGACGTTTTACCCATAGGCTGTAATGGAGAAGCTCAAAACAGCCTATAACTTTGTTATTTCTGGCCTGATTTGGTTGAAACTTGCAGACAGGCTAGCCCTTACTGAGGCCACAAAGCCTGCCAAGTTTCAAGGAGACAGGTGCAGGGATTTCGGGTAAACTGCACCTCAAGCTGCTGACAAGCAAAACTTGTGACATGGGTGACACTGTGTGTGTTAAGGTGCAGGAGGGTTAAAGCTGCAGGCCTGCTAGCCCCTGCTGAGGCCATGAAGCCAGCTGTCAAGGAGATAGGTGCAGGGGGAGTCTGGGTTCTGGGGCCCTGCACCTCTAGCTGCTGACAGGCAAAACTCGTGACATAGGTGGGTGACACTGTGCGTGTGTTAACATGCGCCCTCACTCAACTGACACCAAGGCAGACAGCAGGCTTGTTCAAATAACGCTGCTTTTTATCCAGTTTTTCCATCCCTCCCCCAGAGCACTGGGATTGGAAAGGACCTCAGGCAAAGACGACAGTCACTGGCCAGCTACACAGTCAATAATGAGAGCACTTCTTCCCCCCACTTCCCCCTACCTCTCCTTACTTTAGTTTCTGTTTCCCTGTGGGCAAGCCCAGCTTGAGCTTCGAAACTCGAAATGTTTCAAACATTTCAAAACATTTCAACTTGCCTTATTTTGTTTTGAGGCTGTTTTGAAGCTCTCAGTTTCATTTCAATTTTGGTGTTTCAAGCTCAAAACAAGTCAAAGAAAGTGTCAACATGACACTGCTGACAAAATTTCACACAGCCCTAGAAACTACTATCTGATACTTTATCTTTAATTCTGCAGTGCTGCTCACAATAGCCACATTCAAGTTATTATCACCTTAAGGATTACTCTGGAAAGGACAAGGTAGAAAAAAGGAAAGGAAGGGATGTTTAAATGTTTCTTGTTTTTGGAACTTTATTGGATATTAATCTAAAATAGCAGGTTGATTTGGGAGGCTAATAGCATGCAAAGACCAGCTGTTTGCTGGGGCATTTGAAGAGGATTGAAGAGCTTGATAAATGAGATTTATTTTTTACAGTTGGGTGATATTTTTTTCCCTTAAATTACTGTGTGGTAAATTTAAGGCTGATGGTGATGGTGGTGTGTGTGTGTGTGTGGTAGCATTGTTAGACTTCTTGAAAGTTACCCTTTGATAGTTAAAACAACTCTAATTGTTGGTTAATATTTGCATAATAATAAAGGGGTCCCCAGTGTACTTCCTGTAGCCTTATGTTGAGTCTATCTGAATTAAGTTCCCCAGTAAAGAACCAGGGACAGGCTGGGCAGCAGGCTTTTTGAACTGTGAATCACCTGGCTTTTTATTTTTCTGGGTTATAGAATTTTGGTATCCAAGCTTTATACTCTTGTATTCTCAGTTTCTACAGGAGCATTTAGTATTTCCAAAAGGGTGATGAAAGCTTTGCAGAAATCGAGATGTGTAAGGAGAAGTTCAGAGAAGCACCCGCATTTTCTAGAGACTCAAGTCTGGAAAGCAAGGTAGCATTCATGGAAGGTGCGTGCATGTGTGTAAGTGCGGGTGTGGGGTGTGTTCTGTATCTTAAAAACTTCAGGGAGTTTAGAAGCAGAGCACAAAAGCCTTCAAAACCAAATGCATCTTGCCTCCCCTGTCCCGCTAGACATGACCTCGGCCTGACGACGTGTTGGAAGGGGGGAATAGGTGAGACAGCAGCTGTGCTCCCCCCAAACACCTCTTTAGCTGGGCATTTGAGCAGGCTCTCGCGCCCGGCCCCCCAGCTTTCAGGACCCCCTGGGAAGGGCCGTGAGCTGGGAGCAGGGGGGCTGCCGGAGCCCTGGGGTGAGAGGCGAGCTAAGACCGAGGCTCCAGCGCCTGTGGCTGCGGGCGGCGCCGAGGGGGAACGAGCAGGCGGGAGGGGCGGCGGCGGGGCGGGAGGAGCCAGGCGGCGGGAGCTGTCCGCGGACGCGGTGCTGAACGCAGGAGCCGCGCGGGGTCGGGGCCCGGGGCAGGTAGGCAGCTCCGGCAGGGGCTGGGCTGGGCTGGGCTGGGGGCAGGCGGGTGCAAGGCGGGACCCCCTTCCGGGGCCTGCATCCCTCTTGGCAAGTCCTCCCGCGTCTCCCCGGGAACAACCGGATCCCAGGCACAACCGGGTGGTGCCAGGGTGGCAGCCTACAGGGCGCAGCTTGGCGTGGGGGGCTCCGGGGGAGTCGAGAGTGCTGAGCAAAAGCCCTGGGGGGAAAACTTGCGGGGAGATTCATCCCCCACCCCATGCCATCCACCTCCCATGCCCCCATGCCAAGGCCACCCTCATCTAGCTTGATAACAATGTCCTTAAAAGCCCCTGCCCTGGGGACCCAAGCCTTTCTGCTTCGGTTCCTGTCCTTGCTTGTAGTCTGGCAGCATAGCTGCTGCCTTTGGGGGCACTCCTACCCCCCTCGCTGGCTTCTAGAGCTGAACTTCAAAGTTCAAGGTTTGAAATGAAACATTAAGGCAGATCCTTGGTTTCATTTCACACCTTTAACTTTGGAAATTCCTAGTTTGAATCCCCTGCCCTCTCGTCACTGGCAGCTCACAGCTCCCCTCACAGCTCCTGGCTGAGCAAGAGTCCAGTTTCACATCACTTTTGCTCCCCCCGCTACAGAAATCCGGGGGAAAATTCTCCCACCTGCTGCTCACTCTCATTCAGCCTCCCAAGTGTGAGCCTCCTGCTGGTCACTGTCCCTGGCTTGCCTGCATTTTAAGGAATCCTGCTTCAAACCCTTTCTGTTCAACGTGGCACTTAAAATGCAGAGCCCAGCAAAGGCCCAGCTACTGGGGCACTGCCAGTGTTGCTAGGACTGACTGGCCTGTACCAGTGCTCCTGCTGGGACCCAAGCTGGAAGTACCTAGCTGGAGGGTCTTGCCCCTCTACTCAGGGTCAGACCAATCACCATAGCTGGGGTCAGGAAGGAATTTTACCCCGTGGTTGGATTGTTTCTGACTGTGGCATCCTTTTTCTTCCTCTGTAGCATGAACCTCTACCCGGGATCTCTTGAATACATATTAATAACCTTTTATAGAAGCAGGACATTAGCTGTGGTGGTTCCCCTGCTTTACTTGTGGGAGATTAGGGTGTTAGGTCAGTGTTGGGTCAGGGTTGGTGATGGTCTTATGAAGATTTTAGATTATGGATTGTATAGAATGGTTTGGATAAAGTCGATCCTGCCTCAGGCAGGGGATTGGACTAGATGACCTCTGAAGGTCCCTTCCAGACCTACTTCTCTATAATTGAACTAAAGCATTGTTAACAATGAGTTGACATTTGTTTTGCAAAACTTCCCTAGTGTGGAGAAGGTTATAGTGTACTACTTGACCGTATGCACTATGCAATGATTATAATAATTAATGCCTTGATTCAATATATTGTACACTCTTTCTTTTGAAAGGAAAAAGTTGAAGGAGGTCCAGGTCAAATTATTTGGACAGCCCTTCAATTTTGTAAACTGTTTAGAAATAATACTAAAAATAACTGTCAATGTTTGCTAGTAGCTAACACATTTTCCAATACTTTCACTTTTATATTCCTAAGGATTATACTCAAAGCAAATGTAAGAGGGATATTATATTTAGAGCACTGTAATTTTCATAGCTATGGTTGAGTAAATTCTAGTTTCAACTAACATTCTATTCTTTGAAATAACATACCCATATTTACTCAAATATGAAGAGGGTTTATTCCCCAATCAGCATAGGGAAAAAAGGTTCCTTGTTTTACAACAGCATACAAGGAAACCTCATTAAATACATTGCCTGCCATTAAACTGCTGCCAAAAGCAGTATGTGCTTAATAATCAAAACCAACTTTGAAGCTGATGAAATACATTCAACATTGAACATGACTATAAAACACATGGCTCATATTGGACAAACATACTGCTGGGAACCCACCACACAGATAACTTAGTGCAGTCTATTTGAATAAGATATCAGCTAGTGCCCATTGCTCTCAGTTGCCCACAGCACTGTCTCTTTTTCAAGTCATAGTGAGCCACTCCATTGAATAATTTTGACTTCCTCTTTACTCCTACAACTGAGCAGTGCCTTTCTTTCCCATTTCCAGTGGTTCCTGTTTTTTCACCAGCCTTAAATGCCTGGCAAACATCACCAAATGAGACCCCTGAACAGTTCACATAGAATCCTCTGTTACCCTGAAATTTCAACCTATCACATATGATTAGTGTGGTCCTGCCCTCTGTGAGGTGAAGCCAGACAAGGTTGTCCTGCCCCTCATCTGCATATAAAATTATCCCAGGACTTGTGACAAGAACACCTAGTTCCAGTGGATCTGGAGTACACACACAGCCTGAGCAGTGTTGTGCTATGAGGTCACCATGGCTTGAAATGCTGTTGACTCTGTTGGGGCCCATCCCAGTGAACTATATGGTAAATCACAAGGCTTTTGGCTTTGGACTAATATCATTCATAGTTTGTACTATATATAAGTAGGCACAGAATTGCTGCTTAGAAGTGTGTTTATAGAGTACTTGTGCTAAAACAACTGCTAAAGCAGTTTCAAAAAGGGTAAAATGCATCAATTCTAGATGAACTAAATCTATGGGTACCTGCACTAATTTGCTTATTTGCAAATTACTATAGGTGTGTTTATTTCAAGTCAGTGTTTTCAAATTTGCTCCTCATTCCATGTGCTCAGGGAGAGTAGGTTCTGAGAGTAAGGTGGGGAGAAAGCAAGGGGATGAACCTTGGGAGGCAGAGGGTAAGGCCACCTCATCCTACTCCCCAGATTTATTTTCCCTACTGTACCAGTGGGTGGGGGACAAATTCAAGGAAATCCACCAATAAGTATATTCTCAACCTGGAAAATTATAGCAAGTTTATAAATTTTCCATATATAGAATCTAATTATTGGGGGGGGAGGTCATTTTATAAGCATGGTTATCTTATATTTGAGTAAATATGGTAACTTTGATGTCAGTTGATTTGCTTTCGTTACTTTTCTTTTCTTGATATTTTTGCGTCAGCATCATTTACTATGCAGGTTAACACCACTTGTTTTGTACTTCTCGTCTCCTTTCATAAGCTGAGTAGAAAAATACATTGTTTATGTAGCAGTGGGATTGTCATGGTGTCCAGTCATGTGTGGTAATCATGGTAAACAAGCAGTAAACAATATGAGGGTAGGTGCTCTTTAGCTCTGAAAAATTATACAACATCCATATCTGCTGTTGCTGGAACAACCTTCCTGGTATCTTAGTTTCTTTTAGCCTTGCCTGCAACATGATGTTGACCCTAGCCTTTGTCATTTAGTTAATACCAATCCTCTGTCATTTCAATTCAATGTATTATCTTGTAGCCTTCTCTGACCTTACTTTCTTCATTACTGTCTCTTTAAATTGCCTTTTACTGTATGCTTTATTGAATATAACATGGGGCACAAATGAGGTCTTGTTGCTCATTTTTCAAACCAAGATGGGTAGACTATAGTGGGCGTGCTTACAGCAAATCTGAATGAGTAATTTAAAAAAAATCCTCTTATTTCTGTTCACCTTTTATGACTATTCTTGTAAAAGAAACTGGGTTGCCTGAACTGTTTGCAGAACCAGCAAATTTTAGGAAAGTGTTAGGAAATGTTTGCAGAAAATCTGTTTTTAGCATGTATGTGTGCAAAATCTGTGTGTCAGTGTCAAGCCAATCCATGTGACCTAGGTATCCAAAGAACAACACACAATGATTTTAAATTTATAGTATTGTATATTTGCAATATTGAATTATTCACAGCTAACTTTTCCTGTATAATCTGCAATCTAGAGTCATAGGAAGGGAAGGCTGGAAGGGACCTCTGGAGGTCATCTAGTTCAACCCCCCGCTTAAAGCAGGATCATCCCTATCCAAACCATCCCATACAAGTGTTGCCTAATCGATTCTTAAAATATCAACCCTGTTGCACAAGCAGGAGGCACATTGCCCAAGAGTGAAGCAGGAAGAGGGGGGCATTGTCAATATCTAATCATTATTTATAGAAATTATCTATGAAAAAGGATTTCAAATGATGAATAAATCTTAGACAATTGAAATCTGGTCACAGGTAGTTCAAAAACAAGGGGAAAAAAGACACTCCCCCCCCTTTTATAGAAAGTTAATTTCTAAGGATTGTTCACTCAGGTCTAGCTAAAAGTTAGCAAAAATTCCAACAAAGCAAATGATTCATAGATAACCCTATGAAGCTAATTCTAGTAACTTTTTATATCTAAACTCTAAGGGTACCTGCACACAAACATATATACATGTTTTCTAGCACTGATGGAAAAAAATAATATGCATGCATTTTTTTAGGAAGATGTCCAACCTCAAGGACAATGCAAGAGATGCATATAATTTTTTTGCAGAATAATGGGACAACAGATTCCAGATATTACAGAAAAAGCCATGTGAGTCAGCAGATATTCACAATAATTTAAATAAGACAGTATATTAAAATAAAAACTTATAGTACTAATTTAAATTCCAGGTTGAAACAGCCTGTTGCCTTAATAACTAATAAGGAAAGAACTAAAAGGCCAGGTAAGGCAGTCTACTCATTCCTCTTTTTCCAGCTTCCTGCTCACGATCCAGTAATCTTCACATGAACAAAGTCCACAAGGGTTTGCCAGAGTGAAAACTATTGGGCAGTCACAAAACCCCAGTTCAGTAAAGCACAAAAACACATGCTGAAACACATAAGTGCTCCCTTCAAAGCTTGAAGTTGCTTGAAGTTGAAAGTTAAAGGCTCACATCTGCAAAGTGCCTAAAGATGCATAGGGGCATATTTTAGGTCACAAGAACTGCTCTTATTAAAGTGCCCCCCACTCCACTCCCAGAGCACGTGTATAAACATCCTATCTTAATATCTTATGAGTTTATGCACACTGAAAATTACTGTTTTTCACAGGTGAGGGCTTCAGTACATTAGAGGTCTTTCATGTCATGTAAAGTATGTTTTCTCAGCTGCATGAAAAATGATGCAGGCAAAGGCAACACATGTTTATTGCTTTTTGTGCTAACATGTACAGTAATCTTTGCCCTAGGGAATCATGCAATTTCCCTAATATTTTAAAAAGTGTTTTAATTGTATTATCATTTAATGTAGCACTGAAGAATCAAGTAGCAGCAGTCACATTTTGTACAGGTTCGCCTACCTCATTTATATAAGACAAGCTCCAGACAAGCTTACACAATAAGTCTCTCAGCTACAAGTCTGTTAAGTCTTTGGGATTTACCTTGGGATTTAACCTCTGTGTAATTATCCTTGTTGCAGCATCATTGTTGACTCTTAAAATATAGTTAAAATATCAGTTTCCATGGCCTGAGCAAATTGCATTCAAGCAAATATGTGTTGTTGTCCCCCACAGTGCCAGGTGCAAAACCAAAGGGCCAATGAATAAACCTGACTTATTTCCCAAGGGGACTCAAGTAACATTTTCAGTCACCACAAAATATGTATCCCACAACATACAGCACTGAAGTATGTGCAGCAAACTATCATTTTGCGGTTCCCATGATATGGGAGTCCTGCCTTCTCAGATTAAGCAGCCTTGATTCTGCTCCTCATTTAAACAAAAGTCCTGGTGGCTTGAGTGTGTAAGATGTGCAGCTTTACAAAGATAAGTTCTCTCTCTCTCTCTCCCCCCCAGTACTCTTACAGCTCCAGAAAAAGCTATTTTATCTACAAAACAACCATAAAAGTGGATTTTTAAAGAGAGGAGGTGGCAGGGTGAGCTGTTCTTTTAAATTCCATGAGTCTTGAATTTTCTTTCTCTGGTTCAAGATTTTTTAAAATTTTGCAGTCTAATTTTGGGTGTTTTTTGTAAGTTTGGATGCTCTTTTAATGCATGTGCAATCGAGATTTCCTCATCACTTTGCTCATCTTCACTTTTAGTGGAATAGTATAGGCAAAGGCATGTGACCAAGGTACTGTGAGGCAAAAGAAGGTAAGGCTTTACTGTATCTTACCTGCCTCACAAGTAACCACACAGGCCCACACCCTTACTCTATGGTAAATAGAAGTTAAAGAAAGAAGGCACTGTATTTAAGTCCTGCTTCTGAAGCAAAAACCAGGAGGGTACTTCCCTGTAAGTTCATGGAGCCCCATTAAAAAAGAGAGATCCTCTTTGTGGTACTCACTACTAGAGGTGCACCGATACATCGGTCCAATATTGGATTGGTACTCATAAGGAAAATTGTCTGTATCGGAAATCGACCCAATGAGGCTGATAATTTGGCTGATAAATGTTCGTGCATGTGCGCAGTCTCAGCGCAGCACTCAGGCAGTGAGAGCAGAGCTGTGTGCACCTGGTAAGTCTGTTGTGGTGTGTCATGGTGCGGGGTCCTGCAGGAGGGCCGTGATCTCCTCAAGGCCCCCTTCCTGTGCCAAGTTGGCCCAAGGGCACCCTCAAAGTCTTTCCCGCCATGTCTTTGATGTTCCTATATATCAGGGAGGCTGCCTTCACGTATTCTTAGACACGGTTTAGATGTGCTTCGAGCCCCATGGGCTCATGGACCCCTTTGTGGGCCCTGTTCTATAGTGGGTGTTTCGGGGCACCCTAGCTATGCGTGGCTCCAACCACTCTCTTACCACACCCCAAGCCTCGCAGATATAATAGACGTTGTTCTTTCCTGGCCTTATTATAATCTGGCCCCTTGTCCTTTCTGGGCCCTACCTCTTTTGATCTGTACCCTCTCCAGTGCTAGGGCTTTCCACGGCCCTGTCTCACTCTGTGCCCTCCTCTGGGCCTTCTCAATAATGCTGCCCTCCCTCTGGGCCTTCTCAATAGCGCTGCCCCCTTCTCTGGGCCTCTCCACACCCCCACTGGGGCTTCTCATCCATGCCCCCTTTCTGGGGCTGGGGTCAATGCACCCTGACTGCAGCGCTGTCACTGGCCCTGGGGTCCCCACGCTGCTGTGGGTCCCCTATGGGGCCTCCTCCAACCCCTAATAGCCTCACCCAAACTACCAGTGACAAACAGAAACACAAACATAAGCCCCTTGGCTATAACATAAACAGAAGACGCCCGGCCATAACAACAGTCCAGCCTATCAGGGAATACTGCATCCCTCAGCCGTGTCAGACACTGCACCTTCAGTCAGGCTGCTCCTCTCTTTCATGAGAGAGATCCTTTCTCCTTGACTGCTGGCAGGGAACTGCCTCTGGCCCCAGCCCCTAGGGTTTATAAGGGAGCTAGGCCCTGCCCCTTCTGGTCAGCTGACCTCCTCTGGTTGCCCTGGCAACCAACAGCTGGGCTCCTGATTCACTGCTAGGGCTCCCTCCCTAGCAGTTTCCCCTCTTTAGGAGCAGGGCACCTCAGTGCTCTGTGACATGGTGGAAGGGGAGTAGGGAGGGAAGGGGCATGGGGTGGCAGATCAATGGCCCCCCCACAGTGTGGGAGGGGGCAGGCGATGCCCAGCCGGTTCAGGGCAAAACATGGTGAGACAGAGCCACAGCTCCTCGGGGGGCAGGAGGGGGGCAGCTCCTGCTGCTGCTTGCACCCCAGGAGGGCACAGGGGGGATGTGTGCCCCCAGATCTGGGTGGGGTAGGTGGGCTGCAGCTGTAGGCTGGAGCTGGGGCTGTGCCGGGCTCTTCTCAGTGGGGACTGGGCTTGGGACAGGAGTTACAGAGAGGGCTGCAGCCACCCCACATTTTGCTGTAGCCCCATTCCCAGAGCCACTGTGTGCCTGGCACAGCCCTGGCTCAATGCCCTGCCTCCACCCACATGCTAGGAAGAGCCGGGCTGTGCTGGGTGTGCAGCGGCAACTGCATTGGAAGTGGGGCTATGGCAAAATTTGGAGTGGATGTAGCCCCCTCTGTAGCCCCTACCCCGAGCCCAGGCTCTGCCAAGAATTGCCCAGCACAGCCCTGGTTCCAGCCCGCAGGTGCAGCCCACCCCTCCCCACGCAGATCTGGGGGCACATGCCCTCCCATGCTCTCCCGGGGTGCAAGCGACAGTGGGAGATGCCCCCCCCAAGGAGCCATGGCTCCACCCCACACCCTGCCCCACCCTGGCTGGGCAGTGCCTGCCCCTGCCCCTGCCCCCTCCCTCACCACAGGGAGTGTTGATCTGTACTCATCCATGCCCCTTCCCTCCCTCTCCCCTTCCACTGCAACAGACTTACCTACTGCATGCAGCTGTATTGGAAATCAGATTGGTATTGGCTGATATGCCTCCTTAAAAATCAGCTATCTGTATCAGCTCAAAAAATCTCTATCAGTGCACCCCTACTCACTACAGGATCAGGGATGTACCTTTAAGAATAATGAATAAATAAAATAACAGGTGTATTATTTTCAATCGCAGTTAAGCTATTGCTAGGATAATATTGGTAAGTAAAATATTTACAAAAATATGTTCTTTATTGTTCTAATGTTTATAAGGAGAGAACTGTACTGTAGTTAGACATCTTAGTCAGAAGTCAGGCAGAAAGTAGAGCAGGCACCCTAGATACTATCTGGCTCAGAGAGGCTTATGACCTTTTGTAAGCAACAGCCTACTTCCTCAGGTGCTATGAATGGACTTGCAGAACTAAATAGATAGATACTAAATAAAATGGATTTTAAATATGAAGGAGGGGTGCTACTGAGGGCAGAAAAGGTAGGTTGAATAGACCAATAGGGATGAAAAAGGCAATTAACTCATTCAGGGTTAATTTAACTGTTACCCCAGGAATTTAAGTCATATACCTGTTTGTGATGGTGAAAAATGCTTCATCTTAAAAAAATGGTTTGGTATTATGTTGTTTCTATGTACACATTTCTGATAATCTAACCACTTTGACTGAGGGTTATCATCACTTGTTATCAGAGACCATGAATGTGAGTTGTTACCAGGGAGTAGCTGATATGCAATACATTCTTGCCATTTACTCCACAATAATTTGTTTGTGCACTGTGTATGCAGGTTTTGTGAGTGGGCACGTGCAAAATTAATAGCTGAAGTTTTAGATATTAACAAGCTTTCAGATCCTTAGCTCATATGTAAGCTCCAGCATAATTTTCGAACTTGCTGTTCCTTCACCTAATATTTCTTGTGTGCATTCTAAGAAAATGCCTATGCTGGGAGTGGGGGCAGAGAACAAGAGAGAGTGAGAGTGTGTATGAGTGTACAGAAGCCTACTTTCCTGAGTGACCTGTTTTACATCCCCACTTTTTCTGATTTGCAGCAAGAACTTGAACATGGATTTTCTACTTGGTAGGTGAGTGCCAAGGATGGAGATCTTCCTCACTTTCTCTCTGGCTTGTGATAAGAAAGCTCTGACCTGGCATAGGTGCCTAATGTCAAGAGAGGGTTCATGGCTAAGAATCCTGATCTGAGATAGGCATCTCTACCTAACTGCCTTTGGTGGGCAAGGCTTGGACCCCCTCTCCACCTATTTCCCCATTGCTTAACATTTCTTTCCAGGTAGTGTAGGCAGCCCCTTGTTTGGTGTGTTCATCTCATTCTTAGGTACTTATCTTTTCCTGGTAGCCTGAGTCCCTAAATCAGACTGTAAATTCTACTGGGAAGCAGGAAACCTAAAAGTTAGGTGCTGCAAACTCTAAGTCCCATTGTGCTCTAGTGGTCATAACTGCAGACAGAGGAGAAGAAACATTTTATTTCCAAATTAAACTGTCAAATTTAATATAAATCCATACTTGTTGTCAAATAATTTAGTTCAATCTTTAATTAAAATGTATCTTTTACTGTGTTCATTGATGCCAAACAATGCCTATAAAATTCTTTGACATGGAACAGTTACTATTAGACTTTGAAAGGCAAAAGGATTAAACATCATTTGAATTATTTGCATATGAAATAAGCAGAACTATCATAAATGTATAATTCATTGTATTTTTAGTAGGATGATATAAATGTCTCATTTAATCTTAGTTTCTGTCTTAATAATTAATGTACCCAAAGGCAACATTCTACGATATGCAATTATTATTCACCCCTTTCAAATTCATACTATTGAGTATGAAGAGAAAAAGGTTAAGTTAGTTTCCAAAACATAGTAAAATACTGCTTTAAGTAATGTTGTTAATGATGTTGTTGAGTTGTTTCAGCTAAGATACTGATTTTTTTGTTTGCCACTGGACAATGCCTTTCTTTTACGGAAAAAGGTTGAAGCCTGGGACTCAGTCATTTTTAACATACTGATGACTACCTGCTTTACTGTGTTACTGTGTTTCAAGACAATACACACATTTTGGAAAACTAGGAATTACAGCAATATACATTTTTAGTCTTGTGTACCTGATGTTGGCAACTAGATCAAGATTTAGGAAACTAACTATACAGAGGTATAACTAACAGGTTTCACGCCCTGGGCAAAATCCTACTGAAGAACAGAGTTGAGGCCCTGGGGGGGGGGGTCATCAGGGTGCTCATTCTTACCTGCCTTGGGGCTTAAAGACCTTGGCAGCTGCTGTTGCATCACTGTCTGCCTGCCCTTGGCTACAGCTTCTGCAGTGTCATGGTGTCCCTGCACCCAGGTACTGCTGCGATGGTGTGGACTTCCTGGAGGGCCACTATTCTACAGGATACAGGCTAAATATGTATTTTAATCTCCTAAATATAGGTTTATCAGACTTGCCCATCTTCATGTACCCAAGCTGGAGTTTGAAAACTGGGCTTTCAGCATCTTTTGTCCTTTTCCATATACAAAGCTGAGAGGACTCTGAGGAGATTGGATGTTTCAGTGACTAAAACCTGCACATAGTACTTAAAAGACTAAGATACTGGTGTTAGGTATCTATGGGCATGACTACACATTGCTGTATGGCGACGTTGTTATGGTGCTGTGCTTTAGTACTTCCAAAAGGTACTAAAGCATGGTGCAGTAACTGCCCATACTGTGCTGTGTGCATGGTGTATGGTTGGATTTTGCTTCTACTTCACCATAATGGTATGCTAAAATGGGGGAGCATGTTGCTACAGAGAAGTAGCTGCCAATCATGTGTAGTTTCATGTGATTGCTATGTCACCACAGCACACCATATGTTGATATAGCATGTCACTATGGTGATGTAGCACAATGTGTAGACATGCCCTATAAATATCTAAGGTAGACAGACAAGTGGGTGATAAAATCCAAAATCCAAAAGTCAATACAGGTTTTCCCAGTGACTTCAGTAGGATGAGGATTTGGCCCTACATATATAGCTGCATTATAAAGGAAGAGAATATTGTTAGCCTGATACTACACTGCCTTGTACCTTCTATATCTGTTTCAACTTCTCCAAAGTGTATGTAAAATGCAACCACTCTAGGATTGTAGCATTTTACAATCAATGAAAATTCGTACCTGATTACTATTACTATCTGGTCTAAATCACCTGTACTAATTTTAAGAGCCAAATTCTGAAGTTCATACTAAGGCCACAGCAGGCATTCATTTCTAGCAGTAGAAATTTCTGATAAACGTTTTCAGAAGAGGTAGAAATACAGATGGGTGGCAAAGGAAGAAGGAGGAAGCCATCAAGGCCAGAACTGAGTTTGGGGACAGATTCTCTGAGCCTAATTCCCATCCCTATCATTGCTGCCTCTGTTGCCCATCTTGTAGTCCCTGGGGAAGATATGGGGAGGATTGCCCCACTGCTTCTTTTCCCTTCCCTCCCCTCCCAGATCAGACTGGGAGGAGAGCATACAAGCATTCATTCTTATGAGACAGTTTTTCTCACAAGGGAGATCATCCAGGATAACACTTGGAAGATCTTTCTCCTGGAGGGGGTATGTTTCTCCTGGGAGAAATGGAATGACTGCAGTATGCTTGTAGTCTCTACTGGGAGGACAGTGATTTCTCCTGGTAGAAATGTCAGGGCGGTGTGTGACCTAAATCAAAATTATTACTGACTTCCATGTGTTTTCAGTTCAGTAAGGGAGGTTAGTAAAACACCAGGTTATTCTGACTCCATTATTCTGGTAGAAAAACAGAAAAATCATAAAGAATAGGTCCACCATTGCCAATTCCTAAATACCTTGGTATTACATACTCTCTGCCTACTTATTCTTATTGAAGTTCATATTTTTTCCAATAACTCTTTCATAAAAAGTCCAGGAACTAGGGACCCAAATTAAAGTTGCTGTCCTACCCTAAGAGTGAGCCTGCAGAATCACACTCTTCTGTTCTCTTTCTCTCTGTAGCCCAACAGGCCTTGAAACCTTTTATGTACAGCAATTCAGCTTCAACACATGGGATAGGGAGTGATTTCCCCAGGGTGGTTAGGGCACTTTCCATTGGGAGAAGGGAATGTTGGATTGGACCTTTTCAGACAAAGGGATTTGAATCTTGGTTTCTATTTTCAGAACAGCTGTTGTCAGCACTAGACTATTATGTAAGAGGACAGTACCATCAAGTTCTCTAGGAGCCACAGGTTAAAAGGGGAGAATAAGTTCTGGTCAGTTTTTTTAAAATAAATAATACATACTTGTAGATATTATAGGGTTTTTGTGGGTGATATCTTTTTGTGGACCAACCAAATGGTTGGGATAGACTTAGACAAGCTTTCAAATTCAGTGCCTTACTGTTCTTATACTATTAAAGTTAATGGTAGTTGACTTCAGGAGGAGTAATGTCAATCCCCAAATCAGCAAACCTTAATAAGCAGGAATACCTCCTAATGATGTTAGCGAGTAAATAAATAATAGCTTAGAAACAGCAATACATTTGGGTGAGTTGGAGACTCTCTTTATTCTGGAATGGCATTAGAAATAATTACCTAAACAGTCCAGAAAGAAAGAAAGGAAGAGGGGGTGTGACTCTGGCTCAGTGAGGTGGCACCCCCCTGGGAGGAAGAGAGAGAATTCTGTGTTCTTTTCCTTCTACCAAAACTATTTATGCATTTTATATTAGAGAATCATTACTTAAATACCCCTGGCAAGAGCAGTGGCCAGAAGGACTTCTTTCTTCCAGGGGAATGCCATAAACATTAGGCTACAGCGATTTGTTTCTACTCATTTTATCATTTTACCTTATGAATCTTTCATTCATGGTTGTTCAGTAGTTCAGCTTAAACAGGATGGGGAAAGCCCACCACCACCAATCTAGCTCCTCAAAGGCTGTGGAACAGGGTGGACCCACAACCAACTTTTAGCACTTTAATTTATATAACCAACAAATGCGCAATTGTCATTCCAGTTAATATGGTATAGCTATTTTTTTTAACTGCATGGCTAGCTAAATTAACATGCTGAAAGTTGGTTGGGCCATGACTTGGGTGGCCCACCCCGTTCCATGGCCTATATAGCTCCCCCCTGTTGGTGAGGGCGCTCACTTGGGGAGTGGGAGATATGGGTTTCAATATCCTCAGGATGGGCCTAGAAGCAGGTCTTTGACTTGTTGGGCAAATGCTTTTATTACTATCCTTTGGGGCAAATGGTGATTGCATCCTATTTCCCCACCAGCTACAGTCAAGAATGAAGGGGCAGGGGGGGCACTATGCTTTATGCTAAACACGAAGTTGCTGTCATTTAGGCTTTTCTGGTACAGGTCAGTGCCTACCCCCTGAGCTTTGTAGATCCTGATGTAACTGAAGTACTTCCTTTGTAGCCATGAATCGGATACTAAAGATCCAGGGGAAGAGCAAAAGTTCAGATGCATCCCTGTGGCTTAGTTTTCTGTTAGCTAGCTGTGGGCATCTCTCTGCTGAGCCACTAGGGAGCTAGCAACTAAGCAGGTAAATGCAATTCTATCCACACTGTTCAGGTCCATGAAAAAGAGTTAATGCAAGTAGTGGGTGCTTCATCTACAAAGGTAGATACATTTAGGAATTTTCAGGACTTGAACAAGATAAAATAGGATCCTACCTAGGTGTCTAAGAGTGGAAACACATCACCAAAACTTTCATGGCTGCACAAAGGGCAAGCAAATGGATGTCCATACCCCTTGTCATACCACAAATGCCCAAAATTTGTGAGTACAATATAGGTGGTATCAGTTTGTGCTGTTTTATTGTGGAAGACGTCTGTTAGGTTTATGGTGGGAGAATTCAGTCAGCCCAGAGCTGTTCATACAGCTGGAAATTCCCAGTTCCCCATTCACTACATTCCTGGAGTGCACAGGATCAGGCCCCAAAGCCCTGGAAGCACTTGGCTGGGTTTGTTCGTTTGGGATTCTCTAAGATCCTGTCAACACTTTGGTGTGGTCTTGGGGCTGGGACCACACTGGTAAGTCAAACTTGCTTTGGTGCCATCCTGGGACTAAAATTGCCAATCAGCTGATTGGCAGTCTCAGCCCCAGGATTGCACTGGAGCCAGCTTTCCCCTCTTGCAGAGATGTAGCCTGGAGATTCCCTGGGGTGCATCTCTGCAAGAGGGGAACATGTTGCCCTTATCCCACAGGATTGAGGGGTAGGACAACAGGCAACATGCATTTCACCTAGTGAAGCAGATCCGCTTCCCTTGGCACATCTATTTATACCCTAAGATCATTTAGATGTAGCTCCTAGGCACACAAGTGAACATAAGTGCTTATATGTGATCTTATTCCACCCTACTTGACTTCCTGAGAAACTGTTAATACAAAATGTGGGTGGGTCTTCCTCCTCCTCACTGCTTTTTTTGTGATTCAGTCTCAGGGATCAGATGATAATGTATTACAAAAGTAGGTATATTAATAGATTTTTAGCCACTCAAAGGTGGAATAGAAAAACACTCGGCTTCCTAAGTCCACTTATGCACCTAATAGGTGGAATAGAATCTGGCCCCAGGTGTCTAGCCATGTCAATTTGAATCACCACCCTGGGTCATAGAATCTAAAATATAAGCTTTGCAACAGTGACCTAAAATACAGTAGAGGTGCCTTAGAAGACAATTAGGACCTGGCCCTGGACAGAGTGAGAGCAATAAAAGGAAGCTCATGAGAAAATGAAGGTTTTAGATACTGCAGGCTTTAGAATGGTATGTCATAAATAAAGTATAGGGTCACACATTAAATGATGAAGGGAAAAAAAGTATGATTATTCATTCAGTTAGCTCACTCCACACAGTGCAGTGAGTAAAGAGTTCTTGGGGAAAAATAGGATGTGGCCATGTAATTAAATTCTACCATAAGATGTATTAAGATTGAATGAATAACCTTAATTCATAGACCACCTAAGTTTTTTGGCTGGCTTGCTCAACTTACTATAATTCTAACAGGATTTTTAAATGCAGGCGTATTATATATCATACTTGTTATAATAAGTATTCATAGGGTCTAGAAGCTGAAAAGATCTATTGTGTTTTCTAATTTAGTTCTACACCAATGAAGCATTATTCTCCATTGTACATTCTCTGGCATTTTGTTCTGCCTAGTTTACATGCTCCAAGTAATGCTCTTGTTGCATTTACAAATATCAGTCACTATTCTGCAAATTACTAAAATATTTTGCTTTTTTAATAAATCATTCTTTTCAATATGTACCATGTTTGATGTCTTTTGCTGACTTTCCAACATTTGTGTGTGTGTGTGTGTGTGTTTCAGCTGTCATTTGAAGTTGATATGTAAAGCAAAATGGCTAAAATCAACACCCAGCACTCCTACCCTAATATGCACAGGCTGTCTGTCAGAGCCTCTGATGAAGATATCGAGCGAATTGATAATGGCTTTAGCAGGTAATACATTTCTTTCATCTTACTCAGTCACAATATATTTTTAGCCACCTCTGTAGTACAGTGCATTAAGGGAGAGCGTGTATATGTAATCATTGACCCAGCACAATTAACAGAGTTTCAACTGTTAATAAATGCAAAGAGCAAAACAGTAGATGGGCATGAACTTTGGCTGTTAGAACCTGCATCCCTCAAGTAGCAAAACTCTTGTTCACTTCAGGAGGAATTAACAGGTGCTCAGGAAAGATAAATCCTATTCTTGGAGCACTTCTTAGATTACTAAGCAGGTCAGGAGGCTTTCTGTAGCACCCATCACTCTCCCAGCTATTGAATCTGCTTAGCTGCAATCCCCTGGCTTCAGTGACAGGTCATCTTTCAAACTGCCCTGCAGTCTGGGGCAAAACAAACCTTTGACAGAACTGTAGTCTGCAGAACATGAGGTTCATCCTACTGCTTTTTCAGGTTCCTCCTCTGCCCCCACCAGTGGAGCTACCACACCCCTTCAGGGCTCTCTGTGGGCTTGGGGGACTTGAAAATGCTTGGGGACTTAAAACATAGCAGTGGGCCTGTGTTAATGTGCTATAAGACTTCAATTATGTTCTGAGTTTAGACAAGCCCACGGCCTGCAGATAGATGAGGGAAAGCAGAATTTGCCCTGACCATCCTACAGTATTTGCAGTAGTCATGCTTTCTCAGCTAAGGTCACAGTGGGGCCAGCCACTGTTTACTGCTTATGTATAGTGTCTGAGACTGGAGAAACCCCTAGACCTGACTGGAGTTTCTCTGTGAATGATGGGTTGGGATGGTAAGTAACAAATAGGGGGCCTGGAGACACCCAGGGCACCCTTTTAGCCCACCCACGTTTCCTTCTGCATAGCCTCAACACTTTCTTCCATGTGGGCTGCCTAGGAACATGCACAGCTGCATGATAAACAGAGCTGGTCTTGTTCCTTACAGAGAGGCCAGTTTGACCTAGAGGTACTACACAATGGCCTTGCTTGTGAAGATTAAGCTGCCATGACTGCAGGTCTTAATACTGGTTTTATGTCCAATGCTCAGTGACTCCCTCAGGAGAGAAGGAAAAATGCAGCTGAAAATGAAAGTCTTTCCCTCTTTCTTTGATGTCCTCTCAGTACAGGATATCAGAGCTTGACAGCTTCTAGAACAGAATTACAAATATGCAGTTCTGAGTGTATTTTTGCCAAGGTTTAAACATTTAACTGAGTCATTATACTCATTACAATCAGCAACAGCATCAAAGGTAATGACTTGATTATGACAGCTAAAGGGGCTGATATATGTAAGTTTGCAGCAAGAACTTCACCCTATCAGGATGACGGTAATCCTAGGAAGACATTGATTTAAAACTATCCATTTACTGTGAACAACATTAATTACAGCAAATTGTAGATGAGTAAAAAGATGTAAGCTCACTCTTGAAATGAGATGACACATTAAAGGTTTGTAACGTGTTACAAACACCTTTTTCTTAACAAAATATAAAATAGTCTTGTAACATCCAGCAGCTGTTCATATTCACACGTGCACAGCTGGAGATATAGATATATATATTTATCAAGAAATAGCATAGTTTGGATTAGTTGACCTCTGAGTAAGAAGTATGTGATTTAAGTAATGAGACAAACATCTGAATGTTTTGATAACATTGCAGCATTCTGCAAAGCTCATACAGTTTTATAAAAGTGTTACTCATATGATTGAAAGGAAAATGGGGAATAGAGCTTATGAGCCTTCTTGCTACAGAAAATGTTAGAGAGTTTGGCCTTATGGAAAAACAGTTTGAATGGATAGGGATCTCTGGTAGGTCCTATGCAACAAGATGTGATTGTTTCATTTATTCTGTTTCATGTTCCTCAAAAGCTGGTTCTAGTCTCCAAACCCACAATTAGACTATTTATTGTATAGCTTCAGACATTATCAGACTTTAAGGGAGAATCCCCCCTCCCTTCCCAGTTCCTTCTTTCTCTAAGGCTGGGGACATATGTAACATTTGAAGTGCTTCAAAAAAATGAAGCACATCAGCTGTGGACAGATGTACAGCCCCTTGCCATACTTTCTTTTCTGCTAGAACGCTTCCAAATCTTCACAACAGCACGCACCAGCATGCTCTCCAGCTGGAGGGTACAGCTGGGGGCTCCTTGGTCCTGAATGTTTGGCTCCCCACCCACACAGGGTGGGGAAGGGGAGTGGGGAAGACAGGCAATGAGCATTCCCCTATGTGTTCAGCTTCCAGCTTCCTGGTTCCAGAGGCTCCTGGGGTTGGGGAGAGCGATTCCCTGCTTAGCTCTCTCCACCTCTAGGAACTGCCGAGAATGACTGAGTGCCCACCTCCACTCACCCGAACTGCAGTGCTCCCCTCTGCTGGAATGGGAAAACCCCCGGACCCTCCTACTAGAAGAAGGAGACCAGCATCAGAGATGTGCAGGGATTCCTGCTCTCTAGCCCCAGGGACAGATGACGACATGGGAGAATATTCATTTGCTGTCTGCCCTGCTCTCCACTTCCACATCTCAAGATGCTAGAGGACTAAGCAAACCTTTGTCAAGCTCTGTAGAGCATGCAGCCATAACTGGAAGTGCTTGAAAATAAAATGCTTCCAAGCTGCTGCTATTTCAATCCAGGGTTATTTTGAAGCGCTTTTTTTGCCATTTTTGAAGTGCTTCATAGGACCTGGATACCTGTCTACTTACCCTTTGAAGCACTTTAAAGGTGTATGAAGTGCTTCAAAGGTTATACCTGTCCAGGGGCTTATTCTTCAGGTTCAAGTGTTTGGAGGAGGACAGTGCTAGTTAGCTGATGGCCTTGGGCCTATGCCTGATCCCTTTCTGTAGGCAAATATCCCTATATTCATTTATTTATGATTTGCTGCCATTTGGATCTAACTCAAACCACACCACACCACACCCCAAGAGGTGTTTATCCACAGTTCTAGAGCAGACATATGTAATGCATTGCATAGAAGTTAGAAGAATGGCATGATCATACCCTGGCATTAAAAAAAAAAATCAAGTGCTAAATACCTTCAAAACCATGAGATTGTTTTAAAAATTGTAGGATATTTAAAATAGCAAATATGGGAGTTGTTTCATGTACTTTCTTGCTCGGGGTTACACACTTTCAAGTTTTCCCCACTCAAGTATGAAGATTAGAAACTTACTTTTTAAACAGAAGGAAGCAGATTTCTGCATATGACCCCAAAGATGAGGGTTTAAGAAAAACTGCAGATATAGTGAGGCCTGGCAATGATGGCTGAAGAGGTTGTCTTACAGTGGGACACAGGCAAATTTAAAACTGTGACTGAGTCCAATGTGCCAAAGAACTTTGCCCCTGATTTTTAAAATCCAGCCTCTCATAACAAATGGGTGTTGTTAACAGAGCAGGTCTATTGTTGACTAGCAGATGGATGAAACAAGCTGACAAGCAAGTACAGCCAGGAGGCTAGATGTCTAAATGACATCAGTTAGGTGGGGCATCAAACTGACCTCCCTGCAGAAGCAGGGAGGTCAGTTTGATGCCCCATTCATAACCAATTGAGAACATAACAGCAGTTTCCATTTCATGATGCTGTTTATTTTCTTTTGTTTTAACTGGAAGTGATTTTCTTTTATTTTGCTCAGAAGCCAAATGAATGCAAAACTAAATTTAGGACCAGATTATGGCTGACCTATCTGGGCATATAAAAAGGTACAAAGAGCCTGTCCTTCTGCACCTCTCTTGCAAGCAGCATGCTGAGCTACATCTGCTAGACACTTAGAAGGGACAAGAAGAGCTTGGGCCCCACATGACTGATCATTTGCAGAGGGGATGGAAAGCTTCAGTCCCCAACGGGTAGTGCAGCACCTTCATTCCCTCTGAGACAAAAGCCCCCTATCTCCTGCTGTGGCACAATAGCTCTTCGATGTCTACCATGAGTTTGAGCTGAAAGGGCGGAACTGAGCTTCTCACCACTTTTATTTTGTGCCGTTATCTTTTGCTCAATAAGCTCCATATTCTCCCCACAGACTGACTGTACAATTTGGGTTAACAATAGCAATAATTATTACTAATATTTTAATATTTATGTTACAATAGTACCCAATTGGGATGGTCCCTCCCTGGCACTATGCAAACAAAATTAAAAACACAACACTGCACTGAGTTGCTTAGAATATATTCCTATTCTTGCACCTGGCTTCCTGTGGGCTGGCCTTTGTGCCTGTGTAATCAGGCCCGTGTTGGGTCATGACGTCAGACAGGGGTTGGTAACCTATGGCCTGTGGGCTGGCTCTGGCTCACAGAATGATTTTATCTGGCCCACGAAGCCCAGATGTTGGTGATGATTCATTGGTGATTCTGCAGTGACAGTGGGGATTTGTATTCATGAGGGTGGCTGGGAGATATGGCAGCAGCTGGGTGAAAAGCCCTAGTCTGCTTTGGAGCCAACAGAGTTTTTGTGCCCACCACTCCTAAATGTTGCTGACCGCTGGTCTAAGAGGACAAGGACTGTAGAAAAACAGAGGGAGAAAGAAATCAGACAAATACTGTCTTATGCAATGGAGTTCATTTCAGATTTACTTGGTTAAATGAGAGTAGAATCTGTTTTAATGTATTTCTAATTAATTCTATGTGATGTCAGAATGATAGTTTCAGAAACAAAGATCTCTGGTGCATTTTTAGTGTATTTTTTATGATTTTGTTAGATATGCATAAGACTTGCTGTGAATGTAGAATGTGATCGCTTGAGTACTTTCTTCACAAAAGGATTATGTTGTCCCTACCTGTCTACATTATATCCAGTGTAAATATTTTTTATAAGATCAGCCCAGCTGCAAAAAGTCTCAAGGTTCATACAAACAAATTAATACAGCAAATGCCCTTTTTAAAATGGAAGTCAAGCAAGGAAAAAATAAAAATAGAAAGAAGAGAAATCATAAAACCCAAACAAAACAGTCCAAAGTACACTAAGACAGCAATCCACCCATCTAGCACCGGCCTCTTGGCCAAAGCCTGAGGAAAGCCTTGCACTTTTTGAAAGCTAAACTAGCAGAGGGAATTATCATCCTCTTCTGAACATGCTCAGTCACTAACAAGTAGCAGTCTCACCCACCTGACAGGGGGGTCTTTCTATTGATTTAAATAGTCACTGGGTTGGATTCTAAGTGATTACATTTATGACTTAGATTATGTCTACATGGCACAGTGCTTGGGCACCAGAAGCAGTATAGTCAGGTTAGCCTGGTGCTCTGCCTGAGGTAATATACTCTGCTTCTTAGGCTACAGTGCTTTTGATTTACTTAGTTCAGCTCTGCCATAACTATTTCTACATGGCACTGTACTGAGCCATACATATAAAGTGTCAACTGATCTCAAATAGATTGAAAGCTAGTCTCTCACATAGGACTCAGACTTATCACTTGATAGATCACAGTTATCAGCTTGAATTACATCTGCTATCAAATATAAAACTTGCATAAAAAGATGAAGAGCTAGGGTTATATGTTTCCTGTAGCTAACACTTTCAAGACAGATAGCTCCGTGCTTCCCAGATGACACCTCAAAGCATACTATATAAATGCAGTTATATTAAACATGTTTATTACTTTCCAATTTTGCGAGGGCATAGTGGACTCCAGATCTTTAATTTGTGAGGGGTACAAAATACTGAGGAGGCTATTGTGAGCAAGGAGAATAATAGATGTAATTGCTAATGCATGGTAAATTAACCAAGACTAAGCTCCATGCCACCGCAGCAAGATTGCTACCTATATCCCACGTAGATCAGATTAAGTTAGCTCAGTTATCTCAGCACCAAAGTGGAGTCTGTAATATGGATGTGCTCTTTGCCAGATCTGGTATCGACACACTTAACTCCTTACCTAATGCCAACAAGTATCCGAACAGAGCAATGCTAGTATCAATGAAGAGGAGATTGAGTGTAGGGACTTTTAGGGAAAAGTAAGTCAAAGAAGCCAGGAAATAATGTCTTTTGTGTAGTGAGTCTCACCTGCCTGGATTTTGTTCAGACCATATGAACACATGTCCAATACCTTAACCTGGACTTTCTGAACATCTGAGATCGTGTGCCCATCACTAAGAAGATGTGGAGTTCTTAACCTAGCTGTCCCAAAACAAATGGCCAATGTGGCAGTAGCAGGTGATTAATATGGCCTTTGATTCTGGAACAAAAAATCCTCTGTTTGGAATCATTTGCCTTTGCATACTCATTATATTAGCTCCAACCTTCTTGGACATTCATAGGATCTCTATTTCTCTAAAAGGGATTCTTTTCTCAGCTCTGTGTTTCTGCAGCATAGTCATTTCTATAAGAACTCCCGTCCATTCTTTCCTTTTTTAAAGTAAAACACTTCCCAGACTTACAAGAAAAAATGACAGGAAAAGCAATAAAATATTAGAGTTGCAATAGTACTTCACTGTATTTGTGTGTGCACATGTATCTGAATTTACTTTCCAGCATCAAACAGGGTACATGATACCTCTTTGTGTCAGGAAGATAATAAGATGATAGTGGTGAAAATCTTTGTAGTCTCTAATCCAATTTGGAACAAAGTTCTTTTCAGTGCGATAAAATGATGCCATATTGAGTATAAATTTTTGTAAGTCCTTTTTTGCATTATGAGTACATCCAAGTTAGTTAATGGATTGCTCACTGGTGCAGCATACCCAAGCAGTATTGCCAGTTCTTGCAATCTTATTGTAGGTTTCATTGTATGTTTTCCTTAAGGCCTTAGGTAATAGACTCTCTGGTTTTGGTATAATAATAGTAAGTTTCTAGGCTTCATGGTCATGGAAGAATGGTTGAAAAAATGAATCCGAAACACAATTAAGAGACAAATAAAAAGAACACACAAGTTTATTGGATGAAATCTTGGCTCAATTGAAGTCAATTCTGAATGTTTGGTTGACTTTTAATAAGGGTAGGATTTCATTCATTCTTAAAATTTTGTGATTTCAAAGACAATCTCATGATTTTAAAATTCATAGAGTTCAATAGTGTCAAATGGGATGCCATTTGATTGTATACTAGTTACTACAAATTTTGTATTGTGTACTGTTAAGACCGTGTGTTGGTAGAATCACTTTCTATGTCTGCCTACATGGATAGCAGAATTTCCATTGATTTCACAGGGTACAGTCCCAGGAAACCAAAATAGCAGGCCTTTCATGTGTTTACTTTGTGCTTGGCTGAGGTAGTACTTGTGATGGAAAAAGTAGGATTTTTCCCCTAGTGTTTCCTGAGTTGATGCACAGAACTGAATGATTGGCAAAAGCAATTCAGAGCTAAGTAAAATCTTTTAAAAATATATTTGCTTTTTCAGGACCCATTCACTGTGTGAGGACACATGTTCAGAATTGCAGAGAGTCATTTCCATGGAGACAAGAGGCCCGTCAGAATCACGGAGGAGCTCATTCACAGGCAGGGGAGCAATGGCCAGGTGACTAGCTAACTAGTCTCATTCCCAATATTAAGGATAATACGCTTTCAAGAATTTACTGAATATTGCAAGCAAGGGAAAGAAGTTAATCATTTCTGCAAGAAAATGAGTTCAGTCCATCTGAAATGGAGAGGTCTGCAAGAAACCTTAAATAAAACAAAGGTGCTTTGACCTTGATTCTGTACTCAGTCAAATTGGAATAAAATCTCTAGTGTGCAAGAGCTGGTGACGGGGCTCCAGCGGGCTCATCCAAGGAGGAGAAAGGGATTCATCTTGAGATCATCAGCACTGAAAAGAAATTGAATACCAGAGATGAAATGAGGTCAGGCAATAAGTGCAGGGATAAATAGAAGTTTTTCTCTAGGTTGTTAACTGGTTATAATAGATTCTGTTGAACACAAAGTGAGGAATTATTCCCTCTCAGCCTTAATAGAGGTAGATCTTGCACTGGGGATGCAGGGTCTACTGGGTATTTTTAGGACTAAGGTATATGTGTGACTCACTTGGAGCCACAATTAAGAAAGGCTGTTGATTCTGGCTCTGACACAAATTCAGAAAAGCATCTCAGAACAGCTTCCAGCAAATCCTTGAGATTAAGCATGCTTAAGTGTCATTTACTTAGAGGGGACTTAACAACATGCCTGAAGCTGAACATGTGCTTAAGTGCTTTCTGAATCAAAACCTCTGGGTGTGATTTACAGAATTTCAGCTGGGGGTACAACGCTCTATTTGTTTTATGATATATTTATTAAATACATTAATGATCACTATCAGATTAAACATCGTTTATTTTTTAAAAGACTGATAACATTCAGGATTGTTGAAGTAATTTTTAAAACAAAATTTATTTTTCACTATTTTTCATCTTGGACAAGATGATGAACAAAATGATCATTTTCCTTTGTGCTTTTAGTTAGTTTTTTATTTGGGTTCTCATGCAGTAGCAGGCTGTTTGCAATGTATGAAAGCAAACGGCTTGTAGTGGAATTAAAAAAAAATGTACTGGGAATTTCTTTAAGTTTCTAAAACCTGTTCATGTCCTGAACTGATACGATAACATCCTGCTTAAATATTCTAAATTTTAACTGAGGAGAGAACACCCAAATAATCCTTTCATTACATTTGCAAACTGCAAACTGAATTCTGCCCAGACAGGCAGAAAGACACTTGGGCTTAATTTCCTATTTGAAGGGCGCTTGTACACATGATGATGTCATAATGTACACATGATGAAAATTTCCCTTTGTGTGGCTTAATGGCATCACCCATTACACAGATGGGAATTTTGGGGGTTTTAAATGAGTTTGCATTTTTGCATACAAAATTAAATCCTCATGTAATTTAGTTTTCAACATTGCAACTTTGAACATTTCAGCCATTAGTCAGCTTCGCCCCCATATGTGGAAGAGGCGGGCAGGCTCTGCAGAAAGAAAGGATTGGGTCCCTCGCCAATTCTGCCTTCAGCAGGCTCCTGGGACCACACAGGAATGGGCTGGCTTGCTCCATGGGCAGCATGGAGAGGTGGCAGGAGTGTGGCTGGATGTGCTGGAAGCTGGAGAAGGAGGTTGATAGGCTGGAGAGGCGAGCTGATAATTAATGGCACTGATTAATGCCCCCCCTGGCCATAGGAGAGATGGGCAAACTCTGCCAGAAAAAAAAAAGGATCAGGCCCCTCACCGCTTTGTCTTCAGCAGGCACCTGTGGCCTCCAGGACAATAACATATATACAGTGATGGAAAAATAAAATCCACTGTTTCAATTAAACTCACTGTTTCAATTTAGGGGGCATAGAATGCAACCCAAAGGACTAAAACCCCATCACATGTACAAGAGTCCTTTTTGTCAGTATGGTAAGGCTTGTATCAATTAATCCATGACCTTAGTGAGCCTAGTGAGGAGGTTGCCTTTTTTTTTTTTGTAGAGTTGCAATTACTTTCAATCTTTTAAATCATGGAGGTCTTAGATTATTCATGCAATCCTGACCCCATGGGGAAACAAACATATAAAATACTCTCCTCTGATTTCTTTCACTCCACATATTACCTCCTTTTTTATTATCATTTACATCTTAGAGGTAAGAGATTCTGAGAGAGTCTGTCACAAGCTATTTCCTTAGGACCTTGAGAATTTGTAATCAAGTGGCAGATATTCCATACAATAGCATTTTAAATTGCTTAAGCACTAGTGTTTTCGTCATGGTTAGCCTTATGTCATCTGAGCAGATGTAGTGCTAGTTTCCTCTGGGGAAGTCTAAAGAACTTTTCTTGAATATTACAAAGCCTATCAAGGAAGAGCTGCTCTGTTCAGCATTTTATTATGCTGTTTGCTCAAGGCAAGTCTGTGTGGCATGCAAATGTACCACCACTGTCCAGATGGAGTTACCATTAGAACATAATACAGAATATTGTTGGATAGACTCTTCCCACTGTTAGGCAATTTGACCTCTAGTATTGTTACTTGGCTGCATTTCAGAAACAGAGTTTGCTTTTCTGCTTTACCAAGAATAATTATTATTCCTGAAGAGCACCTAGCTCAGGGTGGGAAGAACATAAAGAGAAACATTAAAATACAGCAGTAATAAAACTGCTATTCTAGTGTTGTGACATTTTTTATTTACTTGATTCTAGTGCTCCATTAGGGTTTAGGACGAGGGATTGTAGTTTATATGCAACAGTCAATTACTGGCTCATAGCAAGGACCAGTTCTAGTATCAGTATTAGTCATTATAATATATGTACTATGCACTAAACAACTTAGGGAACATGAAGGGAGACACATTGTTTGTGCTGATGAATTTACAGTCAGATAGTAGATGTGACAGAACAAGTGAGTGCTCTAAATGGTAGTGGGTGAATATAGAGCCACGGATCTAGACCCATGAATCTAGAGCCATGAGGGTTACAAAATAAGGTTGCACAGTTATTGGCAAAATTCAGCTGTACTCCATCCCAGCAAAATCTAGTGAAGGGGAAGTGCTCTCTTGCCTGGAATTCACACCACCCATCATTTCACAATCCAGCTTTTCCACGGCCCATTCTCTTTCATCATCAGGGCATCTTTTGGGCTCATTTTACATGACCACATTTGAGTTCATGATCTCTCATCACAGGATCCCTCACCACACCAAGGTTCCTCCTTATGTCAGAAACTCCTAGCTCTGAAGGCAGATTTCAGTTCTCTCTCTCTTGGCAGCCTGCTTGTTGATTGGCAATTGCTGTCTGGCTCCCATGCCATACTGGTTAGAGTTGAGTTCGCTAGGTCATGGTAAGAGAAGAGACCTCCTGATCCCTCTACTTTAGGGGGTCACAACATTTTAAAGTGGGAGGCTGCCACTTGCAACCTAACCACTACTATAGACTGTTAGTTCTAGTATGTGATGGGCATCCTGAGACTATGAAAACCTTGGTTGGGCAATTTTCCAAGCCAACTGATGCAGCTGTTCTAGCTTCTAGTGGTAGCTGTTTGATTCTTGATCTTCCATCTGACATTTTCATCTTGTTCAGATAGTTTTGCACCTATGTTCTTTGCAGGGTGTCTCAGTTCATGATATCTCTGAGATCATGGGCCACAAGGCATTTGCATCATGAAGACCAAAGGCCGGATTCTTTCCTTGAGCGTATTCGAGGGCCAGAGCTCAAAGAAGTGTCCAGCAGGCAAAGCAACGTTCACTCCAATTTGGGAAACCCTGAGCAGCCAGCTGGATGGAAACAGTAAGATGATATGATTGTATTTTTCTGGGAGAAAAGGGACCTTGGGGTGATTGCCATTTTCTTTGTTTGCGGTATGAAAAGCTCAGGCTTTATTGGAAGATAGAAGATGAGTAGGGTAGCTGTTGCTCTCCAGGAACTTTCATGTAAATAAAATCTTCCAACTTCAGAACTGAAGAAAGCATGGAGATTTCTTAATTGTACAGAAGTTACCATTTCCAGTTCCAAGAGACCTTGAGAGAATGCATCTTAGGACAAAAACAAATATAGTTCTTACTAAATTGTTTACCTAGGGATTATTATGCCAGGGATTTCATACATGGTTTTTGGTAGGTTACCATTGCTTTGGCAGACTTCCTTGGCTAAGCAGTAGAGGGAGGACATGGTGCAATTTAAAAACTCTCTAGGGTTTGTCCTCACTGAGGGAGGCACAAGTCCTACTTTGTAAGCAGTTTTCAGAAGCACAAACCAAATGCTACATTTCTCTGGCAGTTGGAACAACAAAGAAACTTTTACAAAAGGGTGTCACATGCAGACAAAGTTGTTAATTCACCTATGGCTGATGATTTCCCACTACTTTTGTCTTCAGTCATTGTGTTTACTAGCCAATGTGCATTCACAGTTTAGAAGTGCTCAGGTAAGAATAAATCCAGTGCTTGAATGGAAGGAATGTGCTTTATCCTACCCAAACCGTTGGCATACCAGGTTTTCTCTCCCTTCCCCAAGCAGGGTTGGGATATAAATATTCAGGCTATCCAACCCTGAGGAAGCATGGAAAAAAGGCAATAGCATGACTATCATATGAATGATGATACTGAATCCTATTTCATTTTGAATGGTTCCTTCTCTCCCCTCAAAGGTACGTGGGCAAGGGTTGTGGAAGGGAGGCCTTTGGTTTATGATATTTCTGGTGTAAATTTTGTTCAGACCTTGAACTTTAATCTCCACTACTTAGGAGGAAAATAATTCTCAAGGGCCACATTGGTCTATGGCCAGCTTATCTGTTCTTGCATTACTACTTGAAAGCAGTTCCTGATGCAAGCATTGAAGTGTTGTGTGATTCTAAGAGTGACTTCCCAAGATATTCAAGTACTTGGAAGTTCCATGATAAATAGTCCTACAAAATTCATTAGCACTTAATTCTACCTACTTGGATTTCAACCACTGACATCATTAATAGGTCCTGGTCTAGAATCAGAAATTCTTGGCTGCTGACCTGAATTATTAGAAAATGTTCACTCTTTAGCAACATGAGCAAGTTGAGTCTTGTCTTAAACTTGTTTGATTAATTAAAGTAGCCAGGGCCTTCAGGAGAACACATCATACATTTCCAGGGGTATTCCACTTTGCCAATGAGCAAAAAATCATGGCATAGGAGTTTAAAGTAACTCAGCATAAAGAATATCCTTAGAATTTGTTCCTTTCCTTTTGCCAAAATACTTAGCAGAATTCACAAATTTGTTAGAATCTGACAGGACCATGCCATGAGCATTTCTGCTGTGGCCTCCAACTTGATACCTCTGGGCTGTCAACCATATGCTTTAGCACCCACACTACCCTGGCCTCTTTTACTGAAACACAGAGACAAAAATTGACTTTTTAGAGGGCATGTTAGTCTGAAGTGCAGGATCCTTACCCATTTTTGTGGTTATCAAAAGTTGAGCAAGGAGGTGAATTATCAATGATTTCGTTTGTGCTCTTGTCTGATAGGTCAGATCATAGTAATTTACAACAGATTCAGCCTCTTCACTGAACTTACATTTTATGAGTTTAGTTAGGAACCAATGTATTTCTTTTGCACACCCAGTATATATATATATATATAAGGTACACTGCTGCCCTTGCTTTCATATTGACCACCAAATGTTAGACTCCTGACCCAGACATCAGAAAGACAAAAAGTGATTCAGATTCAAAGATAGTATATCAGGGTCGCATAGTTAAGACACACCAGTAATGTGTGCTTGTGGAGTGATGTAGCACAACCAGCTGCTTATGACTTCTGTGTACCCATTTCCAGCTGAGTAAATTGGGAGTAGCGTTTGGCATAAGTCCAGAGCAGAGCTTGAACTCATATCTCAGGGGCTGTGCCCAGACAAGCATGGCCGGGTGGTATGTGGTGATGCAAACACATCTGGGGTGCCACATACTGCACATCTAGATGTTTGCCATGAGGTAAGGGTGCGCTGCCTGTGCGTGTGCTGTTCTGCTTTTTTTGTCCACAGGTTTTTTTGACCCCTGGATATCCAGGGGTCAAAAAAGTCCACAGAAAAAAAGGTGGAGCAGCATATGCACAGGCAAGGTGCACTGCTCAGAAGTGGAGCTATACTTCAATTGCCGGCCAGGCTCTACACGGCAGAATCATTGCTGCTGCAGCCCCAGGACCTCAGATAAGGCTGCTGTGGCCAGTCCAGTGCTGGTCTCAGCCTCTCCTACCCCACCTGGGGTAACATGCTGCACGCCAAAGCTCATGTGGCATCAGCATTCCCTGGGGACAAGTAGCTGTGGCCCAAGGTGCACTGCTGCTGCTTGTCCCTGGGAAACCAAATGTCCACACTCATCTGGATGCACCCAGGAAGTGTAATGAGACACCTTAACCACTTAACCAGTCTGTCAGCATGCCCTTAAAGCTGTGTGAGTGGACAAGGTTGTCCCCATACTAACATTCACTTATATATTAATACAAGAAAGCCTGATTCTGCTCCACTATAGCAGCTCCCAATCCTAGTGAGACTATGAAGCATTAAACTGTCGATAAGCATTCCTGCTAATCTGTCCCTCAGTCTTGGTGTTGCTTCTTTGAATAAGACTTGAAAGCGTTGAGAACAACTTATAATAGCAGCCAAGTGGGTGAACTGCTATAAATAGGGGCATCCATGCTGTCAAGCATTAGTGTGCCTGAGAGTAGACTAAAGTGCTTCAGACATCTGACATGGTCACAAACATGTACGTTCAGCATGCGATTAAGGGGAACTGGTGTCCTGAATAGTTGTGTAAAGGGGCTTACTGATGCAGCCCTCCTAATCTTTTCAGAGTATGTGATGGACTAGTAATTCAATCTATTCAATAAGCACATGCACAAAAAATCTATGGCTTTTGTACTCTCCCTTTGCTGTGTTTTATTTAACATGCTGCAGTCACTGGTCCTTGGCCAGATATAATGTCAACTACAGCAACAACACCAATGAAGAGTAAGTACATCACTGCTTACTTAGTGAAACCTACCTCATTCTGATGCAGTAGCTCCTTATCTTCTTCCCTGTCTGTGCTAGTGACAACTGTAGTTATAGAATCCTGCTTACCTCTTCCCAAGCATCTTCCTAATATGTAGCTTAATAGTAAAGAAAGATCTGGCATTGTGGAAAGGAGAAACATCCTTTGTCTTCAATAAAGTCTTATTGTCCTAAACCAAAGGACAACTTCTCTTATTCCTCCATGGGTCAATTTGGGTGAATAACTGCCTAGTTCTCAATTTCTCATGTTCAGCTGGCTGATTTTGTAGCATTGATAATGGATTTTCATACTGAAATTGATATAAGAAATCTGTTTATATTAATTTTAAAGTATTATCCTTTTTCTTAACATGTGTTTTCATGTTAGATATTTAGCTTGTCATCTATACGTACAAGGTGAGTAAGTTTTGAGCAAGTTTGACAGAAATGCTAGCACTGCTTAATGTAAATCGAGGCTGAATGCCTTTCTAAATTATATACTTTAGCTCATTTATGAATTGTTGAGCTAGATGAAGCAATTATTATGTGAAATTAAATGGCCTGCATCATATAGGTGATCTGTCAGAAATGGTCACATCAGGATCTTCTGATCTTGAAATCTACAGAAGTGGCAGTGAATTAGAGCATTTAAAGTTTCTGAGATTTCTTCAAAGTAACATCTTGAAAATGTAAAGAACTCTAGTCATTTAAAATCACTCCTCACTAATCCTGACTATAGCTCTTGCTCTCCACTTCTGGGAAAGCTACATCTGAACAGCAGAAGGAAGCAGCTGATTAGTTTCCACCACAATGATGGTCCAAGTCTTTCATTTCTCTCCTGGTAAAAAATATGAGAACCAAAAATAATTTTTGATCTTTTCAAACTATTTTGGAAACATCCAAAAGTTTTCCCCCAAACAATTAATGGATGAGAAACTCACTGTGTTTTTAAAATGACAGTCCAATAGAAACATCTTTCCACTTCAGAGAAAGGGAAATGTTGGAATTTGAATGACCGAGCCAGTAATTCAGCTAAAATATCTTTATTAAATCCAAAGGCCAATAGCAGTTGAACAATCAATTTGAATGCATTCTCTAAAATACTTTAGTAAAATACTAACAATACTTTAGATAGCAAGGTTACAATATGTATTAATGACTGCACCACACAGTAATTATAGCTTCAAGCATTTAATCAGAATACTTACACCTGGGCTGGAGAGGGAGAGTCTAGCTGTGCCATGTTGGCTGGCTCCACCAGATGAGCTCACACTAGCAAATAATCCATCTTCCCTGCCTCTCTTATTACCCTAGATTTCTCATTTCATCACCTTCCTCTGGGTTATAAAAGCTGGTCAGAACTTGCCCAAACTTCCATACAGACTTATCTGGTCATTCCCAATACACAAAACTTTCTTACTTTCTTTATAAATTCTTGGTGGGTCTCCCTCGACCTCCTGAAGTCAACCTCCTTGAAATCTCCTAGGCCTACCAATCTCTTTCCTATTGTCCACCTAACTTTATTCCTACATTAGCCCACCTGTGGCTTATCACACTTTATCCTGTATTTTGACACTATGTGTGTTGTACATGCCTGTGTGCGTGTGTACATTTGTGTCTTTCAAATCACAGACTTGTGAAATTGTCATGCTTGCACCCATTATGATAGAACATCCCAATGCCTGTTGCATAAGTACAATATATTTCATAATCCCTACAGGAAAGAATTTCTGATCTCTCTTGAATTGATGTTATTGATGTTCTGTGTTTGTGACTCCTACTCTTGTAAAAATAAATGCACTCCTATAAGGCTGAAAATAGACAATATTTTAGGCTAGCCCCATAGTAAAACAGAGCAAAAAGACTGAAGCATGGTTTCCAGTTCAAGTGGAAAGACAGAGATGGAATCTCCAGAGTTTTATCCTATTTCTGACAATGGCTCAGGCTGTGGATTTTAGCAAATCACTCAGCCTCTTGGTGCTTTAGTTTTTCAAAATGGAGACGGCTGGTATTGTGAGGATTAGCTTGCTGATTTGTAAAGCAGTTAAAAGGTAAGGAATGCCATATAAAGTCTATGTGTCTTTACAATTCTGTAGTCATATTTTACAGTGGCAGAGGCAGACAGGTCTTGTTCAGCCCAAGGGGACATCTTCTGCAGGAGAAACTGAATATCACATATCCATTTTTTTTATAATCAAAGAAACAGACACATATCTTTTCAAGTGATGATCTGAATGCTGTTATTCAACAAAGCTAGTGAGGAAATAAGCTGCAGGTATCATTAGTTATACATATGGAAGGGACTTTATCCACTGCTGAAGCAATAGGAATCAGTCCTTCAAGTCTTTGCCTGGAGGTGCTGCATTTGCTCTCAGGATTGAGAGGGGGTGTGACCACCTTTTCTCTGAGTGTTTCCCCATTGGTCAGTTTTCAGGACCATGATAATATTGTTATAACAGGGAGAGGAACAGAGCAGTGTCAGAAATAAATAAAGAAATGGAAAATTCTTGCCCATGCTACAAACCTGGAGTGAATGGTCAGTAGCAAATCCTAGTGCCAAAGAAAATAAAACCCACCATGAGATGCTGAATGGAATTTTTGTCTTTTCAGTTTAAAACAGAAATAGCTTTTACTAGAAAGGTAGAGTTGTCAAAACACCCTGTCCACGGTTCAGTGGTGTTGAAGCATTTTGATTGCTTAGCCACGTCAAATGCATCTTTCCTGCATAATCAGGCTCATGTGCATACAGAGCACTGCTGTTTTAAAAAAAGACACATTTTTCCATAGTTCTGCAACCACCCTGGGGAGCCCAACATTTTGAGTATCAAGAATCAGTCCTTTAATGCTAACAGTGGTTGTGAATTGGTTTCACAGCGTGCACTGAGTGTAGTGACTTGCTGTCAGAGTAGGTAATATGACATTTTAGAGTGTTTCTAAATAGCGTGGAGCTTTGTGGGAATGGCAGATTTGGATTTAAAATGCAATCAAAGGGGTCCAGGAGGCTAATAGCAGAGAAAATACATTTGTGAATAGCATCCTCAATAACTGTGTGGAAGCTAGCATTGGTAAGGGAAACACTGTGAAAAATCTTGTTTAATTGACTTGATATGTCAATAGGAATTGATGAGCTCAGTCAGTCAGCACATTTTTGCCCTTATAATTGTGGTCCCTGGCAAGTAGGATTGTTCATAGTCCTTACTGCAGTTCCACTGATTGAGTTGAGGAAACTCAAGCCTAGTTTGGTCAATGTTTCAGTAACCCTGCAGAGAACGCACACAGGAATGGCTTTAGGATTCTGCCTTCTCCCTGCAAGTAAAGTTGGGTTTGTTCCAGACTGTGCTGTATTGCTGCATCACAACTAATTGCCATAATGGCCATAGAAGAAGCGCTTATGTTGCAGCCCTATCAGATTGTAACAAATCTGTGAATTCTCCTAAATACCTGTCATCAACCACCTCAGACAGGGCAGAAGAAGAAGAACAGCAACAACTAACAGTGGGAGAAGTGCAGCATCAAGCGTTGTGTTTCTTTTTAGTATGAAATAGGTACCTTCAGGCAACTGCATTTATTTTAAAATTGGTGAAAACATTTTCCATGCTGTCCTTCTCCCCTTTAAAGTACTCCCTCCCTAAAATGAGCAAGCACATCTGAGCCCATGGCACTTCTCTGGGATGTGCCTGCTGGCTCAGCTTCCATAAGCAAGTGTCTTCTACATGTCTGTTGGGGCTGATTCTGCTCCTGTGTATTCCAACTCGTGTGTTTGCATTCACTGGAATTAATTTGCTTCCGATTTACACTGGTGCAAAAGGAGAATCAGACCTACCTAACCCATGCAGTTCTGAGTGGAGCAGACAACCACCATGTAAAGAAATTCTGTGCCTGTTATTCAAACTACAGCTGGCAGGTAGAGAGTGAATCACTTGCACTGGAGTGTCAGGGATATTCATGATCTCAACTGAAGGATGGAGGCACTGCCTCCTTCGGGGGAAAAAAACTCTTGAAAAAAATTGTACATAAAGATTCAAGGCCAGATTCTCTTCTGGTGTAAATGCAAATAGTTCCATTAATTTATATGTGCTATGACCATTGATCTTAGCAGGGAATTTGACCCTATGTTTTAACAAGGGCTAATTTCTAAGCAAAAAGAAAAAATCACTGCTACTCAAAAAAATTCTAAACTTACATGGGGGGTTGAAGCAAATCACCCTGAATTTAAAAACAAATCACTTAAATTTAATAGAAGATGAGATCCACATCAGATGAGATCCACATGCACATCAGAGGCTGCTTTTTCTGTACAGGGCTGAATGACAGCTCTAGGAAACTGAGCTCTGGGAAAGTATATATGTGGATCTTAATTTTGAAGTTTGGTTCTGTTTGGTTTGGTTGCTGATCTTTGACACAATGGAATGTAGGAAATGCAAAAAGATGATGGGCAAAAAGGGTCATTTCAATGTCACGTATTTATTTACTTCTTAATACAATTTATAGAACAATTAATAATTTAATAAATATGGGAGAAAATCCTGAGCCTATTGAAGTCAAAGCTATGGGGAGATGTAGACATGCTGGAGGGCAGGGAACAGCTGCAAGCAGACCTGGATAGGTTGGACAAGTGGGCAGAAAACAACAGGATGCAGTTCAACAAGGAGAAATGCAAAGTGCTGCACCTAGGGAGGAAAAATGTCCAGCACACCTACAGCCTAGGGAATGACCTGCTGGGTGGCACGGAAGTGGAAAGGGATCTTGGAGTCCTAGTGGACTCCAAGATGAACATGAGTCGGCAGTGTGACGAAGCCATCAGAAAAGCCAATGGCACTTTATCATGCATCAGCCGATGCATGACGAATAGATCCAAAGAGGTGATACTTCCCCTCTATCGGGCGCTGGTCAGACCGCAGTTGGAGTACTGCGTGCAATTCTGGGCGCCGCACTTCAAGAGGGATGCGGATAACCTGGAGAGGGTCCAGAGAAGGGCCGCTCGTATGGTTAAGGGCTTGCAGGCCAAGCCCTATGAGGAGAGACTAGAGAACCTGGACCTTTTCAGCCTCCGCAAGAGAAGGTTGAGAGGCGACCTTGTGGTTGCCTATAAGTTCATCACGGGGGCACAGAAGGGAATTGGTGAGGTGTTATTCACCAAGGCGCCCCTGGGGGTTACAAGAAATAATGACCACAAGCTAGCAGAGAGCAGATTTAGCCTGGACATTAGGAAGAACTTCTTCACAGTTCAAGTGGCCAAGGTCTGGAACGGGCTCCCAAGGGAGGTGGTGCTCTCCCCTACCCTGTGGGTCTTCAAGAGGAGGTTGGATATGCATCTAGCTGGGGTCATCTAGACCCAGCACTCTTTCCTGCTTATGCAGGGGGTCGGACTTGATGATCTATTGAGGTCCCTTCCAACCCTAACATCTATGAATCTATGAATCAATGCCAGAACTCAGGTTAATTGCAGTTGTGAAGAAGAGTTCACCTGCAATGTTCAGATTCTGAATAAACCATCAGTGCTGAATATAGAGTACAAGTTTGCTTCACATTTTTGGCCTACTTTGTTTAAATGTGTTGCTTCTGATTCTCCTCATCCACTGGTATAAATCAGAAGTAACTTAAATGAAGCTAGTTTAGTGTAGAACAAGTATGAGAGGATACTCAGATTCTTTATTATCACTATAGCTTCAAACAGGCTGTTTAGAGCTTGGCTATATACAAGGCCAAGAAAATTTTAGGACTTTCAAGCCACTTCAAGTACTAATGCCATGAAACAGATTTTTGATTGCCTGAATTTTAAAGTATGGCGCACACTGGAATGTTTAATTCAAACAGCCCTTTTTACGGACTTGCTAGTAGCTGAAGCAAGGAGAAATCTTGCACAGAATCAGCCAGCTGGTTACATGATTTAATAATGTGTTTCTGTTAATTCTGCAGCCTAGAACCTGTAACACATGTGCTAGTTAAACCAAATGGGGAAATGGTTCACTTGAGAAACTCTGGTTGATCAAGACAAAAATCCCAGGCCACTAGCTTCTTAATCCTCACCTCAGATTTCATACTCTGCCCCAGCTGGGGAACTGGAAATGTTGCTAAATATTACACTGTGTTACACAGCAAGAAGGAAGATAATAAAGATGTTAAGGAGGAGAAGAAAGAAGAAAAGAAGGAGGAAAAGAAAGATGACAAAAAAGATGATAAGAAAAAAGAAGAGTGAGTATGAATAGTGTGTAGTGATAAACTACCCCCCTCCCCGCCACTGCAGAACACCAGCCTCAGAAAGAAAGGGGATATCTGATTAACTGAACTAGCTGTTTAAGCACTCGTCTTTCTTACCAGGTTCTTTCAGTACAGCTATCTTCTTTGCAGGTCTGTGCAGGCTTGGTCATAGCAGGATTCAGGGCAGAAGAATCAAGGATCTTTCTTAGGCAAAACCTCAGATCATTATATGTGGGCAAATATAGACCAGTTCAATGTCTGGAGTTTTTCAGTATTTACACTGGGATGAGCAGGATCAACCATATTCACCTCACCATAGCTGTGACATGAAGCACACGGTGTAGTGCATTTGGTCCTCAAAGTTGAGTAAAGAGATGATTGCTCCCAGTTGAATAGTTTATAAAACCTGCATCCATTAATTAGAGTTTACTTCAATTCAATGCCTTGTAAAAAAGAATGACACCAAGCACCATGAGGTCCTGGTCTGTACTAGGAGGACTCTGGCACTAAATAACATCAATGGTAAATAACAGCAAGAGGTGTAAAGAAATGAGTGTCATGAGTGAACACTATGTGTAAGAGTTCTATGATAATTAGTGCCTAACAAATTTGTGTAAAGCATGTGGTAGGTGCTATTTAGATGTAGCATCTCTAGTAAAAACTCTGCTTTTAGATAGATTCTGCCTAATCCTGGGAAATATTCTTTTTTCTTATTCAAAGCTTTATGTGATTTGAAAGTGTTTCTTCTGGAGGAATGCAAAACTCTAGAACTCTTGGTTCAGAGATGATACCTGTTATTAGACCAACTACAAAATCACAAAAAAAATAAATCTTTTTCTGCAAGCTTTCAGGCACATGCATCCTTCCTCAGGGTCAGGGAAAATTAAAGATGGTAAAAAGTCCCCATAAGTAGGAAATAAACTTCATTTTTCGCAGGAAACTGAAGGTGGACGTCTGTTCCTCTGGGTTCCTCTGTGCTGGAGGATGCTCTTTCAGCCTCAAGCAGTGCGTGATGGGGCCTTTTTCATAAACAGTCTGAAACAAAAAAGTAAAGAAGAATGGGAGTAATTTATTTGAAACAATTGTTTTTGTAAATAGAAGGCCATAGCTCTTTGACAACAATTTTGTTGTGGCTCTTATAAGACATGGATAAACCCACTGCTGGTAGATCTCAGTTTTAAGTGGGAAGCTTCTACTATGACTATGTGTAATTGAAGTTTTACCATTATTTCACCTCTTCATGTACATACAGATATGTTTGTGAACCTAAAGTTGCAGGGTCACATGCCTGGACATAATCATTTCCAAGCATACATATTTTCACTTAAGTGCATTATAACTTTCCAGCCAATCCTACTCCTTTTTCTCACATCCTTTTTTCTTACTCTAAGAATAGCTGCACTAAAATTAATAGAGCTATTCAGAGTGCATGCAGACATTGCCTTTTTACGGTGGCACAAGTTGTGAGCAAACAGACATGCCTGCCCCTTGTTGTGCTCCATTTCCTCAAATATGTTTGCGTGACCAAACAGTTTTGATGCCTTAAGGGGAAGGACATCTGTTTGCTTATTTGCTTATTGTACACCCTGGAAATTCCCCCACAGGGGATTGCTAGGGCATGCATTTCATGCTGCTATGCCCTGACCCGACAGGGGGTTTCCAGGGTGTGAGTTTCATTACTTTGTCACTGATTTCAGTCAACATAGGACCAAGATCTTGGTCTTTAACTAGAATAAGTTATACTGTCATACAATAAGTTATACTAAAGAAATACTGTCCAAAATGTTACCATAGTAGCATGAGTGTGCTGGTGACAGATGGTGGGAGACAAGTTGATGGAAAAACAGTTCAGGATCTCACAGAGAATTGGAAAACTCCTTTTCTTTTATGGGCATCTTATTCATATACTTATAATCAGGAATCCTGGTTTTCTCTGATTTTAAAAAATCCCCAATTTTCAGTTAAAAAAATAACCCCAAATCCACATTTTTCTGTGATTTAAATGAAACACCACTAGTGTGTGTGTGTGTGTGTGTGTGTATTAGGCCTGTGCGAGTCGGCAGCGATCCAATCTGGCTTCGGATCTAGCCGCTTCAGATGGCTGTGATCTGATAAGGAGCTCCAGACCAGGTTTCCGCCTCTATCCGGCCGAAGTGGCTCCAAAGCTTCGGAGCCACCTCAGAGATCGGGCCACAGGGTATAATGGGGAATCAATGAAATATCTATAACTTAGTTGTTTTTTGTCTGATTTGGATGAAATTTGCAGGGGTGGTAGCCTCTGCTGAGAGCATGAAACTGCCAAGTTTCAAGAAGATCAGTGCAGCGGTTTGGGGGGAACTGTACCCTAAATTTTTGAAAGCCAAACTCATGTCATGGCTGTGTGTTATACCACAGACGAGGTCAAAACAGCAGGGCTGGTAGTTCTTACTGAGGCCACAAAGCCTGCCAAGTTTCAAGGAGATAGGTGCAGGGATTTGGGGGGAACTGCACCTCAAGCTGTGGACAAGCAAAACTCGTGCCATGGGTGACACTGCGTGTGTTAAGGCGCAACGGGGTGACAGCTGCAGGGATGGTGGCCCCTGCTGCGGCCATGATGCCTGCCAGCTGTGGAGGAGATCGGTGTGGGGGGGGGGTCCTGGGGCCCTGCACCCCTAGCTGCTGACAGACAAAACTCGTGCCAAGACTGTGTCTGTCTTGGGGTAGTTGACTGTCTGTACTGAGTCTTTCCTCTCCTTAGCCTGGTTTTGTAGGTGCTAATTGATGCTTGTTAAGTCGTTATGTAGTAGCTAGGTCCTGTGTATTGCGCTGGTCCTTGAGCAATCATGATTGATTGATCCGTAACTGGTAACACAGCAGCTTAGCAGCCAGGCCTGCAGCAGTGTCTCTCCTCCCCACCCCAAGACAGACACAGTCAGTCCCACAAGCACCCATGGCACGAGTTTTGCTTGTCCGCAGCCTGAGGGGCAGTTCCCCCCAAACCCCTGCACTGATCTTCTTGAGACTTGGCAGGCTTTGTGGCCTCAGTAAGAGCTACCACCTCTGGAGTTTTCAACCTGCTATGTTGTAATGCCTAGATGTGACATGAGTTTTGCTTTCAAGAATTTGGGGTGCCATTCCCCCCAAATCACACCAATCTTCTTGAAACTTGGCAGACTTTATTCTCTCTGCAGAATCTACCACTCCTGAAAATTTCATCCAAATTGGACAAAAAACAACAACGTTATAGATATTTTATTGTTTCCCCATTCTATCCTACGGCCGGATCTCCGAGGCAGCTCCGAAGCAGGTGCAAACCGCTCCGGGAAGCCGAACAAGGCCAGCGCTTTGACCCAGACGTGCTGCTTCGGACCCCAAAATGTCTGAAGTTTCTCTGGATCTGAATCTCTGTCCGAAGCCTCGCACAGCCCTAATATATATGTATGTGTGTATATATATGTATGTATGTATGTATGTTTGTGTGTGCGCGAATATGTATATATATTAGTGCTGTTTCATTTTATTTATGGAAAAAAGTGGATTTGGGGTTACTTTTTTTAACTGAAAATTGGGGATTTTTTTAAAATTGGAGAAAACCAGGATCCTTGCTTATAATAAAGCAGTTGGGCATGAACTGATAATGTTGTCATAGTGAAAACAGGAGATGTAAGTACTTAACCAAGACTCCCTGAGAAAATTCACCCTGGAAAAAGAAACATAGCTTCCTGACAGGGTGGACTGTAAGGAGCATTTGACTTTTTCATTCTGTTTCAAGGGTTGATTTATTTAAAGCAATCTGACTCAGAGGAAGTTTGAATTGGTTTTGGTCAGCTTGAACCCATGATAGTTTGACATCTTTGTAGACATTTCTACTGCCTTTTGATTTCCACAAAACTTAGCCAAACAGGTACAAGCTGCAGTTGGTCTACTGCCTAACATCCAGGATGGCATTGCCTGTGGTACTGTACCAAAGTCAAAAGTGAATTGGGGATTACTAGTGAGATGTCTGGCCTGAGAGATCAAAGAGGTGATCTTGTTAAAGAGTTAATATTTTTCAGTGTGAATCACTTTATTTTTATGTTTCAGGAAGAAGAAAGAAATTCTTGTGATTGATCCTTCAAGCAACCTGTACTATAGGTGGCTGAGCGTAATTGCTGCACCAGTGTTTTATAACTGGTATATACTAGTGTGCAGGTATGGGTTCATATGAAATAATTATTTTAGGTTTCAAAAATGGAATTTAAAGTGTATGATTTGGTTTCCCAACTTTGGGGTCCTTCTACCTTCCTGTGAAGTCTTGTTGGTGGCTCAGCACAGGGCCCTTTGTTTACATTTCAGCTATCTACTCATAAAGTGGCCTGTTGTTTTTTGTATCTCTGAATCTTTGACACACAGCAAACACGTTCAGCGCTGGGCCTGCAACGGCCTCTGTGTGCCATCTACTGGCTACAGTGCAGTGATGACACTAAACAGAAGTATCATTGTAGGCACTGTTACCCCTGTTGGATAAACTTTTTTTCCTGACTATCAGTAGTCATTATAAATGTCAGTAGGCACATTTGAGGTGGCAGGAAAGAACTGAGAGTGGGCACAGAGATGTCATTCAACATTTAAATGAGGAATTTCTACAGGGCTACAGGGCTTTTCCTCCAAGGACCAGAAGATATTATTGGAGTGTCTGGATTTTTATTTTTACATGTGAAATGAGCAATTAGCATTAATGTCAAGTAAGAGCTAAGCATGCTGCTTCGCCTGTGGCATGGGGAGACAGTGGGGATGGTTTGCCCTGGGCCTCTCAGAGGCAAGCCTTCTTTCTTGAATCTCATTTAATTTTTGCCCACACATCCTTGTAGTTATCCACCCGTGGCTGTGAGCTTGAGGATCTGTCCTGTGAAAACGGAGGCAGAGTAAAATGAGGGGAGGGTCACAAGGGAGGAAAATAGCATGCATGTGTATGCATGTAGTTGTGAAATTTGCCATGGTATATCAACTTTAGCTTCCAAAAGAACCTATTTAAAATTATTCCTTTGAAATTCACAGAAAAGATGCTAGTGTGTATTCATTGCTCAAAATATGCTCACTAACAGCAATAGGTGCTGGCTGCTTAATCTGGGAGCTCTTCTTTTCTTTGTGGGTATATACATGTATCAGTTGCATTGTATCAAATTGTACGCATTGTACAGTTTTACAATATACTGTAACAGCTGATCCCAAACAGCATCTCTCTCTTTCCCCTTTTAAAGCAGTTAATTGAAGCCTTAAGCACAGCTTTATATGAATTAAAGCATTTGTTTTAGAGAGTACTTTGTCAGTCTCAAACAGCATGTGATGAGGCCTGTGCCTTTCACAACATGTTAAAGGTCTTTGAAATGAGAAAAGAAAGAGAAGAGAGGGAGTGATTTATCTGAGACATCAGCTTACCCAAAGGGAATTAAATCTTTTATGCCTTTGTGTTTGTTTAGAGCCTGTTTTGATGAGCTACAAATGGACCATATTAAGTTATGGCTGCTCTTAGACTACTGCTCTGATATGGTATATGTTTTTGACACACTCATCAGATTCAGGACAGGTAAGTTCTCGTGTGCTCTTACATTGTTTTCAAAGATAGCATATACCTGTAAACACAGGAATGTGGGAACTGCCCCACTGGACCTCAACAATGATTCATCCAGTTTAGTATCCTGTCTGCAACAGAATCCAGAATTGAGGAAAGTGCAAGAAACCTGGCATATAGCTATGGAATAGTATGCATTTACGAAAAGTTTTCTGACCCCCCATCAGTTTAAAGATTTGCTTATAAACCCTGATGTATCAGGACTTATATAATAGCTTCCAGATGTTAATTCCGTCACCCCCTCTGAAACCTAGATTTTGTACAATACTCAGCATTTCCCAGTTCTCTGTCATTAGCAAAATCCCACTTAGGCCATTAGCTGGTTCTCCCCACTGTCAGATCTCTCCTGAAATCACACTTCTCCTGGGACTCTTCCTGCCACACATACAGCTTACACAGGAGAGTGGAATTGGAGGTAAGACTAAGGGCTGGTGAGCCCTTTGTTTTTAGATCACCCTGTGCCCTGCAGACCAGGGTTCACTCCCACTTGCTAGGACTCCATTGGGGCAGGTTCTGTGTCCCCTTCCTAAAATTTAGTCCACACTGGTGCCATGACATACAGTGATATGACTCCAGATACACACCAGTGTCCAGGGTACAATTGGCATTAGGAAGTCTTTGCAATGTATGAGGCCCTGTGTAATCCAGAGTGCATAGTGACACACTGAAATAAACTGATTGGGATAGCAAAGGCCATTTGTTTTCTCACAAGAATCAGAGTAAAGGGAGAATTTGCCAATAACCCTTAGTCCGCGCTAAGGTAGGAATGTATCTGGGCTGACCAATGTGATTCAGTAGACTAATTCATCCATCCCAGGGTATTTTTAGGCATCAAAGTAAGACATGGCATTTATGTCCTGGACATCTACTCAGAACCCCTCAGACGTTGGCACAGAGAATACTGAATAAAACCAGGATGTCTTGATTAGTCCTGTTTCTCTGTACTTTGTGATCAAGGACTGATTTTTTAATTCCTTCAAGGACCCAAAGGAATTTTGGGTGGGTTTCACCTCTGGTTCTACTTTAATCTAGTTCAGGGTGGTCAAAATATGGCCCACAGGCCAGATCCATGGGATTTTGTCTGGCTTGCAGCAGGTCCCTTGATCATGGCCAGCCCATGCCAGGTATGACCAACTAGACTGGGATGGGCAATTATTTGGACCCAGGGGTCACATAGGGAGTTTTGCTGAGCTGTCATGGGCCAGGAAAGCACGCCCGCTCCCCACACAACCGCTCACCAAAACTCCCAGTGTGGAATGGGGCTACCAACCATTGTACATGACAAAGGAGAGCATATCCTAGGGAAAGCATGGCCAGGAGCCTTCCCCTACATGTTTCCCAGTGGCACTTTCCTCTACTGCTAGCTTGGTAAAAATCTGATGTCCAGGATTTTTCTTCCTTGTGGCAAATGAGGAGGCCTTGCTGTGGTAGTATTGAAGTGATGTTGTAACTATGATAGTCTAGGAAATATGGAAGAAGCAAGAGTTTTTGTGGATGATTTCTTTTATTTGATCAACTGCATGGTTGGGATAGATTTAGACAAGCTTTCAGGTATCACCCTGGGAGAGAAGCGAACACGGCAGAGCTAAACAGCAGATGGAACAAGGGCTTGTTCAAGACTCTATATGTAAGTAAAACAAGATATAAGAAAAATTATCAGGTAGCTAACAGACAAGAGAGATGTAGATAGGCCTTGTTGCACCCTATCCTATGGGAGAGTTATTTACTCTGCTGCAACACATGTGCAGACACTGATGAGACTGGCTGGGGCACAAGGTGCTTCAGTGTGGGGCAGCTGTCTGCCAGCTAGCCCTGCACTAGAGCACCCTTGTGCCCTAGCCACCCACTTCACAGCACATTGAGCCAGGTGAGAGCACGTTGGCCCTCGGGGCCCCTGCCAGCTAGGGCTGCTCCAACCTGGCTCAGTGTGCTGCAGTCCTGGGTGTACGTGTAAATGCAGCAATGTGCACCAGAGTTTATTTGTTCACATTAATTGCACATATACATGTGTCCAGGGTGAAGTTAAATGTTACACTTAGTCCATATTAGATCTGAGAAATGTTAAATAGTGTTAAAGTTGGAATGTGTTGTGTGCAGTCGCAGAATATGGGTTAATACTGTTTCTTGCCTGCATAGCTTTGACTTGCAGGGGCATGGCTAGGAGTCAAGGCAGCTGGTGAAGGGGCTGGGGGAGACTGGGAATGGTGCATCCTGTGATGCTGGAAGACTGCAAATTGATAGTTTTATCTCCATGGAACAGACTGAAGTTACCATGACATGAGCTAGGTAGCATAGCCCAGAGTTAACCCTCATCTGAAGTGATGTAACTTTGAGACAGTTAGAGGGGACTTAGAACATGCTAACAAGCTTTAATGTGTGGATGCTCATATTTTAAATGCCCCTAGTACAATCTAAATGTAAAGTGTAACTTCACCCTAGCAAAGTGGCTGATATGCTTTACTTGGTCTCTTTCAAATGACGTGCTGCAGGATGTTGTTCATGTGGGCAGGGTTTTCTGAGTCCTTAACTGACTCCAAAATCCCTTAAGGCTGATGCCCATAATGGAGCTCAAAGGGAGGGGGAGCCAGTGGATATCTGTCACAAATAGATGTAGGGGGATAACTTCTCTGTCTTTAGCATCCTGTCCACACAACCTTTTTTAATGTGAACTTCAACTCTTCTTGAAGTGTTCCACCAAACCACATAGATTTTTTCAACAGAGCCTAGAGCTGGTTCACCAGTTGGAGCATACATTAGTCCCTTCATCCGTAGGAACTCTAGACAGTTGGCCAGTTTGGCAAAACACCTGTATTGGGAAAACACCTGTGACTTCAGAGGCAATGGCATAAAAGGAAAGCCTCAAAATTCTGGATCCATAACCAGCGCTCTTTTTACAGCTGACATATAAAACTATTCTCATCCTCTCAAAGAGTGTTGAAAGGGAGGGTGGGAAAATCAACAGTGCCGTCCTTGCTTTTTGGGGCAATCCTCGGAAATCAGGGAAGGATAGGGAGGCAGAGGCCTGATATCTCCTTAAAAAAACAGGAATTAGGAGTTTGAGCTTTTCCTAGGTGCCCAGCTCTTTGCATAATATGTGTGAGCCATAGAAACCCCTGCCAACCAAATGTAAGTGCCATGTGCTGGTGTCAGTTTAAGGGTCTCTCTCTCTCCCCTTTTTTTAGCTGTTAAAGTGGCAATTTTGATGATTCTACTTCCCTTGTGGTGTGGGTGCATGAGTCCATCCATAGACTAAGTATTTGCAATAAGCCTGTTTTAAACTTTCTGTGGAGCAGGAATCAAAGGAGGATGCCCTGCAACATCTCCATTTCCACCACCCCCAGCTCTACCCCTGCCTGGTCTGCATCTAAGTTATAAAAATGTAGCTGCCCAAAACCCCATTTTAGATGGAGAAGGATGGGGGGGGGGGCGGTGAGTGGGTCTCTCTCCTACAGTTAGTTGCATGGCTAAGAGCTAATGCAGGGAGCAGTAGGCCTAGGTTCTAGGCCTTTTGACCCAGGTGGGCTCTAAACCTGTCCCTCTCTGACTTCCTAGCCCACTGCTCCAGTTACGATACCACAGGTTAGGCATATCCAGACCCCTCTCTAGTACTCCTTTGCAAAGCAAGAGAGGGAGATCTTTGGAGCCAAGAGGACAAAGACAAGCTAGAAGGTGTGCAGCTCAGAGAAATGACTGCTGCTTTAGAAAGGTGAGGGCCCTGGGTTCTAGTTTCTCAGCTGGGTGGAAATTTCCTCACTGTCTGGCTCCTTGCTCATTTTATATGATGGAGGGGCAGCGTCTCAGCTGCAAGACTAAACCCTAACAACTTTGGTGCTATGATAAGGGAGGGTCCCCTTTCTCCTTCCTCTGGCTTTCTTTTGGCTTTATATGCACATCACCACCTGTGTTTCCAGCTAGTGTGTAGCCCTGCTGAGCATGCTAAGTCTGTGTGCTCATGCTTATATAACCACAGCATGAAGGCAGGGCCAAAAAACACCCAGGTGTGTGACCAGGAAATTGTCATTTAGGCACACAAGTGCTTTCTCCTCCCTTTATATAGCCCTATATATATATAATGTGGGTAGAGTGTAGGGTAGTTCCTTGGCTACGTGCGTGCAAGGCTGTAGCCTAGAACAGAGGCATAACAACCAGGGTCTGCACCCTGGGCTGGCAGCAGCAGTGTTTGCTCTTCTTGAGCCCCCTCTAAGCAACTGCCTGGAGCTGGAGCCCTGATCGCCCACCTCTCATTGCACTACTGGTCTAGAGAGCATCCCTTAAAGGAGCAGGGCATTCCTTCTCATCACTATAAATGTTGAGGCCTCTGTCTAAATCCTACTAATATCTTGGCAACAGTGACTGATGCTGACTTGTGGCCTTACATTCTGCAAGCTATTTACGTAGTATGAAATGGAAAGACAGCACCAGTTTGACGTCAAGACTGCTGTGACTGCCTTTGTTCAGAATTTCAGTCCTTCAGCAGATTGGCATGGCAATTCCAATATTATTTTGTGTGGCATTAGCTATTGTAAGCCAAGCAAATGACATCAGTAAAACAGTGACCACGGTCGCAAGAGGGAGGTGGGAGGTGGAGTGCGGGGGGAACTGCCATTGCCTTGGGAACCATTACATTGCTAGTTAGCCTCATTATCATTTAAGCTTACACTGATTTGTTACCCATGTTACTTTCTGTAGTTATCCAAGGTCTTAAAGATTTAGATTCATTTTGGCTCTACAACAGAAAGAGAGAAAAGATACTCATAACACTTACCTTCTGTAGCTGAAACCTCTGCCAGAAGGGGAATGAAAGTAGACACACTTTAACAATAGGGGAAAAGGTGGGAGGTCATTGGCAGTGTACAGGTGATAGAAATGCAGTCTTAGACTTTCTGTAGGGCTATCCTGATTGCGACTGGATGGCTGTTAAAATGCTGACGCGACAGTCCTGGGTTGGGGCTGCGGAAAAGCCATTGTGATTTACTTGGCTGCTTTGCCGCAGGCATCTGCTGATGTTGCTGTGATGCAGTGGAACGTGGCAGTGTTCTCTTAGTAAGCGCTGACATTTGGAAAGGCCGCTCAGAGCACAGGGGGAACTTACATTACAAAGTGCTGGAATGGTTGCTTAAAAGTGCAGTACCAAGGCAAGGCTGATCTTGAGGACTGAACGTGAGGCTGAGAGCCAAGAACTGATGAATTCTAATTTTGGCTCCACCACTGACAGGCTGTGGAGTCTTGAGCAAGCCTGTCTCTCTTAATTCAGCAGTCTGTACGATGAGGAAAATAATGCCTAACCACTCACCCCTGGCAGACACTGGGATTATTAGTCAGTCAACTCCTGTACAATCCTCTGAATATACACAATGTGCTATAAGCACTGAATACTGGTGCAAAAACGTTGATGTCTAGCAGACTGAAACTGATTTTCTCACCCTTAACGTGCCATTAAGCAGTGAAATGTGATTTTAATCTTTCAAACAAAGCCTCATGCTCAGAATGCAAAAGATACTGATGATAACAACCACAGAATATTTCCTTCTAGTTCAGGCAGCAGAACTGTGGCTTTTGAATGCAAGGAGTGCCAATTCACCTCCGTGGAGTAAGCACTCACTGCTGTTGACTAAAACCCTAACAAACAGGTTTTGCTTCTGCCTTGAAGGGACTGTATAAATGCTTCCATTTGCACTTCTAATATATAGTACTCTAGCTCACCAGCCTTGCTTTTAGCCACCTGCCTAAAGGATGACCTTGCGGTTGGTACCCCAGGACTTCCATAGTCTGCTCTTCTGGGGTGTTCTGCCAACCTGCAGACTGGCAGCCTGGGATTTTCATTCTCCTGGGCCAGATGGCTCTATAACTGAAGGAGCCAGCTGATATGGAAGTCAGACAGCCCTGGAAATCTTAGCCTCTACCAAGAGATATGAACCGACTGCCCAGAGGAGTTTTCCATCTATTGACTCCTCTGTGAAATCCTATAAAATATGAACTTTCAGTTCTACCCAGGAGAACTTTTACAATCTTTTCTCCAATGCCTGATGAAGGGTGTTTGTGCCTGAAAGCTTGCAATTAAAGAATTTTTTTTGCAAAAATCTTGTTGGGCTAATAAAAGATATCATCCCTACTATGAGTCCTGATTGCCTTTTCCTTTAGACCAATACGGCTACAACCTGGATACTAGGGCTGTGCAGAACGGCACCATTCCGTTTCAACTTGCCTTTCAAGGTTTCAACAGAACGGCGTTTCATTTTGAATTTTCTTTTCGATTCGAGATCACTGTTCCATTTTGTGTTGTTGAAATAGTGACGCTGTTTCGACATTGTGCCCATAGGCTATAGTGGGGAAGCTTGAAACAGCCTTTCTCATCTTGCAGGCAGATCAGGGGCCCGCAACCCCAGGAGGGCTGCGGGGGCTGTGCCAGTCCTCCTGTGGTTGCGGCCCCCTGATCTGCCTACCAGATGAGGGAGGGAAGCTGGGTACTGCCGCCTGGGACTGGCAACCTGGAGAAAGGAACTGAGCCTGATCACTCAGTTCCCCTCACCAGCGCTGCGACCGGGGTGGGGAAGGGAACTCAGACCAGCTGAGCTGAGTTCCCCTCCCCAGCACTAGGATTGGGCTGGGGAAGGGAACTGAGCTCATCTGGGCTGAGTTCCCTTCCCCAGCCTGATTGATCAGCGCGCAGGGGAGGGGAACTGAACGATCAGGTTCAGTTCCCTTCCCCAGCCGGATCACAGCACTGGGGAGGGGAAATGAGCCTGGGCTCAGTTCCCTTCTCCTGCACTGTGATGGGGTTCCTGCAGCTCGGCTGCAGGAGGCGGGGGAGCACAGCCCTGGTTCTCCCCTGTCTCCCACCACCTGGTTCCTGGCTGCTTTGAAACTCGAAACATTTTGAAAGTTTTGAAATGCTTTGACTGGCCTCATTTTGTTTCCAGGCTGTTTCAAAGCCTTTGGTTTCATTTCAATATCGCTGTTCCGAGCTCGAAATGAGTCAAAACAATGTTGAAACGAAACAGCCAGCGAAATTTTGCACAGCCCTACTGGATACCTATCTCTTGGTACAGCTTTCAGAGTCTAACATCCCAACTCTGTAGCTCAAGCTGATGTTCTCAGGGCTTCTGGACTCCCTATCAGGGATCTTCATAGTTTCATAGTTGGTAGGGTCGGAAGGGACCTAAGTAGATCATCCAGTCTGACCCCCTGCCGTGGGCAGGAAAGAGTGCTGGGGTCAAACGAGGGTTCCAGACTCCTTTTGAAGACCCCCAGGGTACAAGCCAGCATCACTTCCCTTGGAAGTTGATTCCAGATCCTAGCCACCCTGTGAAGTAGTGCCTCCTGATATCTAACCTGAATCTACTCTTAGTCAACTTATGACTGTTATTCCTTGTTACTCCCAGTAGTGGTCGGGGGAACAGGGACTCTCCCATAGCCTGCTGGTCTCGAGTGGCCCTCCTCTGGACCCTCTCGATGCTGTCCACATCTCTCCTAAAGTGCGGCACCCAGAACTGGACACAGTACTCTAACTGTGGCCTGACCAATGTCACAGAGGAGGAGGATCACCTCCTTGGACCTGCTTGTGATGCATCTGTGGATTCATGACAACGTGCGGTTAGCCTTCCTGACCGCTTCCCTACATTGGCGGTCCATGTTCATTTTGGAATCAATAATGACACCAAGATCCTTTTCTGCCTCTGTGCTGATGAGAAGGGAGTTCCCCAGCCTGTAGGTGTGCTGCTGGTTCTTCCTCTCAAGGTGCAATACCTTGCATTTGTCAGTATTGAAGCCCATCCTGTTCTCATCCACCCACCTCTGTAACCTGTCTAGATCTAGTTCCAGCCCGTCCCTCTCCTTCAGCTTGCCCACTTCTCCCCACATCTTAGTGTTATCTGTGAGTTTGAACAAGGTGCTTTTCACCCCCTCGTCCAAATCGTTGATGAAGATGTGCAGAGCATTATTGCTCTTTGACATACAGCGCCACACCCCCACTTTTCCTCCCTCTTCTATCCCTCCTGTACAGCCTATAGCCTTTGATGTTTACTGCCCAGTCATGTGTTGAGTCCCACCAAGTTTCAGTGAGCCCCACTATGTCTGGGTTTGTGTTAGCTAGCAGGAGGGCAAGTTCCTTCTGCTTGTTCCCCATACTACGAGCATTAGTGTAGAGGCATTTAAGGCCTCCTGGAGGTGTATTCAAGGCCTCCTGGAGGTACATTTAAGGCCTCTTGTAGCCTGGAAGTGCTGAAATAGTCTTTTAGGTGTTGTGACTCAAAGGCAGCCCTGTGATAGAGAGTCCCCTGGTGCTGGGAATCCCACAACTCCCAGAGTCACTGCCCCATGTTTCCTATGTTAGTGCATTCTCCATGGCAGGGCTCCCCTGAAACCATAAATCAAGGAAGAAATGGACTCTCTCACTCTAAGACAGTACACACTGCAGGGCTGCAATGAAGCTAGGGACCCTGGGAGTCCTCCTTTTCTGCTATTTTGTGGTGGGTGGCAGCGACATTGACAAGAGTCATCTCAATTTCATTCAGCTGCCACTAGGCATCTTCAATAGGGTATTTTGTCTTGGAAGCCCCATTCTTCAGCGTTTCCAGAAGCAATGCTGTGGGATTTCAGTTCAGTGAAACAAAAATAGAATTTGTATTTATACCAATTCAGGATGAAGATCTTTTCCAAAGAATAATGATTCCAGAGATAAAATTCAGTTTTTCAACCAATTCCAGACTGAAGCAATTTTTTTTTAGGCTCATAGGACTATTACACCCAATTAGGATATTGTCACATGCACTGCCTCAGGAACTGCCACACAGAAAATGTGTTGTCATAGCAGTAGGTTTCTCTGCCTGCAGGGGCCAAGCGGTAGACACAGGGATGTGCATTCCTCTTGAAATTCTATAGTAAGCACCACTCAAGTTTTAATGACATTAATTACATGCTGTTCCCTTTGAAACATTTTTTAAATCTAGGACTTTCAGAGATGACAAACAGCACTGCAGCTGCACTGCTCAGAACTCCTTTTAATATTGGAATAGACTCGGCTTTTCAGATCCCCTTCTTTCCCAGTACACATGTGAATAAAGTTCCCAATATGCAGCTGCATTAATTTTACAGCCTGAGATAGGCCAAAGGCTCACAGTATTGTAGATTACTTAAAATTCCTTGCTTAAAGTCTTTTGAATGGAGAAATATCAGCATCTATAAATAGCAATCACTACCAAATGTCTTGATCAAAGATGAAGCAAAAACGAAGAAACCCATAAAAGAAATGGAACATTACATAGTCTTTTCAAATGTGTATTGGTATATTTGCAAAATACTGGCATTTCAAGAAGGCAATCAAAATAAGATTATTTTCAAAAGTCATTTTACTGATTATGTCTAAATAATGATGTCTGGTTGGGTAGTTGGGTATTTGGAGGAAAAGGATTTAACAACTGTTTTTAAAATGACTAGTGTTTACACAATCAATAGTCCCATTGTGGGGTATTTCATTCAGGGCACATGGAAAGTAACAAAAATCTTATCTATTGGCTATTCTTCTACTTCTGATTATTATTATTAAAACTATCTTGTATTAGCCACGTACATATACCTATTAAATAAATGAGCTGTAGGGCCAAAATCAAATAGGAAGAGACACAATTCAAAACATGCATTATACTATTTTAACAGGATGGTCTCTAGTGCAAGCTTTAACTCCGGTGCTTATGGCTTTTTATTTTTAGCAACTGCTTTTCAATGCAAAATCAAGATGTATATTGGAAATGTTATTGGATACCTCAAAGGACCAATACGATTTTTTACCCAGTGACATGTCTCTGGAGAGAGGGGGAAAGTCTGTTTTGAACATTGTTTTTCCCTTTTGCAATCTGGGCCTCATTTCAACCTCTCTCATTCTTCAAAGAAAGCTCAGTTTTTTTCCAGTGTTTATTCCTGGTAGAAAATACTACGCTAGTCATTGCAGTAGTCTATTTGGCACTGGTAGTACAGAGTGCTACCATAATAAGCCTAGCTAGATCTTAGGTAGCATTTTGCAGCAGTAGATCTCAAAGCACTTTATATAAGAGACAGGGGCCATGTCTATACATGTGCTTTACTACAGAGTAGACTAATTAACTTCAGAGTAAAGTGTCACCGTCTACATGTATGATGATATTAGGCTGCAGTAAAATAATTTATGCTGGCATAAGATGGTACTGTTGGGGACAGTACTATTTTACACCAGGGTAATTTACTGTGATTAATAAATGCATGTGTGGACACTGACCATGGGCATAAATTGCACATGGCCAGCCCAGCCAGCCAGGGCCCAGACTCCTGCTTGCTGCATAGCCACATGGTTTCACACTTTCAGCACTTTTGTGCCCCATCCAGCCCCTCTGCCACTTGCCGACACCACCTGGAGCCTGGGGCTGAACCCCCATTTCCCCCGCCAGCCTAGGTCTTTTCTGCCTCGGCTCAAATTGTTGCTATCCCAGGCACATGTGTAGATGCTGCACCTGAGAGTAGTTTACTCCATCTCAAACTGCTTTGGAGTTTATTGCTTCACATTAATTTCATGTGTAGATGTACTCAGAGAGGAATGAAGTAAATTGCACAAGGCAACCCAGTAGACTAGTAATGGGACCAAAAATAACACTCAGGTCTCCTGAGTCCTAGTCCCATGCTCTAAACTTTTGCCTCCCCCAAATAGGAGCCTTAGTTAATTTTCATTAACATTTTATTTAAAAGCTCATATAAAGCCATCATCAATGTGATACTAATTGCCAACACAAAGTCCACCTTGCATAAACTTTAATGAAGCAAATTCAATCATTTCCATTATTTAAACCCCTTGTTCATTTTGGGCCAATTTTGCATGCTCAAAGTCTGCCCAGAAATCACCTTGCAGAATATTTTTAGCAAAATCCCTTAGGCTGTTTTTAAACAAACAACCAAACAAACAAGTTATATTTTTGAACAAGGCAACAGCAAGCTAGTTGATATCCACAGCATCCCACCCATTTGAAGACATCCCTGAATATTCTCCCTTCCCAGGCTAACTAACTGCTGCTGCGACAATGTATATGAGACAGAAGGACTCTAAATGTCTTCCTGAAACATGAACAAAGAAAATCATCTCCCACCAAAAGAATTTAACTGCTGCTGGTTTAACATTAGGTGCAAGCAGAAAATACCATGGATAAGAAAAATAACACCTTTGTATCTCACTGCAACTTTTCTTGCATTCCATTATATGCTGCTTATTCTGAGAATTTAGTTTAAAATATTAAGGCTCTGAATCTCTAGACAGCACACACCTATGGGTGTCTGTAGATGTGCAGGGAGGCTGCTCTGACACAGTTTAATTAAAGTGTGTCCTAGTGGACTCAATCAAGTCTGCTGGACTGTGCTACTTAGCACACCTCCAGTAGCCTCCGCATCTCATATATCAGCATCCCCATGCTTCAAAACACTGATGGCATTGGCAGTCCAGGTGGAGGCAGTGGGCCAACCCCCTAGACTCTCTTTGGAGGACAAAGGCCTTGTATTGTAAGCTCTTGTAGAAAGGCCTGTCTTTACCATTTTGGTCTGATAAGAAGTTCATCCAAATTTTATTTTAAAGTTCAGTTTTAAGAAAAAACAGCTTTAACCTCAAACTTTAAGTCAATAATTACAGATAAAGTCCTTAAACTGCCTTTGTCTTTAACATAATCCCGCAGGAGAATCAAATAAGCAAAGCTTATCCCAAAGGTTTAGATGCATTAAAATACTAAATTTAGCATTAAAATACTAAATTAAGAATTTGGTATTTTTATTGCATGCACAAAAATACCTCAAGTACAAAAGTCACGGTCCTAATACCCAGTACCTGATTATAGGTTGACCCTGCGTACAAGCTGAGTACATTTTTTAGGGTTGTTTTGAGGGGAAGAAAAGTGAACTTATAATCAAAACAACATGGTATAATGCAATAGTTAGCACAGTAAGGCTCCAATCTTGCTTGAGGCCTGTATGATCTAATACTATTTATTAGAAACCTTGTAAAATACCTTTCATGAAACACAACAGTAGTCTATGGAAAATGCATTCAATCTCCACATGTTTTCACTATAAGTTTTAAAGGCAATATTGTTTTCAGTTTTGGCCAGCAAATAAGAGTTATTCAAATATAAATGGCATAGTGTTGCTGATTATTGACTTGTGGCCCATCCTCTTATTTTAACAGGTTTTTTTTTAATCTTTTAAGGCTTCCTTGAACAAGGCTTACTAGTTCGGGATGAAAAGAAGTTGAGAGAACGGTATACGTCAACTGTACAGTTCAAACTAGATATGCTGTCGCTTGTACCAACAGACCTGGCCTATTTCAAATTTGGTTTGAATTACCCTGAACTGAGGTTTAACCGCCTGCTGAGGTTTTCCAGGCTATTTGAGTTTTTTGACCGCACAGAAACCAGGACAAATTACCCAAATATATTTCGGATTGGAAATCTTGTCTTATACATTCTCATAATTATCCACTGGAATGCCTGTATATATTTTGCGATATCAAAGATGATTGGGTTTGGAACCGACTCCTGGGTCTACCCCAATGTATCCCATCCAGAGTATGGCCGTCTATCCAGAAAGTACATTTACAGTTTGTATTGGTCAACACTGACACTGACAACCATTGGAGAGACCCCTCCTCCAGTGAAGGATGAAGAATTTTTGTTTGTGGTCATTGACTTCTTGGTGGGTGTGCTCATCTTTGCTACCATTGTTGGTAATGTAGGCTCTATGATTTCCAATATGAATGCTTCCAGGGCAGAGTTCCAGGCCAAAATTGATTCCATAAAACAGTATATGCATTTTCGCAAAGTGAGCAAGGATTTAGAGGGCAGAGTGATTAAGTGGTTTGATTACCTCTGGACCAACAAAAAAACAGTGGATGAGAAGGAGGTTCTTAAAAACCTGCCTGACAAGCTGAAGGCTGAAATTGCCATCAACGTCCATTTGGACACACTCAAGAAAGTGCGTATATTCCAAGATTGTGAAGCTGGTCTTCTGGTTGAGCTAGTGCTGAAGCTGAGACCCACAGTCTTTAGTCCTGGAGACTATATTTGCAAAAAGGGAGACATTGGGAGAGAAATGTACATCATTAAAGAAGGGAAGTTGGCTGTAGTGGCAGATGATGGTGTAACACAGTTTGTGGTCCTAAGTGATGGTAGCTACTTTGGAGAAATTAGCATCCTAAATATCAAAGGTAGCAAATCTGGTAACAGGAGGACAGCCAACATCAGGAGCATTGGCTATTCAGATCTGTTTTGTTTGTCTAAAGATGATCTGATGGAAGCCCTCACTGAATATCCCGATGCCAAAAAGGCATTAGAAGAAAAAGGACGGCAAATTCTGATGAAGGACAATTTAATAGATGAGGAAGCAGCAAAAGCAGGTGCTGACCCTAAAGACTTGGAAGAAAAGGTGGAAAGACTTGAAACTGCTCTAGATAATCTACAGACGAGGTTTGCTAGGCTCCTGGCAGAATACAACTCGAGCCAACAGAAAGTTAAACAGAGACTCAATGAAGTAGAGAGCACTGTGAAGAAATATGGAACTAGTCCTTTATGTGATGCAGAAGGGGAAGCCGCAAAGTCAGAAGAGGAGCAAAATAAATAAGTTTGTTTGTATTTCTTCTGTTAATATAGAATATTGCAACACATAAAAGCCATAAACATATATAACTGTGTGTGCGTGCATGTGAGAACACACACAATTATTTTTATATGAACACCAAAATATTTTTTTTTTTTAGAGTTTTTAACTAAAGTTATATTTTAATGTAAATAGAAAGTTACTTTTCCATTGTTTTTTAGAAGGTGGCTTTGTATTGTCACTTGGGTATACTTTTGTACTTCTCACAGATTTCTTACAAGTCATACTTAGACTGTCTTGACTGTGCTGTCTGCAGGTCTTGAAACGTTTAATTTTGTTCCTCTCTTCCCACGCAGTTTCTGTAAAGCGGGAATTATATGTAAAATCATAGTGGACGTGACCAAAAGAGGAGAAAGTCATGTATTGGTACCTAACTTTTCTGTTTGCACATCCAATAGCATATGGTAGGACCTTACTACGTAAATGTAATGAGTCCAGACTACCCAAAATCTATATTCTTTCACAGCAATGCACTCTGTCCATGTTAAGGAACTTGGCTAACAACAAGAAAGTAGAAGGCAGGGTAGATTTGCACCTTATAGACTAAGTAAAGGAGAGAGAGAGAGCATGCACACACAAGCTTTTGTGAGCTTTCACAGTATCCAGCTTGCCAACCCTAATATAGACATTATTGACAATATTTACACACACACACACACACACACACACACACACACACACACGTATATACACACAAACAAACTTTGGTTAGTCTATAACGTGCAAATCCACCCTGCCTTATGCTTAACCTGTCAGAGTTAACTACATTTCTAATAATGGGAAAGACCTACCTGGTATATACAGCCTGTTACATTGTGTATGAGATGTTCACATACTTAGATGGTACAGACAGACTATTTCCTACTACACTGGACATTGGTAAGTCCGATAACACAGCCACAGGTGTTTGATGGGTTCTCAGCTCAGTCCTGCAGCTGCTTCACTGTTTGGCTATGTTTGTGAGGCTGCATTAATTCTTTCCAGTCCCTTCCATGCTGAAAATATCCCTACTGAAAAAGAACCTGGGAGGGCCACCACTGGTTGAGGGAATCCCAGCAATATGACTATTAAAACTGAGCAGAGACCCCAAGGGCCTCCATGCATGGGCCCCTAACCTGCTAGCCAGCCTTTAGGATCACTGCTAGTTCTGATGGTAGAAATATTTGTGTTTATTTTGCCTGGGGCCATCCCGATGAAATCATTTGGGGCATGTTCTGGAAGGGGATCCTCACAGGCTTTATTTTCTCTCAGATCCTCACCTGCAGGGAATTCTGGAGTGCAAAGTGATCCAGGGCCCTGCAAGGAGGTCTTTCCTGATATTCATCCTAATTTTCCATTGGCTTGATTTCAGTTTATTATTACTACTCATTACTCTTATGTGCCAGCCCACACAATTCCTCTTTTAGCGCCTTCAAATATTCAAAGATTATTATCGTGTCTCTGCTTATGCTTTCCTTAGACAAAACCAAGAAAAGAATATTATTAACGTCTCAACAAGTCAACTCCTGTAGGTCTCAAATAGTCTTACTAGCTCTCAAAACATGCTGTAGATGGTCAGTAGTTTTCTGGCAATAGCTAGCCTTGAATCCAATACAACACTCCAGATGCAATCATCACCAGCATCACATTCAGGGCAAAAAATATATTGAGTATTTTTACTGCCACATCACACTGTGACCTCTTGTCTAGCATCTTATGCCATAATCTCATTCGCCTGCTTTGAGCCTTATTACCTTACCTCTTTTTGGGTGTTTGTCTTTCCTGTTGGGTATGTTTTTTGTATTCCCCAGGTAACAGGCTAAGCCTGGTTACTGAGAGTAGAGCTAGGTAGTAGAGTTAAAGCTGCAGAGCCCCAGATAATGGCAACTAACTAGCAAATATCCTTTTTTTGTCTGATAAAAAAAAATCCCCAATTTTGGAATTTAAAAAAGTAACCCAAAAGCCACATTTTTCTGTTATCAAAATGAAACACCACTATATCTATATCTATAGATCTATATCTATAGATATAGTGGTGTGTTTTAGATAGATAGATAGATATCTATGAATATATATATGTATCTATGAATATATCTAGCTATCTATATCTATAGATAGATATATAGATATCTATATCTATATATTATCTATATATAGTGGTGTTTCATTTTGATCACGGAAAAGTTTGGATTTTGGGTTACTTGTTTATTCTGAAAATTGGGGTTTTGTAATCAGAGAAAATTAGGTAATGGCCTGCTGCAGCACCCTCTGCTCAGAAGGAGGGAGAGCCAGGAGCTATATAACCCCACATCCATGGCAGAGGGAAATCTGATCTGGGCAGAGCAGGAGGAAGGAGCTTGCTGGGAGCAGTGTAGGGAACTGGAGACTGACATTGTCTGTGCTAGCTGAAGGAACTCCCTGTACTGAATGGGGAAGCAATATAGGAGACTGGGAACTGTGATTAGGCCCAGGAGGGCCCAAGCTGGGAGAAACCAGAAGAACTAAATAGAAGGCTGGGGAGAGCTTATAGAAAGGCACCCCAGCTGCACATTTTATATGTTTTTGGCTTCATGTTTGCTGTTTAGGCTGTAAGGTATTGGAGTGGCTGAAGGGGAGGAGAGGAGGCCATGTGACCTGAGATCCAGCTGTCAGAGCCTGAAAGGCTGTGCAGGACAGGGCACCCAAGATGATCATTCTGGTTCTTTGGAGACAGCTTCCTAGTGTAATAGCAACAGCCAAGAGGAACACAGGGTGGTACCTGGAGTGAGACCAGAGTGATAGGGATGGGATTAGAGTTGCACAAGAAGGTGCCACTCCTGCTGCTAACTCTGGATCCTGTTATATCCTCATCCCAGGATGTGTTGATTGTACTTTCCTATGCCAATTCCCTCTTATTTTCTGCTAACATTCCTGCCATCTCTAGTTTCCTTGCATTAGTCTTCTGTCCTCACAGACATTGACATCTCCTCTAATTGATGGTGGAATCCTAGTCTCCTTGAAATCTATGGAAAAACTCCTTCCAGAACAGTCAACCTGTAATCTCATCTAGTCATGTGTTGTGTTGTTTTCATGGTTAATGTGGTATCCATTCACCTCTTGGCTCTTGATCCCATTGGTTAGAGAGAGAAACTATTCCGATTTTAACTTTATGTCTCAAATCTATTTAATTCCAAATAAAATCAGCTGACAAATGAGGCAATAGGATGCTTGTTTGTAGTGTCTATTTCTATCAATGTGTTTGGGGGAAAGAGGGCTAGAAACATAAAGATCACTGTTAAAAGAAAGGAAACTTTTGCTTTTGCAAACAGACTCCTTAATTGATTAACATTACACCTCTGTATTTCAGCCACAGAAACTGGAAATATGCTGGTTCGTTCTTACTCTGGCTCTTCTTTCTTGCACTGTTACCATCCCATTCACATTTTATCTCTAGGGTATGCACACATAAAAGCTTGTCTCTAATGTATGTAGTGTAACATTTATTTTTCTTCCGGTTGAAACACATGTGGACACTGGAATCATTATGTTACCCTTTCTTTCTCCCAAGAAGTTTTACGGGGTCACAGGAGAAACCTCCTACACACATTACCTCTTACGAATGTGTTCAGAATCACTGTCCTGAAGCTGGCCAAATGCCCATGGACCTGAATCTTTGTTAAATTTATACACTGTGAATCCCAAATCAGCTTTCTTAGCTGGAGATGTTAGAACAGTCATGTCAAAGATAAGGCCTGCAGACTGGAACCAGCCTTTGGAGTCCCTTCTTCTAACCCTCAGGTCTACCCCTAGGTCTGTATTGACACACATGCCAGCAGCGCATACACAGAGACTTGTGCTATACATGGTACTTGCTCTGGCCAGTCTGGGACTGTGTTGCATATGATGCCCCCTCCCACCGATTTGGGAAGTGGGCAGTCCCAGACCAGAAGAGGGTGGTGGTGATGCATGCAGTGTGGATCCCAAGCCAGTTGGGGCAGGCGCTGTGGTTGCTGGATCCATCATGAGAGATGGAGCAGGAGGGTCCATGGGCCTGTGGACTGGCTCTGTGCCTGCAGGGCCAGATGAGTCCGACATCCGTGTTTAGAAAACCTGGCTGTTGCATGAAAATGGCAGTTAATTGCCAACTGACAGACTTGGCACCCTTCCTAATTTAGCATAAATGAACAAGCAAATACCCATAGTGGGTGGCATCCACAGGGTATGATTTACATAACACAATACATTGTAGCATAAAAGTACCTGTGCTAGTGCTAAAAGAGGGGGCAAGCAAGACTGAGCATAACTCCACTTTGATGTGGGTATATGGCCATCTCTCTTCTGGTATCCAAGTTGGCCATTTAATATTAGCTCAGGTATTTCTATTCTGCAGTGACATGAGGACATGCACGGCATCACCCCATGGCCTACCTTTGACTGAGAATCTTACTCTGAGTGCATTACAGAAGCAATTCTGATAGTCATAATAGTAGACCAGATGGCCGAGTGGCCTTGTCTATCCCATAGAGCACTTGGCTAGGAAGTGCAAGATGTAGGTTCAAACACTGTTTGCATGAAGGGAGGGGGCCTAAAACCCAGGTCTCCTGCACTCTCAGCTTGTACCCTAACCACAGGCCTATTGAGCTAACAGATGGGTAGATGATTCTCTCTGTCAGCTGTTAGCCATGATTTTTGGTGACTAGTAGTTCAGGGACGTATACATGTGCCTACCTTGCTGGAATGGGAACGCAGAGTCAGAGTGGCCAGAGCAGCTCCTTCTGGCTATACTCAGAGTGACCCACAGAGATATGCAGGGGAATAAGAACTAAAAATACCTGTGGAAATGGCTCAGAGTTAGGTATGTAAGCACTACTTACCCACCAAAAGAGAATTGGATTTGGGCCCCAGCCTGCTTTTATTACTTCAAGGCTTTGCCTTGAGCTAAGGCTCCAAGCAGCTCTTTAGCTGTGGAATAATGTCAGTGCTGAGGTGGCTTTGTGCAAACACTGCAGCAGAAATTTAGATGTCTGTGGGGTTAGGTGGTAGCTGAGTGGAGGTTTTTGAGGTCCCTAGTGGGGAGGGGGTGACTTGGGGGCTTCAGTCCCTTTTAAAGTTCTGAGTTTTATACTTTCCCAGGGGTTTAAAAAGGCTATTCAAGGTCTGCTTTTTGCTCTCAGAGTTGCATCCAGCAATGCCATTTCCCTCCCTGCAAAGTATGTTAAAAATAAACCATTAACTAACTTACACAGTTATCTCCCTATTTCACTGTCCAACTCAACTCAGTTATTCATTGAAGCCATTAATTCCAAGATGTGGAAATGGAGGAAGAGACAAAAATCACACCAATGTATCTGAGCAATGGCAGAGAATTATAATGCCCTGCACTCTGCCACTTAGTAGCAAGGGGTTTACTAAGATTTCAAGTTCTAAGACTGAAAAAAAATACACTTTGCAACCATGCAGCCAATGGCAAAGCAGAAGTAACTTTGTGACCCTTTTATGTGACAGACCTAAGACTCTCACTGCCCGGGTGGCATATCAAAGACCTCAGCAGAGTTGTGCCAACAATGCAATTGCTACAGCTGACCCCAAACTGGCAGGAACTGCCCAGGTCAGAGCAGTTCAACTTCTGAGTAGTTGGGGGCTGCATGGGCCACCAGGCTCTCAGGTCACACACCAACCACATGGGCTGCATGGACTTCCCCAGTCCCTGCTGCTAGGCAGGCTCCATGGACTCCCCAGGTCCCTTTAGGCTGTGCCACCCTGCCTCCAACCGCAGGGGCAGGAAGTGGAGGCTTGAGGATGGGGGAATCCAGAGACTCTGGTGGCAGCAGAAGGAGAGTGGTGGCTGGGTGGAAGCTCATGGTGTTAACCCCTGGTGCGTGGCTTGTGGCTCAAGTGCTGTGAGTTGGACAGCCCTGGCCCAGACCAAGCTAGGTGCATTGTGTAGTCATTTAATCTTGGACAAAGTAAAAGTCAAATGCTACTGTTCTAATCTGATAGAATTTTACACTCACTGCTTCCAAGTGTAATTCTCTCCACCAGCTGTAAGGCAAGGGAAAAATCCAGAGTCTCTGAAACCAATTGAACCCACTCTTGTCTTCTTCCAGAAGTGCATTCCTTGAAACCAACAAGGTGCAATAGGTTTCAGTGGGTTTGATTCAACCTGAAGCAGTCCTACATAAAATAATGTATATGTAGCACAGTCAAATTGGGGGGGGGGCATGCTGAATTTAATATTTAAATGGTATTAATTTATACAGCTCCTGTGTTCAGATGCTGTCAAGTATGGGACGCTGGCTTCATGACAGCAGATGCTGTATCTCTAATATCTACTATTAAGGTCCCAAAAGAAAGAGGCTCAACAGTGTAGCCTCTCTCTTAAGATGAGAGTGACAGTCTGAAAGCTGTATTTCCCTGCTTCTGGCAGTTTGTTTCACAGCTTGGCTAATCAAACATCTTATTCAGTAGGTATTTGCACTTGATGTCATATGTTCATATCTGTCATAAAAACTTGGGTAAATATTTAGATATTTTGCAACAGGCTGCAGCTGTGCAAGCCTACTAAGGAAAAATGGATGTCAGTTTTTTAAAGAGCGTATTAATTAGCATTATTATAACTTATTTATACTTTTTGCATATTATTTACCTAATAGACCAAAACAGCTTGGTCTACCAGGTAAATACATATTGCTGTTTCTCCCTTGAGTTTGTCTATTTCTTGTCTAGAACAGCGTATAGTATTGGCTTTGTTCATTTTAAGGGTACAGTTTTTGGCAGGATTGGTGTTATATCCTTTGCAATCTTTCATTGTAAAGCCATACTTTTTTGTTTTTTGCCTGGCTGCAGCCAGAAAGTTAAAATATTCTGAGTAATGTTCAGACATCTCAACATATTATTCTAGAGGTTTGCCTTCTTGCATTTAATTTTAGATCAAAACCAAACTGTAACCACTAACACCCAGAACCCACAGCTGTATCCCTGGAGCAGATTTTTATACATGTGCTGAGCCAAGAACAAGGTTCAAAGTATTTTTGATTTTTTTTGTCACAAAATTCAGATCTGACAGCATGTCTATAGGTAATAGGAAGCACAATTCCACCAACATTTTGACCTATTGTTCTAGCAATGGGTCCGGTGCAAATAACAAATTTTAATCAAATGAACCAGTTAGTGGCACAGCTGGCTCTAAAGGGGCACTTGTACACATGATGAAAATTGGCCTTTTTTGTGGTTTAATTGCATCACACTGTACATGTGCGGAGGGTTTTAATGATTTAAATGAGTTTGCTATGTTGCAAACAAAAACACATCCTCATTGGCAACATGTAGGGGGTGCACGTGCACCCTGAGATTGGCGATGCAACCCTTGCGAAAAGCGCTGTCGATGCTGCTGGTGGTGCCTGTGGGCAGCTGCTGCTTGCCACCCCCTCCCCGCCACTGACACTGCCACAGCTGCCTGTGGGAGCTCCCCACTTGCCGCCGCCACTGTCTCCACCACCTGCGGACAGTCGCTTTGCCCCCCTCAGCCTCCAGGAGTGTGCATCATTCATGCACATCCGCATGTGGTTTAGTTTGCAGTGTAGCTATCTGTAATGTTGCAGCCTTTGATAGCTTGCCCCCTTACTGGGGGAGAGGTAGGCTGAAGGTAAAAGTGGTGATAGGCCTGGCCTTTTCTTCCCCACAGAGACTGACCACATCTCTTGCAGTCAGGGGGCAAGCTGCCAGTGAGCTGAGTGGCCCCTGAGCTGCGGGAGCAACTGGTTCTCCCCTTGGTAGCAGCAGTGCCCCCTGGGGCCACCTGGGTGGGTACCACCAGTGGGGTTGGGTGCCACCATGGAAGGAAGGTCTGGGGCCCTGCACAGCTCAGGGCCCACTGGCAGCCCACCACTGGCTGCGGGAGAGGTGAGCAGGCTCTGCGGGGAAAAAAAAAGGATCACACCCCTCGCTGCTTTTTTTGTTTTCCTCAGTGGAGCCTGCCTGCATGATCTGCAGCCCCTGGGCAGTGCCCAGTGCCTCGAGCAGCACCTGGTGGGCTTCCAGCGTGCAGGCTTGGGGAAGAGCTGGATCCAGTGGGTGCTGCCTGTGAGCTGGGGCAACACCTGTGCAGCTAGCACCCTGCCGGTGACCTCAGGGGGTGCTGCTGCCATGGAGGGAAGGACTGAGACCCCTGCAGCTCAGGAGGCTGCACAGCCTGGTGGCAGCTTGGCCCCCAGCTGCAGGAGAGCCAGGCAGGATCTGCACAGGGGGGAAAAAAAAAATCAGGCCCCTCATCATAACACTAACAAAAGTACCTAAGTTGAAAGGGTGGGTTTTTAATTGCGCAATAAAAAACCCACCATTTCAATTTAGGAGACTAAATCCCTGTCATGTGTACAAGTGACTAAGGTGATTTGTTTAAAAACACCCATGGATTAGTCAGGGAGCTGGGCAAATGGCAGTGTTTTGCCCTTGCCACACAGCTTTTTAACTCTAATTAGTTTGATGCTATTTTTGCAGCATGGAAGGAACCTCTTTTGTCTATATGGCTGTCCGTCTTTGTAATAAAAGACCCTCGCATGTGTTGCTTCATGTGCTTCTGGTCTTACTCCGCAAGAGGATTTAGGGGGCCCAACCACTAAAATAGAGACCCTTAAAACCCCAGTGTAGCTGCTGCCTCACCTGTAGGCACCTCAGTTCTTGATGTTAAAGTTTGCCAGGTGCCTTCAGCTTTTGGCCATGCAGAAGCACAGCAGTAAGCCACACCTGAGCCCTGTTGGGATTCATAAAATAGGCAAGCTGACCCCCTATTTCCCACCATCTCAGAATTGTACCGTAAATCATCAGATGACTGTATACTCTGGAGGGAGAGTTGCTCTTCTTCCAAGCTAACAATGGAAAGACAGCAATTATTGGGGCAACACCTTTGGGATTAACAAGCAAATATGATGTACTGCTGAAGCAGGGGACACCTACCACTGCTACTAAAAGGAAGCAAAAGCAGTGTGAATGAGACAGATTGAAGCCTGGGAGGGGCTGAAGCCCAGACAGGGCCAGGGGCCCAGCATGAGCAAGAAAGGCTGAAACCTGGTAGAGACTGAAGCTCAGATCAAAGAGACAGGGTAGGGGCCCAGACTAGAGATAGACAGGACCAGGAGTCCAGGGTGAGATGACAAAGAGAGAAAGAGCCCCATTCAGGCTAGGGTGTGAGGACTAGACAGATGAGAAGCCTGATGATGAATAGAGTGGAGCAAGGCACAAAAGGCCAAACTTCAGTTCTCTGAAGGCAGCCTACTTAGTAAATATATAGTATTTAATATATAGAATTTCTATATATTAAATATATATTCTATATATTTAAATATATAGAATTTAAACATCAAGGTATGGCAGACAAAAGGGCAAGGCCAAACTGGTGAACTGGAGCAGAAGGTTGGCCACCTGGGAGGTTCACACCATTACAACTAAAAAGTTCAAGAAAAAATGCTATCAAGCTGTAAATAGAGGTAAAAAGAGTGATACAGCCATTCCACAATGGACCCACATTGAAAATTTCTCCCTACTTTATTGACATGGCACCTGCTTGGGCAGAGGCATGTGGACAATGGATCACTACTCTGCCCCTACTCCAGATCATGCTGTCACTGCTGAAAAATCCCAGCCACAGCTCCAGTCCTGGAGGAGGTCCCTGCTCAGCCTCAGCCTGCCAGGCTGCTTGAGCTGATCTCCACAGAAATCTTGGCCCCACCCATGCTGTCATGGCCCCACCACTCCTGGGGTCTTCATGGAAACCAGCCACAGCAAGGTGGGTAGGGGCTGCTGGGAAATGAGAGTCAGGCCGCTGGCCAGATCTGCCACTTTGCCCACCCCTGTTCTATTCTGACCAGGACTTAATATTGGCTAACTGCCCTGGGCCAATGCTCTTATCAAAATGGTAAGCACACCATCTTCCTTTTCAAAACTGATCAAAATGTACTTCCAGATTTTGGAATGTCATACATTTGGCAGAGCACTTAGAAGGCTCATGGTTATGCATCATGACTATCTATTCCCCCCTCCATGCGTCTTCCCTGCCCACATGAAATATCCTCTACTAGGAGATGGGCTGAATTAGATGCATTTATTAGCGGTAGCTAATAAGCTTTTTTGTCACATACATGCCTATTATTTGTAGACTTGGCCACTTGAATAGCAAGCACCTGGCAACAGGGTCCTTGTATTCTCAGGTATAAAGCCTGGTGTAACAGAGTCCCACCCCTGGGGTGGCCATGATGCCTCTGGAACCCCACTCAGTGTCTGTCACTTTTACTTTCTTTGGGTAGTCTCCCCTCCCCCTTGCCTGATACACCTTGATGTCATTATGCTTTTAGAAAAAGGGAACCTGCTCCAGGGCTCCTCAAGCTTAAGGGCTAATTACATGGTCCTCCTCATCTCCCCTTTTGGCCATGCCCAAGTCTCTCAAATGTTACCAATCATTCAGCATGAAGCCCCATTGTCCAGTCTAGTCACTCTCTCATTCATGGGCCTTCAGCCCCAGTGTCAACTCCAGTCAATGTGGGCCTCTAAACCTAGAGTGGTCTGTGTCACTCTTGGGGCTTCCAGCCCTGGTGCCTTTAACCATCCTAGCCCCTCCTGGGCTCAGGCCTCATTACCTCCAAGAGACTCCACCTCTCATGGGCTCCAGGTCCTTGACCCTGATTCTCCCCACTTGTGGGCTGGCTATGGGTCCCTGCCCCTGCCTGCTGTCATCACTCTGCAGCTGCCTTGGGTCCTGGCCTTGCTCCCAGATCAGTTAAGACCTCCACTGCCCCTACAGTCTCAATCCTTAAACCACCGGTGTTGCCTATCCCAGCTCCCACATTAGTCAAGAAGCTTGCTGCAGCCATTCTGCTCAGGAGCTCCTCTCTTCATGGCTTTCAAGGCAGATTGCCTGTCCAGCTCAGGCCCTGGGCTTATATCCTGAAAGCTCAGCCCCTTTTTTGGTCATGGGGGTTCCTTGATTGGCTTCTGCTTCTCCTGCAGCCTGCCTTCCCCTAAAGTAGCAGAAGCACCAAGCTCCCAGCTATACCTGGCACAAGGGGGGTTTCAGCTTCATGCAAGGTCATTAGCCACTCATAGAACCTTTGCAATGAAGGAAATACACAGTTTTTAGAAATATTTCTCTTGACAATCTATGCCCAATCTCGTACCAAAACCTTAGTTGCCAATGGGGGAGTGGGGGAGGGCTGTGACAACTAGTATGCTTGGAACCAAAGTGCTACATAAAATTAGATCTGTGAGAGTGACTTAAATATATATTCAAATGGTGGCGACAACAAGGTACCTTTGCCTTTCACCCATCTACTGGTGTCTTTTTTTCTTGTATAGGAATGCAGTGTTTATAGAAACTCTGAGGTTGCTGCAAAGATAAGTTTACTCAGCTTAGGGTAGCCCTATTCATGGGAGTGCCCAAAGCATACGGCCAATCATTTAAATGTATCATCACATCCCCACCTTTATTGAATAAAAGACTTATTTCCCTGACAACACACAATGGAACTGGTCTCATCAACAAACTAATGGTCCAGGGTGTAGAATTTCATGGCTAACAAGCAGTGGCACCTAAAGGGTTTTCAGTCTAACTCCAGCAGCCGTGATTATAGAAAACTAAATAAGATCCAGTGTTGAAATGAAAAAGGAGGCAGCAAAGACACTCACTTGCACTCACTAGCAATTTAAAATCATTTCATAATGGGAGAGAAAATTACATTCAAAGCAGGAGAGGCAACCCAGTTAGCTTTGTCTTTCAACTGCAAAGAAGAGGGCCTGTTAAAGAAGAAGCTAAGCATTCTGGAGTCCATGAAAAAGCAGGCAACAAACTCTCTAACTCTTGATCAGAAAGTCCTGTACAAACGATTCGCCCTCAAGCTCAAGAGGTCAGAAGTAGCTCATGCCAAGCTCTTCGGCAACAAGGACCTTATCAAACAGCTCTCACAGAACACATTTTCTGCATTTTCTACCACAGTCACTGACAAGACTGACCAGGTTTTGAGAGTCATTTTACAGCATGGACAGGACACCAGAAGGGCATCTGCTCCAAGCAGACTACAGTTCCAAAAGGCTTTCATCCCACTGGCTGGGAAGAAAAGTGAAGAAAAGAGTCAAGATGAGCAAGAAAAAAAGGATGCATCCACCAGAGGTCCAAGGGTCTTGGAGAATGAAATAAATCTAGGTATTGCTGATGTGAGAAAGAACAGTGAAAGAGGATATAACTCAACTTCAGGACATTGGTGGGGAGCTGGTAAGCAAGTCCATTTTGATCACCCACGACCCCACACTAGTAAAGATCAGAAGTTTGACAGAAAGCATTTTGTTGCTAATTATAGCCTTCACATGCCATCGCCTTCCAATGTCAACATTCCTGGCCTTCGTACACCAGTGTCCCTTGAAGGAAGAACAGACAACAAAAGGCTGAAAGGGCACTTTCCAAGACACTCGCACAGAAGTGGAAGCAGCAGCAATTATAACATGAGACCCAGATCAAGGAATCTTTTTTTATGGTTGGGTGAGGCTCCAGTGGACATGCCATCCTTTGTCAAGGCACAAGCCGAAGTCAGCAAAGAAACTAGCTTTAATGACAGAGTAAATCTTTTTATCCAAAAAGTCATAGCTCTGAAGTATGAGGAGGACTCCGTTTTCAAAGATTATTATGCTGAACGACTTCTAGAGAAGTCAGGGAGGAACCACTCCATGCACCAGGACTTACTAAAGGACATGCAGGAAGAGCAGAACAAATGGAACTTTGCCGGCACAGAACCCAATCACCGTAGCATTACTATAAAGAAACTGGACAGGAATTTTATCAGAAATGACGTCCCTCCAGAGATTTTGACCTGGGAATATTACAATGAGATACTCACCAAAGAGAACCAAGTTGAGAGAAAGTGGCTAAATAACAATCCTAATCACAGGATCATAGAGTAGTCTTTGGGTTTTGTTTCAAAAGGATTCTGTCACGTTCTGGTAGGATAAAGATACAGCTTATTTTTTACTACTTCCATTTTTTAAAGTACACATGAATTACTGTGTGTGCTATGTTGTTTGTATTTTAAAAAATTAATACCAATAGTCCAGTAATTCAGAATAATGCTATAACAGTAAACAAATATCTATATGCAACAGAGAAAAGCAAAAATTTGAACTAAGTTGATATCCTTTAAGCATTTCCTGAGTTTTATTGCTATTTACTAGGTGAATCAATTATTTTAGGAGTTGTGCAAAAAAAATCATCATCTTAGATCATTTAATACTCTTACTTTGGACTATAAAAGTCTGTGTTTGATGCCAGTGTTAATACTGAATCACTCAGCTTCTCCCAGTGGTCTAAGTCTGGTAATGTACAAGAATGTCCCTTCTCAAGCTTGCTGCACATCTAAGAAGTGGCTTTATTTTACATCAGTTAATTGGTTTTATGAAAAGTGATAAAGGAAAAGACTTGCACTCAAAAACATAGGAATATTCCACGATTTTTGCTGTCAAATTGGCTGTCATAGAACTGTGCAAGACACCCTAGGATACAAGTGTGAAACACAGACACAACACTTCTTAACAGCAAGCTTTCTGGTTCACAAAGAACTCTTAATATCCCCACTGACTTTGTTACACTGCCCAACAGTAAGTCAAACATTGCTTCTAGAGATAGTATTAACCGCATAGTAGGCATTTGTCTAAATATTGTCATTTGGTGAAGCATGAAGCATAAATATTCTCCCGTCCTTCACTAACTGGGTGAAGCAGGTATTACAAACAGGGAAGTCCTCTATTTGGGTATAGTATCCATAGCAATGTATTTATCCAACATTCAAAGTAGAGTCTTTGAATGTACAAAATCGTTTCATGAAATCAATCTTAGACCTCCTCAAAGACAGATAGGATTCATTTTCCATTTGATAATTTTTGCTTTCTAAAATGTAGTAATGATTCTGCCTTCTGTCTTTGTTCCTTAAACTTCCACATTTAAAAATGTTAAAATATGTCAAAACCAGCAACAGCCATCTATAAAAGCATGGCGGTCTAACAGACTTATTTCATTCTTTACTAAAATTACTTTCAGTGGAAAATTACACCCCATTTCTAAAAAGTATTGACATAAAAGCAAAGGGCTCTGGAAAGGTCCTTGTGCATATTTACCTGACACATATCTGGTAGGCCTGTGCAAAGCTTTGGGTGCTGATTCGATTCGGAGGAGATTCAGCCCAATTTTGGTGGCTGAATCTCTGAATCCAAATCGAATCAGGAGACCAATAAAAAGGTCCCCAACCCCCACCTGCTGTCCCAGCCCCAGCCCCATGGCTGCCCTGCGCGGCCCAGCTCCTGGTTCTTTAAAAAAAGAAAAGAATAAAAGCTCACGGCTCACCAAATTCGAATCAGCAAATTGAATCACTGTCCCCTGAATCAGCCAAATCTGAAACAACTACTAGCCACTTCGCTCAGGCCTAATACCTAGAACTACATGAAACCACTTTCCCTTTTTTCCCCCATTACATTCTCTTTTTACTTTACCTTCTGACTTTTTCTCTCTCCAGATTCAAAATGTCCCTCCTCCCTTTAACTGCACTCATAAACATACCCTTGCCATTTCAAGTCTGCTGTCCTCTCTATCCAGGTCTCACCTGTTGCTATCTAGTCCTTTTCCTCCATTTTTGCCTTGCAGAAACTATTCTGTTGTTTGCTTGCCCTCCTCCTTCCCTAGTGACAGTTCATTCTTTAGGCTCTCTCAATCTGTTCATCATTAGTTCCCACCATGACCTTCCCTCTTTCTGTGTATTTGCTCCTCAAGTCATTAGTTGGGCTTAACTAATAAGCAGAGCAGGCAAGGGAATAGAGCACTGTGTGATGCTGGAGGACTAAGCTTTCCCATGTTGCATTCCATAGAACATGCACACAAAAAGCAAGTGCTTCTAAATAACAATTGTTTTCTTCGGGTTTATTTTTGGAGCACTTCAAAGGGTGTGTACACCTGCCTGCTCATCTTTTGAAGCACTTCAAAGATGGAAAGAACTGGAAGAGAGGAAGTTAAGACAAAACATAAACTACATGTTCACACCCCTTTAGAGTGAAAAGCAATAAGGGAAAAATAGTACTGGAAATTTGGATCATAAGGCAAACATCAGGGCTGCAAAACAAGAATATACCTGATGGAAGAGGGAAATAATACAGAACAATTAAGCAACCCCTGAGATTGACAGCACTTCTCATAACACTGTAGGAAGAGGTGCAAGTAAATAGAAAGTAATTGCAATGTTTATCTTCAGGGAACCATTGCAAGTAAATAAGTCTTCTCTAAACCTACCTCTCAGTGGATTCTCACTAAAAGGATTCAAGACTGTTAAAGGACATCATTAAAAGAAAAATGACAGGCAGAATGTGACAGGAGAACAATATGAATGCGTGCCCAACAACAATATTAAAAAATATAGGAGGGAGAGACAAGAAAAGAAATAGTGACCTTCTAAAATAAAGTTTTCAAGGGCAAATGAATCTGCATGGCCTGATGACTGGAAACATTAACAATGATAGTTCAACTCCAGATTCCTGGTTGGAGGTCAAATTTAACCAGTTGTAGCTCGGCATGTAGAGCCATACATTAACATAGGTGCTTTGTCAGTTCCCTTCATACATGCAAACTATTGCTAGACTTGTTTTCACATAATGGGTCTTGATCATACACACATTTTTTGTAGTTTATATATAGAGAAAATAAACAAATGTCAAGCTTCAGACTTGCTAGATTGTCAAAGCAAGCAATTTAGGCAGTGACTTCTTGAAGGTGACAGCATAAGCCAAGTGCCAAAAACCAAAAAACCAAAAGATTCAATCTGCACTTTTCATATAAAGCTATCAGAAAGGATTGAATGGGGATAGGACTATAAAAATACTGGTAAGATCAAGAAGAAATCATCACTGCCTGTGGATAAAATTTATGGTGCATTTGCAGAACTCTCTTTTCTCTGAAAACCATAAAATAAGGACGTGAAACCGTTGAACACATCCTGATGAAACTTCTGTTGGTTTTTGTATAGCGATACAAATGATATAAAGATCAGGAATGTGAAGATATCCCAAAGTAGCTCACACAGTAGGTAGTTACTACTGTCTCACGGCTGCATGGCAGGAAAACAGGAAATAACCTGTTTGCTTTGAGGAAAGGCTATCCAAGGATGGATGTGGACAAATGTAAATTAAACTTAAACTGACAAATTATATCAGCTTAAGTTTAATTTACATTGGCAAAGAGTTTTACCTCCAATTCTTTCAGGTTCCATCCTCTGGTGAATTGAGTTAGGTTATTTGGGTTTAGGGGTTTACTTGCTGATCTGCTACCTTGTACACTGGTATAACACTGATTATACTGGTGTAAACATTTCATCTGCCCATACCCTAAAATAGATAAATTAGTGGAACCAGAATCATCATTAGTTTAGTCAGAATTACAGTCTTGCCCTATGTCATGCATAGTTTTTACTTTCATTAATACCAGTAAAGGAATAAAGACAACTGAGACTCCTTCAGATAGGTTAATGAGAAACGGAAGCTCTTCAGTGTCTGGATGAAGAAAGCAATTGCAGAAACATTCTTCTTGGAAGCATAAAGCGTTGAGGTAGGCTTCTATATCAGATAAGAAACAACATTATAGTTGTCAGTATGCTACTTCCATGCAGGTAGAACACGCACCCTTTTATAAACTACCCACCACCACCTCTATTTTGCCTCCCTCTCAAGAGCTGAGCTGACAAAAAAAAGAGAGCTCTTAGTTTAAGAAAAAGTGTCTTGATTCTGCAACTGGACTCTCAGATGGAAATTGTTCCTGCTATTCTAAACAGGTTTTAAAGCAATTTCTCGCTGTCACATGCAGTTAGGTCAGTCAACTCTCATCTCTCAAGCTCAGTCAAGACCTTTGCTGCAGTGGTCTACATGAACAGATGAAAGTACAGCAGACAGAGAAGGTGTCATGTCTAGGCAGTCCCCTTTCCTCTTGATTCCCTTGTGTCACCAGGAAGTTGGCATTAACAAGCAGCACAGAGTCAAAACAGAATATCTTCTATCTTGTTCTCTGCTGTCAATTGGATGGTTCACTTTCTGATTAATGACTGAACATGTATAAAACACTTAGCAGCTATTAGGAGTTACTACTCAAAGGATATTTCTGAAACTGTTGCTTAGGAACTCCAGTCAGATCCAGTGAAGATTGCCAATTAAAAGCAGTAAGAAAAAATAAACAACTTTGGCCCAAAAGGAGGAAGAAAAATGTTACAAATTGACTTATAAAGCTTAAACCCTTTAGAGCAGTCTACATGGCAGAAAAATTAGAATCATACAATCACAGAAAAGTAGGGCTGGAAGGGACCTTAGAAGGTTATCTTGTCCAACACCCTACTCACAACAGGATCATCCCTGTCTTATCCAAGTGTTTGTCTAGCTTGCTTTTAAAAACTTCCAAGGATGGGGATGTCACCACTGCTATGGATAGCCTCTTCCAATGCTTAGTCAACTTCATAGAAAGGAAGTTCTTCTAGATGTCCAACCTATGTTTTCCTTGCTGAAATTTAAAACCATTTCTTCTTGCCCTGTGCTCTGCAGCCACAAAGAAATGTTTAGCTCCATCTTTTCTATAAATACCCTTCGGGAATTTGAAGACTGTTAGCAATTCCACCGCCTCTCTTCTGGAGAAGAGAAGACCGGAGGCAGGGAAAGACTCTAATTTGTCCATATCTTTCTTGAAGTGCAGTCCTCAAAAATGGACATAATACCCAAGGTGAAGCCTCACCACTGCTGAGTAGAACAGAAAAATCACTTCCCTTGATTTGCAAGTGATACTCCTATTAATACAACCCGACATGATACTGTTTCCTGTTGTTTTTTGCAACAAGACCACGATGCTCATAGTTTATGGTCCACTGTAACCCCTGGATCCTTCCCCGCAGTACTGTAGCCTAGTGAGCAATTCCCCTGTATGCAATTGGTCCACCCCAAGTGCAAGATTTACTTATTCTAATTAAATTGTATTGGATTGATTTTGGATAATTTTTCCAGTTTATCTACCCGATTCAGAATTCTAATCCTTCCTTCCATAGTGTCAGAAACTCCACCCAGGTTGGAGTCATCTGCAAATGTGTTTACTGTGTACTCAATCCCATCTCAAAATCAGTAATCAAGATCATCAGCAGGTCCAGGACAGATCTAGGAACCCCTACTTGATACCTCCTCCCAGTTAGACACAGGTAATTTCTTGCAAGGGATTGATGACTATGGTATGTGCATGATGATCCAGGTAGTTATATACCTTCTGGTACTTTTAGCTAGACTGTATTTCTTTAACGTACAAATGAGAATGCCATGGGAGACAGTGTCAAAACCCTTGCAAAGTCAAGGTATACCACATCCACTGCTCTCATCCCATCCACTGGAGCCTGTTACCTTGTCACAGAAGCAAATCAGGTTTGTCAGGCATTACTTCCTCCTGATGAATCCATGCTGGCTCTTCCTGATTATCTTGCTCTCCTCTCGATGACATTCCTTGATGATGTGGTCCACAATTTTTCCAGGTTTTGAGGTTGGAATGATCAGTCTATAATTCCCCAGATCTTCTGCCTTCCTTTTTGCAAAGATGGGCACTATGTTTGTCCTTTTCCAGTCATCTAGGATCTCATCTGATCTCCATAAGCTTTCAAAAATAATAGCCAATAGCTCTAAAATGGTCTTGGCCAGTTTCTTGAGTGCTCTTGAAGGTGTCCTGCCCTGCTGACTTAGAAACATCCAGCTTCTCTAAGTAATCGCTGACCTTTTCTTCCACTACTTCAGCTCTCTTTTTCTGTCCTTGCTGCCAACTGTGCTAATCTGGTAGCTAATCTTTTTCATGAAGATGGAAGTAAAAAAGGCATGAAATAATTCAGCCTTCTTAGTATCATCCATTACTAGATTGCCCTCTGCATTTAGTAAGGGACCTACACTTTCTTTGGCCTTCCTCTGATTTCCAACATACCTGTAGAATGTTTTTTTATTGCCTTTTATGTTTCTTGCTAGTTGCATCTCAGTTTGTACCCTGCCTTTCCTGATGTGTTCCTTGCCTGCCTGTGCAATACTCCTAATCAACCCTTGTAGCACAATCAAGTTTCCACCTTTTGTAAGATTCCTTTTTCAGTTTTGACTCATTGAAGAGTTCACTGTTTAGCCAGGCTGGTCTCTTGTTGCACCTCCTATCCTTTTTTGCATTGGGAAAGCCTGTTTTTGCACCCTTTATATGGGCTCCTTAAGGTACAACCAACTCTCCTGGACTCTTTTTTTCCCCTCAGGCTTGCATCCCATGCCCACAAGTTGAGTTTGTAATAGTTTGCTTTTTTGAAGTCCAGTGTCTTCTTTCTGCTCTTCCCCTTCCTTCCTTTCCTTAGGATCACAAACTCGTGGTCACTGTCACCCGTTGCTTTCCACCTTCACATTTTCAACAAACTCCCCCTTGTTCATGAGCAGAAGATTGAGAAAAGCCTTCCCCTACTTGCCTTTCCCACCGCCTGAACCAAAAAGTTATGCCTGACACTCCAAGAACTTGCTGCACTGCCTGTGTAATCAGAAGATGTTTTGGGAATTGAAGTCCTCCATGAGACCAGCTCCTGCTATTTGACTTCCCTTTGTTGACTGAAAAAAATCCATGCCCCATGCCCTGATTTAGTAGTCTATAGCAGAAACCATGAGCTTTTCTCCCCTCACCTTGACCAAGAGGCTTTCAACAGGTTGACCTGCTTTGTACCACACACCTTGGAACAAGCATGTTTCTATTAGAAAGAGCAACCCCATCTTTTTTCCCCTGCCTGTCTTTCCCAGAGAATTTATACCTATCTGAAAGTATTCCAGTCATGTGAACTATCCCACCAAGTCTGTTATCCCAGGTACATTATTTTTCTGTCATTGTATTATAACTTTCAATTGCTTCTGCTTATTCTGTGCTTACATTAGTTTATAAACACCTCAGATAACCCATTACCTCAATTTCTCTCTGCGAACATTAGTAAGGCTCCCTATAGCGTCTTTTCTTGCTTGGATTTTATTCAGGTCATCTGGCTCTTTACTTAGCTCCAAACTTTTGTCTCTGTCCCCCCTTTAAACCTGGTTTGAAGCTGTTCTCACTAGGTTAATGAGGCATTATGTAAAGACAATTTTTCCCTTCTTTTTATCTTGCTGGTAAGAAGCATGTGTATACATATTGTTGACTTTAGCTTTTAATTCTCAGAACAAACTATACCTTGCTAAATTAGGCCATTTAACCAAGAAAGTAAGTAATTTAATACTATCCAAGTTGGACACTGCTGGTTGTATTTTAACAAAGGAGTTGAGTTGCACTGTAATGTAATCTGTATCTTACATGTTTAATTCACAGAAGTAAAATTCTTTGTTAATGAGCAAGTTACGTACTTTGATGATATAGTTAGCCTGAAAGATTATGAAGCCTTTAAACATACTCTTTTGACTTAAAATACATCTTCTGTTCCTCATAAATGTTTACTGCTCCTAAGATTGTATTAAAGGGGAAAAAAAGCCCCTCTGTTCGTTAATAAAGTCTGATGAAATCACTTGCTGCAAAAGAACCCCTTTTATTAGCTGGAGGGGAGTGTGTGTGCACGCGCACACACACATGAACATGTGCACTTTAGACTGAAAACTGTATTTTGATTGGGATGCTTCAGTCTACTACTTCCACATTCAGCTAAAATTCACAGGAAATTAGAAATGTTTTCATTTGGCACATGACAAGAAGAGTGTGATTAAACTTTGATGACCATCTGGTCAAATGACTGGGATAACTATTAAGGACATACTAATTTTTTCAAATATGAACCAGAGAAGAGTGAGGACTGAGAAAGGTATGGGTATATCCTTGCCTAATTGGTGATGATGAACCATCTCTTGCTGATAACGTTTTGTTCAGAACTTTCAGTATGTCAGAAATAAGAGGAAGGCCAGGGAAAGTGTAGGTCCCTTACTAAATGCACTGTAGTAATGGATGATACAGAGAAAGCCGAAGTACTTAATGCCTTCTTTACTTCCATCTTCATGAAAAAGCCCAGCTACCAGTTAATAAAAACAGTGGTGGCAAGATTGTGCAAGAGGCAAGACGCAATATGACTAACCATAAGGTCAAACATGTGCCACAGGAAGGGGAGGAAAAAAAAAAAATCAAATAAAACTTCAAAAGAAAGATGACTGTGATGTGGTCACTTCCATACTCTGCAAAGAGACACAGAGAAACAGAATTACCAGTAAACAATTTAGTCTATTTAAAGATTCACTCATGGGAACTGAGAACTTGAAGAAGCCTACCATGAACAGTAAGTGCAGTATGAAGAGATGATTTATAAAAAATGGATAACAAAAATTAAAATTAAGAGGTAGTGTGTAAATCTACAGAATTGAGACCGTAATCAAAGAACCCCACCTTGCCAAACACAAAGAAGTCAAATAAAAATATACAGCACTGCAAACAAAACTAAACTTTTTGGGATGAAAGAGACTGAAAGTCAGTTCACCTGCAAACAATGATTTGTAAACATGGGAAACCCCACATGTGTAAGCTCTGAGGAACATGGATTTAAGGCTAAGTGGACCAGAAACCTCATTACGCTTTCCAGTTTCACATCAGCCAGATGAAAACAATATGAAATGCAAGACATTCTTGGAGGCATGGCTCTTTTACTAAAGCATTGTCCACTGACCATCAAGTGGAAAAGAACTGGGTGTTTTTAAATATTAGATTCACTTAAGGCAGAACATACAGGACACATTAACAGTAAAGATTTGGAAAAACCTCCAAAACTGGAGCAATGTCTGGTTTGCCACTTCTAATCTAGGGGGCTCACGCAGGAAGCTCTCGCATCTCAATTCAGCAAGTTTGCAATAACATGCTGGACATGCAGCATTTTAGAGTGAGACAGAGGGCAAATCCCTTTCTTTGTAGGGCTTCCCACCACAGATGCGACTTGCTGCTTCATTGGCATTTATATAAAACCAACCGGTTGTCCCTTTTAGCCAGAACAACCTTTCAGAGCACTTAGACCTCCAGAGGACTTTAAAGAATGCAGGTATGGCTTCGTTTCGACTGGGTACAACTGCTTGTCTGGTGATGCTATATAATAGTGGAACTTGAAGTCTTTGTGAGGGTGCTGCATTCAATGCTAGTTAAGTCTATGGTCACCAGTATTTGCACGTGTTGTTCAGACTACAAATGTTCCTGAAATATCATAAAGGCAAAATTCAAAGGTCACTCTTTACCCAAATAAAATTCAGGAGTCCACGATGCTCATTTCCATGAGCATGCACTTAAAAACTGTTTCTGAGAGATCAGCTCTGCCCAATTGCTGGTCGCTGGAGTGTCAGAGTGGGAGTAAGCAGGCGGGACTTATTTTATCAACACTGGTCCTAGAACCAGGTGAAAAGGTACCTAGACACTTCCAACATGACTTTAATTAATGTATCTGCTTTTGTATCTTACCATCATCACACCATTAAGTTTGAATCACAAAAAAAGCAGCAATGAGGAGAAGGACCCACTCACCTTCTGCATTAACTGTTTTCCAGGAACTCCAGCAGGGTAGAATAGAATTGCACTTCTGTGCATAACTGGGCAAACAGAATCTGGCCATGACATGACTTTGAAAACAGGAATGCTACTTCCCAGGATGACCATCTTGAGTTTCTCTCAGAATTTCCTGAAGCTTCTTTCTGATCCTGGGAAACATGGGAGCATTTTCCTTTTGGAAAGGGGGTATAGATTGGGGAGGGTGATCTGGGGGTAAAAGCTTTTGAAAACATAGTTCTGTAGTCCCTTACTGCAAACCATTTAAACTATTTGAGGTGCCCAGGTGCTACCATGGCCAATAGGCAAGTGGTGGCAATACACATGCAGGAAGCATGTAGCCTAGCATTAGAGGAATGCTTCAAAGTTGACAGTAAAGCACATCACACCATGTACATGGGTAATTCCAGGTACCAGTATAACCACCTCTGCTTTAAAGCACAAGAATGCAAAAAAGGGAAAGTCAGAGCATACCCAGGAGCTGCTAGCTCTCTGCCTTCCTGCTTTTGCTGTATATTTTGATAAGCTAACCCTGAAGTCCTCAAGAGACAGGACCAGTTGGTAAGTCCTGTAGCTTGGCTAATGAGAGCAACTGTATGTGTTTCACTGGTGAAGCTGTCCTTTTGTACTGGCCTGTTAGGGGAGAGGTCTGTGCCAATACCAGTACTGCTGGGACAGAGTTCCAGTCCTCAGCACCAGTAGGCTTAAGCTTCAGCTTTCATAAAAGAATGGGACTAGAAGGGACCTTCAGGGCCAGTCAAAGGGCAGTACAATTATAATAGGCAACTACGCTCTATAACCCCATTTATGAATGCATTATTTCCCATCTTAAGTCAGTTAGGTTGTGTGTCCCCTACTACTAGTGGGAAACTACTCCAGACCATAACTCCCAATTGCCAATCCAGATTTATTCATGGCCAGTTTATATGCACTTGCTCCTATGAATTTGTGCCAACATGGTCTTAAATGCCCCTTTTACTTCCCTGGTGTTTCCGGGTTTAGCCTTCAAATCACTCCTGGCCAGTCTCATGTTGGATTTACCAGAACATCTTAGACCACCTCAGGGGCACTTATAGCATTTCCTCAGTTAAGTCTTTCAACATATCTAGCACCCCCATGCACTTCAGCTTCACAGGACAATGTAACAAAGCTGGCAGTCAGCTTTTGATATTCTGTAACCCTGATGAAGCTTGAAGCATCTAAGATCTTTTCCTTTTCCCTATATTATGATGCCATGCTTGAAATAAAGGCCAAGAGACAGCTGGGTTAGGAAGTGTCTGATAATGAAAGTGATGGACAGCTAAGTATGGGAATGAGCCAAGATAGATGTGAAAGCAGAGGCCAAAGGTATTTCAGTGTCAGTATGCTGAGAACACTGTGGCAGAGCATTGTGAATCTCAGAAGACATAAAAGTGCTGGCAGAGAAGGAATGGATTCTTAAAAAGCCGGGTCGAAAATTATGTAGGAAAACCAGGCATTAAGGTGCTTCCTTAATATGTACCTGCATTTGGTGTACCTGACGGCCTACAACATTTCTTGGGAACTGTACCTGTATGAAGGGTAAGGGAGAATGAAGGATGAGTGTTCCTGGAAACCTTTACAACTATAAAAAGAAAAACGGAGTCTTTTAAGGGAAATTAATTTACCAACCCTGTCAAAAAGCAAGAAACTAATGAACTTCTGTAAGGCAGAACTGTCACGGGGGGGGGGGGGGGGGGGAGGGGAAGTGTATGCAGTTGCCAAGTTGGTGTTCTGGCTTAAAGCTACTACTGCTGCAGCTAGCTCAAGGGCTAGAATATATTAGTGCGATACTAAAGAGGGAAAAATATAGATTCAGCACAGTTGGTATCTTTGGGGAATAAGGTATTTAAATGGATACATTTGGTAAGTTTAAAAAGCTGAAGTATTTGGTAATGTGCCCTCAAAAGCAATTTATCCTTCTGAAGACCAGGATAGTTATTTATTATTTTAATATTACCTTATATTACAAGAAAAAATGTAAAGCTTCCATCCCTCCAGAATATTAATAAATTCAGAGCAAGACCCCAGTATTTTACCTGCCTGTTAAAAGGACCTACTTACATGGCTGGAGCTATAATAACAAATATCTGCATGAACCTTACATCTAGAGAATGGGGCATAAGCACCATCCACAGCAAATCATATTAAAGGGATATGGCTTGGTTAGTAATAGGATATGCATCTGGTACCAAACATGTTTCATACTTACAATGTTCTAAAATACCTTAAGGCACGGAGGTGGGAAATCGATTCTCTATACAGTACAAAATGATTGCAAAGAGCCCCAAAGAACCAGTATGCAATTCTGTCAGCTCCCTATGGTATTTTAAGACACAATACCCAATATATTTTTTAAAACCCTAGCTCTCGGGGGGACAAACTATTAGATGGAAATCCCAATTTTATTTAAACAAAATAAAGAGTGCCCTGTATGGCTGTGGAGAAAAGCTCAAGAAGCCTCGAGTGTGGCCAAAAATCAGAAGCCAATAAAAGGTGCCCCAAAGTTTTGGCCTTCATTTAAATACATATTTTTAAAAGTGAATTTCAATATACTGTGGAGCCTGGCTCATGATTTTTGAACACTTGGGGCTGGCCCAACTGAGTTACTGTTGCTTCTGAAAAGCTGTACATTAGGGTAACCCTCAGCATACAATATACTGTCAATAAAGATATCTAAACAAAGTTAACTTATCAAAGTAAGGAAATCACTTGTCTTCTTTTTCACTGAACCATGGTGAAAAACTTCACTGTTTTATTCAGCATCGTAGTTACATAACAGTTGTCTGTTTCTAGTACTAGAAAGAATTTATTAAAATAATCCTGAAAGACATCTTTTCTCTCTCCAATGATTTTCAAAACTATGCCTTTTAATGCTAATTTCACACAAATCAAAGTGACTTGATCTGTAGTAGTCAGTTATAGTAATTGTCAAGGCACAAGCTCAGCTCTGCACATCAGCTGTTGCTTGTTTTAAAAAGAGATATGCCAATTATGTTCTCAGTTAAAGATGCACAATCCCTTTATTTTATATTGCAACAGAAGTTAACATTAAACATGAAGAAGACTAAGAAACATAAAGGATTTATTTCTGATACGATTTGTAGATTTAACTTAAAAACCTACTGTATACTTGATGTATTTGATGCAAGTAACCTTAGCATTTACTTTTTAACAGTATATTTCACAGGTGGGAATATACAATGTGAAGTAGGCCTTAAATTTCAATAATTTTCAATTTCACCTATTGTTCTGTTAGACGGAAAACATAAAGTACAGTAGCCATCCCTTTAGATTATGTTGCAACACTGATCATGTGCCTTGATAAAGGAACAACAGTTCATTAAATGAGAATGATGACATAACATGTAGGGAAGACTTTGGATTGTCTGTTTAAAATGTCAACATAATAGGCAGTTAATAATAAAACTTCATTTTAAGTGCACTTCCACATGCTTTTTGTTTATAAGTATAGCAACAACCTCCTATCTTTTTTCAAATCACACTTCACTCTTTTCTAAAGCTGTTTGGCTGAAAATGCACTTTCCCCAGTAAACTTTTTTTAAACAATATACTACAATTTCTACCCTTTCATATACTAAGAAATATGTTTTGCTAATTAAAACACAATATATTACAAGACATATGAAGACAACATATAGTGAAATGAGTTTTAATTTTTGTGCTGTGACTAAAAGTAAAGTTCTCAAGGCTGCAGTTTAACATTCCAAGTTCTCCCTTCCATCTTTATTGATTCTTAAGATTTTGCACAGAAACTCTTTGGGGGCTAGAACAGCAGTAATTGCATCACACTGTTTTCCAAGACTTCAAGTTTCAAAAGCAAACTCTTCAAAAAGTACAGTTCCTGATTTGATTAGATACAGGGACAAAAATATAGCACATACTTGAAGGTTACATGGTCTACAAATGATGGCAATATTTTCCTTGGGAGAGTACAGTTTGTTTTCTTGTAAATACTCAAAAAGGCTCAACTTCAAGCAGTAATAAACACAAGCAAAAGTGATTTAACCCTTAAAATAAATATTCAGGAAAACCTCTCTGTACATACAAGTGAAAGAATATGTAACACTTTCACGCTAAAAGAAAAAATAAAGGATTTGTTCATATAAGCAGCTGAAATCTGCTGTTCCAGCCCAATGTCCCCAGTAAAGAAGGGAGGCACAAACACAGGTGACTACTGTAGCTCACTATCTTATGGCCTTTTTTGGACAGGGACATTATCACCACCAATTTATCATCCCTTTTGTTATATTTATTTATTACAGCATGCCAAATCCTTTGGCATATGTGATGGCCTTCAATAATCTCTCTTTAAGTTTTTCCTTGCTTGAGTATTCCGGAAGCAAAAGGACATTAAAGCATGTGTGAGATGTAGGCAACCTGAGGGAAAACAGAAAAAGAAAATTCAATTACGGAAATTCATATCAAATGCACAAAGGTACTGCTATGTATTAGAAATACCATGACGTTTTGTTAATGTAGAAAATAGTCATTCAAAACACTACCTGGTTTAACCTCAAAAATCTGGATGTTGGTATTTTAAAAACTCTGAAAAACTGACCTTAAAAAAGTAAAAATAAAAAAGTTATCAGTCATTATTTTACCTTTCTGTATCTGGGCCATTTTTGGCTATAATCATCTTTAATTTTCCAAGTCCTCCCACAGGTGCTCTGTCTGTGCCTGTCGTAAATTGCAAGAACAGTCTTTTCTGCTCATCTGTAAATGAATGGACTATTTCCCAGAATTCCCTAGTAAAAGAGAAAAATTAACAGCTTAAAAAAGCTGAGAGAGCAAAAGAAAAGTGTCACTATAAAAAAAAAAAAAGTGTCCTGGGCACAAACAAGACATTCAACTGCTTGTAAATGTAAATTTACAAATCATAGCATCATACCAATTGCAGCAGTTAATAATTGATATACCATCAATGACAGCGCCATTTCTGATCTTATCTTTAACATGAGTACACAAACTGAATACAGAGTATTTGTACAAAATTTCATGAAACATTTGCCAAACATTGTGTAATTCAGAAGTTACAACTGAAGCATTTGTAAATCCCTGCAGGTAAGGAAATTGGTTTTTTTCAGAAACCTGGACAAGTTATTCTGAAATCAGTGACTTCTGAAGGTGTCTGATTTGTTTTCTGTACCATTATATTTCTAAGGTTCCTGGTTCACCCATAATCCAATAAAATGTTCCATGTGTGAATCTTGTATTCTCTCCCCCTTTCCCCTACTCCCTCATAGCTTATTATCAAACACATCAATATTAATTTGTCAAATAGGAACTGTGTATCAAGGTCAAAAAGTAGTTTAAAAATCCCCCTTTTTCATGGCTCCGCAGATCACTTACAATGTGTGCACATGCAATACAATATTTTATTCAGTTTTGGAAATCTCAATACTAGAATACTGTAGATGGGTTAAGGGAAGGGAGTTCAGAAGAAAAACAGGTCCAGAGAGACTTAGGATGAAATACTGCAAAAATTAAGAGTTATCCTATCTTGTCTGGGGCAGGGGAATATGAAAATCCTGTGTGGCATTTTGTTCTGACCTCAAAAAGGTGCTTGTTAAAAGCCTGCATTCTGCAAGTGAGAAAGTAGGCCAGGGATGCTGTTGGACATAGCTCCCTAACTATAGTCCCCTGAGATGAGGCTAGAGTCAGAGCCCTTCCTTCACTAAAATGAGAAAACGTGAAAAAAGGAGGAAATAAAGATCTATGTTAACCTTCAGTTTCTTCTATAATTTTTGATCTGCTTCAAGGAAGCAAGCTTGTCATAGCCTGTCAAACTACTTTGCCTATTTTATCTCCTCTCATCAAAGCATAATTAGGAGTTACTGAGGCAATAAAACTACTTCACTGTCACTATTTTTCAGCATGTATGTTAAATGCACTGAACACATTACAGCTACTGCTTTTTGATAACAAACGTATGAAAATACAGTTTTCTCTGAATATAACTTCAAAAATTTTAAAAGCATACCTAATAATAAGAGAGTCTCTTGTATAGCCTCCATCATATTCCGTAGTTTCTTCTAGTGCTTGAAAGTCTAGATTCTGTAAATATAAGACATTTTATAACTACTCCTAATTGTTTCTTTGGGATTAAAAAATAATATTAATTCTTTTGCTGCACATTTTGGCTTTCTTACCCTACTTCCACAAATAAGTAATTCAATTTCTTCTGGTCTAAATAAATATTTCAATGGAGACTCATTAGTCACCATATGGAATCCTCTCCGAAAGGCCTTGAACTGCTTTTCTACTGATTTGTTGAGAATGTAGTCAGCATACAGATTGACAAACTCCTGTAAGAAAATAATCCCAAAAAACCCCTTAATACTGAATTCCAAATGTCATGTCTCAGAAACAAAGATCCCAAAAGTCATGTTGTGTATATAAAAGAATATCCTGACAAACTCTCAAGGCTAATCAACTGTTGTTTCCAAGAACTGTTTAAAGGCATCTCAAATATTTATGATTTGTATAACAAGTTGAAGCACCAAAAACACAAAACAAATTCATGCTATTTGCTTTAGAAATACTTAAACATATCTGTTGTAATAAATGTATAATCTGTTTAATAAGTAATGTCATAAGACAAAAGGGCTTTCTTTTGCTTCCTTACCAAGCCCAAGTTCTAGAATTTTACATGTTCTTTCCTCTTTTGCTGTAACTGAAGTTAGTGTTTTAGTTACATGCCTAGAAAATCCGATACAGACTGATTATCATCATGATGAGATGAAAAATACCATGAAACAATTAGAGTGCCATATGAATTACCTTCCTGTTTTCATTTGTAATAGGGATTTTATCTCCATTTTCCTTTAAATCGTGCATCATTGGATTGCCAAAGAGATCCGTATGAGATATTTGAAAAGTTATCATCATATCATCTTCCACACTTCCTTCATACTCTAACAAGTCTCTTAAACTCTGATAAAGAACCTAATTGGGAAAAAAGTATGTAAGCTTATAAAACAGGTTCCAATAAATTTTACCAAAACCATCACTGTATACCTGATACCAACTGTCCAAATCATGTCTGGATTGGTCAGGTGTAGAGGCAGATCCAAGGAGGTGCGGGGGAATGTGTAATCACACTCCCCTTGGGTTTTAAACTTCGGTTCACCCAAAGTTTAAAACCAGCTGCTTGGCAGTGGCAGCAGCATTTCTATTCGCACAGCAGTGAGGGAGTCATTTGCCTTCATGGCTTATTATGATCTACCCGATTCCTTCTAAACTTTTCATTCTACAGGTGTTAACAACCCTCTCTCCTTTTCTAATGGTCTTGATGTTCCATTACTTATGCTATCCTTTCTTCTGCAATTCTGCTGCCTGTTAGCTGTTCCTCTTACTGTAGCCCCTATTTCACAGCCCTGCTGACTGTTTTTAACTCTAGCTAAAAACATTAACTCTGATGTGGAAACATTAACTCAAGTGAATATCAACTTGTGTTGAAATAACTTTCAGTGAAGCACTGGATGCGCTGTCAAGATGTTCAAGGAGGCTAGATTTTATGAGTCTGGAAGAGGTATGCATTTCATTCTAATGACAACAGGACTGAAGAAACAACATCTTTTTTTTTTACCTAGTTGTGCTTTTTATACAATTTCTATAACGTTATATTTGTTTTTGCTTTGATCTTGAACTGAATAATATAGTCCTGGACCCCTATCATATCAGTAAAGCTTCTCTAGTATATTTTTACCTGGGAAGAATATATTGTGTTATATGTGATGATGCCCCACAGAATCTGTACCCCACTTTCTGAAATCAGAGACCTGCCCCCGGCCAGGTGTATGTTCTAGGTGAGGTCAAAGCTCCCAAGGGTGCATAGATGGAACAATCAGTGAAAGCAGCAAGAAAATTACTGTGTGCTTAACAGGAAGAGGAGGAAAAATGCTAAACTGTTACTAAATACTTACAAAATAAGCGTAAGTTTGGGTCAGAAACTGTGCAGTAGCATTAGGGGGAAAAAAAGAATTTAAAGTTGTTTGATGAGATTCATAAGGCCTTGCAACTCTCCCTGCACCCAAGCCAGGAATCTGAGTCCTGCATCCCTGTACAACATTTGGGGAGTACTGTAGGCATATCTCCTGGTATTAGCACAAAAATACACAGGGAACAGTAGTTCAATGGCTGATATTCTGAACTGACATGTGAGCCTTTCAAGGCATGCAAACTGAAGGTAAAAGGAAAACTGAGCATGACTGCCCTTTAATAAAGTAACATCCTGTGCCCACTTGCTTAAACTGTGATATGTTTTAGTTGTAAGTTTCATCCTCTTACCAGGTGTCTCCCTCCTGTGCTCCTGCATTAGCATTAAAATACAGCATCTGATAAAACAGGTACAGTTGACTATGAAAGCTCATGCCTCTATGAACCAGTTAGTCTCTAAGGTACCACCCTGCCCTATCTTTTGTCTTTAACATGTATATAAACAAAACGTATGCATGTATGTATGCATGCATGCATGCAAATCTGGATTTCTTGCCCTCTCAACTGTGGTGTTCAACACTAGTGGCTCGACTACTATGAATTATATACTGCTAGGCTGGGAACGTCTAAATTTAACATGTACATGATCTTAGTATACTTAAATGATTTTAAAAGAGAGGTTGCAAAATAGATATAGCTGAGGACAGACATGGAGATAACAACTGAAGTTAATTTTAAAATCCCCCCCCCTTGCTTCTTCCAACCTCTTGAAAACTTAATTCATTTGTTCTTAAAAATACATTCAACTGAGAGGACTAAATTGCTCTCAAAATAGTCCTTCCAGTTGAAAGTAGCCAAAAAATACTTAATGCACTTTTGGAAGAAGTAATCTAAATAGCCTCTGCTCCCAAGACTATACAAAGTTAAATGGGAAAAAAATCCCACAGCTGAGTAAAACATTCTTTAACAGCAGTAAGGTACAGCAGATTGGATTGAACAGTTAAAAAGCTACTGCTGAACTTTGGGCAACTGAAGACAAGGCAAAAATGCCTTAAAAGTGTGTTTGAGTGTAGACAAAGCACTTATTGTGGTGTTCTGGTTACATATATATGAACAGAGGGAGTGCCATCAGGACAAATAAAACATTTTTTTAACTGTGAAATTAAAAAAAATATGACAATACTGACTACTACTTTAAGAAATCATGAATCATCTTGATTTGACACTTTCTTGCTTTTAAAAGAAAAATTAACAGCTGTCACCACAGCTTTGCACTTCTAAAAAAGTTATCAAAAAGTATGTTTATAAAAAAAGAAAAGAAAAGATAAATAAGTTTATTTTACCAGGTCACTTGAAATCCAGACCTATTAACTAGACGATGCTGCTTCTCCAAATCAGATGCACTAGTACCGAACCAGTTCAACTACAGAATTTCTGTATTTTCCTGATAGGACATTTCACTTTCACCTATTCTAACAGCATGTTCATGTTCATAAGAAGTTTAATTAAGCAAATATATTTCCCACAAACTGCAGTAAAAAACTCAAAGAATAAAATGAACTTACAGGATGAGAGTCTGCCAGGTCACGGAAAGTTCCTTTTTTGCCCATTAGCTTCCTGTAGACAACCATGGGGAAGTGTACATCCAGTATACAGTTATTGTAGATAGCCAAACCCAGTACTATGCCAATCAGTGTAAACTGACCCTCAGTTTCAAAAGATGATGGGTTAAACCAGAACAGTTTTGTAGACTCATCATATGTGAACATACCTATAAGAAATTATTTTAAACAGTTACTGTTAGATTTTGAGAAAAGAACAAATACACGTTTTGCATTTCATTATACTATCGTGTTGTGGACTCATTTGCACTAAACGCACGCTTACAATTCCATTTGGCACTGCATTTCATGTTCTGGAAAAAGAGATGCTTGCTACCTTAGAGTAACTGGAGTTCTTCAAAATGCTCTTGTATATTGTAAATTAAGAACATCAGGTTGAATAAGGATCAGTTTGGTAAGAGGTTCTATTCCTCTATGAGCTTACAATTCAGAGAAGCTAATTATTGGGCTTTCCTGGACTGTTAGGATATCCAAGTCTAAAAAAAGATAGCAGAAGTTGTGGAATAATATTATATACATATATATTTCAATCTGTTTGCCTGGCAGTGGGGAGATCAGATACAGGGAGGTTTGCTATCTGTCCTTGGTGATCCAGGATTGCCTCATTAATGGGTAGGCCAATCTTGCAGGTCCTATTTAATACATTATGTCTACCAGTGTAATTGTTCCACCCCACCTTCTCTGAGGAAACCCTGGTATTTGCTACTCTCTTCATTAGCTCCTGGTAACCTTGCAGGTCATCTGAGAGCTGTGGTATTTGATTAAATTGAGACGGCACCTATGTGGAGGAATTCCCTGTTTATTTAATTTCTGTAACAGACTGAGTGGTCATGGGGAGAAATGGAAGTGGCCAGAAGCGTGGGTTCTGGATGAGAAATTTCCCTCTGATTGTGGAGAGAGCTGCTGTTCATCCTGAGGCCAGTGAGGCACAACTGCACTGGATCATCAGTACCTGCGGTGACCATGTAGCATCTATATTTCAGCAAATGCCTCGGATGCAATGGCACTAAAAGTGCTGGTGTCTGAGATAGATCATAACTAGTGCTCTGAACAAGAGGTCACTGCTGGTGCAGAGGATGGGATCTGTAGCAGAAAAGACAGCCCATGCCAGATAATCATGCTAGGACTAGTCACAGCACTCCTTGAATGAGCCTGGTGCTGGAGTGACAGCACCAAAGAGGTCTGTGATGCTGAGGTGTCAGGTTCATGCTGTCTTAATGCACAGAGGTGAAAGGTACCATTGCTGATTGTATTGCTTCTGCAATTCCAGGCTCTAGCATCTTTAATGCTTGGCGATTGTGCTGGCCCCTTGTCAGATCGGGGTACCAAGGAGTCCTTTGTTATGGGAGGCCTTGAGCAGGACAGCTTCCTTCATTTCTTATGCTCCAATCCACTGGCACTGGGCATGACTATCTTTAAAGCCTCTCCTTGGCCCTTTGGGATGAGCATGGAGGCTTGAAGTCTTTGGGGCAGAAAACGGTACCAGGATTAGAGCTCTCAGGTAGGCCAAAGAGCCCTCATCTCCCTTGTGGGCTAGGAAGTCTCAGAAGTCTTGTCTCTCTTGTGAAGGCCCTTTCCAAGATAAGGATTACTACAGCACAATACTGAGGACTTCCCCTCTCTACCTCTGACTGGAGAACTGCCTCAAATCTCAACTGGAGCCGGTCAACGGTGTTGATGCTGAAGGTAAAAAAACCCCAAAAACACTCTGCACACTTAGTGCTTGGCCATGTATAGTACTGAGCTGAGACCCTTATCTCCAGGCCTGACATGAAGCTGAGCAATTTGTTGCAAAGAAATAACCAAAGTTTATTCTGTGTTGCTTCCATTTCTTGGCTGGAAGAATTGACAGATCAAGCAACTGTTTGGACAGGAATCCCCTTAGGTAAACAAGGCGCTGCCTGGATCTCGGAAGCTGGGATTTGTCAGCTGCGTGCAGACAGGCAGCATGTGGCTCTGGGCAAGGCAGCTGATCACCAAAACGCTCCCATCTCAACTGAAGCAATGTAATAAAGGAAAAAAAACACTTGTTTCTTGTAAGCGTCCCTGAGCCTTTGATGGGTATACGAGGGCAAGATAGGGCCAAATCACCCTGAGCACCCACTTGGCAGGCAGGAACAGCATCTGCCAGCTGTGTGTTCATAATCGCACACTAAGTCGGTGTTTCTGCTTTGCCCGGGGCATCCAGCCACACTCCTGCTTCGGACCCTTAGAAAGGGGCATAAGAAAGGGTGAGGCTAGAGTGCCCTCTATGGATACAGCTAAGGCAAAAAATCTCCAGTCAAATCTCAGAGGGTATAAGCTGCACTCACAAATGAGCATGCGAAGAGAAGTAGTTAGCTGTGTTAGTCTGAAGTTGGGCAGGGCCTATAAGGTATAGTACCTTATAGACTAACTTGTTCAGAGAGGTATGTCTGAATGAGTTAGTCTATAAGGTGTCATATTGCCCTATCTTTTGCCTATGTGAGAACATGTATGTGGGCAGGTGCTCGAAGGAGAACTACTATTCAACTGACTAGATCTGACTTTGGCAACATCACTAAACTTACCATTATTTTAAAACCTGTATCTTGTCACATTCTAGATAAAAGCTAAGTTATTTATATGAAAATATTTTGAAAAAAAGTCTAAGAAAAAAATCCTTATATAAAATTTGCAGATACTGGGAAGCAGCAGAAAAAAGCCTCATAGAATTATAGAGGAAATACAAAAAGAAATGTTATGAGCATGTACTTTAGAAAGGAATGAGTTACTAAATTGCATACCAATATCTGGATTGAAGATTTCTTCCACAACAAGTTGAAAAAATTCTTTGGAAACACCTCCTTCATCTACCCCTTGCTCTCCTTCAAATTCCACATACAACTGCTTCTTCAAGTCTGCAGGATTTTCCATAGCAATCATCTCTAGCTATTGGTTGAATAACAAACATTTCATTAAACTTTTTTTTAAACCAGGAAAAGAAGAGAATCATGTATACACAGAAAAACACAGGGAAATGAAGGAGCTGAAATAAAGCAAATATTGTCCACAGTAGTAAATACAAAAAGTAATGTAAACCCAGAATTTGATTCTAAACCTGTTCTCCTGGCCATGAATTTGTAACCTGAAGTGGCAGATGCATGCAGTGAGGACTATCATATCTTAACCACATCAGTGCCCCTGGCTCTTATTTTTAGGATTTTTATTAGAAATTTCAGTTTTGCCATAAGCAAAAACAATACATTATATAAAGAAAAGAAAAAACCCAAACAACTATTAATGGAATAATTATGCACTGGCTCATTAGACTTAACTGAATCCCACTTAACTTGTTCTTCACACAAAATTTATGCATATGGTCTAGTCAAGCAAAGTAAGTATGCTGTTAACAGTTTTTCACATTTACATCGGTTTTCAGTGTAAGGACATCTATTTCTCACTAAACAAAAATCTGAAAAATCCACATAAGACCATAAAAAGACCTGAGAAAGAACCAAGTTAAGCGTTCTTTTTCATCATACTAACGAACAATCCTTTAGATCTTTCATATCTATTCAGTTTCTTTAACATAACTAATGCACTGCTTTCATATGAATGCAAATTCAGTTATTCCATAATAGACTTTCTATATGAGATGCCCTTAAACAGTGATTCTCTGATAGGACTGCCATGTTTTTTCATCTACCTAGGATTATTTTTAGTTCAAGACGTCACCTTAGGATTCTGTCTACATTTCTGAACTGGAAACTAGTATGAATATAACAGTTCAATTTACGGAGGTACATTAACCCAGTTGGGTCATATATTTAAGTCACTTTGACACAGGTACACTATGTTTACAAGTGAAACTGTCCTTAGTATTATGGTGTGCAGAGACCTCGTGCAGAGCATTTCTGTGGATCTATCTATTGTCATACACGTGAAGTGTACTACTATTGCTTGCCTATAACCCCAGATACTCCAAATTACACCAATTAGCTTGCTGAATTAGGCAGAGTAAAAAAAAAAATCCTGAATTCTGTGCTTGCTATTATTTGCGTTGCTCCACTCCCCAGTAGCCCCTGCTTTATTAGTCATGTATTGTTCACTGATCCTCCTTGTCCTAAAAGTTTACAGTGCAAATGTAAAGGGAAGATGCAACACAGATATGAAGAGTTTGGGAAGGAGGACAAGGTAAGAGTGTGAATCCTCAAAGTGCTGATAAGAACTGGGACCACTGTTCAACCAATTGCCTAGCCACTAGCAAGCCTTTTGCAGGGATCAGAGCAGAGGCGAGTTAGAAGATCAGGAGGAAGACAGTGTAGTGACACTGAGGATTTCCTTTGAAGCATAAGCGGCAGCTTGTAGAAAAGCCTGAAGGCATTTTGTAAAAACTTGACCAACTGGAAGTAAAGGCTGGTGTCTGAGATGTATAAGGGGAAGGACTGATGGCTGCATATTGCATAAAGAGCGCAAGTTTTCATGAACCCAGCTTGTGCTCTAAACATCTAATTTATTTAGTCTATAACTGTGCATATCTACCCTGCCTTCTGACTTCATACCAACACAGCTAACTACTTCTCCATATTACCTAAAGCCATTTAAAGATGAGGTTAAGTCATGAAGACAAGGGCTCAGAGTAATAAAACTGATGAATAACACAGATTTTTCATACAATTTACAGTGTGTACCTTTAGTTGTGGTTGAGCTGAAAAGGGCTATCTATCCAGTTGGTGTCTGACATTACTAACAAATTAATTCGTATGTGGGTTTGTTAAAGGAGTCAAATATTCTTGAAAGTGTGCTATATGTCAATATTTTTGCAGCAAAACCACAACTGTACTGTACTCATCTGTCATCTTAAACTTAAACCTTACATTTTTCAGGAAAAATGTATCTACATGCTACTTAGCACAATGTGGTCTGACCTACCTTCCCAATATTAAGGAGAGGATAATTCTCTGCTCTGAAAATGTCACATATGTATTTTCAATACATTATATTGTTATACACCCAGGAGGAATTAAAATTGTCCTGTCCACATCCTTTGTTTACAGCTGACATCAATATTACCCACCAATTTGTTGCCCATTTGCTTTCTTATTGACAGTTAGTCAGGACTTACTGGTGGCTTTGGAGAAAAACTAATAGCTAGCAGTAATATCATCTTCCAGGCTTCATGAAGTTATTGAAGTTATGAAAAAGCAATGTAGTGAGTCATTTTTTTGAAGAAAATGTATCCCTTCACAAGGTGCCAGAATCCCTTATATATCATACTAACAGACTTTGAACTGAATGATGGCATCTGCCTATACGAAGGCAATTTTACAAGCTATATTAGAATAACCTGCTTAGCAGCCTGATCACTAAACTGAACTGAACAAGACTGGATTGATTGCAGGGACTTTTTATTTTCTCTTTAAATCACTGTGCAAAGCTGGCTGAACAGTAAAAATGAAGCAGACAGGAGGGCAAGTCATGAACTTTCTGTGCTGCTTAGTCGTAACCCTTACTTGAGATACCTTCCAATACTATGATTCTGTGCTGAAAGAGGTCTATGTGAAAGCCAGCTGCAGGAATACCAAAAAGGTGGCATTTCTTGGTCATTGCCCCGGGTTTAAATCTGCCATGGAGAAATATTAAGTTTAAGCAACATTTCTAGGGTGCTCATTTCAAGCCTGTAGAGTTATTTCCTATCCCTCTCGTCTTTGAAACAAGGTGCATAGCAGGAAAAATGGCTTTCAACAGAAAGCCCACATAACAGATTGCCACACTTACTAAGGCAGTGAATCAGATTGAGATTACAGCATGGGAAATCTAGACTTCCATTCAAGAAGGAAAAACACAAGTCTTTACTTGACTTCCTTCCATATGTTGTCAGAAAGTATATCTACCAATATATTTGTTAAGTGAATACCCATGATGGAAATAATACTTATTGTTATGATGAGGCTGGCCAAATTACTAGTTTGTGGTGTTATTACAATCCCCAAAAGTCTCAATAAAGCATGCAGGGGTTTAGGTTGTAGCCGTGTTGGTCTAAGGATATAGGCATGTTTCTTTTTAGTTATGTAGCTGAAGCAGTGAGATAAGAAACTCAAAAACTGACAAGTTCAGAGGGTGAAAGCTCAAACACGGTATATAAGGAATATTTTATTTTGTAGGTCAAGAGGGACAGAAAGAGCAAACTGTGCAACAGCATTAGAAAACTTTTGTTTTTAAGAATTGCTTTACTCAGAGCACAGCATTATGCCAGTTTAACAACCTCCTGAATTGGCATTATTCATTCCAGTATATTAATATTGCAATGTTCAACTTCCTCCCACCACCACACAATGCAGCACAAACAGGCTCTTGCAACAGGTACAAGGGCTCCTTACAACAAAGGCTGTGGGAACACATCCAGCTTCTACACCAGGGTAAAGGTAGGTGCAGTAGCAGTGGATGCATAGTTCAAAAGGAAAAGGTGTTTGAGTGCAAGTGATCTGACACGCAAGTCACAGCAAGGTCTTCTCTAAACTCCACAACGTGGCCAGGTTCACTCTGGGATGTGCTCACTGATGCTCCCCGAGACAGACTACGCGTCAAGACGTCAGAACCATACAACCCGTACCAATGTAAAACTAATGTTCAGACTGACGCACATGTCCCCAGGTTCTTAACTCTACAATACTCAAGGCACTCAAAGCACTATGGGGAAATGTGTTTGTCCTTGCCAAGCCATTGCGTGGAAGTGCTCTTTGCTCACCAATACATCTAGCTATGATTTACAAGGGGAAAAGGTTTTTCCATCTGACAGCTCTCCAAATTCAACTGGTAATTTTTCAGCCAGCCTGATTTTTAAGCTTGTATGTGGCTGCCAAAAAAAAGCAGTGTAAATGGTGCTAATTCAATCCAGGAAATGCAAGCTAAAGAATGGAGTATATTAATCATGTAGCTGCAATGACTCTGTAGGGTTAAGAATTAAAAGGTAGTAAAACAAACAGAGAAGAGCCTGAAGAAACAAAGGCTCAGAGTAATACTGCTAAAAATACTGTAATGCTAGGAAACAGTTTCTCTTGTTCTTGTCAAAATTTCAACCCTCTCCCATAAATCATTTCCTTTAGCGGCTCCCCCTATATTTGTATATTCATTCCTTCCCTCTTCAGCTTGAATTTACAGAACTAACACCTCCTACAACAGCACATTTGAATGGGCAGTTTTAGCCCATCCTCTCATATAGTCCTACAAAACAGAAAAAAAATACACTTTTCCTAGCTTTGTCCCCAGAATTTCTTTATCTGAAAGCCACCTGGGGTCAATACAGTGATCTCCATTATGTTAACTTATAGAATATAAAGAGAGATAGGTATAAACTAGACAAGCAATTGATCTAATAATAAAACTTACTAAACTGTAAGATTGATACCCATATAAAGGTTTAGGCTCAAAACAACCTGTTTCTCAGGTGGTGAATAGATCAGCAGAGCTTCCTGGGCAAAACTACAGGTCACTTGGTCAATGTCCAAATCAGGCTTCTTTCCAGATCAGTCATAAAATTCAGTAATAACCAAGAGGCAGGCATGCTCTTTTTAAGTTAATATGTAGTCACAAAATTGAACTGAAAACTTGTTTAAGGCCCTCAATTTAGTTTCTTCTCTAATATTAATGTTATAATGACTGGAAATGGTAGCCAACCTATACCACATAAATATTAGTTATTAACATGCATTGCTGGCAACCTCCTGAATTGCTATTTTTCATTCTACCATGTCAATATTGTAATATGCAAACCCTTAATTCTGGAAACAGAAAGTGCAGGTTTCTGTTTATTTGTTTCTAGTGGCTTATTGCTAAACTGAGATGTAGATAAAAGGAGTAATTTAATAATATAAGGATGTCGATCTAGTAAGTATGAATGCACTCAACAGGAAATGTTCTCTCTCATTCAAAATGACTGAAAAAATTGTTCTCATCTGAAAAATAAAATCACTTTTGGAATACAAGCAAGCAGAGCTGAGAGGGTAACTGAAAAGTATGTGTAATGGCAAAGAACTAAAATGGATGTGAAATGAGAGCTGGCATACCAAATGTCGGTAGGAAAACTTATTACAGGGCAGATCATATTAACAGAAAAAAAACTGTTTAGCAGTTTTAGGATCTATCATGATATTGCCAAGAGTACTGCTCATGCATAATAATAGTTCTGTCAAAGCCACATCTTTCTTTTTTGCTTCACACTCCTTTAGTTAGCAAAAGTACGTTCTGTTTCTGACTCTATTACATCAAACCATCTTTAAAGTTTTATACTACTGCATGACTTACCCTGACAAGTGCATCATCTATGATGTGATCACGTCTCACTTTGAGTCGCAAATATGGGTTGAGCTGCTGTCCTTGAACTAAACTGTAGAGCACAGTTATGCGTCGTTCACTGTACATGCGAATTCTGTTGTCATAATACAATCCAAGGTTCTTGGTGACAGCATTCAATATGAAGGGACATGTCATAAAAGAGAATTTGTTTTCCGTTTCTACTTTGAAGAAAGTGTAGTCCTTGTCCATTTCTAGAACATCATTCAGTGGTTCATTAATAAATTCTTCAAAAGAGATAAGTGGTTTTCGGCAATCTATAGTTTTTACACCAAGTTCAGTTTCCAGTGGGTCCACTCGAGGCCCTTTTTTATTTCTTCTTTCCTCACCTAGAAGCTCTTGAAGGGTTAATTCACTGGATTCTGGGATGGGTTCTTCATCTTCTTCCTCATTGTGATCTGTATCCACATCCCCTCCCACTACATTTGCATAGTAAACCATTTTCAAGCACTTTGAAGCAGCAACAATGGCATCATCATCATTCACTAGATTACGACTATTAAATTCATTGCTTATGACTTTATAGGTAATAAGCTGCTGAAATGTTTCCATCATTCTCCGAATCTGGTCTGCACTGTATTTAGACCACAATCTAACCAGTTTTGCTTGAGCTGCAAGGGGTAGCTTGCTCATTGCTTTGCAAAACAATGGCAGAGCCATTTCCAGGTATTCAGGGCTATGAAGATTACTGTTCTCCATAACAATAATAAACAAATTCAGATAGTTAGGATCCCGAGAGTACACATTATGGTAAGTCAAGTCACATTCTACATTAGGTGACAAGTACACGAGTGCATTTAAAAAGGCAGTTTCTATTTTTTCATTAGAAAGTAATCTATTGTAGACCCTTCGAACTGCTTCAATATCTACAGATACTTCATCAGGGCCGAGTTTTTGTAGGTTGTTATCTCCCTGTGTGTTGTCACCTAGTCTTGATGAAGATGCACCTGAATCTTCCTCCATAGCAGCAGCCGAACAGGCAGCTTTTTCCTTTTCATCTTCATCCTTATCTTCATCTTTTCCTTGAAGAGACTTGAGCTCTTCCTTGGTATGCTGCTTGGCTTTTCGGAAACTTTGCACCAATGCCTCAGCACTAGAAAATACTCTCCCAATGACACGAATTAAAGGGGAAAAATCCTCTTTTTCTCTACATAGTTCAAGAATTTCATATACCTTTTCTTCTGTTAGATAAGTCACATCTATAAAAAAGTTAAAAAGAGATCACATTTCAAAATGTGCTTGAATTAAGGCATGCATATAATCTAACAAGTTACAGTGATGAAAAACAATTGTTAAAGCCACCTCGCATCTAATCACTGTTACTCTGTGACAATGTACGAGTTTAAGATGTATGTTCATTAACAGGTAGAAATACAACCTCATCTGTTTATACTGTCACTCTCCAGTAAGTTTCATTTCTTACTTCTATGGTGCTCAATGGCCTTAGAAAGCCAACTAAATTAGCTTTTTAACAGTTGCACAAGAAATGAACTACATTTGTGAGTATCCAAAGCGGTTACATCCTAGAAATAAAATCAGTACAATATTTAAAATAGTCATTATATAATAAAAGCCTTACAAAAAGGAGATCAACCTAGCAATATGCATAGTAAAACTGTCTCCTTTTAGCATTACAAGACAGAACACCAGTGTTTTTAGTTAGTTATTGCCCAAAAAGAGCAACATTTCTTTTAAAGCAGCTTGCATTAATGAGAAGCCTGCACGTTTAATTTTTAAAATAAACAGATTTCCTATAAAAGATATAGTCAGTTGTTTATTTTGTATTATAGGAAATGAAGAGACAGGCAATTAGTCATTTACATTTTTAGTATTCTCTGTAGCAGTTTTCAAAATATCATGCATAGCTAACGTATCTGGAGTCACTGTGGAAATGAGTATAGTTCTCAGAAGCTGATGCTGTCACAATTGCTGACCATAAATTAGACATGGTTGTTTCTGAATGCACTGAACCTACATTAGTTTAACACGCTAAAGACGACCATCTAACACATGCTGTTTTTTAAAAAGGTAACTAAAGTATCTCAAACAATGCAGATATGAAAAATCCCATGTTGACATTAAATTTCCTTGTTTTATCATCTTTTTACTGTTGCAAAGACTTAGGGCCAAATACAAACTGACCTTGAAGGTGTCTAAAGTAGACTTACGTGAAATATGGGTGCCCAAGACACAAAGTAATCCTTACCAACCCCATATCAGCAGCTGCAAAAAGGTCTAGATTAAGTGCTGCTATTTGGCCTGAGGTAGTTCTCAAACAGGTGGATTTGGGCTACTGCACTTGTTCAGAAGCAATCCAGATCAGTGGCCATGACACATGAATCCCACCTAAACTGTGACAATCCAAACTAGAGCTCGGTGGTCCCCAATGCCTGCAGAAGTCCCTAGTTCCTTAGCCAATCACAGGGCACACAACTTATATTTGACACTGGAAGTATTAATACAATTCATTACAGAACATGGTCAGGTAGCGATGACAGTAGTGAAGTTTTACCCAAAAAGTTCAGTGGTCAAAGCATTAGAAGATCTTGGTTTTAAGACTTACCACTATGCGCTTTCAAAAGTGAACTGATTCTATATCTTATACTGACATCAATCCTGCTTTCAGTTAGGTAAATGACTGCTGTCCTCTTTTGGGTGCTCCGGATCCTAAGAGATGACAGAGATGGCTCCCTTCTACAAGTCTCAAGATACTGGGGGAAACTTCCTATACTCTCTGAGTCAGCTGCTTGAGGTTTGATGAGCAACAGATCTCAGACATATACCTGTGTTGGGAGTTTCTACTTTCTGCAGGCACCTCTCTCTCTTGGATTGCTCTTTGGAGGTATCTATGTCTCCCCATTCACTGTACAGAAGCAAGGGTTTTTTTTTAAATGGTGATATTTTTTTTGGGGGGGATCAATTGTGTAGTTGGGAGAGATGGTAAGGAAGCTTTTGAGCACTGTGCCATTCTTCAGGTCAGATCTTTATGCCTGAAACCTTGTCTGAAATACCATCCAACTATACAGCTGGTCCAATAAAATAAAAAGTATCACCAAAAAACTTTACTTCTTTCATATTTCCTGGCCCTATCAGTTTAGATCACCTACCCAAAGGAAGATGCACACTTTGGGCACTGCAAAACTAAGTGGAAGCATCCATTAGGTTACCCTGATCTGGCCATTATGCATTAAGTATCAATGTTAGTCACACTGGACGGGTCAACATGTGCATTAAGGCACTTTGTCTAATGTGCATTAAATTTTGTACCTCAAATGTGAAGTACTAAAGAAACGTGCATTAGGCTGCCTTAGTGTGCAGTAATGAATGTGCACAGTTTTTAAAGTGAGGCTGCTGCACATGAAGCATCTCTTACTGCACATGAGCCTAATCATGCGTTTTTTTAAGTGATGCTTTAATGCACTGTAAAATAGGCTACTGCGCATTAAAGTGCACATAGATGTGCCCACTGTGTGTTAGGTTAGGTAAAGACATTACACGTTACTGGTATAAGTGACTGGAAACGAGTCTATACCCATAAACAGAACAGAAGTTCAGCACACTATCCATAACAAGTCTGGCGAGCACGGACTGGTTTAAAAATGGTGGAACCCAGTCTAAGATCCCCCCCGCAAGGGCAAATGTGTGCTCTGTTTGTTACCACTCTAAACTATACTGCTTATCGAAAACTACGTAACTTAAGACTGATTCTGCCTCAGGCTTTTTGAATATCTGTACCCAGCCTCAGTGGGGTTACTGACTAAATACTTATAGATCAAAACCAAAAAATATGCTTTAGTTGAATTTACAGAAGAATCTTAATAAGATAACTTTATACAGGACTAACTAGATTTTATAATAGTTCCAGCTCGGCTTTCAATGAAATGCATGGCTACACTACTGAATCTCATCCATTGTACACACACATTATAGGAGTTATTTTTATGAACAGTTGTTAAGTGCAGTAATTAATAATTGAGAATGCTTTTTAAACAACATTGATTTTTACATTTTTTTCATAATATAACTGCAGATCTTAATGTGTATGTGCCTAGCAAGAAACCAAAATAATCATGTACATTAAAACTACAGGTGAAATAAACACTGTGAAACCACACCGCCCCCAAAACACAGCAGGTTATGTAGCACCTTGCAAAAAAAATCCCATTAGAGTACATGTAACAGAGGAAATGATTCAGATCATGCCAAAGCAATTAGAACTGAACACAGGAAAAAAGAAAAACCTGAAAAGGGAATTATTAAGGAAGATTTGGCTCATCCAGAGACCTGAGGCAACTGGTGACTAAGTTTGATCGAGCAGAAAAGACGAACTTGGACATTCCTGATCATCTGCTAAATTCACACAGAAGCCATAAAATAAAGGAGCTTTCTGTTTTTGTTTTTCATGCTGACAGGAAGTTGAACATGAAAGCAAGTAAACAATAAAAGTTTTATTCCCGAGGAATACAGCTGCACTGCTGAAGCTACAGAAAGCAGTTCAAACTACAATAACAACGTGCATGATTTGGGTTTCTTGTAACGTACATACAGGAGGCAACTTTAGTAACAAAAAGGAACTGACAGGCGTCTTTCTAAAACATTTTCTGTTCTATGCTAGAAGCCCTTTAAAACAAACAGGTTTATAAAAGGCTACATTCCCAGGTTCCAGGGTATAGAGATTATTAGCTGTATAATAAACTGATTGTTTTATCCTAGTTATGTTTGTGAAAATGTACTGCATTTCAAATTTCTATGCTCTCACCAAATTCTTCTGCAATTTTAGAGAAAAGTACTTAATTGTGTTAGTCTGAAGTCAGGAAGGCGGCAGGACAGGGTAGCAACTTAGAAGGGCATAAAGCTTTCACAGGCAACAGACTACTTAATCAGCTGTCATCTCTGAAAGCTTACAGCCCGTCGTACCAGTTAGGCTCTAAGACACTGGTGCTCAACTCCCAGCTTCCAGAAGACCCATGAGTCTTCCCACGGGTCTGGAAATTTGGCAGTGGGGGAGTGCTAGCAGTGTTTATTACTGCTCCTCTGCTGCCAAAGTTCCAGATCCATAGAGGCCCTGTGGGCTGGATGACAAGGCCTTGCGCACTAGATTGAACCAGTGCGCAGCCAGATCTGGGTGCAAGGAGCTGAGCTGGTGCAGAGTTGGACAGCACCTGGGACCGGCGGTGCACCACTCATCCAGCCTACAGGCCTGAGAGGTCGAGCACCACTGCTCTAAGGTGATACCCTGCCCAGGCTTCTGTCTACAATTTTAGTTAGTGTCAACATACAATAACATTTCTAATATACTACATTTCTGGTTAAACTAATTTGTATACCATCAATTTGCAGTGTAATACCAGTTTTATTGTTTATACCTTCAAAGCATGCTTGGACTGTACTTTATATACTAATAACAAAGGCACTGTTATATTAGAGCAATCCAATATTCTGTCTCCAACAGTGATCAGTACCGGATGCAAGTATTTTTCCACCAAACTAATATAGAATAAAGTGCTCACAGGGGAAGCTTCTTCCTAATCCACAAATTGCTGGTTGCCTCATTCCCAGAAGTATGAGATTGTACAGATTGTGACTGTGGTCAGTCCAATGTGATCCATCCACATTTAACTGCTTTTTTGAAATCTGGTTTCTCGCTGGTGTCAACAACATCTCATGGCAATACTCTGCAGGAAGTACTATGTTGTACCACTTTAAAATATGCTACCTTTCAACTTCATTGTATATTCTTGGATTCTGAAAAGGGTAAGCTGAATCATCAAATTTGACTTCTTAACATTCATCTGTCTCTCCAGCATATTGCCTTTATTATCAATGACATTAAGCAAAACAATCTTTATTTTCTCCTTCTCAGAATATAAGCTTCTTTATGCAACTTTCCATTTTTGCTACTTATTCTTAGGTTCCTATTTCTGCTAAACCTCCTTGGATGATCACAACTGGACATAATACTTTAGGTGAGAACATTGCATTGATGTATGTAGTGATATTACAATACATAATATTTAATAATTTTTTTCTAAGCCACACTTCTTTTAAAAACATACATTTTATTTGCTACTGAACAGAGGTTATCACTGAGGCCTTTTCACAACAACATCCACTATTTTCCCTGAATGGCTTGAGTTTTTAGGAGTCACTAATGTAAGAGCAGTTTGAATTAATCTTTCTAAATTTTCTTATTTTGACTTTCTTAACAAATTTCATCCTTCACCATCCTACCCCATTCACTTAGTTTTGTTACATCCTCTTTATTGCATCCACTTTGTCTCCTTTGCTCTCAGCAACTGTGAATTATCAGCTGTTCACTCTTTTTCCAGATCTAACCCTGTAATCCCAAGTATCTCTTGTTCACTGCCTGCCAGAAACTGAGCGTTTATTCTAACTCTGTCTTTTTACAGCACCTGATGAAGTGAGCTTCCGTTTACAAAAACATGTACTGTAGTGCTGTATACACATACATCTACTTTGGTTAGTTTATAATGTGCAAACCTACACTGTCTTCTGTACTAGGGCCATGGACAGCAGCAAGGAACAGTTAAGACAGTGGTAGGAATATTTCCTGCAATAGATGCCAGCAGCAGCCCCAACAGTAGTTGTCAAAATTCTTCGTTGGTTGTCCTGTGAACATTCCTACCTCATTCAAACTCTGCACTTTTCCCTCAGATTGACTGGCTGTCACCTCTGCTTCTGCTCTTTTTTCTTGCATTGATTTGACAAAAGAAAACAATTTCTGTCTTTGAGACAGGTACAAAGGTCCTCACAAAATCATACAAAATTAGCATTGGAAGAGACCTCAGGACGTCAGCTAGTCCAACCCCCTGCTCAAAGCACGACCATGCCCAACTAGATCATTCCAACCAGGGCTTTGTCAATCCAGGCCTTAAAAGTCTCCAAGGATGGAGATTCCACCACTTCTCTAAATAGCTGTTCCAGTGCTTCACCACCCTCTTAGTGAGACAATTTTTCCTAACAGCCAACTTTAACCTTCCTTGCTGCAACTTGAGACCACTGCTCCTTGTTCTGTCATCACTGAGAACAGTCTCACTCCATCCTCTTAGGAACCACCCTTCAGATAGTTAAAGACTGCTCAGTTCAACCCCAAATCCTTCTCGTTTGTGATCTGCAGCGCTGCTCTCTTTGGAGACTGGCCTGAGTTAGGAGGTGGATCACTATTAGGGTTGTAATCACTGGTGCAGGCAGCTAAGGCAAATTCAATTATTTAAAAGTAGATTTGGATGCCTATGCTTTGGAGTGGCTGTTAAGCCTTGATCTATCTAGTCACGTGATAAGCTCTGAGTAGAGTCAAATGTAGAATCAAGTTGCTTACCCTGATTTTTGGCATTCTTAAGTTTGACTGCTGTTTCCCCAGCAACTGTGACTGCAAAAGGACCACATAATTTGTGGTTCCAAAGAAAATTAAGAGCCCCCATAGGCTTTAGAAGGCACTTATGCGCTGCAGAGGATAGTCTGTCTGTCCCAGCAGCTATGGAGACACATCAGTACTGGTGGGTGGAATTAATACAAAGCAGCAGAGACTCGCAGATTGGTTTGCCTCCAGAGATTCAAGGAGAATGTTATCTAGTGTCTATGTACCTACCTGTGGAAAAGGAAATAAACTACAAAGATTCCATTAAATTTGGAAAGATTAAAGATATGAACACAGAACCCATTCTCACTACAAAAAAACTACTGCCAATAATTCTGAACAGATGGTGGGTCCTTTTCCTACTCATTTGCCCATCTTGCAGTAGGTCAGGTTCATTTCTTACTACAGACTCCTATAGTGCCACCACAAATTAGGGCCCAATCAGGAAGTGCTATTGTACTACAAATACTGCATTTATTTCAATAAGATAACCCTCCAATAATTAGATTCTATATATGGAAAATGTATAAATTTGATATAATTTTCCAGGTATAAAATCTAATTATTGGAGGTTTGCCTTGAATTTGTCCCCTTCCCACTGCTACCATAAGGAAAAAAAACCTGGGGGGTCAGGTAGCTCCCTTGCCCTCTGCCTCCCCGACTTCTTCCTTTTTACTGCCCGACCCTGCTCTCCCTAAGCACATATTAGTCAGAAACAAATTTGAAAACACTGACCTTGAAATAAACATAATGGTAGCAATTTGTATATAGTACCCATAGACTAAGTTAATCTAGAATCAACACACTTTAGCTTTTTGAAACTGCTGCAAGTTTTAATACAGGTATTCTATCAACACACTTTTAAGCAGCACTTTGGTACCTACTTACATATAGTACAAACTCTGCATGATATTATTCCCAAGACAAAAGGCTCATGATTTACCACAGGCCCCAGCAAAGTCAAAAGCATTTCAAGCCATGATGACCCCACAGCTTAGCACTGCTCAGTACTCCAGATACCTCCCTCTACACAAAGGATCCGTGAGCTAATTAGCCCAATTTATGACTGGAACAAAGTGTTCTTGTAACGAGTCCTGGGATCCTCCAAAAACTTATATGCAGATGAAGTGCAAGGTAACCTGGTCCAACTTCACTTCATGGACCGGCAGACATTACCAAGCAGGGTCCCAAACTTCATGGAGGGCAGGGCCACAGTAATCGTATGCGACAGGCTGAGACAGGGGGATCCTGGGTGAACTGTATGGGACCCCACTTGGTAATGTTTGCCACTCATTTAAGGCTGGTGAAGAAACAGAAATCCCTGGAAATGGGATAGAATGGTGCAGCTCAGCTGTGGGAATGAAGAGATAGTTAAAATGTAATGACTTCAAAGAGAGTCACTGCTGAGAAGGACTGTACTCAGTGGGCACTAGCATGTATCTTATTCAGATGGGCTGCACTAACTTAGCCTTGTGGTACGTTCCCATCAGCATGCTTGCCCAATCGGGGCAATGCATTTTGAAGTCACAGAAACATAGAAAATTAGGGTTGGAAGGACTTCAGGAGGTCATCTAGTCCAAACCCCTGCTCAAAGCAGGACCAGCCCCAACTATATATCATCCCACCCAAAGCTTTGTCTAGCCAGGTCTTAAAAACTTCCAAGGATGGAGATTCCACAACCTCTCTGGGTAACCTGTTCCAGTGTTTTATTACCTACCTAGTGAGAAAGTTATCCCTAATATCTAACCTAAACTTCCTTTGCTTCAACTTGAAACCACTGTTCTCTACTACCACTGAGAACACCACTAGCTCCATCCTCTTTTGAATTCCCCTTCAGATAGTTGAAGGTTGCTATTAAATCCTCCCCTCTGTCTTCTCTTCTCCAGACTAAGTAAGCCCAATTCCCTTAGCCTCTCCTCATAAGTTGTGTGGCCCCCTAACCATCTGTTACCCCCTGCTGGACTCTCACCAATTAGTCGACATCCTTTCTGTAGTGGGGGGCCTAAAACTGGATCTACTACTCCAGATGTGGCCTCACCAGTGCTGAAGACTCATGTTCAGTGCTGGCTGTGTTTAATAAGCTTCATAGCTCCTTTCCATTAATGAACACATGCTGCTTTTGGCAGCAGTTTAATGATAGCCAATGTATTTAAAGAGGTTTCTGTGTATGTGAATGTAAGACACAGGACCTCCAATACCATGCTGATTTGGGGGAGGGGAGGAGGAAACCTCATCTTATATTCAAGTAAATATGGTACAGATGAATGGTTCACTCCTGAGTCTCCAGGTCTCAATTCCGTGCAGAAAAAACCCAGTTACAGCTCCCTTACATTTAATCATTAATGAACATGAACACTATGTATCACCAAGTGTGTTCCACAGGTACCTTCTTTATTTTTCAAAACAATACTTTTTGAAGTGTAATTAGCTGCTCCATATTCAACACTTTAAATGTCAGTTACAAATAGGTTAGCTTGTGATGAAGAAAATGAAAAGTGACACTCATAGAGTATTATTTTTTTTCATGGGGTAATTTATAAATGACTTTTTTTAAATGCATTTCAGCTTACAGAATCATAGAAAAATAGGGCAAGATAGAAAAATAGAGGACCTTAGGTGGTCATCCAGTTGACAGTCTTAATCAAGGCAGGATCTTCCCCATCTAAACTGACTCATTCTAAGTGTCAGTTTCCCTACTGTGAAGTATGACTGCTCTTTCTTTCTTTCCTCCCGCAATGATTGAGAATCTTCTATTACCATCAGGTTTATAACAACTGTCCATATATCTGAAGATGTAGTAGGTTTGGGGATTTGCCTAGCTCAAAAATCTCAAAACTCGACACAGTTCTTTATTTCCTGGGCGCACCCGTCCCACAGGAAATCTCTTAAACATAAAATCAGTCCTCCGTAACACAATTTAGAATAGTCCACACCAGGTGCACTTACGGTCCTTGATCTTCTCGAGCCCAAGAAGTTGCCGCAGGCTCTCTGCTGCTCCCTCCATATACAATCTTCCTCCTCAGGCTGTCTCTGACTCAGTGCTGGTGTGGTGCTGCTGTTTCCAGTCTTGCAGCCCTGGGCCTTTTCCCAGACCCTGCGTCTCGGACTGACTTTCTCTCCTCTCTCTCATCTGCCTCTCCCTGAGAGTCTCTCTAGTTTCCTTTGGCTCCTCTCCCTAGGAGCCTTTTAGCTTCCCATGGCCAGCCAATTATCTGGCTTCCTAGCAGCCTGTAATTACTCCTAACTGGTCTGTAGCCCCTGCCAGCCTGAGGGGCACAGCCTCTACCTGCCAGTCTGCTACAGAAGACTTATCCCCACCATGATCTCCCATAAACTTCTAATACTTCCTTGCATGTGTCCACTATAACTTCCAGGTCTATTTCTACAGCCCAGCCTGTCATTCCCCAATTTATATTTGCATGTGTGATTGCTCCACCTGAAATGCAGTACTCATACAGGTGTACATCTAAATAAAGTATCTTCATATGGAAATTTTCAGTTAAAAACCAAGCTATTAGCCTTCTCCATCTATATTACAAGTCAGCAGTGTTCAGCCTTTCTGTAACAACCTTAACCATAAGGAATTTTCTTGGGAGGCTGACATTCTGATTGGTATCTGAGAGTCTGATACACTGAGGAGGAGGGTTTATGGCTAAAAGTGGGTAATATTTCAAACCAAGACAAGAACAGATTTGAGCTGCAACTGATCCTTTTTCCTTTGCAAGAAATCCTGTTGTTTCCACTGTTCCTTACCTCCTTTACTTGTCTTGCTTTCCAACAAGAAATTGGGGCCAGCAAAGAAAAGTGCAACTTTGTGATTCCAATATACACTGAGGAGTCATGAAACTGAGCATGATACTAACAGTACTTAAGCATCCATAAAAAAATAGCATATGAGAAACTCCTGGGCTTAGAAGAATTCCTTCCCGACTATGGTTATCATTTTCACACAGTGATTTTTAGTGTGCATCACAGAAGAGATGCAGGAGAAAAATTCAAAGAAATAGCTAAATTTCAAACTTCAGGGTACATTTCTTTTTTTGTGGAGCAATGCTTAGTGGAAGTTATCACTTGGAAGGACAATGCTCCCATTCTTTCATGAATCTAATATCTCTGGCTGAACTACATCACCTGCAATAAATACCATGTGTTCTGCTTTCCAAAAAAGTGGCCAGCCAACTCCTGAGTTGCAAAATGTCTTTAAATGCATGATTTCTATTCCTTCTGCATCAAAACTATAGCCCTGGAAGCCTAATCTACATATAGAGTTTAGTAGGACAAGAAAAAATATCTAATTTGGAATCTATTCTGAACATGACACCTACCATTTTGCAGTATTTGTTCTATTCCAATTATAAAACGCAGCCCAATATTGAGTTCTTAAAAAGAAATGAGGAGAGTGAAATCTATACGCTTCCAAAAACACCATGGTAAATTATTTGTATGAAGAGTCTAGAATGTCTTACCTTTAAAATCATCTCTTGGGCCTTGCATTTCCTTCTTGTTCATTTTTCTGTCAGTGCAGGAATTGTTATGGGCACCTTTGGAATTGTTTTCTAGGTAAGCCGAGCTTGTTCCTTTCTTGGAGGGATGAGGATCACAGAGTTTTGCATTAATCTTATAAAGCTCGAGGGCCTTAATGGCTGCTGCATTGTTATCCATACGAAGAAAAGTTGGACAGGAAGCACAAAATTCATTCGTGCAGGCTTCATTTCCACAGCCCTCAGTTAACTGGTGGTAGTAGCGTTCTATTAGATGCTTTGCAGCTGCTCGCTTCCTGTACCAAACATTCAAACAGTAAGCACAAGGATTAGTATGGCTTTTATTTACAAAGCTCATTCAAAAGTATCAGCAAGGCAGAGATTAGTCAGACACTGAAATAAAACCTTTTTGATAAAGAGGACACACATCAAGAGATTATGAAAATGTAGAATTCTTATTTTGATAGATGGAAGTATATTTATCACACAATTTAGTTTGTGGTCACATGTAAATGGAAGATGAAGCCTCTTTTCATATATAGAGTGTTTTTCAGTTACCAGAAGCTCCCAGTTCTGCATTCTATTTTTATATTTCTATATACTATGACACCTTTGCTGGGGAAAACCAAGTCATTCTATTAAACTTAACCCAATTCAAGTAGCTCCAAATCAGAAATCTAGAATTAACTGTCATGAAGTTTACTTGCTACCTATGGAGACTTTTTACCATCTTTAATTTTCCCTGTGCCTGAGGAAGGGTGCATTTGCCCAAAAGCTTGCAGAAAAAGATATATTTTTTTGTGATTTCCTAGTTGGTCTAATAAAAGGTATCATCTCTGAACCAAGAGTTCTAGTGCTTTGCATTTCTTTTTCTCTCAGACCAATAAGTCTACCAAATACATCCCTGAATCATTACAGGCAACATTCAACTGGTTCACTTACTGACCCATTGCATGTGCTTCCATGCTGCTATTACACAATATGAACATCTTACACGCTTACTGTTTTATCAAACTATTTGAGTGGCATAAGTCTGTCCAAACTGAGAAACATCCATTGGATAAATTTAGGACCCAACCACTAACATGGATAACTTCATTGTGAGTTAAAATTATTCAGCATCTAACAGGTACTTGAATTGTGCACTTATAGGCACCTGAATTTTTGAAGCACAAACCTGAACCTTGGGTAAGATAAGTGTCAGAAGGGAGCTGACATACTAACTACATCATTCTGTATTAACTATTAAAAAAAATATCTCTAGTATGCCAAGGATGCAAATCCTTTAAGAAGCTGGGCACTTCTGCAGCACTGCTGGAGCAAAAATGGCTCTAACAATTCTAAATTTATTCAGTTACTTACCAATCAAGGCATTCAGTCTCTGGATAATTTTACTACTGAAAATACTGTAATAAAAGGGAAACTCAAGCCTAGTATCTTTCTGCTTACCCAATAAGGCATTTGAGTTTGAGAGTTTTTTCCAATAAGTCTTCCTTTCTCTTCCTAATTATATTTAAAATATAAAACAGTTAAGTGTCATGCATTGCCATGATGAATCTCATTTACACTTAGTATTAAAACCAGTAAAAAACAAATTGGGCAGTAAATGAATTAAACTATGTATCTTGAAAAAAGAACATGCAAATATTTAAAGCTGCTTGAATTTTTTTGCATAATCAGGAAAAAAAAAGAAAGTGCAGCTTATCCAGTGCAAAAGGCCTATTTCTTTCCCTTAATTGTTTGGAATATTTTACATGTATTTTTTTTCTTAAATTGTTCTTAAATTAAGAGAAAAGGAAATTAGCCATTTTAACAAAAAAGGCAGACGAGGGACAGACAACATTCTGGGCTTTTTAACATTTTAGTAAGAAGGTCTAAACCTAGACATCTTTATATTCTACAACTAAATCTTTCCCTTTTCTCTTATTCAACCTAGACAGAACAAGCCATCTTTCAGTACACAATACAATATGTGTTATTTAGTTGGAGTTAGTTTAATAAGGGAAATTATTTTGTCTTTATCAGATCATATTTGAAATGACTGCTATAATGGCAGACATAATGAATATGGAGGACTGAGTTTTGTTATCTATAACAGGAATTTTACTCTAACAGGAGTTATCTTTGCTCCTGTACTCATCATGATGGAAAAGCAAAGAATTTTCATGCATAATGCATTACATTAACCATTTCAAAACATGCTATAAAGTTTTTGAAGAATCATTTACATGATTTCTAATATCCATGATTTTCAGGATCAGCTTGAGAGCAGATTTGATCAAAATGGGGCTGGTATATTTTTCCTTAGGAGAATAAACTACAACCGTTTTTAAAAGGAATTTTATATCACACAAAAATCACCTTATTCCTACATGCTAAATGAAAGATAGGCTAGAGATTATTCTATAACCTGAAATAGGTCTCTAAACGTACAAACAAAAGTCACTCAAGAAGCTTGCTTTAGTTCTGATCACAGGTTCTCCCTGTCTAAATGCCGATTGCCATCTCTTTGGTTACCACAGGTTACTGCCATTTAAGAAGTTTGTTTCAGGTCAACTAAGCTAACTTTCCTTATTCAGAAACAATTTTCTTTCAACGTATAACCAAAACTGTATGCACTTGTCCTAAATTGTGGCGCAAGTGATGCTTTTATTTAATTCAGTATGGAACCTGTTATTTCTAGGGCAGTGGTGCTAAACCTTTTTTGTCCAGTGGGCTGGATGGGCTACAGTATCTCCAACATTCATTCATACTCCAATATTAACCTATTATTTCATTTGACATTTTATACTGCCTCTAAATTTACCAATTTTCAAGCACTGCAGTTTCTTTTTAATGAAATGCATAACGGAATACTCAAAATTAAGCACTGTAGTTAATTTCTGTATTTAATATTTGGAAATTGTACTTCCTGGTTGGGGCCTTTGGTGTTTCTGGAATAGAGAGAAAGTTTCAATTTTTGAGGTGACAAAATTAGTTGAATATAAAATGATGAAGAAGAAAAACATTCTTGCAGTTAAGGCATTGGGCTAGGACTCAACAGACCAGGTTCAATTCCTGACTGGTGGGTTTCCAATGTGGCCAGGGCTGAGTCATTTGGTCAAGGATTTAAAAAAAAAAAAAAAAAAAAAAAAAAAAAAAAAAAAAAAAAAAAAAAAAAAAAAAAGGGTTCCTAAAGTGAAGCTCTTAAGTTAGCAGTTAAGGTCCTAAGTAAGTGGACCTGATTTTCAAAAATTCAGAGCACTCAACAACGGTTGTTGACTTAAAGCCGTTAAACTGATGATAGCCCATCCACATGGAAAGTCAGTGTGCAGCAAACTAGAGTGTGAATTCACAGTGCACTGGATACTCCACACTAAACTCCTGTAAGGGACTCCTAGTGTGTTTTAATTACAGGCAAAAATCTCTCTCACCAAACCTCCATACATGTGGAGTATGCAGTTACATTTACACTGTAGCATATTTCACGCTAATTTTCCCATGTACACAAGGCCCTAAAGTAGGGAATTTGCCCTAGAGTAGGACTAATTGCAACTGTTTGATTACACTGATACAGTTACACCAATGCAAAATACTGGCCAGTCTTTAATTGCGATGACATATTTGCAGAGGAGGGTGTGCACTGAATCAGTCATCCTCAGTGCAAAGAGATATACAGAGCATAATCAGGGGCTTAAGACTAGATTCAGTACAGGACTTTGGAAGTTATGCATCACACCATGTAACTATAGGCACCTGGCTCCTGAGTGAAAACGAGAACCCAGAGAGCGATGCCTAGGCTCTCTGAACAGGACACTGAGAGAATTAAGCACTTGAGATATTTGTAGGTGTGATGTACAAATTAAACTAAAATACATTTTTTCAAAACTTAAATAATTTTGTTTCTAGGTGCTGCAGAAAAACAAGTGATTTTCCTAGAAGAACCACATTTAGTTGTACTGAGAATTACTTTCGAAGAATAATGGGAAAACAAACCAAAAACATCCCTTCGTACATACTCCATATGTATAGTTAAAACTAAATAGTAACAAGTGGACCTGTTTCTAAAACAAAGAACAATTTACAGAGAGCAAACATATTACCTAAAAGAAACATTTACAACAAAATGGGAGAAATGTTTTAAGTATGACTTCAGAAGAAATTTAGAAGTGTAACTTTTTCTATGGCTAACACAAGACAAGGAACTCACATAAAATATCAGAGCTATTGGTGTTAACCAAAGTTATAAGTATCTGCAAAAACACCTTTAAGTGAACACATTTTGGAATGAAGAATACACTAAGATTCATATATATAAGAATTACTAGTAGTACAAAACATGCCAGATGCTTCTTTAAAAAAAATATAAAATAAAAATATATAATGTTTTCATTTAAAAGAAACCAAAATGATATACATTACATGCATCTTTTACTGCATCAGTGCAATATTTTTATACACTGACATTAGAAAGGCATATCCATTAATACTCAGTGAAGTTCAACATCCTCTTTTAACAAATTCATTAGGAATTCAGAAGTGCCAAGACAATCTTAGCAAAGTTTCTTTTTCAAACCAAAACCAAACTAAAAAAGGATAGATTTCCTAAACTTCTATCATCTATCAATATGCCTCAAATAGAAACTGAAGGAAAATCAGTGTCCATTTTCCATGTAGATGGGGAGGGGGTGATGCGATTTTTTCAAAGCATCAAAAATTATTCCATTCATTTTTATACAACAAAGAACAAATGGGATTTTCAGTACAGTAGATCTTGCAAGCTTTTAAATCACTGATACAAATTACAGTATTGCTATACTAAGCTTTTGGAAACAAAAAGGTAAATGGAACACGGAAGTACAGAATGTGTAACAAGACTATTTGGGAACCCAGCTACTGCTCTTTTTGAGGATTTTTTTTTTTTTTTTTAATCAAAAACATTTGTCTTTGGCCTACCTATTTTGCTTGCTTAGCATAACAATAATAGGGCCAGAACAAATATAAACTGAAATCTCATAGGTATGCATTACCAACACAGTACCTCAGTACATTCACTGATTGAAACAGTAATGCAGTTTAGGGAGATTAATGCATCAACTATGTTTTTAGCCCAAGCAGTTTCAAACAATGGCTAATCCTAAAAAAAAATGCACTTTACATCTTCAAAGCCATAAAACTGAAAAGTTCATGAACAACTTTGTTTCTAAACAATGACAGCAAGTATTAGTCATCAGTAGAAAAGCACATATTATAGGACACATAGGGCATGTTCCCATGAGTGGGAATGTGGACTTCCCCTGTTTCTTCTGGCACTTGGTACATTGCCCTGGGTGGGGTAGGAGAGGCTGAGGCCAGAACCTGGGCTGGCCCCAGCAGCCTTATTTGGGGTCCTGGGGGCCTCTGGGAGCTGCAGCCATCCTGCAACAGGGAGCCTGGCCATCAGCTGGAGTGTGGCTCCAGCCGGCCAGGGTCCAGCCTCAGGCAGCATGTGCTGCTGCCATGTGCACTGCCTCATTTTATTAGATGCAGGGTTTTTTTTGACACTGGGAATATATAAAGTTTACACTTTACCCTTCCCTACTTTTCCCTAGCTTAAAAGGACTCTTAGCCCCAGAGTATGTGCAATTACTTTTTCAGTAGGTTTCATAACTAAATCCATCAGAAGGGGGCTAAGATTCTCCTCATAGTAATAAGTATAGAAAATAAGATTTTTTTTTTAATTTTGGTCAAAGATGTATCCTATTAGATCATGGTGAGGTCTGTGCTTACATGAGAAGTTGTATAGCTATAATCCAGGGGTGTCAAACTCATCTTGTGGGCTGGGCTCTAGCCTGGGGTAGCTGGTGGCAGAAACTTGCCACAGCAGCGGCAGCAGTCATCACTGTACTGGAAGAGCAAATGGTGGCAGATTGGGCAGCTGCTTGCCATGGCGGAGGTGCACAAGCAGAAGTGGGCCAGGCAGCTGCAGGGAAACCAAGAGCTGTGTTGCAAAACCCTTGCTTGCCCCTAAGCTGCCAATGGCCATGTCCAATGGGGACATAGGGCCCCAGGTTCTGTGGGAGACCTTGCCCAACACTATCCATGCTCCCAAATTACCGGACCCACCACTAGCCTGGCAGGCCAGACGAAGCGACTTTGTGGTTCGGATGTTTCACAGTCCTATTAAGTGCTCTTTTCATGTATTCACAGCAGATGCCCTGGTTACCTCCACTATCCTTATAATACAATACATTTATATCATGTTACAAATTACATTGCGAACTATCAGTTGAACTTGCATTTAAACTCCTTTTCATAGAAAAGTTGGGCTGGAAAAGACCTCAAGATGTCATCTAATTCAACCCCCTGCTCAAGGTAGGATCATCCTTATCCAAGCCAGCCTGTACAAGTGCTTATTTAATTTATTCCTAAAACTACAAACAATCGTGAAGCACAACTACAAGACACTGACTCGAAACACCAAAAACACCTTAACTTGCCACAGGGAAGGCATGGGTACGAGGGCATTGTCATGTGTCCCATTGCTGCAAGGGTTATTAAAACTGCTGCTACAGAGGAAGGCAAAAATCCCTACAGTCCATGCCAATCTGATTGTGGGGTAAAATTGCCCCCTCACCCAAATGTGGTGATTAGTTTGGCCCTGAGCAGCTGGGCAAGAACCTCTAACCTGGATCTTCCAAATTTTAGTCCCAGCAGCAGCACTGGCACACTCCAGTCAAAACTTCCACCCTTAGTTGCAGCCAACACCAATGTTTTTAAGGCAAGAAAAACCCTGACACCAACAGCAACAGGAAGGGAAAAAACTGCTTCCACACTCCATGTGGCAACCAGGAAAGCTGAGAAGCATGGGATAAACCAAACACCCACTCTGCTCTGCAACCTGGGGACAGCAAACAACTGAACACATCACACCTCCAACCTGCAGAGCCAAAATTCCCCTTTCTGTAATACTATCCTCTCTGTAAACTTATCCCAGATCCTTTAATCTCTTTTTTTTTTTTGTAACTAAGCTGGTTGTGGAGCTCTCCCCTTCATTCTCTTGCTGCTAAGCACACTCCTTTTTACTACCCACCTGCTTTGGGCTGCAGAGCTCTTGTGATCTCCCAATGACCTGTGCATGGTGGGCTGCCAACTCTTGGATGATTCCTGAGCAATGCTTATTCAACCTCTTCCTGAAAACTTCTGATGAAGGAGGCTGCCCTTGGCAAACCTATTACACTGTATTCTAGAAAGCAGCCATGCCCAAGAATACTGTTTGATGCAACAGTGATAGGACCTGCTTTGCAGAAGTCAAGATAATCTTGGATTTTACTGTCTCACCTGCTCACCAACTGAAGTGTTCCAATGGAACAAATGATAAAAAGAAAGTTTACATAACTAATTTTTTTTCCCATTCTGCCAGCAAGGGTTTGAGTCCATTCCTAACCACCCACCTTTATCTCAAGAAAGCAAGTCCATATCTGCTGACTGGAGTAAGACTTTTGTCTGCCACCCAGCAGCCAACTGAAAACACATGTGAACACCTCCATGCCTTCTGCTGGCTGTCATGGTCCATGAAGGAGCTTGTAACTTCCCAAGATACACATCATACTCTGACAGCATGGTGGCTGAGTGGAACTACTATAAATACCTGGGTGTAAATTTAACTCTGGTCAGAGGTGGCTGCTGTCTGTCACCAGACCTTCAGGGCAGAGCAAGGAAAGTAAAGACCAGAGCAAGAGGCTATTTCAGAGGCAGATGTCAATCTGATAAGAGAGGTGACCAATGCCATGTACCAAAAAGGACTTCTGGAGGGACTGCCAAATCTGAATGCTGACCTACTTCAGACTTACAGAAGGGGAGAGATCAGACATGACAAGAGTGAATGGTACAGCTTTGTTTGCAGAGACTTATAGTTCTAGAGTGCTTTTAGAAGTAAGGGCTGGAGATGTCTGAGACAGTGGTTTTGGAGTTTAAGATAGTGGGACTTCAGATTTCAGTGTGCAAAACAGGACTTCTGGAAGGAAGGCTGAGCCTTAAAAACCCTGAGCCAGAAACATCAGCTAGACTACCAGGTGCACCTGGCTGTGAAGCACATGGAACCCAGTAGTTGGAAATGTAAAAGCAGAAATGATTAATAAATGTGGATGTTATTTATAATACCACATTATACCTCAGAGCTGCATAGATATACTGAGAGAATTTTTGGTGCTGGCTAACGTTTCTGGAAGGACTGTTGCAGATCCATCCATTCCAAGATCTGCAATGAAGCATCTGGTACCAATACATCATCTTTGCAATTAACAGATGAGTTTGGTTCTGACCAGAGTGCTTTGAAGATTCACTACATGTTGGATTTACTGGCAGCTGGATACTTTTTAAACATTTTTAAACATGCTGGTAATTTCTTTTTTTAAGGCATTCTCTCCAGGACTTGAAAGCACAGGAGTGATACCTCAAAACCCCCCGACAAACTGTTTGGTCCCTGATCAAATAAGTATCAGCTATGTATATTCATATGACATAGAATGTTTGTACTTTCTTGGAAGCTGCTGGAGCATTTTTCTTCCTCCAGTCTATGATTTCTATGATATAAAGGAACAAAACTGAAAACCCAGTACTGTACACACACGCACCTGTGAGTAGTATAACAGAAAGAGCAGGTAATGCAGCTCCATGCTGAGCTGATCACATACCAAGTACAACAGGAAAAAAAATGATGGAAATAGGAGGGCTTTAAAACCCCTAGGTTACATAACAAAGTACAAAATGAGAAGCCTACAGAAATCCAATGTCTCATCAGAATACCAGAACACCAGCTTTCTTCAGTTGAGAGAGACCCGAGGCAATAGTCAAGATCAGATGCAGACCAACCAGAAAAGAAGCTTGGAAGTTTTGGAGGAAGTGAAATAAGAACTGGTATCCCAATGATTAAAACCCCACAGATTAAACTGGAACAATCTTCAGAAAGTTAAACTAGTTAGAGCAGGAAGTTACTGCTGGTGTACAACAGAAACAGGAAGAAGGAGGTACTCAATTACAAATAAGAAATCAGGAAATGGAAGGAGAGCCACAAGAAACATGTATAAGTATCTTCAAATTTAAATAAATTATGAGCTAGTAACAATTCATACATGGTAAGAATGGAGCTGAGAGTGGGAACCTGAAGAAATTTTAGCTAGCATAAGAGCCACACTGTACCATATGCTAGGAAGGGTAGGAAAAAAGTGCCAAAATGGCATCCTTTTAAATGACCCTTTTTGCAGATTAAAAAAAAGAAAGAAAAAAAAAGAAAGAACATGAATGTATTTAACCTTTTTCATTTATATTTGTCTACCTTAGCTGCAGGTGGCAATCCACATGGTATTTAACACTGTGTGCCAGCAGAGTGCAGGAGTAGACTAGAACAATTACAGCACCCCACAAACATAAGCAATTAATATATTCACTGCAGAATTAGCAAAATTGTAACTGACTTTGGAAATCCCCATATTCTGATTGGCAGAATCTACTAGAGCATGCCTGGTGGTCAAATTCATTCCATGAAGCAATTTTAGACCTGATCACAGAGCCCAGAAATCAGTGGCAGGCGGCTTCTGCAGCAATAAAGGGATCTGCATAAGGGAGTAGCTGGATGGCAAGAAGATATGATAATGGCTGTTTTTAGAGGTGTTGGCCTGCCATTAAGCAAGCAACATTATAAAAGTTATTTCGCTTCTAAAAGTTGTGGATCCCTGTACTGCAGTACAGTATACAGATTTGAAATCTGAAGTTATTTTTTCACCTGTACAGTGGCTAAGATGGCATCCAGAATTAGCATGTTGGGAACTGTGTAATATAGAGAAATAAAGCATACTTTTCCATTGTAAAGAGCAGTGTATATCTTGAAGGCTGCTAGATGCACAGACATACAACTGCTTAGTTATCCTGTTTCAGGATTTTCAGTCCTGCAAGTACTTTGTGTAGAATTACCATATGATTACTGCTCAGATAACTTTAATCTGAGTAGCCAAAATGCAAAAATCTGATAGGAGTTAATCTGATCATTACCTCACTAGCTCAATCCAACTAAAAATGTTCAGTCTGTGTAAAATAAAAAGATACCTGCCTCAGATTTATTTTTATCAGCTCCAAATTTTACAAGGAAAATAAAAGAGATCAGTAAGACCACTGAAAGGAAAAGTTTTGAGTCCTTTTACTTCCAGAATATCTCTGGTACTTATGTACTGGCTATTGTTATAATTGCCTATAATAGCCTCTAAGGTATGCGCGTGCGTGGCCGCACACAACTAAAAGTGCGGCTGCGCACCAGGGGAAGCTGGGGCGGGAGCCTGGCATGGGCTCCGTTGGCTCTGGGGAAGTGCTCCACTCCCCTGCATCAGGGCCAGGGAGTGGAGCACTTCCCTGGAGCCGGCGGAGCCCGCACCAGCCCCCTACCCCAGCCTCCATCACTGCCTTGCCTCACCTCGGGGAGGAGCCGCTGCCTGCTCCGAGTGAGGCTCCGCTGGCTCCAGGACACTGCGCCGCTCCCCCACATCGCCTCGGGGAGCGAGGAGGCACATGGTAATCAGGGCCGAGGAGTAGAGCATCGTCTTGGAGTCGGCAAAGCCTCACTGGGGCAGGCAGCGGCTCCTCCCTGAGGTGAGGCAAGGCAGGGATGGAGGCTGGTGTGGGCAGCTGGCATGGGCTCCGCTGGCTCCGGGGGAGTGCTCTACTTCCCAGCCCTGATGTGGGGGAGCGGAGCACTTCCCTGGAGCCGGGGAGCCCATGGCAGGCTCTGGCTCCAGGCCCTGGTCCCCACCTCCCAGCCCCTGGCTCCAGCCCCCCAGCATCCGGCCTCAGCCCGCTTCTCCAGCCCCCTTCGGTAAGTGTTCCACGCCAGACCGAGGCAGTGCACTCATGGACTGCTGCTTCTTAGAGGGAACATTGCCTGCAAGGCAGGGAGCAGCAAAGGCAGCTGCCTCTGTGGCTTCCCCTGGTGGTGCATGAGTGCTGGGAGCTACGTGTGTGCTGCTGGGAGTCACACATGATACAGGTGGGCCAGCCTGGCTGAGCTCTTTGCCACCATGCAGCAATGGCTGGAGCCGTGTACCACTGGGTGGCAGTGCCTGCATGGGGCATGAGTGCCCTGAGCACCTGCCACCTGCTGCTGCCGCCACTGATGATGAGAAGTTAGGACTTATCTGTTCCAGGGAAATGCCCACATCACATGATTAAAATCATGCTCCATCTTGCCTGTTTTCTTTTTAGCCTCATGAATCTGGTGCTCCTGGCCAGGTGGAAGGTGCTCTTCACAGTCTGTTCTATACCCTGGTGCTTAGAGCACTCCACTGGGAAAAGGGAGATGTGGGTTTGAGCTCCTCTAGGTGGGACACTTAGGTCTCCCACTCCCTGAACAAGTGCTCCAACTCAACTGGTCTCAAAGAAGGGCACTGAGACCCCACTGGGCATTTCTGAGAGGAGAATGCTGTTGACAATCAAACACTATCAGCATACAGTAGGAACTTCCCTTTTGCGGAACATGCTGGATCACAGGATGATGAATGCATCCTTTAGTTGGGTGCCTAAGCCCTAAAGGAGTGAGTCTGTAACTCTTCCTGTCACTCCTCCTGTGCCTCCTAGTATTTTCTTTTGGCTTCCTCTCGGTACTTGCTAGCTCAGTACACAACCAATGTAAATCATCCTTTGGAGGTGGATAACGTTCTCTGCTAACAAAGGAATTCTAGGTGCCTAATCCATACAATCTGGATCAGTGTCCCAGAAAAAGACTCAATTTTTTAGGTAAAGTAACACAGATTCATAGATGTTAGGGTCGGAAGGGACCTCAATAGATCATCAAGTCCGACCCCCTGCATAAGCAGGAAAGAGTGCTGGGTTTAGATGACCCCAGCTAGATACTCATCTAACCTCCTCTTGAAGACCCCCAGGGTAGGGGAGAGCACCACCTCCCTTAGGAGCCCGTTCCAGACCTTGGCCACTCAAACTGTGAAGAAGTTCTTCCTAATGTCCAATCTAAATCTGCTCTCTGCTAGCTTGTGGCCATTGTTTCTTGTAACCCCCGGGGGCGCCTTGGTGAATAAATACTCACCAATTCCCTTCTGTGCCCCCGTGATGAACTTAAAGGCAGCCACAAGGTCGCCTCTCAACCTTCTCTTGCGGAGGCTGAAAAGGTCCAGGTTCTCTAGTCTCTCCTCGTAGGGCTTGGTCTGCAGGCCCTTGATCATACGAGTTGCCCTTCTCTGGACCCTCTCCAGGTTATCCGCATCCTTCTTGAAGTGTGGCGCCCAGAATTGCGCGTAGTACTCCAACTGCGGTCTGACCAGTGCCCGATAGAGGGGAAGTATTACCTCCTTGGACCTATTCGTCATGCATCTGCTGATGCACGATAAAGTGCCATTGGCTTTTTTGATGGCTTCGTCACACTGCCAACTCATGTTCATCTTGGAGTCCACTAGGACTCCAAGATCCCTCTCCACCTCTGTGCCACCCAGCAGGTCATTCCCTAGGCTGTAGGTGTGCTGGACATTTTTCTTCCCTAGGTGCAGCACTTTGCATTTCTCCTTGTTGAACTGCATCCTGTTGTTTTCTGCCCACTTGTCCAACCTGTCCAGGTCTGCTTGCAGCTGTTCCCTGCCCTCCGGCGTGTCCACATCTCCCCATAGCTTTGTGTCATCTGCAAACTTGGACAGAGTACATTTCACTCCCTCGTCCAAGTCACTGATGAACACATTAAAGAGTACCGGTCCAAGGACCGATTTAAGTGGAGAATCTGAATCTGGCTCCAAGTGAATGGACCATGGTCATACAAGAAGTCAATGGCAGAGAAAAGGAGATCTGGGTTCAATTCAAAGGCCAATATTGATGGCCTTGCCACTGGGCTATCCTTCTTGTTAAATTCTTTTGGAGCATCTCCCTCTCTCTGCAGCAGCCGCTGCCTTCTGCCAGGGGCTGCAGACCTGGGTCCCTGGCCCCATAGCTTTGGCAGCTGAGGACCCCACTGACCAGCAAGAGGCACCAGCAGGACAAGCAGGCACAACTTATCCAGGGACAAATGCAAAACCTGTCCCTAGCTTTTCTGTCGCTATACAAACAAGAAATATGCTACTTCAACTTGCTGCAATACTGCTATCTGTTGAAATTTCATTAACTTTCAATACGTAAAAAGATTGGCAGAAAGCATACCATTTAATTTGCCAAGCCAGATCAAAGAACTGTTCTGTCTAGTCCTGCAGCTTGTCAGAAAAGATCAGATTATCTAAATACTGACTGATCACCTCTGTTTTCATGTAAGAACAATGGAGATGTTAAAAGGATGTGAAATTATATTTCTCGAGTTTTAAATCTAAACTCAGGGCTATAAATTTCAGCTACTGTATTAGACTACCATCTACTGGTTGGCACTAAATTAAACTCCTGTAAATCAAAAACAAATTCTATTTCCAAGATAATTGTGTGTTCTAGACTGAGGACCAAAATCACTTTCTAGAGAAAAATATGTATTTGAAATATATCTTCCGAACAAATAGCCAAAATGAACCATTTTAAATGTACGCTTAAAGGTGTTTTGCCCCCACAAACAGATGCAACAGCAACTCTTGCAAGTAACTCAAAACAGCTTTGAAATAAAATACTGAAACACATCTGTTTAGCTGCTTTCAATACTTACATTCGGCTAGTTTCAATGTTTTCAGAGTGAGGTTCTCCTGGTGATCTAAGATGCAGATAAAAAAAATATTATGCATCATTTTTTAGTCTAAATTAGTAAAATAGGTTGGATTAGAGTATATGATGTTATCTATACCTTACAGTCTATATGGTTCTATTATTGTTAAAACCACAAACAAGCTATTGAAATTTGACTTGTTTATTCACTTATTAGTTTGATTAACTATGGAGGAAAACGGGTTACAGTCAACAAATATATAATGATTCAGAGCTGATTCTTTTACTGAAGATAGCAACTCTGCAGATTCAGAGGACAGGAAACCCCAAGAGATTTTAGCTGGTACTTCCTTCTACATGCAGCTTTTCCAGGTAAAGCTTTTTTACCTTTTTCAAGGCAAGTTGAAGTTCCTTTACCATCACATAACCACTGTTGTGCCTTACTGACTAATCCTAAGCATTGTAGGGCCTGTTTTGGGAAGGAAGAGTCAATAGGATTGAGTACCAAGTTCCTGACACTTGAAGTGACTCTTAACAGATTCCAGTCACCTGTACCGCACAACGCTGTATTCATAAATTGTAGTTCCTTACTTGCAGTTATCCAAGAGGACTGCTAGTGGAAACAGATCCAAATAGTTACTTTTACTCTTCTTTTTCTCCACCCCAACAAAAGCAGCTGTTTTAGGAAGCAAATACCCTCCCTCACCAGCTCAGGAGATCATCCTCCTCTTTCTAACTACAATGTCAATTTAAAACTGCCAGGTAGCCTATCATTCTGTTCACTTCCTCCCCAAGCATAATGATGGGGAGACACTGACACAAGTTAAAGTCATCTTCCAATACTGCAACTGTTTTGTATTAACCCAGAAGAAAAAAATATCAGCTCAAATATACTCAATCAAGCATCAAGATAAGACTTTCCTTTCCTTTTTGTGTCCTTGTGACAAGCTATTTAGCAGAATTTGCAGATCTGCTGGAATCTGACAGGGTTACTCCATGAGCACTTCTGCTATGCCCTTGAACTTGCAAATACTGGGCTGCCAACCATGTGCCTTAGTGCCCATGCCCCAGCCTTCCCCTGATGAGAATATAATTCTGTACATGCATCCTACAGCTTTACAGGTTAGTCAATGACCATTACGAACAACGTCACTGGGATTTGCCAGTGGGATTGCCTCTAAAGAAAGGCCTTAATCTGAGATGCACAAACCAGAGTTTAAAATAACAAAGACAGTATGGTCTGCTTGGGCAGAGAAGCCTCTCAGACTTTCTGCTTGCATGATGTGTACAACCTCAACTAAAACAACAAACATTTTAAAGCAAGGGTAACCAACAACTCTGACACACGTTCTCTTAATGGTGTGATGGCATCTGATCCCCAATTCTAAAATCCTACAGTATGTATCAACTGATTGTTGGCCCTGGCCAGCATCAGGGGCTAGTTTGAGTCCCCAGTGTAGTCCCAGGGCCAGAGCTGACCAGGCCCAGACAGCCCTGGGTCTGGTTCACCTTGATTTGTCTGAGCCAACAATCAGTTGACTGTCAAAACCTGTGCCTAGCAGGTCTGGGTGGGCTGCTGAGAAGAGGGTTTTAAAAGTCCCCAGCAGGGGACACCCTTTACCCTTCAGTTCTTATCCCTTGTGTTTGGCAGTCATTAGCCAAATGACTACTCAACAGTTAAACGTATGCAATTTTTCACTCTCCAAGGCCAAGAAACAAAAAAGTTGCTTTTGTAACACCAGATACTATACTACACTATTACTATACTACATGGCCGTGCAAAGCTTCAATAGCCAATTCAATTCAGAGGAGATTTGGCTCGATTCGGGGACTGAATCTCTGAATCAGAATCGAATTGGGAGACCAATTAAAAAGATCTGAATTGATCTGGAAAAGATTTGGCTGCTTATGAGATTCAGCCATAGACTAAACAGGCAGCTGATAGCTGCCTCCAACTGGTAAGTCTGTTGGGGTTGGGGAGGGGAGGGGTGCGGGGGAGGGACAGGTTGGGGCTGGGGCAAGCTGCCCAGCCGGGGCAGGGGGAGGCAGGGCTCAGGATGCAAGCGCGGCAGAGTCCCTCTCCCAGGACTGATGCGGGTGCAGTAGTGCTGGGAGCAGGGGCTATGCCGTGCTGCTCCCTGGAGCCAGCCGCACCTGCATGACCCCTGCCTCCCTCCCCCGTGCTGGCTGGGCAAGCGGCAGCAAGGCAGAGATCCCGTGGCTCCCCCCCAGCCAGGACAGAGGCAGGCACAGCCAGAGGAGCTGTGGGAGAAGCCCTCATGGCTGTCCTGCCCTGCCTGGCCCAGCCCCTCAGCACTTAAAAAAGCCCCACACTCACTGGCTCTGGCAGCGGCGATTGGGCCTCTGAGGGCTCGTGACAGAGCACCCCCATGCAGTGCTGGGCTGTGGTGGGCAGCAGGAATCGCCCCCTGCCCCTACCTGGCACCCATGCAGCAGCTGCCCCATGGCGCAGGTGCAGCACAGCTCGACAGGGTGCTGTGTGCTGTCTGGGAGCTGGGGCAGCTCCAGCAGTCACCCAGACCCAGTGGCCTCAGCTCCCAGGCAGCATGCGGCACCTTGCTGAGCCACACTGCACCTGTGTCATGGGGCAGCTGCCGCACGGGTGCCAGGTGAGGGGGAGGGGATCTCTGCTGACCCCCGCTGCCCCATGGGGGGCACTCTGCAACAAGCCCTCAGAGGCTCCAATCACTGCTGCCAGAGCCAGTGAGTACAGGGCATTTTTTTTTTTAATAGAATGTCGGGACTAGGCTGGGGCTGGACTGGGGATGGGGCTGGGCAGAGCAGCCATGGGGGCTTCTTCTGCAGCTCCCCCCGCCCAGGGTGAGGCAGGCACAGCCAGAGGAGCCACGGGAGAACCTGCAGCTGTGCCTACCTCTCCCTGGCCAACCCAAATCTTCTGAAGCAGATTCGTCCAAATAGATTCAGGACAGTGATCCGAATCTCTGAATCGAATCACTGTCCTCGGAACTGAATACTTCCCTATTTGCACAGCCCTACTACACTACACTACACATCTACCACTTGTTCTATCACTTGTGTTGATAGAAGCCTTGAGATCTTATCTGAAAGTCTGCCCAGTGCAAAAAGGTTTGGGATCTTGGTAGTTTCTAACAAGTCATAAAAACAGAGTGTGTGCATGAGTATAGGTCCTTTCCAATCATGTCCCTGATTTAAAAAAAAAAAAAAAAGGATGTGAAAAAGCAGACTTGCAAGCTCTTTGGGGCAAGGGCAAACTTTTACTTCTGTCAGAACACCACGTAGTGTAGTAGGATCCTGAGCTCTCACTGGAGCACCCCTTGATGCTTTCTATAGTACAAATAAATATAAAAAATGGCTAGCAGTATTGGGGAAAGTAAAGATTATCACCAGTTTTCAACACTCACTGCAGCAGCATATTGAAAAACAAAAACAGAAACAGATAAAAGTGTAGACAGTAGGTAAATGAAAATAAAAAGAAAGCTGGTCACATGTTGAATACCAATTTGCTGCAGAAAAATACATTGATATCGGGTATATCTAGGATCTAAATTCTAACCTGATGATTTAGACACATTTCATTTGGGCTTCCTGAGAACTTACATCACTAGACGGTATGCATCTAGTACCAAGCAAAGTTCTTGTGCCAGTTGATCAGGAAAACAGTACTAGAAAGACATTTTTAAGGACCCTGAATTTTCAAGGAAATTAAGTAGCCAAAGAAATAACAGAAATGTTTCTGCAAATTATGGTGCAAAATTCCTGAAGTCACTTTTTTTCTGGATTTCCAGTGGATCTGTTTACAATGTGTTTATAATATGAAACATTAAACAGATTATAATGACAGGATAACACTTCTGAAAGAATATAAAATACAACTAGTTTAAAATAAATTATGATAAGCTTTCAGCAGTATTTTAAGCAAGTGTGGAACAATCTATTCTTCACTATAAAATTGAGTTTACAAACAAACATAGCATTACTTTCCAAATACGTAAAAAACAAATGGCATACTTAAACTGCAGAGAATACATTATAATATGCTAAAATATTTCTTTAACAAATTTGACAAAAATCAATTATAAGATATATGTTTTTGTACATATAATTTTAACAAGACCCCAGAGCAAGTGTTCTTACAACTTTGAGCCTTGAATTAGATTGGAGAAACTGATCACAAGACACCAACTAATCTGAAAACTGCAGCATGAGCTAGCAAATTCAAATGGTGGCTCACTTCCAACAACACTGGGAGCAACTTCTCCATTCTGCAAGCCACTCCTTTTACCTCCACTGTAACTCCCTAGGAGAGAAAAGTAAAGGTATGCAAGTCTATGGAATTTAGCAATATTATCAAGCTTCCTGGATGAATGATTTCAGTAAACTTTAACTAATTAAGTAGGTTTTTTTTCTTAATAAGGAGACTGCCATGGTATTTTTCATCATCACAAAATCTGTATACTGTTAAAGTTGGTGGAGGCTTGAAACTGTGATCTGCTTGTTAGCAGACCTTTTTCTTTACACAAACACCCCATTGAGACACTGTAGTTCAGGGCAGGCAACCCCCGGCACGGGGGCCAGAGTGTGATAGGCCAAGCCATTTTGCTTCGCATACACACCTTGGGGCATATGGCAGGGAAGGGGCCAGGGCTGCACTGCCACAACAAGGATCAGGCCCCTTGCAGCTCCCCCAATGTCCACCCCTGGCATGCCAACACCTTACAAGCCAGGTTTGCGGGGTTTTTTTGGCACTCTGTCCAAAAACATTGCTGACCCTTGCTGTAGTTTATTGTTGGAGGATGAACATGAGTGTCAAGATGCTGACATTCAAGGCAGCAGAGGGCAGAACTACATGGATTTACGAATCAATTCGAGAAAAAGAGAAAGTAATGTAGGGTTTAACCCCAGTATACTTTCAACAGCTACTTTACAATTACCTTCAAGTCATACAAACGCACAGAATTCCTTGAAATGAAAATGTTATACTAATAATAAAGTATCTACTTATTTTACACAACACAAAGTTTAATGTTTACCTTTTACAAGCTGTGGCCATTCGGTGACATCAGGGTGATCACAATTCTGAGTCACTGATTAAAAACAGGTTGTCACACCAGTCCTGCCGATCAACTGGGCTACACATAGGCTTAACAACTCTAAATAAATAAAAACAACTTTGTTAGAAGTCCTTTAAAGGTTGCTTTCAATTATGTTGAACATATATCAAGATATGTTTTCAGCCTGTCCATCAAATAAAGGTTATGGAAAGAGTAAAATTACTAATGCTAAATATTATTTTTACCTGCTAAGCTTAGAATACGCTGTTAAAATGATTATATTGCCATCCAAAAATCAACTACGCTTGTACTTTAATTCACTACAGTAGACGCTACTGGCTCATATAAAACAGCTTGAAAATTAATTCAAATTTATAAAATTCAGTAAAAGCTCACCAAGTGATGGAAAGCACTTAATTCAAGTGAACAAATAAAGATTCTGTAAATTTACATAAGCAGAAACTGCAGCTCAATTCTTACTATAACATGCTATTTAGTAAATTTTATTTTCTCAACTCAATTTATCTTGCCTGTAAAAAGAACATAGGATTCAGTACTGTGTGGGGCTTATTTTTTGCTAAAATATTATCTCCCAAAAATACGCAGAATGAACAAAGTCCATGCATGGAACTACTTAAGACATTAAAAAGCAACGATGAACTTATCACCCTGTAGAATTTGGTCTAATACACACCCCTTGGAGTGTTTGCTTCATGTACAGGTACATTTTTCTGTCTTCTACTCTCACTTTTGAAAATTATTTTTACCCGTCAACTGTTTCCTGTGATACGGCTTGACAGATTTAAATTGTAGGGTTGGTCTTCTATTCTGTCAGGCAGGTGGCAACCAGTGATCACTCGGCAATACTTGTGCCCACAGCGCCCTGGGATCACCCTGGATGATTACTTCCATGGCTGGAAAGGAACCAGTTAGTCTCTTACCTCCATCATCTACCCTAAACTACAGTTAACAGAAAAAAGAATCGCAATCATATCCTCAACACTGAAATCAACCAATTCTCATCCCCAATTGAGTTATTAGCAGAACTGGAATAAAAAGTGTAGAGGAAAACAGTGCGGATCCCAGTTTCTCTGAAGGAGTCAAAAAAGCAATTATAAAAAAAATAACTCTGTTCATTTAAGTCTATCTTTTGATAATGCAGGATTATTCAGTAAAGCACTTTATTTTTAAACATATTTTATAGGCTGCTCGTTCATGAAGAAAGTGAAAAAACAATTGACATTTGTTCCTATTTTCTTTTAATTAGGCAAATCAGGCAATATTCAGTAGTTATACAACTTAAGCACTGAGCAAGTCAGGAACTCACTTTATAAGCCTCACTGACCTGTACACACTGTAGGATTTTACTTAGCAGTTACTTCACATACATTAATGCACAAGAGCAAACAGTCTACACAGGAAGAATAGCTTTTGACATGCTGCAGTTAGTCACATCTGGGATAGGCCAAACCACACAGTAACCTTTTTTGCATGCTAAGGGAGTACATGCAACAGCTTCACGCATTAAAGGCTCCTCATCCCAACCCACTGACCACAAGTTTCCTTGCAGAAAGCACCTAATTGTAACAAATAGTAGAAATTCTTCCTATTTGCTAAAGTGTATTAGGAGGCTTGACACAGCTCAAAACAATGAGGGAACAAGGACACAAACTTTATGGAGGTTTACCAGATCAGACACTGACTGACTAGTCACTGACTAGTATAAGTCATTACATCATAAATATATCAGGTTCTTCATCTGTGAAATGGAACATGATACTAACCAACTTTGGAAGGCTCCTTGTTTTTATCTACAGAACTCAAATATTACCAATATCAAAATGACATTTCCTTCCCTCAAGGAATCTGGATTGATTAATACAACAGACTTGAAAGGAGACTTGCTTAGGGGAAGAAGGAAAATATTTTTTTTTCCAGAATCAAATTAGACCTCAAAGTAGCAGCTGAAATTTACATGCAGAAAACAGGATGCACTTAAATGCAAATAACCATTTCCAGGAAGTTAATACTGGGAAATAAGAATCCACAGATGAAATGCCAATCCTTCCCACAATGATAGTCACACAAAACATAAGTGGTTTTCAAACTGCTATCTGTCACTCATGAGTGGTACACAGGATGAAATACTTAGGAACCAAGTAAGATTTGTGATGCAATGCAAGATGAAAAGCTTAGAGTACTGCTTAACGCAGACTGAGGTTTGGATAGCACAGGTTACCTCACTTTTCAATAATTTGTTTTAAGGACAAGAACGCTGATTTTCTTCTTTTTACTTCTTTGAAAAGCAGCAAGAAACTAATTGTTTGTTGTTACTCCATTTTGTGTAAGTATAGAGAAGCAGGTTTGTAAAGATGTGTTTGTTATTAAAAATAAATGAAAGTGTTCATCTTTAAGTCTGCTCTGAGGTTCCCTACGATAAAAAGGAATGGAGCCTAAACTGGTTACGTGCAATACTTCCACAATGGACCTGAAATTCACAGATGTCAAAATTTAGGAATTATGGCCAATGTTTATTAACCTATTGTATCAATGAATACCTTGATAGGTACTGAATTAGCTATATGCTATAGAAGAAGTGTTATGCACCTGCCAGACTAGGAACCAGAAAGTATGATTAACATGGAATAGCTTTCCAGTCAATGGAAGCATCCCAGATGAGGCCTGGTACATTTCCTGTACTTAGAAATGGTAGATTTTTTTTTGACTAGTTAAAAAAAAAATTGCATAATGGGATAGCTGCGGCCTAAAGGAAACCAGTTCTACTTTGGTTGTCTCCATGGAACTGGGAGAGTTGGAGCTGGAGCAACAGAAAATCTTCAGAGATGAAGTGCTAGATCTGGATAAAAACTAATAAAATACAGAAGAGAAAAAGAACATGTCTTCCAAGCAATGGAAATTTTTTGACTCCTGGACTTGAAAAAGCTGAGGGGAACTTGCTACAGAACCCAAAGAAAACTCCATGACCAGGAAGAGAGAAATACACAGGTGGAGTGGGGTCCAGAACATAAGCTGGCATCTCTGGATGTACGAATCCATGTTGAGGGCCACCCTCAGTCTATTCTCTTAGCTTACTTTTTTTGGCCAAGTATTTTGATGCCTGGCAGATGGAAATGTGCTAGAGATTTCATTTTGCTACTCAAAGAGAGATGACTCCTTGAATAAGTTACAGCTTCTCTCTGGTAGTATATAAAGGCTATCACAGGTGCAGGTTCCTTTTGGAACAAAAAGCAATTGTTCGCATACTTAAGTCACCAATCAGAGATCTGAGCTCTATTGCTGGATCAAAACACTTGCATGCAAATATTTCACCTTCTGTAGTGAAGTTCTTTATTCCTAGAGGGTTGTTACTGGTACATGTTAATATTTCCAGACTTATACTGGCAGCTTATAAATGTCTGGCTGCCAGAGAATGTTTAATTTTGTGCACCGTCTGTTTAACTACAAAGATAATCTCTAGCAATGAACCTTGAACTTTGCTTTCAGATTTTTCATGCCATGATAACCACCAAAAGATGTGAACTGGTTTCAATCAGGGCCGAACTTAAATAAAAGGCCTGATAAATTACAGACCGTTACAACTTCCGAGAGGTTTTAAAGAAGTGGTTCTCATGAGCCAGAAGTATCAATTTGACTACTGCATTTGTTAAAAATCTTTTTAACATAACAGGAGCTCAGGGGAAAGAAATTCTGTACACTTACTACTAGACTTAAAGCACGGATAAGTTGGATAATGTTATATGCATGTAATTTGTTAGTCTTCTGGAGACCAATAATGAAAGCCACTTGAATTTCATAAAGCTGCTTTAAATAAGGTCTGAACTAATTTAGATGAAAATGAATTATGTTAGCTCTAGAAAAACTAGTCCTGAATGTAAAAATTCAATTTCTAATGAGGCAGGTTTATGTTACAGTAAAAGACAGGTCTTTTGGAGGCAGTGTGTTAGAAACCCCTATTCTACAGTCCACAGATTGAATCACAGAATTTTCACCTTGAATTTCTTTTACTTAAATTGGTTGAGCTAGTTAAGATTCAATACTTTTCTTATAATACCCATTTCTTGGCTTCCATAACAATAAAGAAAGTATATATTTTGAAAAATTAAATTACCAGTCTTTTTTTCAGACAATTAGAAGAATAATTTCCTTTTGTAAAAAGAAGCAATAGAAAAAAGAATCTCTAAACATTCCCCCAAATACCAAGAGTCACAGCATCTTTACTAAAGTAACCCAAGACCAGGCCTCATGAACAGCACACTTCTTCTAGAACTGCTTTTTGATTGCTTATCTTTTAACTGATTCTACTTAGTTTTTTGCAAAAGGATCTACAAATAATTCCTTAAATATTTACACAGTATTTATGTAAATACACTTTGTAGGTTCTTCACCCAAGATAAGATTTATTTGGAATCCTCCAGTAAATCATCTTGCTGACAGAGCTTCTAAATGAAAGGGGTTAAATCAGTTTCATATCCAGAGATACTATGCCGCTACATGGCCAAGCCTGCTTAACTAAAATTTGTGAGCCTGCAGAAGGTACTTTGAGTGAACTCTGTCTGCTGGGGGTTGCTGGAAAATTATAGGACGGTCTAGTGAATGTTCCATACGTTTTCAATTCAAAATCTTCACTAATAGATATATATTAGTAGAGTTTCATTTAAATAATGGAAAAAAAATGTGGAGTTGGGGTTACTTTGTTTTAACCAAAAATTGTGGATTTTTTTTAAATCAGAGAAAGCCAGGATCCCTGTTGATCACTTTCTCTTTCCCTGTAATAAGCCCCCCCTGCCTTTTTTTGTAAGTGCCTGTGGTAAACTGTGATTGCTGGCCAAATTAATAATCTGGACATACTCATTGGTAGAGTGGGGGACCAATAAACTCATACAAACCCAGGATATATCACTGGGAGCACCCCAAACCCCCAGGGTTTTGTCACAGTACTATCTTGGAAATCAATGACTTTGAAAAAGATTTCAGGATCTAGAAAGGACATGCAACCAAACAAGTACTCTTGGCTTGTTATAACTAATACAATCCATGGATGAATGAATAGAGGAATAGCAGGAAGAAGAAATTTATCTTTACACATGGCACTGGTGAGATAGATACTTGAATAATGCATATAGTTCTGGTACCAAAACTTTAAGAAGGATGATGAAAAATGGGAGAGGGTGCAGAAGGGAACCTCAAATATAACTTGAGGGGAGAAGAAAGTACCACACAGCAAGAAACTTACAGAAGATCAGTAGATTGAATGCTATAACAGAGGTGGCCAACTGGTAGCTCCAGAGCCACATGCAGCTCTTCAGAAGTTAATATGCATCTCCTTGAATCTTTGCACAAGCACACAGTGATCAGCTTTTATAGCCGTTACGTCACACCGTGTGCTTGTGCAAAGATTCAAGGAGATGCATATTAACTTCTGAAGAGCTGCATGTGGCTCCGGAGCCATGGGTTGGCCACCCTGTTCTGTAAATTAAGATTTGATTACATATACAAATCCCTTCAAGGAAATGAAATAATGAATACCAGCAGGCTCTAATCTAGCAAAGAGAGGTATAACAAGAACCTATGCCTCAAAGCTGAAGCGGGACAAAATGATTTTAGAAAGAAGCCCTTTATTAAAAATGAGGATGATTAATCTAACAAGGGGGAAAAAAGGAGGGGCGATTCTTCATCTCTTTAGGCTTTTCAGTGAATAATGGCTACCCTTCTGGAATACATGGTTTTAGTTAAACACCCAAGTTACTGGGCTCAGCAAAGACATTTAATGGCTTGTGGATGGATGACATTTAATGGCCTGTGGCATGCTAGAGGAAGACTAGATAAACTAGCTTCCCTCCAGATTTAAAAAAAAAATCTATGAATCTACACCATTTTAATGCTTGCCTTGCCTATTACATCAATTCCAGATAGCACAGGTAACAGAATGAGTTTTGTCTATTTAAGGTTCAAGGCTATATGCATCCTCAAACATTCCACAGACGAAGACACCAATACTTCCCTCCTTGACATCCTGTCCACATCTCGTCCACCACTGAATTATGTAGAAAAGTCCTTATAAATCTACCTGCAGTCTAGTATTCTCCTTGTCATCTTCCTCTTTGCTGAAGTCTAAGCACGAGTCTCTATGACTGTTCTTCTTTTTTAAGTGGAGTTAAATTTCTCTGCTGTGCCTTGTACATTTAAGATTCCTTTCTAGAATCTCCTTTTTTGGTATCTGTTCTTGGCTGAAGTCCAACATGGACAAATATTATTTTTTTCACACCTTCTGCATTGCTATCAACATCAGTCTCTGGCAAACAGAAGCAAGACCTGGGGGGGTCATTTTTACCACTTCTCGCTAGGTAACAATCCAAATTATACCCATCTTTCTTCCCAGTATATAAAAAGGATCGATTTTTCTTTCGCAATGACTAAACAAGTTGTCTGCAGCTCTGTGGGGAAAACAGTTACCCTTTCGTATTGAATGGATGAACAGGAAAAGATTCAAGAGAAAAGTACTGGTGTCAATTTATGAACTGGAAAAGATTAGATTATCCACACAATTTTTTCTTGGTACAACTGGAAAGTGAATTCCTGGAGAGCCAGAAGCATGTGGTGGTCCCAAAGGTGCTGTGAGTGGAAGGTGACTGAGCAGTCAGCAGCTGCTACCTGATTGACAAAGCAAAAAGGACCAATCTCTAAAGTCTCCCAGAAACATCTGGATTATAGAATGTCTCTCTCAAGGAGGTACAGATGTTGTTACAGTAGACTCAACAGTAATTGCATGTCAGCTTTCATCAAATCTCCTCACAAGAACTTTCTGTTAAAATGTTAAAAAAAAATAGAAGCCCTTTCCCCTGGACTGATATTTTTAATATTTTATTTCAAAGGCAGTTTTTGTGAATTATTTTTTAATACATTCAAATACATGTATATGTAACTTGTCACTCACTAGCAGTTTTGAATGGATAAATTTCCATCACATTTAAAACATTTCCAAATATTTTGGTGTAGAAAATTAACAGATATTTAACTTTAAAGCTTCAGAGTTGCAAATTAGTCTATGAAAGGAATGTTACTTGTTAAACTAGAAAAAAGGAACTAAAAATGTTCACTTTTGTGCATGCAGGAGCAACTATCGGTTGCTATGAAATTAAGTTTTAAAACTCCATAGTACTGTTGCTTTGAGACACATACACAATAATACAATAAAAATCCTAGCAAGTTCTGATGTGGTCTAGTTTAAGGTTCTTCTCCTCTTTCATTCCTATATGGTTATCTGCAAGCCAGAGTTTAAATACTGAAAACTGGAGTAAGTTTGATTAAGAATTTGCTCAACTGCACTATTCAAGCATATTTTATTATTTAGGCTGCTGGAAACATAAACAAAATAGCCAAGGTGCGCAATATGTTCACGTTATACCAGGGGTGTCAAATTTAAACTTATCAGGCCCTGTGGATGAATGATGAGTGGTCCAGGACCAGTCCGGGGGTTGGATGAACAGTCCAGGGTTAGCCCAGTGGGCCAGATAGGGCCCGCAGAATGCTACCTCCACTCCTGGCATGCTGGATCCAGTGCCCATAGTGCCTGCTCTGGCCAGTCTGGGACTGTACCACACGTGGTGTTCACTTTGAGATCCATGCTGCATGTTGCGCCTGCCTCAGGCTGGCTGAAGTGGGTGCCATTTGTGGCTCACATTCTGGACTGGTTATAGAGGCCTGTGTGCAGTGCAGTCCCCAACTGGCTGGAGTGGGTACTGAAGGCACTGGATGCAGCATGTATGTGTGGGGTGGGGGGAGGTAGGGTGAGCCCCAAACTGGCCCTCTGTGGGCCAGCACCAGGGGCTGGATTATGTGGTTCCACGGGCTGGACCTGGCACATAGGGATACCCCTGCACTATACCATTAATTTCAGTGTTTTCTAATGTTACATTTTCCAACTCTAAGGCTACATCAGTTACTTGTTGTATTGCCTGCTATAGTACAACTTATTACTCAAGCATCAAAATTTTAGACATTTCACAAACAACATTTAATCAGGTTCAGCATTACAATAATAAAAATCAGAGGTTGTCTTGATTCCTATTCAATTTATAAAGGAACAAATATATAATATTGGTACAACACTAAACTGGAGCAGAACCCTGTAAAGTTGTTTCACTTGAAGGCTGCATTATTCAGCAGTTAATTTATTCTGTCCATGAATGTCAAGTAACTGCCAATTTTCAAAAGAACCATGCATCGTAAATATTGCAATTTAAACATCCTAAAGAAAAGGACTGGCCCATTATTTCCCCTAATGGAGTTTCTGCTTTGTTAACAACGGCTACTTAAGATCTTGCAGTTTAACAAGCGACATATATAATGGATATAAAAATTCAGTAAACATACCATATCTTTTCAGAATTGTGGCAGTTTATTCTTGTAATTTTTTTCTAAAAATGGGCTTCCACTGTTCTTGAACCTATAAACACAAAACACAACTTTTCAAGTTTTTCATCAATGAACAAGTTTGATACCAACTTGAAATAAAATGCACCTTACAAAAACTATCATCATTCTCTACGCAAGATTCTATTTGTACAGATGTGTGTATCTGCAGTATAATTCACAAAAGGATGTACTAAACAGAGTAATAAAGGGAAATTGCAAAAAACAAACAATTTGTCCTTTGCTTCCCTTCTTAATAATGTAAAAAATCCACAGTTCTGCTCCTCTCCCAGCCTTCTCCTTCCCATTATAAATATCCATTCTCTCTCTTTGATGGAAAATCCTGGCATGGTCTTCAAAAGAGATCAGTGCTTATATAGGAAAAAACCTCACAAAGAAACAGTAAAGAAAACCATACATTTTGCTTTTGCTGCATAGTTGATCTTTAAAACACGGAAAAAATTCTATAGTTATAGCTCTCTCTCTCAACCCCCTCCCCCCACCCTAAACGTACTCATACCTAAGAGAGAGTGAAATATACTAATGCACAAAATTATATTTCTGTAGATTAAAGCAGCTCATTTGGAAATTTGCATTTGGGGGCATAGGTGCCAAAGAAATGTACTCAGAAGTTAATGCGGAGTCCTTAACTAAACACTGATTTGCTACGATTCAATAGGTCATTTATTTGGTATGGACCATCTATGGTACTTTGAATATGATGTAGTAGGTTTTCTTAATAGAGGAAGGCCAAAAAACCATTATGAGTATTTAGACTCATCTCCAACACAGACCACAGAATTTCATAAATAATCTCTGCCTCATATTCACAACTTCAGGCAACATTGGTTAGGACATCAAATTCTGATATAAAGATGCTAGGTGATGGAGAAGCTGTCACACCCTAAAGGCCAGGTGTTTGCCAGATAAAGCTGTAGAAATCTGCACCTGCCAGGGGTAATCCTAGCTACAGCAGCAGCAATCTGCAGCACAGACACTATTATGCTAGCACAATTTCATTTTTTCTGGTAAACTTTTTTTTGCTGGTGGAAGGGTGCTCCCCTATATGGAAACAAAGCAGTTCCCATGCTATACCTACAGAGCAGTAAAAGCCTTCAGGTATAGGCATGGTAGATGGGCTAGATCTAGAAGGGGTGTAATGGTGTGGCTGCACCCCTCTTTCTAACCATGCCACAAGAACAGCAGCTAGGGACTTTTAAGACCCCTAAGCAGGTAAGAATTCCCCTACACTTTTCCGTCATCTCTGAGGCATGCCTCCCCTCCCCCCTTCCACACACACTGCTGCTTCTTTAGGCTTCCACTGTAAAGTGGGTTTTTAATATTAGACTTTTTCCTTACAAGGAACAATAGCCATATCCAGTATCTTCAAATAATTTATTAAGTGAATCTTTAGGATAAAATAAGATGTTTTATCTTTGGAAACCATATCCTTTATATTCCTGAGTGTGTTACAACCATTTCCAATAACAGATACATTCACACAGGTTGAATATATCTTTTAGATAAAGCAAGGAGAATGAAAACTGTTTAAATATAAATGTAACCTTTCGGCCTGCTATTTTACTGAACGCTTCTGATATACAACCTGATTTGTAACTTGCAATTAGCACGAAGAAATAAACACATTTTCTACTGGCACAAGCATGTCACATTATTAGTATATGGTGCTGGAAATAAAAGAAAATGAAACAAGTGACTTCACATGGACCCCTTAGTCTAGAAAGGAACAAGATCAGTCCTAGTGTAAAGAACCGGATAAAGCAGAGGGCTCCACGCCAACAAAAATGACTGGTTTACAGACAGCAAAGACTTGTACTATATACAGCAGTAGTAAAAAGAGAACTACAAACTACTCACCTAAGACACTAAAAATTTGTATAAATAATATGGCCAACGAAAGAACAGTAGGAAAAGTAGCTGACAACCTAAAAAGAAACAGGAACTCTGAAAAGCTATGGCATCCACATCAAGTCCATGCATCCTAACTGTTTGTAAGATATAGAAAACTTTACTCACCATCTCTCAAGAACATCTACAATGTTAGTAAGTGTACTGGGTAGTAAAGTCCTAAAAGTATTCCCAATTACTTATGTGATTATAATAGGGTTAGTAGGGCAGTAGCATCTACAATGCCTAACAATGACTGGGGCCTTATAATGCCAGTCACTGTACAGTTCCTACCCTAAGAGTTTACAATCTAAACAAATAAGACAAGTCATTGAGACAGAAGGGTGACATGCGTAAGGACAAACAGACACTGGTGAAAGCAAGGAACAAACCTCAAGTTTTCCAGCTTCCTGAGTAGCACCCTTACAAGACCTTACAGCTCTCAGCTGTCAAGGTACCCACTTCAGCAGCCATACAGGTTACTGTAAAACAACTTTGAGCACTGAGCATATGAAAACAAACCCGATGAACTTCAGAAATGGCAATTACTGCCCACTAAATAAGCCTGTCAAAATGGCTCAGGACATCTACCTCAACTGATGTGTTAAATACCTTTATTATTAGCTTATTTGTCTATTTGCATTTTTATAAATATGAATCCAAAATAAGAGGAAGGGTAACCCTGGTTTCACTGGATCTTACATCTGTCAAATGACAGAGGTATAGACTGTCTCAGCCTTAACCAGGTGAATAAAACCAACACAGATTTAAGTCTTTTACAGAACGTCATAACCCAATGATTTTTAGTGCCTCGGCACATTGGAATTTTCCCGCCACATGGAGCTTTCTTTGCACGGTGGATTTCTCAGCTGCAGAGAGAAATCCCCGGTGAAAAAGAGTTCCCGCCACACACATGCAAATTAGTGTCCCACTATTGGTCAATTCTAAATTATTCCTACATGGCGGCTAGCAATTGGCTCGCTAGCTGTATAAAAGGTTAGAGCAGTTTCCGCCCAAGTTGGAGGACTCCACAACCATCTCGTTGGGAACTCTGAGCGTGCTGTGGAGCCTAGCAAACTCCGCGTGTGTCTTGGAGGAGGACAAAGAGGCCTGATCAGCTCTTAGCCACTCCCCGTCCTAGTGGAAATTTGACGTATCCCCCGTGTGAAGCGCTCGTGGAGTTGTACATCGACGACTCATCTCGGTTCGGTGCGGTTCGGAAGAGATCTCACTTGTGTTTGTTTGTGCGCAACTGCAACTCAAGCAAGTTTCCTCCCTGCACTGTGACCATCGGCAGCGTAAGTAAAGCTTTCTTTATAAAACCAATACGCTTCCGTGCCTAAATCTACTCCGTCATGGAAAAACCCCACCTGACAGTCCAGGCTACTGGCCATAGCCTCAGACCGACCCTCAGTCCCGACACAGAACAGCTGTCATACTTCTTGTACAATCAGAAATCATTCTTAAGAGCCTACCATAATGAACAATGTAAATAAAACATTTTTCTGATCTGGCCCAATTTACTAAGGAAACAGTTATACTGCATAAAATTTCAAAAAAAGGAAACTTATCTTCAAATATCAAATCTAATCATGTAACTTAGACTGGTACTTTCCTGTACACTGAAGACAGACACATAGTCACATTCCCACCAGGAATATGAATTCAAAAGTCTTTCTTTACTATTGATACTGGGGGTAGAGACACTTGATACCAAGAGTTTAGAAGAAAATCTTCCATAGTTACCTAAAAATAAAGTAAATTGTCGCAGTAGTTTATTTACAGCTTTCACTAAAATAATACAGTAAAAGTGACAATAGAATTGTATGTAATAAAAATTATATAATGTATGGTTATTGATACCTATATATTTTACCAATTTAAACAAAATTAAAAACAAACATAATATGATGACACAAAAATAGATAAAATGAAACCAAATGTCTCAGTAAAATAATAAAAACGGGGGAAATTTATTTGAGTTTGGCCCTTTATTCTTTGTGCAAGTAATGCAAACACTCAGAGAATACAGGACAGGCTGTGAGTCATTAAAAAGGAGCCAATATTTTTTCTTCATTAGCTCAGTGTTTAAAATGTTCAGGTAAATGAAAGATCTATTTTCTTATTTCATCAAAGAATGAGCAAGATCATAAATAGTAGTTTAAATCATCTATTTCATTTATCCCACAAGAAAAGACTGTGTCCACTTGCCCATACTGACTGCACGTCTCATTTGAGTGAATGGCAGTCTAGTAATGGCCTTTCATTGTTTGTGGTTTTGTATTTCAGATAGGTAGGTTTTTAGGCCAAAAAGAGTGTTTTAATAATCTTAAAAAAGAAGTCTGAGAAGATATCACTGCCTGCATATCTATCTGCATGATGGCATGGTATCTTTAATTCACATTGTTTTAAATAGATGGAGAATATTGGAGCACATTTCTCAACCTGTTTGTCTGAAGAAGAATATCAATGTTATTTAACCCTCCAAATAAGGGTCTACTTGGAAGAGGAGAGGCTGTTAAAATGTATTTCTTAGGGTATCTGACAGAGGTACAGGTTCTAATTTTTTTCCAAAAATTTAGAGTTTTTAATTGAGCTAAAGTGCTCACATTAAACAGCCCAGTTTCAGACTACACAAGCCCCCGTTGTAGAATTTGGTAGAAATAAAAGCCACCTTAGAACATAAGCAGAATTTTTTTCTAATTCTGAATGAACCATAGGGTCAGCACCCCACAACTTGTTCTCCAGACAATAATACAGACATTACATTAGATCTATTAGCGCTGAGACTATTGCCCTTCTACTGGTCTTACTGTAAAAAGTAAACTGTAGGTATTTAGCTCAGAATTAATGAGTAGTTAAAAATGCAAATGCTATGCTGTTTAAAAATAAAGAAGTTAAATAAACATCCTTAAACTGCTAATGCTAGCCATATGGTGGGCCAGATGAATAATCTGGGGCCAGTCGACAGGCTGGAATCAGTCAACAGGTCCACAAATCCTGGACCCCATGTCCCCACCATGCCAGATCCAGCAGACGTGGCACCTGCTTCAAGATCTGTGCTGAATGTGGCACACATCGCAGAGCAGCCAGGGCAGGTGTCACATGTGGCATGACTTATGGACCCTGTCCGTGGGACCAGTCCAGGTCAAATCTGACCCAGGAACAGCACCAGAGGTCAGATAACAGGGCTCTGCAGGCCAGATGCATGACATCCTTGCTATAGATCAAGGGTATCAAACTAATTCATTCTTAAGAGCCTGGGGGGGGAAGAGTGCAGGGCCGGCCCAGATCACGTCCACACAAAATCCCTGCATGCTAGAGAGACCACGGGACCTAGACTGGTCCCACGTACTGCATGCAGCACACAGGCCAGCACCGGTTCTATGCACCATAATGCTATGCATGCCAGCACTGGCCCCAAGCACTGTATGTGGTATGAGAAGCCAGCCTGGGGCACCTACTGTATGTGATGTTTGAGCTTGACCAGCCCTGGAGCCAGTATGCAGGGCTGGACTGTGGGTTTTCCCTGGACTGGCCCCATTCCTGCCCCAGACCAGTCTCACATATAACATGCACACAAGTACCAGCAGACACTACATGCACAGGGCTGGTCCAAGACCCACAGGCAGCACCCACAGTCCAGATCTGACCCATGCGCCAGATTTTTGACACCCCTGCCATAGAATAAGTGCTTTTTATGTAAAAACTACTGTTTAAAATGACAACTCCCTCTGTTTAGCACTACTGGTTTGCAGACTAAATCTTACTATGAAATAGCTGGGAAAGAAAAACACTCTGGGTTTTGCATGCAAATAACAAAACTTAATTTTGTTTCAGAACTCCTATTTCCAGTAAGAGTAATCTCACAAAGACCAATAAGCATTTTACTACTCATTTCACACATGTACATGGTTCTTACTAAAAGACAAAGCAAAGTACCACCTAATAAACCCAAAACATTAACATTAGTATTAAAACATACAACACAATAAACCAACTACCATTACCTCAAACACATTACTAAACAGAAATCAGGTTTCTTTTGCAAGGTCACAGAGAGACAGCATCTGAACTAGCATCAAAGAAAGCAGTAATGGAAGAGATAGCTGGCAGAATTGAAAAGGATGGCCTCCCAAAATGGTTAAAAATAAAATAAGTATAAAGGACTAGTTTGAGCCCTAAAATTCTATTAGCATCCTCTACTACCAAATTCCAAGTTAAGGACTCTTGACTGGTATAGTTCTGTCAAACACACAGATGAAGGTTGGTTTAAGTTGAGGTAGCCAGCCTGTGGCACATATGCTACATGTGGCATGGACAACCTCTTTGCATGGCACATGGCAGTTAAGGGAGCAGAAAGCAGAGCAGCAGAATAGACAGGGGAACAAGACCAGAGTGGCACTCAGGAGGGCTAATTTGTTGCATGCCTGCGAAAAAAGAAAACCATCAATTTTAAATCATAGCTTAAGCTAGTAAATAGGAAAAAAAAATCTATTGAAAATCCAAATCATCATCATCTATCATTTATTTTTCTAAAACAATTGTTCATTCGCATTTGCTAGTTAAACCCATAAAGATGTTTCTTTCCACAAAACTGGGCTTTTACACTGAACTTCATATCACCTGTTGATACATTAAGATGATATACTAATATTTATAAATGTTACATCAAGCTGTATAATTACTTAATTTACTGAGATTCTCCAAACCACCATTTTTGTTAGAAGACTGAGTGCACATTTCTTATTTATGTTTAGTATCTTTAATGTATTTTTATCATTTTTTTTCTGGTCACAATTGGCCAGGTTTGCAAGGTATTTAATCTGCTGAAGATAGGCACAGATGTTCACATACACTTGAAAAAAAAACAGCCCCATGTTCTTTAAATTGGAAAAGGAACACAAGATTCCCTGCTTTTTCAAAATTTGATTAAATCAGGCGTGGGCAATTATTTCAGCTGGAGGGCCACTTAACGAGTTTTGGTGAGCTTTTGAGGGCCACATGGGTAGCCCCGCCCCGACAGTTGCCCTGCTTCCTGGTTGCCATCTTGGGACCAGAAGTCCTATCTCTGACCCCAATCTTTGCCACCAAAGTCCCTCCCCTTGCCCCAGAAATACTCCTTTTGGAAGGGAAGGGGTTGCCGTCTTAAAACTGAACCCCCCCCCCAAACAAATCATATACTAAACAAATCAAACAGCTAATACAACTTGTTTTAATTTTATTTTAAAATATATTTTATCCCGACTTATGTGCATTTGCATAGTGTATCTAGAGATGATTGCAAAATAGCTCAAAATACAGACTTACTTTTGTATATTGTGTGCAGGGAGTTTAAGGGGGTGTACGTGGGGGCTGTTCAGTGTGGGGATGGCGGCTGGGGTGTGTGCGGAGGGGTCTGGGTATGGGGTAGGATGTGGGTATGGCATGGTGGAAGTGTGTGTGGCAGCTGTGGGGAGGGGTGTGGGTATATGGTAGGGGGCGGGAAGCCAGCTCTGCCTGTCTTGTCTCAGCTGCAAGGTTGGAACCATATGACATGGCACAGAACCAGCCCGGCATGGCACAGCACAGTTCTGGCTGCAAGGCGGGCCAAGCTGGCCCCATGCCACACCATGTGGTCCCCGAACTCGCAGCTGCAACCGTGTTGTCCTGGGCTGGGCTGCGGCCGGCGGGGCTGTTCTGTTTCCATTGGCTCCGGCTGCAGCTGCTGCTGCTCCTGCCCATGCCCACCCTGTGCCACTCTGGGTGACCAGGAGGGAACTTTCAGCAGAAGGCTCCTGCCCAGCACATGGAGCTCCAGCTCCAGCTGCCTTTGATCCACTCGATGAGCAGTTGTTGTGGGCAGGCGAAGTGGGTGGAAGGCAGCTGGGAGCTGGAGCCGGAGCCTCCTGCTGAAGCTTCCCTCTGAACCCTGGCCCAGAGCCATGCAGCACAGTGGAGCGCAGCAGGAACAGGAGCCGTAGCAGGAGGTGAGGGGAGCAAAACAGCCATGCCTGCCCCGGCCAGCATGCGCAGCTTCCAGTGAGGCTGTTCCCAGTGCGGCTGCAGCCAGCCGGGTGCTGCTGTGCTCCCCCTGCCTCCAGCAGCCACTCCTCCTCCTACTCCTGCCCCCTGCTGTGCTGCTCCAGGCATTTGGGGGACAGGGGTGGAAGCTTCATCCCAGCTGCTCCCGATGGAGGTGAGGGGAGCAGAGGAACATCCAGCCAGCTGCAGCCGCACTGGGAACAGTCCCACCAGAAGCTGCATGCTGGCTAAGGCCCAGGCTGGGGGAAGTGCAGGCATGGGCTGCTTGGGTGGGAGCAAGTGGGGCTCAGCCCCATGTGGAGCACTGCAGGGGCACCCAGGGGCCAGATCCAGCCACTCGGTGGGCCAGATCCAGCCTGTGGGCTGTATTTTGCCTGCCCCTGAATTAGATTCTAAATTTTGAATGAACCAGTCCAAATTAAGGAAGTATTGTTTATGCCTGCTAGCTAAACTGTAACCAAAAGGAAAAAAAACTAAAAGCTTTTCTGCACAACAGAAACAAATTAAAAAGATACAAGTATAATCTATACTCATTCTCTTCTCAAATTCAGCTTGCACCAACAACCATCTGGGAACAAACTTCCTGCTAGTTTAACCCCCTCTAAAAGCCACCAAACTCCGTTCGATATTCTATTATGCTGCCTGTGTAATTCTTCTACATTAATTCTTCAAGCAGTGTGCAGTCACCAATTGTTTACTGCATGAATGTCACACATGTCAGTAACCCATATTTTAAGAATGGCACAGCTCTGTTGCTGCATGCTGAACATGTCACCATTAGGGTCTACACCAAGTGTGGATAATTATTTGAGCCAGAGGGCCACTTAGGGAGTTTTGGCGAGCTGTCATGAGCTGAGTTGGCACCCCCCGCAATCGCACCAGGTCAGCACCCTGCTGTCCAACAGCTCACCAAAACTCCCTAAGTTGTTCTGCTCTGTGCTGGGCCAGGTGGCTGGGATAGGGCCACAGGTGGACAGGAAACAGCATCTGGGAGTAGGATGGGCAAGTGTGCCTGGGGCTTGGATTGCGGGGCTGAGGCTTGGGGCAGAGCAGCAAACTGTTCCCTGCACACCCCTGAGATGGGCACTGGTTCTGCAGGCAGGAGCATTCAGGGAATGGATCTCACCTCTGCCACATGACCTGGCCCCTTGCTATCACCACCCTCTAATCCCAGCCCTGCCCGCCCGTCCTGCTCCTAGATGCCACTCTCCACCTGCTCACAGCCCCCTGCCACACACCCTGCCTACACAGGTCCTACTCCAGTGGTGGGTGTGGGGTGAATGGGCTGGGGTGCTTAGGCATTGGGCTCAGGGCTGGCGGTGGCAGCAGCCAGGAGCTGCCACCGCTGGGGCTGCCAGGAAGTGAGTCTGGCTGCCGGACCACACCAAACCCACTGTGAGCACCAGGGCAGTGGGACAAGCTGCACACACCATGGTCCAAGCTAAGCCCCCATGCCTGGGAAGGGTAGGATGGAGGAACCTACTACAGGCTGGACAAAATCTCTTGGTGGGCTGGATCTGGTGCACAGGCCGTATTTTGCCCCCCCGGTATACACTTATGTGAAAAATCCACATAGAACCTTACTGGTTTCCTTTTGTACTTGTAAAACACATGCACTAGATATAGCCATACTATACTTTTTCATAAAATATAAAAACAAAAGTTTTGCTTGAACACTAAACAAAAAGAAATCTGCATTTAGCAAACAAAAAGTTCTATGAAACTACGGCAAGAAGATAATTCATTTAGGGTTAAATTCAGTCATGCAGTTAGTTAGCCACTGCAGTATAGACAACACTTTAGCCCAGAAGCAAGTGTGGACTAACACCCAGTGCTCCTAAGAAGGTATGTCGATGCAATATTGTGACCTTGAAGACATGTTGTAAATGCAGTTTGCAAACAGAAAGTCTCAGAATGCTCCGATTATAAACCCAGTCTTACACAAAAAAGCAAAGTATTTCAGTACAGAGTTTAACATTTAGAACTTCAAAGCTAGATGTAGAAAGGGGTGTCAGATGACTGGCAACAAAAGTACAGCAATTAATCCAGTCTCAATCAACAGTGACTGAGGCAGGCAACAACAATGGATCAGGCAGTATTGTTTGTGTAAGGTCTACAAAATAGAGTTTTTTTCTAGACATTACCTGGCAAATTACTGACACCAGACAAGAGTAAAGAGTCAAAAAGCAAAAGGAGTGGATGTGTGTTCATGCTGATGACAGACAGGCTTGTCACTGGAAAAGCACAGAATCAGTGCCCTTCTAGCAGCTTAACCCACAATTGTAATGCAATTGCTACACAAAAACCGTGGTTGATGAATGGGATCCTGCAAGAATTCCCACAATTCTTGGGACCTGAAAACGAAACAGAGTTGCCACATTTTGTTGCTGACAGACATTCATTGGATTTTCAAGAACTAAGTAGCTGCTGCGTTCTCTGAGTAGTTTTACTGCTGACGAATGCCAGATCTTAGCAACTAATGGACACAAGAACGATTAGTGCTTACAAAGCTCACTGCTGGCACCAACTCATGATTTCATCTTGATACTCTTGATGCCAGCTGCACACCCAGAGTCAAAATAAGGTATGTGATGCATTGGAGAAAGCGTCTCCAGTTACCTCAAACAATTGTTGATATCACCCTAAAATGTTGAGGGTCAGACAATAACACAGACAACATATAGACACCCACAGCAGATACACTATCTTCATGTAGGGACACAGCACTTTCCCTACTTGATACTTACTGGAAACATCTGAATGGTCAATGTTTCTGGCAGATATTAGGCAGTTAACTGGCAACTAACATGCAAGCCAATGACTGAGAAGTGGATCATTAGTCTAGCATTGCTTGCACCAACCACACTCAACAACAGCAGTATTCAAGACTACAAACACCAAACCTCACCTGCACACTCTGGTATCTCAATGGGACAACTTAGCTGTTTCACCAATTTGAAGGGTTGGTCACACATGTCAACCCCGCCCCAGTCTGTCAAGTGCTGGTCAAGTGGATATGCTGTACTTCATAGCCTCAGTGATCATATCCTGGATACACTGCTTTGCTCAATGTCCTGTACCAAGTAATGCCTTGATCTGAAATCTGATCCTTGTGAAACCTCATGCCTTCTTTGAAACCAAGCCCAACAAAGACTATAAGACTGCACAGAAACAGAGCTCTGCTTTGAAAGGATGAGCTTGTAGAAATGGACCATATTCCCTGCTCCAGAGCATGTTAGAATCTGGAACTCTGACCCAATGAGGACCAGAAATTTGTTTTCATGGAGCTGGTTTGTAAACTGATTTTTATTGACTTTATTACTCTATTTGCACTGCTTGCAGACTACATAATGTTTTCTATTGGTGTAGTATAATGTATGCAGGAAGCACATAGGTACAACCTTTGAGCAGATGCCTGTTATGCTCTTCAATTTGGCCCCCATAGGACAAATTTATCTACCAGGTCCCATCATCATGAAACCAATTTCTATTTACTTTTGGTGAAGTTAACATACATAAAAATAATTAATTTAAGAACATACACTGCACTATATTTTTGGCTAGGGTTCGTCTCGTCTTGCGTTTCTTGTGCTTTTGTTATCTTGCCAATGTCACTTCTGATATGACCGCTGGCAAGATAACAAGCATTGACTATACTAGCACTAGCTCCCTTGAAAAGACTGAAAATAATATACTTAGGCTGCAAACAAACATTGGATTTATCTAAAGATAAACTATTTTATCCCAGGACAAAGTGTACAGACATTCATGTCCACTGTATTAGAATAAATCCTAGAAAAGTTTCCTGGATAAAAGATGGTAACAGTTTATCCTGGGATACTGCAAAGTACACTTGTACAGTTATCCCAGGGTTGTATTGCTGAATCAATGTCAGAAAAGTGGCACTGCAATAGACATTCATTAAACCCTGATAAGTAATGTGATGTGTGTATACACATCAAGCCTGAGATATTTTTATTCCACAATAAACAAAGGTACAACTTATCCAGGGACAAATGCAAAATCTGTTCCTAGCCTAAATGCAGTTCTTGACCTTTATGGAGCCTGAGATGGCCTCATAAGTTAAGGATATCTTTCCTAATTATGTTTACATTTAAGAAAATGTTGCACTAACTCATTAACACCTGATGAGAAGTCATTAGTGTAACAAGTATATTTAAATGATTTTCATGCATGAATATTTGAAATGAAATGGTAACCTCTATATTTCTTATGAACAGGTTTGTTGTTAAACCCAATTCAGTTTTTAAATTTAAATAATTATCTATTTTTCATTCAAGCAATCTGCTTTTAAATTCACCTTATCCCACAAAATGGTGCGCACAGAATTTTGTCTGCATCACAGAAAGTCTCTCTCTCCACACCTACAAACATGGGCTATTTCATTCAGCTAGGGTTGGGTATTTGACTGGTCAAATAAAGTTTGGTCAACTGACCAGTCAAATATCATTAAAACATATTTAAAAATGCCAAATATGATCAAATAGTTTTTTTGTTTATTTACATTAACAAGCAGTAATTTCTTACATAATGTTGAAATAAATTTATTTCACAATTAAATCTTTCTGCAAAAACTAAACACAGAAGCACAAATTTTCCATTAAGAAATGTGTCAAAAAAAACTTTAAAAAATAATTTGTCAACATTCCCCATAACACCGATAACATACTTTTTATCAAAACAAAATAGTATAAAAACAATTTACGTTTCACTACTATAAATTTAAAAATGTATTTTCACCCTTAGTCTGTTTTTTTCTTAATTAATGCCATCTTCCTCTCAACTACCATTCTTTTCAGTCACTTTCTTCTGAGTCAGAATCAGAAAACTTGCTTGAAAAATATGCATTTTGTCCAAAATGCCTTTTCATTAAATATATAGCTGCCATCTTCCCAACAATTTCTGTTTGCATCCTGTTTTGGTTCTTGCTATGAATGTTGCCACAAACTAACCGGTTATGCTCTGCACAAGGAGTAGAGCTTGGAAGTGTTAACAGGATATCAGAAACAGTCACTAATGAACAAGGAGGACAAAAGCATTTCCACCAACTTGATGATGTAATCTGACCTTTTTCTGGATATGACTGCATTCCATATCACTTTATTGTTGAATAAACCACTTCTAGCTTTAAAATTATTTCAGCCAAAATAGATTGGTCATCAGGAAATTTCTTAAATTTGGCCAAGTTCATTATTAGTTCACAAGCTGCATCAAAGTCTTCACTTGTTAGCTTCTCTCCTCAATATTGTGGATCTAACAGGTAAGCTGCACTGTGCCTCAGTGATCAATTGACACTTTCTTTTCTCCATCATTTCTTTTGTTTTTTCTCAGACATCGAAAGTGATTCTTTACAAGTGTCGGTGATATGATGCTGAATGCTTGCGTACTCATATCTGACATCTTCAAGTGTACATTTGTTGCCTTCCAGCCATGGGCAACTGGTGCCTCCCAAGTCTGGGGGGGGAACCTGCAGGTGCCGCTGGCAGCGGGGCTGGAGCCGGCGAGCTCCTGCAGGTGTCGATAGCAGCAGTGGCCCTGTCAGTGGGGGCACGTGCTCCCCTGTACCCCTCCTCCCATGCGTCACCTGTGCTTCCAGCTTTTGTATAGCTTGGGCAACAAAGTTTTAGCATTGAGAAAAATTTGGAATTGCATACCCAAAAGACATCTGCATAAAAAATGTCAATACAAATCTCATGGATAAATATTAGAAACATTTTCATCTTCAACGGCTGACTACAAAGCTTTCTTGGACACTTGAAGCTGTCCCAAACATTTGATTGCTGAAGCCTATCATGTAAGACAATTTGTACTCAATGTCAGAAGTACACAGTATTGTTTTTGGCAATACAAAAAACAGCTGGCATGTGCTGATTTTTTAAAAGCTTGACAATTGTTTTTACTTTTGTGGGATGAGAATGGAATGTTTGTAAACCTTCAAAATCATTAACAAAAAGTTGCTGTGTGTGCGCGCACAACTCTAGAACTGAGTATGTGGATATTTCTCTTTCATAGTACTCCAAGAAGACTTCATATTTGCAGCATTGTCAGTTAAACCTAAAAATACTCTCTCAGGGCTGAGTTTTGAAATAATGCTTTCAAACTGTAAAGCTATGTACTAGGATGCATGGCAATGTTCTGCAGTGGTTAAGAATTTATAGAATAATGGCTGAAGAGTTGTCACCATGACGTTATGCTTTCATTCCAAATATTGCTCCCACCATCTGATACAACGGACAGATGCCTCTTTAATAAGACCACTTACTCTTCTTTGCATTTTGCCGAAAGCTTCAAGAAGATGTCCAGCCAGCTGTGTTCTGCCTGGTAATGTGTAGGTTGGATGTAGCTTGGCAAAAAATTCCTTCACATAGGGATTTTCTACCATGTGAAAATGCAAATTGCTTGCACATACAGCCTTAGCAAACATCTGGTCAAGATCACATTTTTCTTGGGTACTAATCCTGTCCCCAAATCCTAAAGATATTTGATTGTGGTTTCACAGAAGTTGATACCCAAGAACTGGCCAAAGAAGATCTGTAACCAGAAGGCTGCTGAGATGAAGCTTCAAAACCAAAATTGTTTACATAAGTTTAGTTTGAAGGTGAAAGCAGCAGAAGATCACTAGCCTGAGTTTCAGTATTGTTTTCCATTCCTGTCACCATACCATCTTCATCACAGGAATCTTCTATGCTCAAAGCATGATCAGAGGAAGCATCTGATGTATAAGTAGAAGAAAGCAGCTTCTTCTTGGAATGATTATTATTAAGGAGTCTTTCTTTTACTACAGCTGGGCACATTTCACAAGACTTTAAGAGGTGTTTTATCATTCTGTCTACGTAAATTACATATTCAGTTCCAGAATTTATATCTGCTTTTTGCTGCTTTTCCCTCTTGTGCTCTTTTACAAAATTTCCATACAAATACTTCAGGTTCCTTTGCTACGCATTTCTTTTTTTAATTAAAGTTAATCCTTCTTAGTAAAAAAAAAATAAAAAAAAAATTTGCATTTCAATTTTAAATTTTCAAACCACTTGTAATAAAAAATTCATAAAAACAAAAAGACACTGAAACAGTCACTGAGTGTAAGGCAAAAAATGTAGTGAATAACTAAATCCAGTGGAAATACTATCATATATAGGGATTACATTTGCTAGTTTCTTCTGGATTATTTGAAAAAGAGAAACAGTCAAATAATGTCTGCGTCATCTGGATGACTTATCAGATAACTGTTCAAGTCTGAGGATTTAAAAAAATGAGTTGGCACAACTTGCATTCACCCCTCTTCAGCTCCAGTAGCTCCACCCACTTGTCCTTCTTGCTATTAGGGATGTGAAAGGTTAAACAGTTAAACGATAATTAAATTTATACCATTAATGTATTACAGTTAACTTTTAAACTAGCCCACCTTTGCATGCCTCCTGCCTCTTCTACTAGCAGTTCGCGTCATGTAAATCAAAGTGCTTGGGGTTGTCTGGGGGGAGAAGGTGGTTGAGCCAAGCCGAGCCAGCCTTTTCCCTGAGGTAGGGAAAAGGAAAGCAAGGCAGTGCGTGATGGTTGGCAACAGGAGCACTGCTTGCCACCTGCTTATATCTCATCCTGTGGCAAGCAGAGTGGGTGCTGGTTACTGGGGGTATCCCTGCATCTGTCCCTCCCTCCCTGTTCTCAATCTCATTGCTTTTGGCAGTGGTGGCGTTCCCCCTGGTGGGGCGGGAGGGTGGGTGGGAGGTGCTCCAGTGGGAGAGGCTGCAGGTCTTAAATTTTTCCCCAACAAGGCTGTGGGGCAGTGCAGCTGGCTCAGTGACAGCATATTCCTCTCACCAGGTGCTGGGGCTCTGTGTCTCTGGTTGCCTTGGAGGAGGAGGAGAGGTGCTCTGCCTCTCTCCCCTGCTCACACATGGTAGAAATGACAGCTAGGGAGGTGCCTCCTCTGTGCTGCACTGTCTGTCTGCCCACGGAGAGCCTGGCTGTAGGCTGTCTAGGGCTGCGAGACACCAGGTCCTGGGTATTAGCCGCCAGTCACACAAACGCGGGGAGCTGCCTTAGAACAGAGCGCCCCAGGCTTCTGCGGTGAACTCCCCACACAGCCCCTGCGCCCCCAGCCCTCCATAGTAGGTATGTGTTACTGGTTAAACGGTTAACCAATATAATTAAAAGTTTAAATGGCTATTTTTTAAAAACAATATTTACATCTCTAGATACTATAATTACAGAAAGCCTTCCTATAATATTTGATCAATATCTAACCACTTAAAAAACATGCAGTCAACTGACTTGTCAACTGACAGTATTTGACATGTCAATTGATCAGCTTGCCAACCCTACACTCACCTACAAATCTACTAATTCTTATATTTGGACACATCTTTAAGTATTGCTCAGTCTTTGACTCTTATTAAGTGCTCTGTATCCTGATCACCATAAACATCAACTCTGGCTCATCTATGAAATTATTTCCTTCAATCCTGCCTGTCCTCTTCACATTCAGTATTGTTACCTATGAAGAAAATGGACTTAGTTTTACCTTCATTCAGTCCTTCACCTATACCCATGCATACCTGTTTAATACCTTTGATTCCCTCATGTATTCCTGAATCCAAATTTCCTCTCTCCAGTACCATATATTGAGCATTTTCTCTCTTTTTCAAAGAATTCTCTCAGGATTAGATATTAAGCCCAGCCTCGTGCCCCTCTTCCTCCTTGCTGTGGTGAGTCAGAAGATAGACCTGTTTGCAGTTTCTGGGAAACACTGCATCTGTGGCAGGTAAAGAGGAGACATTAGGTCCATGATTCTCACCTACGGTGCCTCAGCACCCTGGGGTGCCATGAGAGCCTTTCAAGGGTTCTGCAGGATGCAATGCAATATTAGTACTGGTAGATGTGCAAACATGATTCCCAAGATAAACCAAGAGATTTCAAACAGGAATCCATAATGTCACAAACATTCTGAACCACTGAGTGAGTTTTTTGCAACAGAAGAATTACTTTATTTTTCTGTAGACAAAAATCACGTAAAAACTCAGCCAACATTTTCTGAGGGGCAAAAGGTTGAGTCTAAAAAGGTTGAGAACCACTGCACTGAGCACTAAAGCATCCACACATAATTGGGCAGATCTGCTTATTCCGGACTACCTCAGGTTATATGATTACCTTGTCCACTGTAACATACCTACATGGATATAGAGACCATTACACAGATAGCTGTGAAAATATCTCGGGAAATATACCAATTAAAGCTTGGCACACTCAGGGGAGGACTACACTGCCGACTACAGTGTAGAGACAGCTGAGCTAGCTTGGGGAAGAGAAAGTTTAGTCACAGCAGCATGGAGTAAAACAAGCTAACTTACCCTGCCAAAAAGCTGGTATAGTTTAGCTCATGATGAGCTGTTGTAGCTCAAGACTAATCCCAACACCGGAACTAGCCGCCTGTAATATAAACTTATTCTCAGTCTCCTACAGGGATCCTTCACTGCCTCTGTTCCCTAGATTTCTAAAGTACTGATAAGAAAGTAACCCTCTTTTCCTCCTCCTCTCCTATTCAACAGAGCTATGCCCTCAGCATGCTGCAACGTGAGCTGAGGTGTATCCCTTGGCAGGGCAACATCCACCTTGGCAGTTAGTTCAGTCATAGCATAGCAAATACAGCTTTTAGATATCCATCCCTCCCTCTGTTCACATAGGTGAAATTAGTGTGGCACTGCTGGCTGATTACGCAGATTTTTAGAATAGCCGAGGGTGAGAACTCCAATCAAAGTCAATGGAAAGTGAAGGTGCCCAATGCCTCTGAAGATGAGGCCTCTAATTCTTAGGCTGCAAGTTTATTTGAAATTGTAGATTAGAAACAGGAAGACGAGTCCACAGATTCTCTCATAGCAAAGGGCAATATTACTGGCCTTTTCTCTAGACTCTAAGGATTCTCTTTTTCAGAAACGGCTGCTTGTCACTACTAAGACCAGTGGTAGTTGGTCTTTGTAGGCTCAAGGGACCCCTCCATAACTTCCTGGAATTTAGTGGTACCTCATTTAGAGGCTGGTTTATTGCACTCTTTGGCATCCTTAAAAGATTTTCATGGGGTGGCAGGGCACCCCAAAGAACTGCATGACTCCTCCATCCTCAGAGCTGGTAGGGGCTACTAGGCAGGGCAGATTGGGGAGTCAGTAAGAGGCAGCTGTCTCTGCAGCAGGCAGAAGTGGGTGACAGTGGGCACTGGTGCAGACGCTGGTGCCAGGTAAAGGTGGTGGGAACAGATCCCTGCTGTGCCCCACTGTTTCTGCCCCCTCGACATCCCCAGCTCTATCTGAGGGGATGAGCATGGCCCCTGCCACTGCTCCTTTAGGGACTAAATGTTGGAACTATCATTCGGCATGGCCCTCCCACAAACCCTGGGAGCATGGCAGAAGCAGGAGAATAAACCAACCTACAGCAGAGTGCACATGTGGAATGCATTGGCTACCAGGAGACATAGGCTGCAGTTTCAAGCCTGGCTTATTCCCCTGCTCCTCTCACACTCCTTTAACTCGTGGGAGGTGCCACGGGGAGTGTTGCCGGGATACAGAAGTAGGTGCCCAGCACTTGCCTCCTCTCACAGGGGCCACATACCACAGTACCCTTCTAAGCAGCTTGCACCACCCTAGGTTACCAATGAAAATCAGTGACGTATAAGTTTCTGCTAGTGGGTGATTCATCTAAGTGGACGGATTTCTGTCCTCAGCAGCTGGCAAAAAAAGACTTACTCTTTGACAAGAATTAATATATTTAGATCATTTTAAGCGTTATCTATTAAAGACCTGTACCCAAATAGTTGAACATCATTAGTTACCACCACTAAAGTCTTTGGGACATGAGAGGCAAGGGGAAAAGTGTTGCCTATAGTCTTTGCTTATGAATCACAGAAACACTATACAATTATATACCATCTAACAGTAGGCTCTCAAAATAACTTACATAAATTCATTAATTAGATCCTAATACCCTTGCAAGGTACAGGCATTATATACCTATTTTACAGACAGTTAAGTCAAGGAAATGTATTTGCAAGACAGAAGAGATATTATTAAGGATCAATCACATTCTACATTCAATTGGCAAATCATTTTAATTTTAGAAGTTTAATACAGAACTGAGTAGTCAAGCATTAAAAATATAACACACCCAAAATTCCACCCCCAACAATTGAGGCAGCTGAAAATAGGAACACAGAATTACAATATTCTGCCAGAGTGCTAGGAGGCATTGTACACACAAAGCTTAAAGCAGAACAGAAAAATAAGTACTTGTAAGTCTGCGCAATTATGTTCCAGATCTCTCAAGTGACATTAATATTGGGGAAAAGAAAGGTGGCACCCACTTTAAAAATATAAACTAAGCTATTAAATACTTTATAGATTTCATGACAATCTATCATGTTGGAACTTAACATGAGATCTTTGCCATTCCTGCAAGGCCCTCTACACAGGCCTACCCTTGATTATGGCCTGGAAGCTGCAGCTGGTGCAGAATGTGATCATCCACCTTCTGTCACCAAGAGCACATTACTCCAGTACTCCAATTTGCATTGGCTCTGGGAACAATTCAAGGTGCTGTTTTTGACCAATAAGGGCTTAAAGCACCTGGGGCTTACATACCTAAGGGGCTTCCTTCTCCCTCCTGTTCCACCTTGATTTTTAAGGTCAGCCAAGATCAACCACCTGCAAGCACTATCTACACACTAAGTTTGCTTGGTGCAAACACATGGGTGTTTATTCTTAGCAGCAGATCCTCTGCACCGGAAGCCCATTCCTGTTGTCGCTCATAAGAGCCTGAGCTAGGCTATCTTCCAGAACTAAGGTTAAGTTGGGGCACTGTTTTGGGAGTTTCTGTTATATACCATAGCTATTTTATTTTAATATTTTATCTGCTTTTATAAGCTACTGTGTCTTTTCCTATAAGTTGCCCTGAGCCTTTTTTGGGAAATAAACAAACAAACTGCACTGAAATGACCCATTTTTCCCATTTTGTAGTGACTGAAGTAATATATTGTAGCCAAGACAGTCCAGGAAACATACAAAAAACAAAGGTTTTTGGGGGGTGATATATTTTAATGGACCATCTGTATAGTTGGGAGAGATGTTAGATAAGATTTCAGATGCAACTTGTCCTTCTTCAGGTTTGGACGAAGCAATGCGTGCCCAAAAGGATGCCTGATCTCACTTGCAACTATCTAGTTGGTCCAATAAAATAAATCACCCAAAAAACCACCTTGCCAAAATCACTACATTGCCCTCATTTATTTATGATGGGGAACAAACAAGAAGCCTGAGATACTTCCAAATGCAAGACTTATCAGAGATCCACATGTTGAAAATACACTGGAGATTCTGGAGTATTATAGGCATTGAAGCAGACTTTCCGGGATAAGGCTGAAGCACTATGGCATGACAGTGTGACGTAGCCTATTCAACATAATCAATAATAATATTTGCTTATGCATAAAAATAGGACTTTAGACCTTAAGATCATTACATATAACCGGCATTACTTTTAGATAAAGAACAATAACAAAACAAAATGAACAGCTGCCTATGAAATGGAATATTTTAAGTGCGCAAAATATCACATTTTAGTTTACAACCTATATTGCCAAAAATATCGGTTTCAATATTATTTTGAACTTAGCACGAACTATTCTGAAAAGACACCAATGTTATGAACACTACCTACTGTGCACATTCAGTAACTAATTTTCAAACAATGACAGACATGGCACTAAAAGACTAATCCCCTTCCCGATCGCTTCTCTAAAACTGTCCCACAATTAATATAATTGGTTAATAAAAGCAATACAGATAACATACTTAAAACCTGGCTTGTACTGGGTATCAGGTAATCTAAGATTGCTCAGAAAAGAGAGTTTAGTTGATTGGGGTTAAAATCCCCAAACCTTATCTACATGAGCACCATCACCTGGAAGCTGGACTGGTGGTAGTTAAGGAGGAAAAAAAAAGTGGAAAATAGCTTAGCTTAGTGTAAACAAATATACTAAGGGTTTTGCAAGAGCAGCAGGATTACACTTTTTAACTTTTATGTAGTGACCATTTTTTTTTTTGAGAGTTGCACTGAAAAGCTTCTGAAAATCAACCCAGCTACTATCACTTTTGAAAGTTTGCATGCTAAAAATTTCACACATTTAAAATTAGGGAACCTCTTCCCAGGCCAGTAATTTTTGTAAGAAGTTCCAGTCCAACATGACATGAAAAGGCCCATTAATAATCTGAAAATAGAAATTATAATAGGTACAGGACTACTACAGAAAGACTATGTTTGTACCTATCCTACTTATTAATTTGCTAAAACCCATAAGAACTGCCAACTGTTTACAAGTATCACCAACAAGTCATTTAGCAACCACAGCTGTATGCAGAGTGAGTTTTAAACCTACAGTTGTGTATGTGATATAAAGGACAGCAAGATACCAGAGACACAATGTTGCAATGCATAAGGACCTGAATCCAGACTATGGCATTTAGTCCCAAAAAGGTAAAGACAGTTGGAGACCACTTCTTTTTCCCCATGTATTACACATCTCATTTCTTTGACTTAGCTTTCCTTCAATAACTTTCTCCAAGGTATACAAAAATGCACTTCCTCCCCACAGAAAGCCAAAAATAAAATACAGTAATCAAATCAAATTATTATTATTTTTTTGCAGGCTAGGAAGGAAGAAAGACTGAATTTTTTAACTATATGAGAGGCACTGAAATAATACAGTAATGGGGAATGAGAGAATCTTTCTAGATACAGACTTAACTCCAATATGAAAACATTGCATTAACTACTGTGATTATCACTGCTTCAAGACTGGTTTGTATTGGAACTGCTCACCATATTCAATGTTAATGTGTTGGTTTTTTTCCATAACAACTAGTCAAAACGTGTAGATTTAGACAATGTGATATTAGGAGGAAGTGAGTCATGTTCACGTTAGAATACAAAATGTATATGTTTAGTTTAGTAGATGAATACAGTTACTGTTCATAACAAGTGCCAAACTCGATTTCGCAGTGTTATGCAGAGCCAGAAACTTTGCATCCTTAAAGTTTTTTCCCAGGGCTAACTGCATTTGCAGCACACAACATTCTCCTAAATGACTTGCCTACTGTTTGTTTGTTTTTTTGAGTGGTGTATAACACTCAACTACAACACCACAAGGTTTTCAACCGCAGAACTGACTTTTTGGTAGAAACAAGAGGCTCAATGCCCTGTACCAAACAGGGCCTTGATCTGATAACCGGATTCTTGTGACACCTTATGCCTTCTTTGAAACCCAGCCTAAGAAAACCAATAAGACTCTGTACAGAAACAGAGGTCTGCTTTGCAAGGATGAGCTCGCAGGAATGAACCACATTCCTTGCCTTAGAGCAGCCCAGAGCCCCAAAGCAACAAGCACCAGAAAACAGCACAGTGTGGCCAACCTTAAGGCTACGAGTTTGATCAGTGGCATTTGTAGTTATACATCCAAAGTCAGGAGCATTTAATAGTGTAAAGGTTTGCACTGTTCCACCACTGGCTTCACATCCCCTGGTGCCACTGGAGAATAGCCACAAGCCTCCAGCCTGCAAAAAGTCAGGCCATAAGTTTGGACAGTGAGGAGCATCACCCAAAAAAGGCAGTCTCCAAAACATATGGTGAAGTAAACCATGACAGCTTATGCTCTCTATATATCTTATTTAATTAGTTTATAAAGGTGTGGTCCTACCCTGCCTTCTTTGACTTCAGATCAAGCCATGAAAGCTTATGCTTGCTCCTGCGGATTCACCTGTGCTCTCTTCATGTGTGTCTCTACATATGTATTGTATTTAATTAGTCTATAGAGGTGTGGGTCTACCTTGCCTTCTGGCTGACTTCAGACCAAGCCATGAAAGCTTATGCTCACTTGTGTTTGCTTGCACTCACTCGCACTCATGCGCTCACTCTCATCTTTCTCTCTTTATCTTATATAATTATAAAGGTGCAGGTCTACCCTGCCTTCTGGCCGACTTCAGAACGAGCTCTGAAAGCTTATACTTGCTTGTTCACCTATGATGTTTCTCTCTCTCTCTATATATGTATCTTATTTAATTAGTCTATAAAGGGGAGGGTCTACCCTGACTTCGGGCTGACTCTAACCAAGCTACGAAAGCTTATCCTTGCTCATGCTCACCAGCTTGCGCTCTGTCTTCCTTTCTATGCATCTTATTTGATTAGTCTATAAAGACGCAGGTCTACCTTGACTTCAGACCAACCTACAAAAGCTTAGGCTTGCGCCTGCTCTCTCCATCTCTGCCTCTCTCTCTCTCTCACTATGCATCTTATTTGATTAGTCTATAAAGAGGCGGGTCTACCCTGCCTCTGCCTCCCTGCTGGAGGGGGGGGAACTCCCTCTGTCCAGAACCAACCCAGAAACCTGCAGCTGAAGCCAGCACCTGCCTGAAGCGCCACAGGGGCCACGCGCACCACGTACAGCCCTTCCCGCCGCAACGACCACGCGCAGGCACAAATACACACACGTATATGTGCGCGCACACACACCCCAGCAGCCGGGCCCGGGCAGTGCACACCGGGCCGAGCGCCTGGCCCCTTGGTCCAGGGCCCCACTTCGCTCTCTGGCCCTGTCAGGGGGAAACTGAGTCACGGCCGCGCTCGGTTCACCCAAGGTCACGCGGAAGCCCGTGGCCCCCCCCCCCTCCGGCCCCCGCCCAGCCCCGCGCAATAGAGGCCTCCCCTGCCCAGTCTCCCCCGGCCCCCCAGCCCCGGCCCCGGCGCGGACCTGAGCGCTGCGGCCTGCTCCCCGGCGCCGCCTCCGGCCGGGCCGGCCGGGCCGGGCGTGGGCGCGCTGCGGTGCGGGGGCTGGGCCCTGCGGGCGCCGCTGTGTCAGCCCGAGCCCGCGCCCGGCGCCACCATCTTGGGAGCAAACGCGGAGATCGGCGCGGCGCAGCCCCGGAGGACTCGCGGGGCTGAGCGAGCTGTCCCGGCGTGCCTCGCAAGCGCGGCGCTCTACCCTGCTCTCCTTCCTGGCTACCTTCCCTCCCTCGCCTGGCTACCTTTCCCCTTCCCCTCTCCTCTCCTCCCGCTCCGAACCATAGAGTCCTCTCGTGCCGCGGCCTCTCCCTCTCGCGAGAGGCTCTAGCGGGAGGGCGGCGATGCGAGCGCGGCCATGTTGGGAGAGGGCAGCAGCCTGGCGCCCCGCCCCGTGGAACCACAGTCGCCCCAGCCCCAGCGGGCAGGGGATTGGCGGGGCGCGCGCGGCCGCGCTGGCGGGAGCGCTCGGGGCCGCGCGCGGGGTGGCGGCCTGCGGGCCTACAGACGCGCCCGCGTGTGTGACTGGTGTGTGTGTGTGTGTGTATAGACCATGTGCGCATGCATAGGCGTGCAGGTATGCAGAAATGTGGGGGTATGTATATATATGTACACATGCATGTATATATGTCTGTATGGACACAAGTGGATATACACTTGCATACATGTGCACGTACATATGCACACATGTATACATGCGTATATGCAGGTATGCGTATGGGTGTACATCCCTGTGTCTCTACATATGCATGCATTTATACATCCATGCGTGCATATGCATGTATGTATATACCTGTGTGTACAATGTAAATGTGTGTGCGTATGTATACACATATTTACATGATATACATTATACATACATATACTATATATATCGTGTGTATCTATATACATATGTGTATATACAGCGTTCATATACAGGGGAGCTCAGGAGTGGGGGTTAACCCCCGCCCCAAGAGGTGAGAGCCCCCCATAGGATTTGAAAATCATAACCTGCGGTGGGGACTCTGATTTTATTAGGACATTGTGATGGCCAGCCCAATTTTTTTTTGCAGACCCCCCACAAGACTCAAAGTATAATTCAAACCCTGTGTGTATGTATACACATAGGTATATGTATAGAGCACAAACCTTTGTGGGCTGAAGCTCACTTGTTCCTTCTAGGGCTAGGGTGTCAAACTCATCCGGCCCCAGGGGCTGGATAAGTGGTGTATGGTCTGATGGGACCCACAAACGAGCCCCGCATGCTGGATCCACCATGTGTTTTGGAGCAAATGCAGTGGGTCCCATGTGCAGCTCGGTTCTGCTCTGGCTGCTCTGGGACTGCTGCGTGTGGTGGACGCTCTGGGGCTAAGCAGCACAGCCCCGGGGCTACACTGCACGTGGCACACCCTGCATGCTGCCTGTGGCTCAACTTTGAGACCCACAGGCAGCACCAGCGGCCAGATGATAGGGCTCCAATGGACTGTATTTTTGACACTCATGTTCTAACATAATGTGTAGTAAGTAACTCCAGTGCTGAGTGAAGGGGAAGCTTTGCACTCACACCGTCAGCTTCTCCACAATCGTAATCTTGTTTAAACCACAGTCATAATGGAGTCCAGGCTTCTTCACACAGGAATATAAAACAGATCCTATCTGCACAGGGCACACATATTTATTGAATTTCTGCTTTTGGTATTTCTACTAAATATCTCCCATTTAAGACCAGCTGTGGGGTGTGCTCTTTCTTATCCCCATAGAAGCAGCAGTGGCATTACCCTCAGAAAGCTATAAGGTTGTTTCTCTATGTAGATACTTTAAATACCCTTTGTAAATCTAATATAATTTTCATAGGACATAAACTCTTAGGGTTGAAATGTACCTCAAATGTTGTCTAGCCCAAATGCCTGCATGAATGCAGGAATGCATGTTGTGAAGGAATTTATTTCTAAGCACCTAGAGGACAAGGTGACTGGGAAAAGCCCATGTGGATTTGTCCAGAGCAAGTCATGTTTGACCAACCTGAACTTATTCTAAGATAAGGAGACAGGTGTTGTGGATGCAGAGGGATGTCAGTGGATGTGATATACTTCAGGTTTAGTAAGGCTTTCAATACCATCTCTGGTGATGTTCTCATTAATAAGCTAAGGAAATACAGTTTAGGTCAGTGGTGTCAAACTTACCCTGTACCCCAGGCTGGATCTGGATTATGGGGTTTCTTATGGGTTGGATCTGGACCTGGCGGTGAGACAAGCAGCAGAGGTTACTGTGGTGGTGTGGCAAGTGACGGTGGTTAAGGGGCCATATGGCCGTGGGGTGAACAGGACTGTGTCACCCCTTCGGTCACTCTCTTCTGCTGCCAGCCACATCCAACAGATCTGTAGCCCCAGGTTCTTCAGCAGTACTCCCTGCTAGCCCCATCCCAAAATTTCCTGACTTGCCAGGAGCCCCCAGGCCAGATAGATCAGCTTTGCAGGCTGGGCTATACATTTGTCACCCTAGTTTTAAATGTAACTGCTGTAAGGCAGACACATCACAGGTTGGATCAAAGTGCTCAAAACGTATTTATCAGTGTCTGGGCGTCTAATTTCAAGTAGGTATCAAGTGGGGTTCCTTAAAGGTCTGCCCTGGGTCTAGGTACTGTTTCATTAATATCCTCATTAATAGTTTAGAGCAGGGGTGTCAAACATACAGCCCATGGGGCTGTGTAATCAGAACAGTAAGGCTTCTAGTGGGGCTGGGAATTTGGGGGCAGGACCTGCTGCTGAAATCTGGAGTACGGAGCCCCATTGGATAAATGTGTTGGTGGTAGGGCAAATGGCTTCTGCATTTAGCTGTGTAGTTCCCTTGTGCTACCTACCCCTGAGAAACCCCATGGTCTGGATCTGGCCTTGGGAGCTAGGTATATTTGACCCCCTAATTTAGAGCATGGGATTGAGTGCAAATATTAAATTTGCAGATGATATCACATTGAGTGGAGTTGCAGACACTTTGGAGAATAGGATCAGGATTCAGAATGACCATGGTAAACTGGAAAAATAATGAAGAAAATATGATGATAATTCCAAAATTCATGGACTAAAACTCAATAAGGACAAGCATGAAATACTGCATTTAAAATGGAACCATCAAACACAAAAACATAAATTGCTGTAGATAAAGACCTGGGGGGTCATGGTGGACCACAAGCTGAATCTGAGCCAAGTATGCTCTTGCTGCAAAAAACCAACCAAACAAACAAACCCCAAAACAAACAACAACAAAACCCCCCCAAAAAACCATAACCCCCAAAATAACAGGAGTATTATCTGTAATTCAAGTGGAGTGATTGTTTCACTCTCTTCAGCAGAGGCAAGGACTTACCTGGAATGCTGTGCTCAGTTTTGGGCACCACACTTCAAGAAAGACAGAGAAATTGGAAATAGTCCAGTGAAGAGCTGTAAAAATTATTAGCAGTCTAAGAAACATGATTTACAAGAGAAAGCTAAATGAACTAAGTGTGTTCATTCTGAAGAAGAGAAAAGTGAGTGGAAACATTGTAGCAGTTCTCAAATACCACACTGATGGTGCTGGCCCAGTGGAACTCAACATTTTAGGGTGGTGGGCTAGGTGCTTGTGACTGCTGCATCATGGGCCACCACAGGAAGGAGAGTTGGTGCAGGGGAGTGGCTGCCAGCATCAGAGGGAGGGAAGGAGAGAGGAAGGGAGCACCTGCCATAGTGAAGGGGAGAGGGAGAGAGCAGGGAAGTCTATGGAGGGGTCAGTAGCAGGATTCAGACATGGAAGGAGACATGCTGAATTGAGCTGCTTGCTGTTAATTTCCCATGCCATGGGCTGGATCTAGTCACTTTGGCCGTGAGTAGACGAAACAAGGGGCGTGTGTTCATGACACTTTAAAGCAAGCTAAATGCTTTTGCACTGCTTTAATGGTGTCAGTGTTTGCACGCCTCGTTTACGTATTGCGCATTAATTCCAGACGCTGTAGGAAATTCGGCGGTGTAACACGACTTAAATGACTTGGGGTGCAGCAAACAAACTCCTTCAAGGACTTTTAGTTTGCTGCCCCTATAGCTGCAGAGCAAAGCACCAGACTCCGTGCAGCTCCACAGCTCTGCAGGAAGCCCTGCAGGCAGCCTGGTAGCAGCCTGGGAAAGCAGGCTGTGCCCAAGAAAAGCAGTGAGCATGATCTTTTTTTCCACCCCCCTGGAGCCTGCCTGCCTGAGCTGTGAGGGGGCCCGGTGCTTCCCTCTGCAGCTGTGGTGCCCCCTGGGACCGCCCAAGCCAGATGCCTGTGGGCAGGTGCAGCCTGGGGCGGGGGCTGCTGTTGTCATGGAGGGAAGCACCAGCCCCCTCCCCTGCTCAGCCCAGGGACTGCTCCACCTGCTGGCAGCTCATCTTCCCCTCCCCGACGGAGATGCAGGTAAGTCAGCGGGGTGTGTGCACAACACAGGGGTTTAATCAGCCCTAAATTGAAGCGGTGTTTTTTAAAACCCACCACTTCTATTTAGGGCCCCCGTTTCATCTACACATGCCCTTTGGGGACAGGATCTGACCTACAGGCCATAGACTAAACACCACTGTGCTAGATTATTCTCTGTGGTCACAGAGAACAGGACAAAGAGTAATGGTCTTAAATTGGAGGAAGGGAATTTAGGGATATTAGGAAAGCCTTTCTCATTATGAAGCTGGTTATGCACGGCAACAGATTACCATATTTACTCAAATAAATGATGGGGTTTTTCTTCCCACCACAATTGGTACAGGGAAAAAAAAGCTCTTTGTTATAACTATATACAAGGAACTAAATACATTCTCTATCATTAAGCTGCTACCAAAAGCAGCATGTGTTCAGCAATAGAAACCAACTGAAATTGACTGGATACAGCTACCGAGCATAGTGATAAAACACATGGCCCATACTGGAAACCTACTTTTTAATTTTTTTAATAAAATATATTTCTCTCTATATGTAAAGATATATAAATCCTCTACCTTAGGCTTTCCATCACACCTCTTAAACCACATTAAGAAACCCACGCACCTTTTACAATAAACTCACCCTTTTCCCTGCACTACCGCGCTCCCACCCCTCTATCCTTCCCTAATCCAAATGCAGTCCCTTAGTCCAGGCCCCAATTTGGGGTTTACATTCTCAGTTCATTCACAGTCCTTGTCACTGTCACTTCTGCTGCTGATCCTGTTGCTGACCTTCTCGCTGTCTCCAGGTCTGGTTATGTTACTGTCCTCTTCTTTCTCCCTGTCCACTTCCCTTCCTGGGGAGGCTTTGAACAGCCTGTGTCAAGTGTCTCTTTTCCAGGTGGAGTTGGCTGCATCCTCTCCATCCTCTCCCACCACTTTCTGGTAGTAGCCCTGGAGTTCGCTCAGAAACATATTAACGCAGTCCATTTGCTCGAGCTTAGTGTGACTGTATACCAGTAGGTTCCTGCATTGCCACAGGGCAGTTCTGACATAGGACACAAACTGGTCACAGCGGGCTGTCTGTGACCCTTGATGTTTAGCCAGGTGTCTGTACAGTGCCACCTCCCTTGTCATCAGCCTATCTCCTGTCACTTCCTCAAGGAGCTGGTTGACCTTTTTCCACACTCCTTTGGCATAGGGGCAGAGCCAAAGGAGGTGGTCGATGGTCTCATTCTCACTTTGGCAGCTTCCGCTGGGGCAGCTGGGTCTAGTCTCTCACCTCACTCTGTTCTTCCATGCCTTTACTGGGAGTATGCAGTGAGCTGTGAGCCAGTTCAAGCCTATGTGGTCTTTTCCTAGGTCTTTGTGGAAAATCCAGTCCCAGATGGCCTGGCAGTCATTGTCAGGGAGCAGCTCTATTGTCAATAGCCTCTCTGTTTCTGACTGCCTTTTGTATCTTCCTGTGGTTGGACATGATGTCTGGGCTTTCCTTCTGTAGCCTGTACTCACTCAGGAACTCATTCAGCACTCTGTAGAACCAGGGGTATTCCATGGTGCATGGTCTCTTTGGCTGGTGTCTACACCCCCCACAGTCTCAGGGGGTGACCTGTAAAATACTTGACAAGACAGGATGTTTTGGTTGCTGGCCTGGTCACCAGCTTGCTGATCTGGCTCGTGTATGATGCCTGCAGGAACAGGTGGATGTCTGGCATCCCCCTGCCCCTGACCCGTTTCTTTTTGTATAGGGTCTTCCTTTCTACCTTCTCCATTCTGGATCCCCAGAAGAAAATGTACATGGCTTTCTGGATTCTGTGGGTGACACACTCGGTGGAGGGTAGGGGAAGACCAGTGTGGTGTACAGAAGCACTGATAGCAACACTGCCTTCATGAGCACCACTCCTCCCCCCCCACGAAGAGGTGGTGCGCGTGCGACAGACACAATCTCTGCTTCACTTTGGCCTCCATCTTCTCCCAGGCTGTCCTTCCTCTCAACTTGGCATTGAACTCCACTCTGAGGATCTTGACTCCTTTGTGGGAGACTGAGGCCCCCAGGGACTCCAGGTCCCCAAGCTCACCCACAGCCATGCAGGTGCTTTTGCTCAGGTTGAGCTTGGTCCCTGCTGCCACCTCATAGACCTGTGTGTGCCAGCGCAGTATTCCAGCACACATATTCCAGCACAGGATGTTCAGGTCATCCATGTAAGCCAGGACCTTGGTCTCTTCCTTTCTTCCTCCGGGGATGTGGACTCCGTGAATCCTGGGGTCCTGCCTGATACGCTGGGCCAGGGGTTTAATGGCACAGATAAAAGGAACCAGGGAGAACAGGCAGCCCTAGTGGACCCCTGACTCGATCACAATCTGTGTGCTCAAGAACCCGTTGACCAGCACCTCGCTGCTTATATCCATGTACAGCGTCCTTATCCAGCCAGTGAAGGTCAGGGAGACACCCATTCACTCCAGCGTCTCAAAGAGAAATCGGTGTGACACTCTGTTGTAGGCCTTTTCCAGGTTCAACACTGCCCACTTCTGCCATCTGTCCCGTTCCAGCTGGAACACATCCCTCAGTTGAAGCAGGGCTCCGTGGATCTGGTGTCCTGGTACTATGCACAACTGGTCCTCATGGATGATGGAACCTAGGACCGATTTAAATCACTTGGCCAAGACTTTGGCCAGCAGCTTATAGTCAAAGTTCAGGAGGGTGATGGGCCTCCAGTTCTTCAACTCTGTCTTTGAACTCTTCTCATGCAAGAGGGTTACGAGGCCCCGGTCCATCCAAGCCCCCAATCGGCCCTTCTGCAGTCGCTCTTGAAAGAGCTCCAGCAGATCAGTGCCTACCAGGTCCCAAAAGGTCACATAAAACTCCTTGGGTAAGCCATCTGACCCAGGAGTCCTACTGGTGTTGAACCTCTGGAGGATCTTCTCGACCTTCTCCTCCAGCTGCTGCTGTTTGGCTTCTCCAAGGGCCTGGATGAGCCCCTGCAGGCACTGCCGCATGGACCCCCGGTCCTCCTACCATGTGGTGTAGAGTTCTCGGTAGAAAACGGTTACCGTTTCCAGCATGCCTTCCTTCGACCAGTGCTCCACTCCTGTTCCATCTCTCAGGCACAGCATGGGCTTCTCTTTGCTCTTCTTTAGCCTGGAGAAGTAAATAGACCATTCTTCCCCCTCCACCACCCACAGTGCCCTGGCCTGCAATATCTTTTTCCTGGCCTCCTCCTGATACCAGGCACCAATCTGGTCCTTTACCTACTGCATGTCCTCCCTCATATCCCAGCCCACTGCTGCCTGCCTGTGCAGGTCCTGTAACTTACAGGTCAGGTGCTTGTGCTGCCTTCTGTGGGAGAAAGCTCGCTGCTTGCTGGCTTGCTTGAAGAAAACCTTGGTCCTGTTTTTGATGCTGGCCCATCACTGTGTCTGATTCGGGTACAGGCTCTTGAGGGTCCTCCAGCCTACGTAGTGTTCTCTGTAACTTTGCTGGGTCTTTTTGTCTCCCAACAGACTGGTTTTTAGCTTCCACACCCCTTTGCCCCTCTCCAGCTGACCTCCCATTTCTGCCTGGATTGTGAGAGCCAGTGATCTGAGAAACAGACGAGTGTGGAGCAGGCTTCCCTTGCCCTCCACCCCTTGGGGAGGAGGACAAAGTCTATCCGGGTTTTGGTTTGCACTACTGGGTCCACTCGGGTGAAATTCCCACAGGGGCCTTAGGCTTCTTTCCCGGCATCTACTAGGCTGGGGTCCTCGATCAGCTGTTTCAGTAGCTCAGAGGATCTGTCTATACCTGCCCTCTGGGTGCTGTGCCTCACTAATGGCACAGTTGAAATCCCCTGTGATGACTACCGGCCAGCCGCTTGGCATTGTTAGGGCCACGTTTTCCAGGAAATTGTACCTTGCCTTTGCTTTGGCTGGCATGCACACATGCAGTACTTCAAACTCTTGTCCCATTTGTTTCTATGGTGGCTTGTAGGAGTCTGTCTGCCACTATTTCTCTGTGCTGCAGGGGACACACGGTGTCTCCTTTTAGCAAGATTGCAACTCCAGTAGCCCTAGTGTCATCTGCCTCCAACCACAGGGCTGGCCCATGCAGCCAGCGTCTGAAGAACAAATTGCTGCTAGTGTTTCTGGGGAGACCACATTTCTGTAGGCAGATCATGTCTGCTTCTCTGTGTTCCAGAGTCTGTATTATCTGGCAGAGTTCATTAATACACTGCACCCTAATGCACATGTAGATGATAACACTTTACTGCAAAGCATAGGCAACGTGTAGTGGGGGCACAAGGGGGCATGTGCCACCCCTGAGATTGGCCGCTGCCAATCTGATCTTGAGCAGAAAAACAAATTCCTCTAGCCAGAAACATCTGGGTTTCTAGGACTGGCAATAGCATCCACACACACCTCAGTTAGTGCCTCCCTTATAAAAGACGCCAGTGAAACACTGTTTTTATCCTATGTTGAAAAGACTTTTCATTCATGTTAAGTGAAAGCAGGTTATAAGACCAATGAGCATTAACTTCTACATTCTATAGTCACCAAGAATATAAATTAAATATCAAAATGGAATTGAAGCATATATTTATTCAGTCCTCATTTGAAATGAACAGATTCAAAACACAGTTAATTGCTGTGCTAGGATGGATACTGATGTAGTCTCTTTCACACAGACACAAAATGAAATCAAAACCAAAATGTTTGAACCAAATTATGGTATATGGATATTCTATATCAAGTATTGGCGACATATGTAAACAGAGGCTTTAAAACAAGTTCTTCTTTGTGGAAAGTTCACATTTAGAATGAAATAGCAGTTTTGCCACAAGAGCTGTATGTCACAACAGCTGTGTGACCTCTAAAACAAGGCATTATGCCTTGGGTACCATTCTCTTCTTCCTTCTCATTTGTTCTGTTGGCCTATCATCTGTTGGCCTATCATTAGCAGATTGTGATACACGCTGGGGGTGTCTACATGAGATGTTACAGCACCGTAGCATTGGCAGGCACTAACTGTGACGCCATTGCTACTGCACAGTAGGGTCAAAAACAACCCGTGCGCTGCCAGGACTGTGCAGTACCAACTGCTCAGTCAGGGACACATGTAGACGCATCCACTGCTGTTACTAAATTAAAAAGTTATTAGACAAACACCTGGTTGAAATGAGTTAGAGAGGGATGTTCCTGCCTTAAGCAGGGGTTTATGCTAGATGATCTCCTGAGGTCTTTTCCAGCCATATTTACAATTCTACCCCAAACTATTAAACTAAAAATTATTAAACTAAAAAGTGGAGGAAAATTGACAGGTGTGGAAGAGCACATGGTTAGAATTGATGTAACCCTGAAGGGGGACATCAGACAAATTCTATACTCTCTTGATACAGATAGTAGGGAGTAGGAAGTGTAACTAATGGCGAGGATAACTCAAGAACATTTAGGGTGCATCCAGATGAGTGTGGATGTGTGGTATGCAGTGCTACAGACCCATTTGTGGCACCACATATCGCACATGTAGGCATTCCCCATGCTAATACTTTGCAGCTGTGTGTGTGTGTGTGTGGGGGGGGGTGACTCCAGGAGATCCTGGGGTCCAATAAATCCATGCCTTAATAAACTGGGGAGGCACACATGGTGACAATGTGCTCTAGTCAAAATCAGAATCTGGCCAGCTGGAGCCGAGCTCTGACTGCTGGTCCGGCTCCCTGCTGCAGGAGGGTCGCAGGTGCAGCTCCCAGAGGCCCCCAGGACCCCAGGTAAGGCTGCTGGGGCCAGCACAGCTCCCCAACCACCCCCTCCCCCCCCCGGCAACATGCTGTATGCCAGAGCATATTTGGCATGGACATTCCCTGGAGACTAGTAGCAGCAGCATGAAGTGTGCTGCTGCTACTTGTCTCTGGAGAGACACATGTTCCTCCTTGTGGGGACATGCCCTTAGAGTCCCAGTCAAATAACACATGTGGAAACATACGTAACCAAGCAAGAACAAAAGGTAGAGGTGCTCCTACACAAATGCCAGAAGCCTAAATAATCAGATTGTTGAACTGCAATGCCTGGTATTAACTTGTGACTGACATAAGTGGCATTTCAGAAACCTGGTGGAAGGTTGATAATCTATGGGATGGATAATCAACGTTATATTAATTTAGGAATGACAGTGTAAGATGAACAGTTGCGGAAGTGGCACTGTATATTAAGGAAAGTATAGACAGTAGCAGTGTAAAAATCTTATCCAAAAGGAAAACTACCAAGGAATCCCTGTGCAGAGATTCCCTACTTAAATAAATATAGTACTAAGATTGTACTACTGGCCATCAGTAGTACAGTCAGGGTGAAGATGATTACAACATGCTAAGGGAGATTGGAGGACCTGCAAAAGTGGGACAGGTAATAGTAATGAGAGACTTCAACTGTCCTCACATAGACTTGGCGAACACTTCCTCAGGAAAGGATACAGAGATAAAATTTCTGGATGTAATAAATGACTGCTTTCTAGAACAACTCACCTCAAAGTCACAAGAGGAGGAGCAATTCTAGACCTGATCCTGAGTAACACACAAGAGGTATGTGTAGATAAGCCACTCTGTAACAGTGACCAGAACATAATCACCTAATAGGACGTACACTCAAAATAGAGATTGAATCACTGTAGATAGTTCTCTCAAAGTATCAGCTCGGTGTGCAACAGCAACCAAAAAGCTAGTAAAATATTGGGCATTGTTATGAATGGAAATGAAAACAAAAAGGAAATTATCATTATGCCACTACGGACAGTCCTTAGACTTACGACACAATTGGTTCTTGAAAATGGCATCTTACGTCAAAATGTTGTAACTCAGAACTGATTTTTCCCATAGGAAACAATGTTATAAATGGGGGATTGGTTCCTGAACCAGGGTCCAATACCCTATTTTCACCAAAAATAACCTAGAATTTTGTACTCAGTCAATTATAGGTGAGTAACATAGCTTCCATCCAGGAAGAGCACGCAGCAACTGCTGCAGCGTCCTTAGCCTGACGAAGGGTTTTTGAACCCGAAAGCTTGCTTAATAACTATTCTCCAACCATTTGGGTTGGTCTAATAAAAGATATCAAATTCACCCAAGGAACCTTGTCTGCCTATAGCTACATTAATGTATTTATATTGTAAATTGCAATCATATCGATTTGGAAGGACTTCTTTGAGGTGACTTTGCTGGACTCTTTGAAGGGCTCTTGGTTGGACTTTTTGAAGGGTTCTTGACTGGAGTCTTCTCAGGAGTCTTAGCTGTAGGTTTTTCTGGAGTTTTGTCTGCTTCTTAAAGAAAGTATCCAAGGAAGTTTGGACAGATGTTCTCCAGGGAGATAGATGACACAGTGAACTTGTTTGTTGGCATGTCGTCATGTTGGATCAAGCATTGTAAAGTCAAAACTGATGTCAGAAAGTTGAAACAGGGTGTTAATTTATACACATTATAAGTACAAAATGTTGTAACTTGAAATGCTGTAAGTCAAGGACTGCCTGTATACAAATCCATAGTGCATCCATATCTTCAATACTGTGTGCAGTTCTTGTCTCCACATCTCAAAAATGACGTAGTGGAATTAGAAAAGTTACGGAGAAAGGGCAACCAAGATGATCAAGGGTATAGAGCAGCTGCCATACCAGGAGAGATTAAAAACGCTAGGACTTTTCAGTTAGGAAAGAAGAAGGCTGTGGGAAGGAGGGGTATGATAAAGATTAGGGCTGTGTGAAATTTCACTGGCAGTTTTGTTTCAATGCTGTTTCAAATCATTTCAAGCTAGAAAAAGCAAAATCAAAATGAAACCAAGAGCTTTGAAACAGCCTTGAAATGAAATGAGGCAAGTTGAAACATTTTGAAATTTTCAAAATGTTTCGAGTTTCGAAGCTCAAGCTGGGCTTGCCTGCAGGGGAACAGAAACTAAAGTAAGGAGAGGGAGGGGGAAGTGTGGGGAAGGAGTGCTCTCATTATTGACTGTGTAGCTGGCCAGTGACTGTCATCCTTGCCTGAGGTCCCTTTCAATCCCAGTGCTCTGGAGGAGGGATGGAAAAACTGCATAAAAGGCAGCATTGTTTGAACTGCCCTGCTTTCTGCCTTGGGGTCAGTTGAGTGAGGGCACACCTTAACAAACACACAGTATCACCCACCCATGTCACAAGTGTTGCCTGTCAGCAGCTAGAGGTGCAGGGCCCCAGAACCCAGACTCCCCCTGCACCTATCTCCTTGACATCTGGCAAGCTTTGTGGCCTCAGCAGGGGCTAGTAGGCCTACAGTTTTCACCCCTCTGTGCCCCAAGACAGACACAGTCCCACAAGCACCCATGTCACAAGTTTTGCCTGTCAGCAGCCAGCGGTGCAGGGCCCCAGAACTCAGAACCCCTGCACTAATCTCCTTGACAGCTGGCAGGCTTCATGGCCTCAGCAGGGGCTAGCAAGCCTGCAGTTTTCATCCTGTTGCACCTTAATACACATAGTGTCACCCATGTCATGAGTTTTGTTTGTCAGCAGCTTGAGGTGCAGTTTCTCCCAAACCCCTGCACCTATCTCCTTGAAACTTGGAAGGCTTTGTGGCCTCAACAGGGGCTAGCATGCCTGCAGTTTTGACTTAACACATACACATGTGGCTTAACACATACATGTGACGTGAGGTTTTTGCTTTCAAAACTTTGAGGTGCAGTTTCCCTGAAACCCCTGCACCTATCTCCTTGAAACTTGGCAATCTTTCATGCCCTCAGAAGGGCCTACCATTCCTGCAAGATTCATCCAAATCAGGCCAGAAATGACAAAGTTATAGGCTGTTTCAAGCTTCCCCATTATAGGCTATGGGTAAACGACAAAACAGCATCGAAACAGTGAAACTGTTTTGATGAAACAGAACAGCAGTTTCGAATCAAAATTAAATTAAAAATGAAACACTGTTCCTTCAAAACGTCGAAATGCAAGTTGAAATGGAATGGTACTGTTTCGCACAGCCCTAATAAAAATCTATAAAATCATGAAGGGTGTTCACCAAATCCCAAAATACTAGAACTAGAAGGACCCATTGAAATTAGACAGAACAGGCTTAAAACTAAGAAGAGAAAATACTTTTTTATGCAGTGCCACCCTGTGGCACCATGCCATCTGGCTTGTGAGGCTCCTCATGGGTGCAGAAATTTGGCAACGGTGGAATGTTTCCATTGCTTCCCTACTGCCACATTTACAGACCCATGGGGAGCCATGGGCTCTGTGTGATGGATGGGGTGCCAAGTGGGGGCAGTGCTGGGGGCAAGTGGGGGAAGCACTTGGCCCTACAGCCCTATCACAAGGGAGGGGGGTCCTCAAGACCCAATCCCTGAGTGCAGGGGGTGGGAGGGGGCAGTGCTGGGCCTCCAAGATCCAATCCTAGTGCATGGGGCAGGGAGAGGGGAATGCTGGGCCCCTAGGCCTGATCTGACCCACGGTTGGGCCCTGAACCATTTATCTGGCCCATGGGGCCAAAAGTTTGAGCTCCAGTGTTCTAGGGGAATGATCTAGTTCAGAGGTGCTCAACTTGCTGCAGTTGGAGATGCTCTCACTGGCCATTTACTCCTGCATCCAAGATCCAAGTAGCCCACATTGGGCATAAGAACAATCTTAGTTTCTCAGTATTTTCCAGGGTGACTAATTGTGCAGTCCAAGGGATAATGAAGCCCTTTAAAGAGCTACTGATATCAGCTGAAGAGCATTAACCACCAACTAAAATGAAAGCAGATTGAATTAGACGGGGTAATTAACCTCACTGTAGCAGCAAAAGACAAGGGAAAGCAGTGGAGAAGCATTTCTCTCTATACTCTCCCTTATTTTAATCCCTGCCTTTAGTTGATCTTTTCAGTATTCTCATCACTAGAATATAGTATCTTTCTGCTAATGCTTTATAAAATGGAAGTGTATTTTTTTATTTTCTTTTTCATAACCTTGTTTATAATGTAGCCCAGGTGTACACAGGTTTGTAGTCCCCTCTCCAGTTGAGGGACTTATTGGCAGGGCAGTGTGCTGTGGAGGGACACAGCAGCCCAGCAGCCGCCTCCATCCCCCATAGAGTCAGGCCCAGTCAATCAATTACTTAACTATATACAAATTTATTATTACAACAAAACCATTAAAGGGTAAGGACACAGATTATATATATGTACAAATTTACAAAACAATAAACCCTATACCACACACACACACACACACACACACACACACACACACACACACACACACATTATTAAAAAATATAAGCGAACAATAGAACAACCCAGAGAAAAGGATATTGATAGGGCAACCTTATAACTCTATAAATATACAAACTATTACTCCAATTTATTCACATAAAATATAAGGTACAGTCTACAAATATAACAAGCGATCCTTAGATTACCTGGATACCCTCCAGGGCAGGGACCCCACTCCCAAGGTACCACTACAGGAAAGGAGGTGGGGGGAAAGAAAAGCAGAGGGAGACCCCAAAGACTCCTAAGCGCCGCCCTATCACCCAGGAGCAGCCCACGTGGCACCCCTTCACAACCCTGGGGGTCCCTCCCCTGTGGGGACCCTCTCTCCAGGGTAACTTACTACTCCACAGTCCCAGAGGGTTGCCTCCCATTCTCCAGGTTGAGCTCTGTTCCCCACTGGGCTTTCCTGCCACTGGCCCAGCTTAGGGCCACATGCACAGCTGTGTGTAGCGGGTGCTTCGCCTTATGCTAGGGGTTGGAGGCCCAGGCAGCCTTGTGCAGCACTGGGGCTTGGTCTGCTCCTGGACCCTCTGTGAAGTGTCGTCTGCACTGAGTTGCTGCCCCGTGCCAGCAGCTGTAGACCCGAGCCACCTCAAGCAGCTCCCAGGGTCTCTCACCCTCCATGCAGCGCCTTCTGCACCAAGCTCCCAGCCCCATGCAGAGGTTAGGGACATGAGCCACCCAAGTGGCTCCAGAGATCCTGCTCCATGCACAGATCTGTGCACCATGTCTCTGGCTGCACGCCAAAGGTTGCAGACTCGAGCCACCACACGCAGCTCCCAGGGTCCAGATGCTGCGTGCCGTGCTGCGCAACGAGAGCCTAACAGCTGGAGCCATCCACTGTTCCCTGCCAATGGAAGTCTTCAGGGTCTCTTCCGGGCTACTGCTTCACCCTGCTGAGCAGCTGTCCTCAGCTCTTCTAAGCCCTGCTCTTTTCTCTTCTTCATCCCCAAAGCATCTCTCTCATAGTGGGCATGCAGCTCCTTTTATATTCTCTAGGGCTCTGCCCCTGAAGTCTTCCAGACCTGGCAGTGTTGCAGTCTACAATCAGGTCTGCAAGAGCTCCTGTCCCCCTCCCCTCAGGAAAGGAGTGTGACTTCACTTCTCTTGTTGCCTAATGATTGGTGGATGGGCTCGACCAATCAAAACAGCAGAATCTCAAGCTTGGGATTCAACCCAAGCTCTGAAAGGTAAGCCTGCTACAATTAATTAAGGACATTTCAAATCATCCTCTAGAACAAAATGTGTTGGAAAAATATATAGGATGTGAAGATTTCTGACAACTGAAAATGTCCAGGTCCCAAGTTTCATCATATTAACTATGATATTCAAATTTAGATGAGGTCTGAATACTTACTTGTTATGGGGAGTATCTACAATAGGGGATGTCAAGCTTTTCTATACCAGAGATTTTTCCAGATAGTCCGCCTAACTACATTTTTTCATCACAATTTAGGAGTTTGTTTTTTAGCTTCCAAGAAAGCCTCCAAGAAAGCCTCCAAGAAAGAAAGAAAAAACCCGAACAGTTTTAATAGTTTTGAAATGTCATTATTCTATGGTTTCAACTTCTTTTAAAATATCTCTGATTTTCTTGTGAAAGCTGATAATAAATCTAGAGATGGAGGCAGAAGCTCAAAGTAGCTCTTCAGTTTATAGGCGTTCCTATGTCAAGCTACAGAGCATTCTCTGAACTGAAAATCGTAAATGGAATGGGTAAGGGGGAGGATGTTCCAGTGATTAGACTACTGGGATTTATGAGAAGGAGGTTTAGTTCCCTTGTGTGTAGATGTTGGTCAATGATGGTTTTGGGCAAGCAACTCAGTCTCTCTCTGTCTGAATTGTCTAATTATAAAAATAATGATATTAGTAGTTTTTTATCTCACCTGAATGTATTAAATCTTAGGGGGTGCTTGGTTATTACAGCAATGTAGATAATAAAATATCTTAGCTATGTAGATTCTGTGGTGCATTCTGTAGCTCTTTTGTCTCCCCTCACCAGCTGTTAGAAAACATCTGTAACTGCCCAACATGGGACAAATCAGGTAGCAATTCTGGGGTACAGAGCCATCATTCCCAGGTGGAATGAGAGCTGGCTCCAGTATAATTTCACATTAGAAATGGAGGCAACCTGGGTGAAAAATCAGGGATCACAACTAATAACATGGTAGCTGCATCAACCTCTCTTTCTTACTTGTGCTAAGTAGAAACTTAGTACACCAGAGACTCTGGCTTTTAACATCAACATGTTTGAAAATAGGTAATGCTTTAAAAACTGCTAAAACAAAAACAGACATTTTGAAAATCAGTAACAGTCTCTATGAAATCTACTCAGATTTTTTTTTGGGGGGGGCAGCGAGGGGAGAGGGGAGATAAAAATTGTCAGAAACCCTACACCTAATACACTCATTACATACAACACTAGAGTAATGCTGCAGTAAATCAGGTCTGTTGTGTATAATTTCAGTAGATGAAGATACTTCACTTCAAAGCTTTGTAGCAACTAGCAAAGCCCAAAAGCATGGGAAACACCCATGGTAGCACATACGCACAGCTAGGCCTAGATCATTCCTGACCAGTGGCTGTTCAACCTCTTCTTGAAGAGCTCCAGTGATGGAGAGTCCACAATTTCCCTAGGCAGTCTATTCCACTATGTCACTGTTCTAGGAATGAAGAAGTTTTTCCTTCCTGATTTTGTCCCTGCGGGTTCTAGTTATTTCCTGGTACATATTCTTGGTGACCTGCCCATTCTTCCATTGCATGTATGCTTTCCTTTTCTCTTCTGAATCTACTAGGTTCAGAAGGGAAAATAAAATTGCTGCTTCTTTTGGAGGCAGCAGATTGGGAAGGCGGGGAAAGAGTTTCTTTTCCTCCTATTGAAGAAAGTGAAGTGTTTCCTAAGGGGAACTTCATAAACACATTGGGCACAGACAGAAGTTACAGTTGTTGCATGACTGGCCTCTTGAAAGCACTCTCCATCTGTGCCCTTACAGAAGTGCATGGCTTCAAAGTACTTTAAAAGTCCCCGATTGTGCAACAAATTAACCCTTATTATAAGAGGGTTCAGGTGAAGGCACTCCAAAGTGCTTTCATTAACTTCTGTCTGAATGAGTGGCTGGTCTGATTTAGTCTAAACCTATCCCCAGTGCTGTCTGCATGCTGGGAGGGGGAGAGAAGCAAGGGGAGGGAGCTCAGGCTGGGGCTTGCCCAGTTTACAGTTTACACTGGAGTAGAGGCGGATAGATTAGATTCCCCTACCTCAGGGGTGCTCCATTCCACCTGCCCTGACAGGAGTGCAGGCTGGGCAAGTCCTAGCCTGAGATAATTCCCTCCCTTCTCCAGCACCCTCCCATCATTCTGACAGCACCAGAGCTGGGGAGGGGGGAGGGGGGAGGGCAAATTTAGGGGAGCTAAGCTGCAGACATGCAGCTCCTCAGCTGAATTGGCTCCAAAGCAGAGCTTGATCCTCCATCCTCCTGCCCCAACAGTGAATGTTTGTTGGGTCAGGAGGGTTGGTTTAACTCATGGCAATTTATGTGAAGTGCCATGAGTTAGGCTGGGGATCTGCACATCTGTCAGTCCCCTGTGTCCCAGAAGGTTGGTATTTTTTTTGGATTGCTCAGTGGCTCTAAGAAAGGAACACTACATTAAGGCTAGAAAGACCATTCTGAATCACCACTTGAGTGACCAGAATTATTAGAAATTGGCTTTAAGACATGAGAACAGAGAAGTACTCTCTGCTTCTTTATGGGCTACTAAATTTATTCAAGGTTTCTGGGACTTCAGGTCTGTGATCTGGACTCATGGGTTTCAGGTCCTGTGTCCTACTTTGAGCACAGGCAGTATAAATGCTTCTCACAATTTAATTTTTATACATACATTTTGTTTCCCCAGACAAGCTGGAAAGTAGTGATGCTACATATTAGTATGTGTAGGTGTGCTGATGTACATTTTGAGCATGTTAAAGTATATTTTTTATAGTAATGGGAGTTGGGGTTCCTGTCTACACCAGACACTCTGTAACAGGGTAACAGCAGTCTGATACCACATCCATCCAGAGTTACCTTAGAGCAGGATCTGCCATTTTTAGCTCTATGTAACCTAATTTTTTGTTCAGTTATGACTGTAGAGTATATTCTGCATGCTTACCAAGCAATAAGTGTAACTGTACCTGACTTATATGGTTTTCTTGTAGTCAGTATGAGACTGTAGGCTAGGTAGTATCTGGATTGAGGTCTTAGTTCTTATGTAGACTTTTGAGCAAGTCACTTCAGTTCTGTGTGTTTCAATTCCCCGTTTGTGACATGTTGGATAGGAATGCCATTTCTTTTGTCTAGCAGGCCTACGTGAGACCTTCAGGGTAGAGACTCTTCAGGGTACACAGTTGAGTGCAATGGGGCATCAGGATTAACGTTAGCCTTTAGATACAACTCTGCATGTGTGCGTATGTGTGCGTGCGTGTGTGCGTGCGTGTGTGCGTGCGTGAACTGGGGAGAGAAAGGAACTCTCACCCACCTTTGTCTTTGTGCCTGAGGTACCAGATGTCATCCGGTCAACATCTGCCTCACCTCATCTGGTTCTCCTTCAGGTAGTAAAGCAGGGATACTGACATCTTCAGAATCACTTCCTTGTTGGCAGTATTTTAAACTTTCAGTAAGGCTCCCAGTTGTGAATGCTCCACTAACATTGTGTCTTCACTCCCTATGTGTGCAGCAAGGATGCATGTTATTATACCATACAAAAACTATGAGCAGTTCCAGCTCCTAATTTTGTTGCCCTTGTATTGGCTGGGTGCTATGGTACTCTTAGGTACTGTTTTAGTTACAAAAGGTGCGTAAGAAGTTTCCTGAGAGATCTCATGAGGACATCTAGACAAATTCTAGCCAGCGTTCTCTTATATGGCATAGACATACAGGTTTTGGGATTAGGAAGGTGGTGGCTTTGTTTGAAAAGAGAAATTTGACTGACGTCAGTGGTTGTCTGACAACAATCCCACCTAGTAGTCCTTGGTTATATGCAAAACTGGTGTGGTAAGTGGAGTGAAATGACCTTGTTCAATTAATTTAGTTTGTGGTACATGCTTAATTGATTGTGCTTGAGAGAGTACAAGCACCTGTATTAAAATAAAGAAAAAACCCATGAAAATCCCCAGTGGCATGAATAGGGTAGGGATGAATGAAGCAAATGCCCTGTGTGGCAACTTAGGGGGGATGGGGACTTGGGGGAGAGAGAAGGGGTACAAAAAAAGTAGCAACTGCTGGCAGCCACACAATCATAATAGTGATCAATTGTGGCAGCAACTGTGAGTTGTCGCTACCCCTGTGCACCGGTTGCCCAGTCACATCCTTGCACTCTTGAAAATCTCCCACATTTCCCAAAACCCAGGCCCACAAAATACCCAGTCATTCTCATTAGTATCAAGACCAGGTGCCATACCTTTGCAAAATAAAATTATGACACCAAAACCCTGTTGTAATCCCAGGTCATTTTAGCAGGTTGCAAAGGGTATAGATAGATGCATAATTGTATCAGTATCCAAGCAAACTGATACAAGCTATGCTGATGTAACTCTTATGTTTGCATGCTTCTGTAGCAGCACAAGTGTAGCAAAATGACTCTCCTGTTTCATTCAGGGTCAAAGTTAGGGCAATTTAGATAACTTGTATTCCTACTGGATCATGTAGACACACCTTCCTTGGAAACCTCAGAAATACCGGTTGATCACTGGACAGGAAAACTCACTAGCAACCAATCAAGCCTTGTAGCAGTTGTGTGCAGAAAAAAACATAAAAGGAAAAAAGGTTTAGTGAGGTTTAGCCACTATTTCTTCCCATTGCTCCACTGATATAAATCTGATAATGTATCTGTTTTGGACCAGAGGACATTTTGTAGTTCTATACAAACATGCAGGAAGCTTGGCTTACAACACCATGACAGTTTGTCTCTGCCCCATTTTGACTCTTCTACATTTTTAGAGCTTGTTTGTGTTTGGTGTTTATTAGTTTACAGTAGGGCTGTCAAAAGACATGGTCCATGGCTGGATCCAGCCTGCCAAGCTGCTTCATCCAGCCCATCAGGCTACTGGAGGGTTACCAGAAGTTGGGTGAGAATATGGCCAGGAACCGCTATGCCTGCTGTACAGTTTGAGGCCCCTGGGCTCTTCTGGTCATGGACATTAGTGGCAGGAGGGCAAGCAAAAGCTGTGCTTACACAGCCCTGTCACCCTGTGGCTGTTTGGCCTGTGGCTTCTTGGTCCTATCATTGCCACTTATCTCTGTTGCCCTTGACTCTCTCTACCTCGCCCTGCTACCCCGGACCCCCACCAACCCAGACCTCTACCACCATTGCTTGGCCCTGCCACTGACAGACCCCCTCTAGACCCACTGCAGCTGCAGCCAGACCCACCACAGCTGCTGGCCATGTGGTTCTGGCCCAGGGGGATCCCCATGGTCCTGATCCAGCCTGAGGCATGGGGTGAATTTGATATCCCTAGTATATAGCATTAGCCATTTAAATAAGCACTTCACAAAGTTTATTGTTCACTTAATAAAAATATATTTTTCCTCGCCTGGATTCCCCTTTGTTTGTCCAAAACAGGAAACTGATGCTAGATCTACTCCAGTGTTCCAAAAGATATCTGAACTCTGAGAAGGCCTGTAGTCTCCTTTCCCCACTATAAAGGTGGTGTATTGAAATGTTTTCTCAGAGCCTCACTCAACATCACAGCACTTCAGTATGCATTACTTCTGGTACTATTGCCAGGTTATTTCAACTTGATGGAAAGCTGCTCCACTCCTCCAACTCTGTATACAAAACCTCTTTTTGGCCACATGCAGGTTGCGACCAGTGCAGCAGGCCCTGAAAACCGTTTGTCGTACTCATGTCCAATCTCTTCTTGAGACAACTTCAGGGCCCTTTGAGATGGCCCAAAATTGTACCCAAGCATCTGTTTGTACCTGCTAAGCCTCTCCTTGAAGCTGTCATGTCATTTGGTGTGTGGCTTCATGAAACATGGCCATGTTGAAACTCTTGGGATGAAATAGCACTGCCTCTCTGTCTTCCCCCTCCCTTGTCTTGTCTTTTATAGTATAATTTCTCTCTCTTTATACTCTGCCTTCTGCATGTCCTTTTACAAAATCTGATGAACTGAACTTGGGGTCACAAAAGCTTGTGTATACTTTCTCTCTTTTGTAGTTAGTTTACAAAGGTGCACATCTACCCTGCCTTCTAACAGATTTATCAACAGCCATGATTTGGGTGCTGTGGCCAGGGAAGAATACCCCATTCCCAGCTTGTTGAAGAGGCCCATGGGCTTAAAAATGCAAGCATTTTGCACCTTCCCCAAAGAGGCATCATGCATGTCCATGAAGTGGCTACCCTCATCCCTCAGAGAAGTACCTCTTTTCATCAATGTACTTGGGGACCAGGTAAAAGGGTGCCTGATTATGTATACAAATCTCATCTACACACCCACCAGTATTTTCTGCATGGGAATGTGCTCAAGAGCTCAGCATATCTCGATGACAAGTCTCACACGGGGGCTTCCAGAGACCAAAATGATTTGTGAGAGCCTGGGGTCACCAGCCTTCACCGAAAATCACCACCCACTTCTCAACAGGCACAGTTGCTCTCAGAAGTTGTCCTGACAGATAGGAATCCTACTGAAAATGGAGAGAGTTTTGCCTGAATGGAGGATGGCAAGATTTGGGTCTTGAAATGAAAATGAATTTTGAAATTTCACTAGTATAATTGCTTTTCTGATGTTCCAGAATTACCTTACTTCCTTTTCCCTTTCAAACATGATGACTTCACATCTTCATGGGAACAGGGCTCCTTTGAATTAAAAATAAACAATGTTTTTAAAAATGGATTGAGCTCCTCTTTGCCTCCCAAATATCCAACACCTGTTCAAATATGAAATATTATATCATCTTTCATGCCTACTTTTATAAAACAATGTGACATCTATATTGATAGCTCATGTCTAAAGACAAGAGTTCATCTGACTCTACAGGATAGCTTCTTTACTAACATACATGTTCATTTGATATACATGTTTAAAAAAAAGTCTGAGTCCCATTAACTTTACAGCAACTTTATACCAGACTCACAGCATAAAGTGGGTTTGAAGTAAATGTCAAGTTGGTGCCAGAGCAGTGTAATGTGATCTTTGAACAAATGAGAATAATACCCCCAAAAAATCATACAATTTAGTTGTGACTTCCAGTCAATTTTTACTCAGTTAATATACATATTCCTGACAGCCTAGCACTTGCAGAAAGAATTCTAAAATTATTCAGACCAGAAATTGTTAGAGGTCCTGGCATGAAAAGTTGATCTGAGATTGTTTCCGTTTAGGGGAGGGAGTAGATTCTAGCCTGTTGCTGGCAAGTGGCAGGGGATTTAACAAATAATAAAAAATGATGTATGAATTATTAGCATTGGTACAGTGCTACATTCTAAGCCAGAAATCAGACGTTTATTTTCAGTTTTTGAATAGAAGTTCAGTAACAGGTTTAATTTTTCATTTTCATTATTTTGCATGAGGACAATTGAATGACTGCAAAAATGAGGCAACTTAGCTGATGCACTTGGTCTGAATACAAAAACTACTGCCTACAGGGGCAGATCTAGAGTGCATGCAATATCATGGTTGTACTGCCCTTTCAGACCACAGTGCAGGAGCAGCAACCGGGGATTTTAAGTCTCCAAAGCAGGTAATAATCCACACCCCACAACTCTTTGTACCCTTTCCTTTGCCTTTTGTGCTCAGCATCATGTACCCTCCCCTCATTTCCCTTTCCTCTGCCTGCTGCAGCTGCTGTCCCCAGCTGGCCTGAGTGTTGGGGGAACTCCAGAGCTTCTCTTGTCCTGCTCCAGCCAGGCTGCACAGGGCATCAGGCTCAGCTGGGGCCAGTGGCAGCAGTAGGCAGGTTCCCCCTATCTGCCTTGTCTCCCCTGGGTGTTCCCTGTCATCTTGAGAGTAGGTATAGGGCTGGGGTACCCTCCTGCTCCTGCTGCTATCCTCAGCTGAGCCTGGCTCCCTGAGCAGCTGCTTGTCCGAGCTGCATCTGGAGCAGGGCAAGAGGGGCCAGGACAGCAGCAGCGGCAGCAGGTAGATTTCCCCAACTCCTTCCTGAGCCAGGAAGAGTAAGTAGACGAGTTGCCACTGGGCACAAACAGGTGTTGGGAGCTGTGGGTGGGGTGGGAGGAGGAGAGTCTTACCTGATTCATGGACTTTAAAAAGTCCCCAGATGATGGTCCCATGGCATGGGCTGCTGACCCCTGGAGGTGGGGAAGACTGGCAGTGGGGGGTGCATCCACCCCTATAGCACCATTGATGTTCCTGTACCCACCTTTTCAAAATCTTGGATCTGCCCATGACTGCCTATGATGACAAAAAGATACAACAAATATTAACTGAGCTTTTTACCTGGTCAAGGTCAAGAAGAATGTATATTATGAATCAATCCACTTGACAACACGTAGATCTATTTTAGAATGATGTTTCCTACCCCAGAGTTTAAACAACTCTTTTGAAATTAAAAACAAAATAAGTAGAAGGTACTGAAAATTCTCCATGGAAACAGGTTGAATATGAGATAAAATACATTGCTTCAGGTCATGGTTAACCTTTGTACATTTAATTCATTATAATAGCTATGTTAGTGTTCCTGAATTCAACAGTTATTCTGCTAAATGGAATGTTGACATTTTTTCAATTTAATATTTTGATCGATTCGGTTTATTATTGGCAATGTTATCTATACCAATGTACAATTAGAAACCAACAAACAAAACCCCAACCATAGCAAATACACCTTTCTTCCTGAACAAAGACAGATTTTTCTGTATAGGAAGTGAAGGTAAGGCATATATACAGCATATCTTTACTCTGGGAGTAAATATTTTTATTTTTCTGCTAAGACTTCCGATTTCCCAAAAGCATAATTATAAGTACATAGTGTCTTCAGTTAGAATATGTTTAACATAACAAGTACTTGTAATCACTTGTGTAAACTGGAAACAGGTGTTAGGATAATGTGTAATACTATTTACTTTTTAATGCTGTCAACAATGCTTTTATACACATATATAAAAGCAAGCCATATGTTTAATTACTTGTTAGGAAATAAGTATCCAGACTATAGTATCTATCATGGCTAAATTATTCTTCAGAAAAAGCATTTATTGAGAAAGATTATGGTGAACTTGACAAATCTTTTCCTCTATGTCCTGAGCAGTCAAGGTGATCTAAAATAATGTTGAAATTGGATTTAAAGACATGCCTGGAAGGCCTGTGGCCTGCAGATTTACACCAGCTGAGGCTCTGACTCTTACTCCTTGCTACTGGCAAAAGTTCTAGTGTCAGAACTTTCTGATGTCCCCACACAGCCACCAGAGCCCATCCACATCTAGGCACTTCTATCATCTTCATGTGGCTCCACTGCAGCAGCAGTGCTTTCCTGGAGTGCATTGTATGCTCTGGAAGCACCAGGGGCTGAAGGGACTTGGACAACTGACAGAAGGCAGGGGAGTGACTATAGATGCTTTGTTTCTATTGGCTTCCAAATGGCTTGCCTATACCACAGTAGCAGTGCGTCCTAGAGAATATAGGATTGAATAAGTCCCACCCACTTTACAAGCTAGACCAAGCTAGAAGATCACCAGTCAGGCTGCCCTGAGCTTGTTTCCAGGGCCAGCTCTTGAGCCCTTGGTCTCTGGTGTGCTCAAGAGTGGGTCCTGTAGATAGCCCAGAGCATCTTCCTTGGTGAATTTCCAGATCTGGATTGTGTCAGTAGATTCAGTTGGGAAGGGTAGGGGTTAGGCAGTGTGCACATCCCTACATTTCCTGGGACATGCCAGTGCCATGGTATAGACAAGCCCCTAGTACACTCAGGTAAAGCAGTATAACTCTGCCAATAGAAGGAGGGTTATTCTTCCGTAGAGGACTTTTGAGTGCAGATCCACTCAAAAGTTTTGTTAGCAGCACCTGTTTCCTGAAAGCAACACTTTGTAATGTAGACTAGGCCTCTGTCACAGTTTGGTATTTTGAAAGTGCTTATATGAATAGTAAGCAAGGGGCAGAGGAACAAGTATTCATCTAGAATTTTCATCAACAAAATAAAAGATCATTGACAGTTTTTTCAAAAAAATAAAGAAAAACAAACAAAAAAATCCACAAAGCAATGACCTTTGTCTTCTTTTCAGCTAAGTCATGTGTTATTTATACTGAGGGAAAAGTGAACAGATTGTTTCAGTGAGTGATACCCTGTGAAAATTCACATCGATTTTACATTACCACTTACTTTGCTGTTCCATGAAAAAGCCTAGTTAGCATAGCAATCATAGACAATCTGTATGTCATATGAATGTTGGTACCTTTTGAAGAGAAAAGTCTGTTATGCTAAGCAACATGCTGAGCCAAATATTCCTTGTCTTTGCCAGGCAAATCAGTCTGTTGGGTATAGAGAACAGGATTGTCCTTACATTTGTCTCATTTTGAAATTCTACTGGCAGCACTGGGCGAGTAACAAGGAATATTACATTTATAGCTTGGTTTTGTATTTTAGGAGTTTGTATGTACTGATACATGAAAGCACTGGATGAATCACAATGTATGAAAGGATAGGTTAGACCTGGGGTGGGCAAAATATGGCCTGCAGGCCAGATTGGTACAGCCTGTGGTGAGTCCCTTGGCCATTGACTATGCAGCCGGTCCCTCTGCCCCACTGCCCAGGGTTGGGGCAGCATGGTGGCTGGATTAACTTCCTGGCAGCTCAGGCAATGGCACAGCCAATCTCTGCCAGTGCTGCTGGACCCAGCCCTGCTGTCTGGGCACCCTGCCCATTTGCCTTGTACCCACTGTTGGGGTGCTGGACAGAGTGAGTAGGTGGGCTCTGCCATGTGAACTGGGACCTGCATGGGCAGGGTGCATGTCTGGGCAGATGTGATGGGGTTGTGGTGGGGGCAGGGAGTGGTGTCCAGAGTGGGGATGGGTGAGGCCAGGGCTGGGATTGGGATCAAGATTGTGGGGTGGTGAACTGTGCCCTGGTCCCAGCCCTGCATTGTCACAACCCCAAGATCCCTATTCAAGCCCCAGCCCCACCTGCCTGCCCATCCTGTGCCCAGACACTGCTCCTCACCCACCCACGGTCCCACCCATTCCACCGGCTGCACCCCCCTGCCCACATGGGGCTTGGTTGGTCTCCATGGAGACCCTGGGATCACCGGGCAGTGACAGCATGGGGCCAGGGGTTAAGGCAGAACCACAATCTGCTCCCCACATGTCCCTGTCCATGGAACTGGTGCCAATCGCAGGGGCGTGCAGAAAGCAAACTGCAGTCTGCCCTAGGCTCTCGCCCCACACTGTCACTGCCCCATGATCCGAATCCCAACCCTAGACCTGGTCCTGTCCCCCCTGCACGTCCTGCTCCATCAGTACCCCACCTACCTGCAGCCCCATCCCATCTGCCTGGCTGAGCAGAGGGCAGAGCCACTTAGGCAGTTTTGGTGAACTGTTGGTGCGGGGAGGGGAGGGTGCTGACTCAGCATAGTTGGGGAGAGGAGTGCAACAGCTCACCAAATCTCCCTAAGTGGCCCTTCAGCCCAAATAATTGTTCACTCCTGGGTTAGATAATATCAGCCTCAAGACACTAAAACAGCATGAATACAGGAGAAAAGCTGTTTTTACCCTAATAAAAAAGTATGTAATAAAACAATGATGGGTAATATTTAATCATAAACACTGTCATCAGCAAAGTCTGTACAGCTTCCCTGCTGAACTCAGAACTGCTCTACCCACTCCTTTTCTGGTGCACCAGAGATCAGCAATCAGGCAACATACAAATGACAGGAGTAGCTTGCAGTGGCTCCACGAGTCTGCAGTCAGGGCTGCTCCAAGTTGCTTGAGGCCAATTCTGAAATGTCTGTGCTGCCTAATTGCTGTTCTTGGGTTGCACAAGAGCATGAGTGAGTGGCTGGTGCTAATATTTTTAATATAGATATGCCCACAAAACCTATGTGGCCTTGCAATCTATCACTATGTTAGGGGACCAGAATAAGTCTAATCATTCACATGGAGTTGTTTGTTAGGGTTTACAAGGAAAGAATTGTGATCAAACCTTAGACACTAATCAAGTTAAGCCATTCTGTGGTGTAACATTATTACATGACAGACATCCCCAAGAGGTGTTGTTGCTTGAAAGCTTCTGGCTTGCAAGCAAGTTTGATCCTTTTTGGAAGATATGCCGTGCAATTAACTTTTAAATTATGCAACATTTTTGAGTAAAGGCAGCATGAAGGAACAGGGAGCTGTGCAAGCAGGAGTGATTATGCTCTGTTGTGGGCTCTGATGAGAGTCAATTCTTGATGCACGGTTGCTCCCTGGGAAGAGCAGCTTGGTACTGGCCTGAGATTTCTAGAAGATAAAAATATGCTGCATACTATAAGGCTCTCTTATTTCCTATATAAATAAAACAAGTTAAAGGAAAAGCACATGCTGCCACTGCTTCACTGCTGGTTTTCAATCCGCTGAGAATCCAACCTGTAAGGTGCTGGACATCTACTGCTTAGCAGAGCAGTGATACTAATGACAGTACAGGGCATTGATGTAAAAAGAAGACACAATAAATGGTCTCTCCTTAACCAATCCAAATATTCTTAACGTTTTTTCCAGCTTTCATTTGAGGAAGGGAAGCCTTTCACTATACCCAACTGCTGTTTGATGAACTCAAGTTAAACAAAAGGATATTCTATAGCTGCGATTCTCAGTTAGGGTACCAAGACACCATGGGGTGCTGCCAGATCCTTTGAAGGGTGCTGCAAGGTGTGAGGAGATAAAGCAGATAAGTTAAATAAGATAAAGCCACGCTCACCCTTGTCCCTGCCTGAATGATCCCCAACTTCAATGCTCAGTCCCGCTGCAAGGCGGTAAATTAGTTCTTGAAATTGGGTGGCACTCAGTTCACAAACATTGTGGAGGGGTGCCTCAAGTCTGATGAGGGGTGTCTGAAATCCAAAAGGTTGACAACCATTCTTCTATAGGGTACTTTTGGTGGTTTGAATGTTGTTCCTTGTAGTTGTAGGTCAGAGCTTAAAGTAGTGATTTTGGGGATACCTTCAGGTAATGAGTACCTATGTATAACAGGACTAGAAGCAATGGCTTCAAGCTGTAGCAGGGGAAGTTTAAGTTGGAGATGAGGAGGAACTTTTTGACTTCGAGAGTGGTCCGACATTGGAACAAGCAACCTAAAGAACTTGTGGAATCTCCATCTTTGGAGTTTTCTAGAGCAGGTTAGACAGACACTTAGCTGGGATGGTTTAGTCAGGGATGATCCTGCCTTGAGCAGGGGGCTGGATTAGATGACCTTGTGAGGTCTCCAGGCCTACTTTCCTATGATCCTATGAACTGCATGAAGTGTTAATGTAAGAAACTGGACTCAACAGCCCTGAAGGTCCCTTCCAGTCCTACATTGCTAAAAGCTACTTTTGCTATGTGGCACTGGTATAGTATAATAAAACAAAGTTTGTCTTCAGGGCAGTGCCAAGTCATAATGGTCTGATAACATTACATTTCCCCCTTACCTAATGAAACTATTTCAAGTTCAGCTGGAGTTTCAGCTTCCATGTGGCATTATGTAAAGAAGGATAAATTCAATATTAAGTTTATTTAGTTATTTGCTCTTTTATGTGATGAACTATCAGTTTCCAATTACATTTACAATTAATAACCACATGTCAACAGTGACTAGCAGCACTCACTATCACTATATTGAGCTATCTGCAAACACTAACTAACCCATCCCTCACACCAAAAGAAAATCCAAGCTTTCCACACAGCCTCATAGAAGAGGCCTGGGTAAACAGATGAGCCTCTTAGCATCTTCTGAAGTTCAGCCAGTTTGGCTTTTATCGGACCAAGCAAATGATTTTGAGAGCCTGACATTGAAACATAATATGTATGAACTAAGAAATCATGAAGTAGAGCTGGCATGTCAAATTCACCTTACCCCTTATGCCAGATCTGGACCATGGTGCTCTTTGTGGATTAGATCCAGACCTGGCAGCAGTGGGATGAGCATGGGTAGTGGCAGAGCCAGTGGTGGTGGGGTGAAAGGCAGCAGCGGTGCAAGAGGTAGCTGGGCAAGCTGCATTGGGTTGGTACAGTTGGCCCATTGGGTCGGGGCAAGCTGCATTGGGTTGGTACAGTTGGCTCTTGGCCCATTGCTGCCAAAGGCTGCCCCCAAAAAGGCCCCACAGTCCTGAATTCTGTGGCAGGCCCCAATTCCTCTCACCCTACCCCCAAATTTCTGGGTCCAACATTAAATTCTGTGAGATATAGCCCATCGGCTGTTTGTCTGACAACCCCAAGCTAGAGTGCCTCAGATGATAACTCTGCTAGGTTAAAACATGGAGAGATTTTCTCTTAAGACTGTACGTGGTTTTACAAATCAAATACACTCTTTGATCTGTGCTTGGGACATTACTTAGTGAACATAAGGATAATACAGGCCTGTGAGAGACACTCAAACGTGTGCAACCATATTTTGCATTAGCTTCATTTCCTGTTGGTCTCTTCCCCAATGTTAGCACACTGTGGTGGACCATACTTAACTAGCTCAAAGTCTGTATCTCAGATAAAGCCTCATAATCCCTTAATCAATGGTATGGGATAAAAATGCTCTTGGTTATCACTGATGCCTTGACATCAAGAGACAAATGAAGATTTAATAAAACATGATGAGAGGAGCTTATTCACTGTTAAGTCAAATCCTCCCTAAGATGTAAGACAGGTGCACTCTTCCTTCTGCAAATGAATGAGATCAAGTCAGGTACACAGATTGTCTGTATTTTTTCACTTGATACTTGTTTCCTCTTTGTTAAGCAGAGTTACCTTTCTTTGAGAACCTGATGGAAATATCACAAAATGATGAAGAATAAGTATGTCTGGTTGTTCCCTACTTAGTCAAACTAAAGTTACCAAACAAGAAGAAACCAAAAACTGAATGGATACTCAGGCTCTGAGGGGAGGGATGGATGAATACAATAGTCTGAAGTTAGGAGAGGCAGTGGAATACACTACTACAGGAGGTAGCTGACTCACCGACTCAGCAGGTAGTTAAGGGAGACTGGGGTTGGGCTTTTCAAAAGCATTCAATATGAGCCTAACAACATTTTGATTGGTAACAAATAGACAATAATTAAAGGAATGCTGAGCACTTTTGAAAAATTCTATTTTAATCATCTCTAGCCAGGCTGTAACTAGGACATCTACTTTTCAGTTTGCATTATGCTAGAGAGCATCAGTTGAGAAGTCTGATCAGAAAATATTTGTATGAGAGAGATGTTTTTCCCCCAATAATTTTCTTACTTCATTTTCAGTAATTTTAAATAGATTCAGACTGGATGAATCAAGTGGCTTTTACCAGTTCTGTTATTTTAGATTCTATGATACTTGAGAAAAGTGGCCTTTAACATTCATTTTTAAATCTTTAAATGTAATGATTAAGCACAACAGGGATTATGCTCCCTGTCTAACAGGTGTGCGTTTGGTTAGATCGATGTTACAAAGACAAGTGCTCCTGAGCAAGCCACCAAACTTCTATCTAAAATATAACAAACCCTGTCACGTATTATTATGGTTATGAAGTGTTTTATGCTTTGATTACAAGTGACAGAAAACAAAATGCTTCCAAAAAGGGAGTCTTACAAGTTGAAAGAATAAACTGTAGTAGAAAGACCATGCAAAGATGCTCAATTTTCAACACACATATTTTTCTACCTTTTTTACATTTTGGAGATACTTACATGGAATATATTTTATCAGAAAAAGTCTCACTAAGATATAGATAAATTGCTCCAATAGCACCCTGGAAAGATAAAAGGAAAATCAAATTAAGTTATAGACACATGTTAGAAAGAAAAAAATTACAATAAAAAATAAATTTTGAGCACCAAGCAGTCAACATTAGGAAATGCCAGAATTAATTTGCCCTATTATTCTTACACATTATTATAAGTCTTTAATGACCTAACCATATACTATTTTTTCCATAGGATCCATCATTTATTCAATGCACAGAATGGGTAATATTTTTTTTCCTTCACCATACTTTATTTACTTTGCACTGGTTAAACCCCACTCAGAAGATGGCATGTATTAAATTATTGTTAATTTCTTCATAAAACTCTCTCATCACTACAGCATCTCAGAACACTGAAATGTTAATTCATTTTCACAACATTGCTGTAAAATGAATGGGTATCTTGAACCCTATCTTACAGGTACAAAGTGTAATGTCAAAACTACATTAAATGAAGAATTTTCCATCCAAATGATTCTCCAAAATACACTTTCACACAAATTAAAGGTTGCCATTGAAGACTTTTGATTTTTTTTTTTTTTTAAACACCAAGGAAAATAGAATGAAATATTTTATAATGAATCAGTTCAAACCAAAATGAAAGAATTAATTCCTTGACCTGTTCCCATATGTTCTATTTCAAAACAATAAAAGGAGAAAAAATAATAGAAAGAAATTAAAGGGGACAAAAACGTACTGCATTCATCTGTGATGCATTATAGGAGTTCATAGAATCATAGAAAATTAGGGTTGGAAGGGACTTCTGGAGGTCATCTAGTCCAACCCCTCACTCCCCCTGCTCAAGGCAGGACCATGCCCAACTAGATCATTCCAATCAGGGCTTTGTCAAGCTGGGCCTTAAAAACCTCCAAGGATGGAGATTCTACCACCTCTCTAGGTAACTTGTTCTAGTGCTTCACCACCTTCCTAGTGATAAAGTTTTTCTTAATATGCAACCTAAATCTCCCTTGTTGCAACTTGAGACTGTCACGGCGGGGTCCTTTAGGAGGGCCGTGATCTCCTTGAGGTCCCTTGCTCCGTGTCAAGGCCGGCCCAAGGCACCCTCTTATTCTCGTCTGCCACGTCTTGCTGGTAAATATAAGGTTGGGAGGCTGCCTACGACTCCCTGGGCACGGCTACTCGGGACCCCTGTCCCCGTGGTTCTTCCGGACTCCTGTGGTCTCCCGGTATGATGGGTGCTCCCCAAGCACCCCAGCCTTATGGGCTGCACGTGGCTCCTACCACCCCTAATACCACGCCCCAAGCCCCGCAGATGTAATAGACGTTGGTGTGTCTGCACGCCCGCTTCCCGGGCTCTCTCTAACACAATGTCCCTCACCGGGACTCTTGTCCCTTCTGGGACTTCCTGCCAAGCCACCGGTCTTTTGGGCCCACCACGCTATTACCCTCTCTGGTACGGCTCACAGCGCTGCTATCCCCTTTTGCCGGGGACAACCGCAGCACCTTGCCCTTGTCCTGGGTTTTTCTGCAGTGCTAGCCTTCACCCGGGTCTACTACGCCCGTCCTGGGCTTCTCCATAATTGCCCCTCTCGGGCTCCTCAGTAATCACCCCTCCTTGGGGCTGGGGTCTATGTACCCCACAAGTGATGCCCTTGCTGGCATCTGCTGCGCCTGTCCTGGGCTTCCTAATATGGCGTTCCCCCTCCTTGGGGCTCGCTGTGCCCACCCTGGGCTTCTCAATAGTCCAATATGGTACTCCCCCTCTTCGGGGCTCACCGTGCCCACCCTGGGCTTCTCAATGCTGCCCCGCTCTAGGGCTGGGGTCTACGTACCCCGCACACAACCCGGGGTCTCTGTTCCCTGCCCACAACCCACTGGTTGTGCTCCTTACTGTAAGCCGCTTCTGCACTGGCACTGTGCCCTCACTGGCGCTGGGGCACCCCACCCCTATGGGGTCCCTATGAGAACACTGCACCCTCCTTGGGCGCTGGGGCCCCCACACTCCCATGGGGCCCTTTATGAGGCTCAGCCACTCCTCTTCGAGGTTAACTGACCTCATGACTCTGCCCTGTAACTCTCAGGGCCTAGCGCGCCCTCACTGGCACCGGGGCCTCACACTCCCTTGTGAGTCCCCAATGAGGCCTCCTCCAACCCCTACAGCCTCACCCAAACCTCTGGTGTAATAACAAAGCCTGAACACAAACATAAACTAGAGCCTCCTGGCTACAACTAAAACCTATGGCACCTAGCCGCTACAAAGTAAGCCACCTGGCTGTAACTCAGCACCATTACTCCAACCTTCGGAGCTCTCATGAGCTGTACTGACCATCGGGCTTCTACCCATCTCTCAGCCGAGGAAGCTCCTGCCTTTCTGGCTACTGGCAGAAAACTGCCAGCCTGGCCTCAGCCCTGGGCTTTATAAGGGCCAGGCCCTGCCTCCTACAGGCAGCTGGCTCCCCTTAATTGCTCCGGCAACCCGCAGCTGCGCTCGTTACCCTGGCAACCCTCAGCTGGGCTTGTTATGACATGCCAGGGCTCTCTCTCTCTCTCCCTGGCAGTTTCTCCTCTCTAGGAGCAGAGCACTGATGTGCCTGCGACAGAGACCATTGCTTCTTGATCTGTCATCTGTTACCACTAAGAACAGTCTGGCTCCATCCTCTTTGGAACCACCCTTCAGCGACTTGAAGGCTGTTATCAAATCCCCCGCCCCCAGTCTTCTCTTCTGCAGACTAAATAAACCCAGTTCCCTCAGCCTCTCCTCATAAGTCATGTGCCCCAGCCCCCAAACCATTTTTGTTGCTTCCTGCTGGACTCTCTCCAACTTGTCCACATCCTTTCTATAGTGGGGAGCCTAAAACTGGACACAGTGCTCCAGCTGTGGCCTCACCAGTGCTGGATAGAGGGGAGTAATCACTTCCCTTGATCTGCTGGCAATGCCCCTACTAATGCAACCCAGTATGTTGTTAGCCTTCTTGGCAACAAGGGCACACTGCTGACTCATATCCAGAGTTATATTTTCCCACGTAGGAGTTATGTTCTCTCCTATTGGCTACCTCTCACATAATATATTTCCTCTCCATGGGAGCTGGATGACTCAGGATGCATGGTGGGAACATATCATATTTTTCCATGTATAACCCATACCTTTTCCCCAAACCAGTTGGGGAAAATTGAGTTGCACGTTATATATGACAAGAAGGCTCCCCATAGGTCCAGATATTTGGTGGTGTCAGGGAGGAGAGGCAGAGTAGCAGTTGCATTAATTGCAATGTCTTTCAGAGCTATCAGGCTGGCACAAGGGGCTGGCCTGCTGCCAGACCCTGTGTACCCCAGGTCCCACCAAATAGCCCCTGACCTTGGTGTGTGGTCCCCAGCCCCCAATCCTGCTCCCAAGCCCTGCACAGGGCTCCTGGCTTTCAAGCCCCAAGCCCCTAAGCCCCCATTGCATGGTCCCTGGCTTCCAGGATCCCAGCCCTGATCTCTACCCTGGCACATGGGTCCTGGTTCCCAAGCCTCCAGCCCCCACAGTGCAGTCCTCAGGCATGACACATGGCCCCAGGCCCCAGAGACCCTCAGACCTCAAGTACTTACCCATACTACATGGTAATATCTTTTTTCCTGTTTGGGGCCTTCCAGAAATATGGTGCATGTTATATTCAGGGGCATGTTATATGTGAAGAATGCAGCAGGAGAAAATGGAAGCTGGAATGACAACTCTCACAAGGCAATAGAAAAATGCAGTGGAGTGTATGTAGCACTGAGATGTTTATACAAATCAATACAAAAATATATCTGTTTAGGGAATATCCAACCTTCATTTAAACATGTCTGAATAATCTCTTTTTAACAATTCTGTTTCATGGCAATTTTTGACATTTCAACTCCATCTCCTGTTGCGGATGAAAACAAGGGTTAAAATGTCTGAACTTTACACAAATGTCTGAACTTTACATAGTAAAGAACATCCACTAATTTTGGTTCTTCTTTTTGAGATGCCAGGACCTCAGTTTTTAGAGTATTTAGCATCCTGACACTATATTGGTTCAAAATGCAGATGCTGTTAACTTCAGTTGCACCTATATCTCAGCATTTCTGAGAATCAGGTTTCAGGATGGGTACCTAAAAATGAGAAGTACATAGTTAGTGACCACCTCTGAGAGTTTGGCTCCCTGAGGCAGAGGCAAGAATAGAATCCCAGCATAGTTTTTCAGGGCAGCATTCAGCAGCCATAACTATGAAACTGTCTTTTCTCTCTCTACAGTCCTGTGTCTAGTCACTGTGCATCTTGAAAAATTTGTAACACATTAACCAGGGATCTTAATGACAATATTGTCTATCCTATCACTATATAATCCTGATTCTTCCCCAGAACAGTTGTATGCTGTGGACTTAATTGAAGCAAGGACCCATAGAAAATAACAATATGTAATGATGTAATTAGATTGCATAATAATACACATACACACGGGACTTGAATTAAGGTTGTACAGATCATTTTGGTTCTGACATTTCCTGACTTTGTGGTGTCTGACTTTATAACCTCAATAATGGTCTTGGAATATAGTTTCTGTGTATGCAATTTCTCAGATTTTTTTTTTTAATTAACAGCCCCCAAACCTCTACTTGTTCATATTCACCCCAACACTCAATTATGTCCTATCGTATTAACACTCCGATGGGCTATCATCAAGATTAGAACTTGTAGATCCGCAGCACAAACTTCTGCCAGTTCAGTTGATGGGATACCTGTAATTCAGAAAAGGATCATGGCAACCTACTATTGCTATACAGACCAGCCTTCATATTGAATTGGTCACTTTTGCCAGGAAGTTTCACAGATATCTGCTGACAGCAAAGGAAGGGTGAGGCTTAGGAATCCTGCTTCTTTCTCAGGCCTTTTGGGCACAGACTCTTATGCTTGTTCCTTCCAAGTATTGACCCCTTCTGTTTCCTTTCAACTCTTTTCCCTTACTCTCAGTCCAGCCTGTTTTACTCACTCTTCTTTCCCAGCCAGTCCCATTCCCCCTCACTCTTCCACCTCTTCTCTGAATTCTTCTTTTATCTGCCTCTCTTCCTTCTACAACAATCTTTTCCCCACTTTGTTGGTTCCCATTTCCAGGGTGCTCCTGTTCTCCCAGTTCTAGTCTCCTTGCCCAGCCAGTCCCAGTCTCCTCTTTGTTGCTCATATCAGTTCATTTTCTACTACCTGCCAGCATCCAATCCCAGTACAGTAGAACTTGGATTCTTCCCAGGGTTGGGTTCCTAACCTTCCTGTGGAGATGAAAGTATATATATCATCATATATATTATTTGCTGAGCCTGTGTGAAGCTATATATAGCCCCAGCAAATAGTTACATAAGATCATGGAGGTGCACTGACTGATTGGAAAAGGAGCAGCCTTTGACATAAAGGATGTAGCAAGCAGCTTAGTGGCTCATTCTTAATGTGACAACCCACTGTCAAATATCCCCATATGAAAAATACAGGTTCAAGTGTATTGTGTTTCTCTCATCTGCTCATGTGCCCAGTCTGGCATTCTTTCTGCTCTCCCTCTAGTTTCCTACTCCAGGGTACTCAACCCACTACCTCCCTCCCAAGTTTGGGTTTTTCTGATCCCTGGGTCTTTCAGTTGGGAGTTGTCCCCTCAGTGGTACCTGTGCATCATTAAGGAAGGTAGTCTTGCTGGTTCTAGTTCTGGAGATAACTACAACATAGCCCGTGACAGCCCATTGCTACAACTGGTCTACTTTATTTGAAATAATAATAGAATCAATAATAGTAGAATCAAGGTCCAACTGAATGCCTCAATTTAGACATTTTCAGTATATGAAAATGTCTAGTTAATTAATATCTTCTGTGGCCTGAGAAATTGTTTTTAATTGTATGGCCCAAGGCCAAAAGCAGGCACAGTACATTTCTTGTGTGGGTCAAGTGAAGTGAGTAGAATTCCTGGGAAGAGAATTAGTATAGTTTTGGAAGGCTGCCAAAGGTCTGTTTTTCAGTTGTTAGACCTGTATTCATGTAGCTAATTGGCCCAATATTTAGTCATGAACTACATGATTAAACTATCTCTCTTCATGGGAAAACTTGCAGTGTGTGTGTTTCACAGGGAGGTTGCTAAAGTGGGAGAAGGTGTACAGGAATCCTGATGCACTGAACTGCATAGAGTTCTCAAGACATCACCCTCCCAATGGGAAGGGCCTAACTGTACAGATGTCTTAGATTTGGTAGGGAAATCTCATTGGTTCTGGGGCATGTGTCTCTACAGACAGGGTTACTTATTTTCAAATCCTCTCCAGGCATCCAAGTTTTCTAGATACCCACTTTGTCACCAGCACCCAGCCTAGATTTATTCTCCCTCCTCTCCCCACAAAAGTAGGAGTTAATACAGAAAGTGGCAATATTAAGATCCATCTGGAATTGTCATTTTAAGGTCCTTGAAGTGCTTGGAGGGTTACCACATTTTCTCACATAAAACACAACTTATTTTTAAAAGACAGAATGAAGAAAAAAATTATTTTTCTAGAGTTATGGCTACATAGAGCAGGGAGAGAGCCTAATCTTCAACTAATATACCCTCTCTTTCTTGCTTAACTATAGCTGAAAATTTAGCTGTTGCTTAAGCCTGATCTCTGTGGGTAGATTTATGATCTGGAAATGAGCTAAAGGCTCTTTAAGGCTGTGAAATAGAAAGAGTGTGACCAGAAACAGTTATATCCTGGCAAGAAAATAATCTTCCTTGCTTAATTCACAAACCCCAGTTTTGCAAGGCTGAGTTTTGGGGTGCAAGTTGCATGTGAGAAAATATGTAATGTTGCAAGTTGCAAGTTGCATGTGAGAAAATATGTCATGTTGTACAGAAGGCTGACAGCTGACTGTCTTTCAGTTGACCTCTTCCACTGATCTTGTAGTCAGTGTGCCAAATCATGTAGCATTTTCATGGAAGGGCATGTGCTGGAGGTAAAATAGGGGGATTGAGGCCATTTTGACTCTACTTCCCTCCTTCCATCCATACTGACCTCATTTGATTAGCATTTGGCAGAATAATTTAGCCTATTATTAATAAAATTTGCTATCTGAGCTAATTTATGATCTGGCTAGATTCAAATCACTCTATAATAGTGTGTAAGTATTAGGTTATTATAGAAGAGGACAGCACTGATGTGCTGCCATATTTCAGCAAAGAGGCTCTCAACATATTCTTTTACCTTAGCTAAAATTTAAACTTTTATTTCAAGACTGGGCACACCTCCAGGGAAGAAGAAAGAAGGAATGGGAACCCAGATTATCTATTTTCCTTTTTAAAGAAAATCTGTTTCATAAGCAGGGAAGAAAACATCCTTATGGCAAAGAAACATTAAACTGAACTTGTAAGAAACAATATCTATACCTCATTTTGGAAGGCTGTATATGGCATGTTGATGGTCCAGTTATGTTCAATTTGCATAACTGGTAACTTTGTAGCTGGTATTTGGTTTTGACTGCTTGACTTTGCAAGCTAAATAACTTTCTCTTCTTATGTACATTGCCATCATAACCAGGGAGCTCTCACCCTAGGCTAAGACCCCATTATGCTAGGCACTGGATAAACATAGCATAAAAAAAAAATCCCATCCCAAAATAGAAAATGTAATTTTCTCATTTCTTTTTTTAAAGATCAGGCTAAGGAAAGAACTCTTAGGTGCCATTGTAACTATTCTCCCACAGCACTCTATCAGCATGAACTACAGGGCTAATACCTTCTCTATATGCAAAAGCTGTAACTAATTTAACTCCACTGGTTTAATTAAAGCAGTACATCTCTAGTAGTGTTGGCTCAGTTACACAGCCAGGAACACGTAGGTTTTTCCTGCACAGGAAGGGGAATAAGCTGAAGTCAAAAATTCACCTGAGCTGAATAGCCTGCCAGGCTAGCATGGCTAAAGCACAGCAGTTTCTATAGCTACCAACGTATAAGACAATGTTGTGCCTAGCACCACACCTGGCCATTGTTGATTCCTCAGCCTAAATGTTTGTAGACCCATTTACTGCTGGGAAGCCTTCAAGAAGTCCAAAGCAGAGCTTGTACTCATGACCTTGGAGCCAGAGCAAGATGCCATAACCATTCTGCTGCCACATGCCTTTATTTGCATAAGACTTCCTTATACCTACAGAACTGCATCCTTGTTAAGGGTTCTAATAATATAACTAGATTGGTTTCAAAATAAAATCCCCTTGATATAGTCCTACTGCATAAAAATTGTGTGTAAATTTGACTTCACTACATGAGCTGGCAGCAAGAGGAGACTGTTGTCCTGGGAAGGAGAAGACGAGTTGCTGGCACCATGTGTTGGTTTAGGAAGTGACTGGGAGAAGCCTGACAATCCTCTCCCTACTCAGGAGACAGAGGCTTCTGTCCCCAGGATTCACCCAGAAGTGGTTTGCTGGTGTGTTTGAAGACTGAGTGGCTTTTGGATGAAGCCCAGCATGGCTCTCACTTTCTTGGCTGTCTCGGGAGTTGGAGTAGTCCTTACCCTTCAAGATACCCCAGGGCAAGGAAAAGAGAAATGGAGGTCTTGTGAATGAAAGACTGATATTGGCGAGGTCAACCGGCGCTTACAGAGTAGGTGCCGACAGGCAGGCCTTGGGTTCCTAGATAATGACCCATGCTTTTGAGCGGGGGACTTGCTGGGGCAGGATGGGCTTCACCTCTCTTCTAAAGGCAAGCGTGTCTTCTCTTCCAGGTTGGCTGATCTCGTATGGTGAGCTTTAAACTAGCCTTGCCGGGGGAGGGGGCCACAGAAAGACATGGAGACACCACCCGAGCAAGACAGGTGACACATGGAAGGAGTGCCCAGGTAAGAAACAGGGGCCCAGATAGTCTTCCTAATCGGAGGGTGGCACGCGCAGCTATGCAAGGCCTTAAATGCCTATATACCAATGCTCATAGTATGGGGAACAAACAGGAGGAACTCACCCTCAGAATAGCCAGTTCAAACCCAGACATAGTAGGGCTTACAGAAACGTGGTGGGATTCATCCCACGACTGGGCAGTTAGCATTAGGGGCTATAGGCTCTACAGGCAGGATAGAGAAGGAAGGAAGGGAGGGGGTGTGACGCTCTATGTCAAAGAGCAATACACATACTCTGCCAGCAAAATGGGGTCGGAGGAGGGGCAAGCTGAAGTGCTCTGGGTCAAGATACAAGGGGGTCGTGGGGAGAAGGATTTAACAGTGGGGGTCTACTTCAGACCCCGTAACCAAGGGGAGGAGCTGGACTGGGAATTTTCGGGCCAGCTTGCAGAGGCACTTAAGGCAAGGGATGTAGTTGTCATGGGTGATCTAAATTACCCAGACAACTGCAGGGAGGAGCAGTCAGCCAGGTCAGACCATTCCAGGAGGTTCCTGGCTGAGATACAGCACCTCCACTTAACCCAGGAGGTGCACGGTCCCACCAGAGGAAATGCCCTGTTGGACCTGGTCCTGGCCACAGGTGATGATCTGGTAAGGGGGCTCCAGGTCCTTGACCACTTGGGTGATAGCGATCATCGCTTGCTGGAATTCATCATCCAGCGCAGGGTGACAAGGGCCTGCAGCAAGGTGGTAGCCCTAGAACTCAAGAGGGCCATCTTCAATGAGTTGAGGAGATTGGTGGGAGAGGTGCTGGGGTTCTCCGGGGTAGGGGAACTCAGTACCCAAGATGAGTGGTCATTCCTTAAGGAGATGATACTCAGGGCCCAAAGGGTGACAATCCCAACAAGAAGCAAGGGGGGCAAGAGTGCCCAAAAGCCTCCCTGGCTCACCAAGGACATCCGGGAATGCCTGGTTGCCAAAAAGGCGGTGTACACCCGGTGGAAGTGGGGGGCTATCTCCAAAGAGGAGTATACCTCCACTGCTCGGGCCTGTAGGGGGGCTGTTAGGAAAGCTAAGGTGGACATAGAGCTAGGACTAGCGTCCAAGAACAAAGATAATAAAAAGTCCTTTTTCAAATATATAGGGAGGATGAAGAAGGTGCCGGGAAATGTGGGGCCCCTGCAAGATACGCTGGGCAATCTGGTGGTTGCGCCAGAGGAGAAGGCAGACCTCTTTAACAAATTCTTCACCTCCGTTTTCTTGTGCAGGGACTGGGACTCCCCCACTGTGATTCAAGACGGACTCGAGGGGAACGCCTCAAGACCTAAGGTTGAGGAGGACCAGGTTAGAGTGCTTCTGGAGGGGCTGGACATGTTCAAATCAGCAGGTCCAGATGCTCTCCACCCCAGGGTGTTGAGGGAGCTAGCAGGCGTTATTGCAGAGCCCTGGGCATGGCTTTACGAGCGCTCGTGGTGCTCGGGCCAGGTGCCAGATGATTGGAAGATAGCCAATGTGGTCCCCATCTTTAAAAAAGGAAGGAGGGAGGACCGCAACTATAGGCCTGTCAGTCTTACCTCAATCCTGGGGAAACTCTTTGAGAAGATCATCAAGGAGCACATCTGTGATGGGCCGGCATTGGGGATGATGCTCAAGGGCAACCAGGACGGTTTCATTAGGGGCAGGTCATGTCAGACCAACCTGATTGCCTTTTACGATCAGGTCACAAAAGCATTGGATGCAGGTGTCCCCGTGGATGTAGTCTTTCTGGACTTCAGCAAGGCCTTTGGCACTGTCGACCACCCCATACTCATTAAAAAACTAGGTGACTGTGGCATCGATGCCTACGCGGTCAGATGGATTGCGAATTGGCTGAAGGGTTGTACTCAGAGGGTGGTGGTGGACGGGTCATATTCGACCTGGGGGGAAGTGGGCAGCGGAGTCCCCCAGGGCTCGGTCCTTGGGCCTGCACTGTTCAATTTCTTTATCAGTGATTTGGACGACGGGGTAAAAAGCAACCTGTTCAAATTTGCTGATGATACCAAAATTTGGGGTGAGGTGGGCACGCTAGCAGGGAGGGAAAGACTGCAGAAAGACCTGGATAGGTTGCAAGGGTGGGTTAACAAAAACAGGGTGCGTTTCAATACTGACAAGTGTAGGGTGCTGCACTTGGGCAGTAGTAACCAAGCACACTTATAAGATGGGAAACTCCCTTCTTGAGAGCACAGAGGCAGAAAGGGATCTTGGAGTCATCGTTGACTCCAAGATGACTGTGGGCCGACAATGCGAGGTCACGGTCGGCAGGGCTAACCGGACCTTATCGTGCATCCACAGGTGCATCTCACGTAGGTCCAAGGAGGTGATCCTCCCCCTCTACGCGACACCGGTCAGGCCACAGCTGGAGTACTGTGTCCAGTTCTGGGCACCCCACTTCAAGAGGGATGTGGACAACATTGAGAGGATCCAGAGGAGGGCCACCCACATGATCCGGAAACAGCAGGGCAGACCCCACAATGAGAGGCTATGGGACCTGAACCTGTTCAGCCTTCACAAGAGAAGGCTGAGGGGGGACCTTGTGACCGTCTATAAACTCACTAGGGGGGACCAGAAGGTTTTGGGGGAGACCTTGTTTCCCCTAGCGCCCCCCGGGATAACAAGGAATAACGGCCACAAGTTGTTGGAGAGTAGGTTTAGATTAGACATCCGTAAGAACTACTTCACAGTTAGGGCAGCTAGGATCTGGAACCAACTTCCAAGGGAAGTGGTGCTGGCTCCTACCCTGGGGGTCTTTAAGAAGCAGCTTGATGCCTACATGGCTGGGGTTATTTGAGCCCAGTTTTCCTCCTGCCCAGGCAGGGGGTCAGACTTGAGGATCTACAAGGTCCCTTCCAATCCTACTTCTATGATTCTATGATTCTATGATATCCTCTTCCCCAATTTTGCTGTTGTAGATCTGGCAACCCTTAGGTGCTTGTAATACAGTGTTTGCTGATTTCTTAGCAGCATGAATTCGCTCTCAGCCTCAAAACTGTTTTAGGTTGTAGTGGCCTACCAAAATTCCTTCAGGAAAGGAACTGAGAGAGGTGAAGTTGTGATTTTCTAGTATTTTACAACTTGACTAAATGTGTCTATGGGGGATTTCCTTGCTTTTCTGGGCTTTGGATTTTCCCCTGTGTATACAAAGCCTTGTAACTTGTTGCAAGTTAATAAAACAACAGATGCTTTAAGTGGAGATATTCTGGGGATAGCTACATGCCACAATGCAGTGTTGTACAGAGGTAATCATCCTGGTTTGGATCCCAACAACAATATAGCTGGGTTGGTATTGTATTCCACCCAAGCTAAATCACCTTTTGGTGTCATGTAGACACACGCCAAGAGTTAGTTTGTGGCTAATAAAGGCATAAGGAGAAGAAATGGGAATCAAGCACACAAATAACTTATATCCCCACACAAAAAAATGGCTAGGAAGCACAGTTCCCTTTCAAACCTCCCCTAATGCTCCTCCTGCCTTAAAAGTGAAGAGCATGAGTCATCCTATAACCTTACTAAAGATGATGTAGCTGTCATCCCACAGTATGTGCTGCCTAGAAAATCTGGCTTACATGTTAGAGCCTGTAAGACATGTGAACACATAAACAATTACATTTACAGGAACAGAAATTGGAGGCTGGGCAGAGACCTCCTTGAATTTTACTTTTTCATGTTTTTAGAGTCATAGAGAAATAGGGCTGGAAGGGACCTCCATAGGTCATCTAGTCTAACCCTCTGCCTGAAGCAGGATCATCCCTATCCAAACCATACTATCTCATCCATAATTTAAACTCTACACAAGGTGACCATCAAACCTGAGACAGCCAATGTCTTGTTGCTATGCTCAAGAGATGGGGTAGAGGGCTGCTCTCCCTGCTGCAGAGGAAGGCACAAACCCTCACAGTCCATACCAATCTGCCCATGGGGTAAAAATCCTTCCTGACTTTAAGTATGGTGATTGGTCTGAACCTGGGTGGAGAGGCAACACCTTCTAGCTGTCACAACCCAAGGGTGTGATTTTGTTTTGTGAGTGCTTCGGCACTGCTAAATTGTTCCCGCCAAATTGCAGCTTCTTTGCACGGTGGAGTTTTCCGTTGCAGAGGAGAACCCCGGGTGCAAAAGAAGTTCCCGCCATTTTGTAGCTTTCTTTGCAGTGTGCATTTCTTCTTTGCAGCACAGAAATGCTCGTTGCAAGGAGTTCCCGCCATTCGTATTCAAATTCGTGCCCCACCATTGGCTAGTTCTAAATTATGCACGCGTGGCGGCTAATGATTGGCTTGCTAGCCGTATAAAAGGCTTGAGTGGTTTCCACCCAAGTTGGAGGACTCCACGAACACCAGGAGGAGGAGAGTTCACGCTGTGTGAAGATCTCTAAGTGCTGCGGATCTTTACGGACCCAGCGCATTTCAAGCAGGCAGCAGAGGTCTGATCAGCCTCTGGCCTCTCCCCGTCACCGAGCGCAATCCCGACGTATCCTTCTTCCCTGCGCGCAAAGGATCCACGGAGCCTAGCAAACTTTGTGTGAGTGTATTCAGAGCTCTTTGTTTCGAGTACTTTCTTCGGTTGGCGCGACAGGCTTGCAGTTTAGAGCCTCCAACCGGATGGACTAGAAGAGTGTTCACGGGAAGGAACTCTAGTCCGCCTCTCTTCTTTTCTATCTGCAACTGTAACTCAAGCAAGTTTTCCTGCCTGCACCGCGACCATCTTGGGTGTAAGTAAAATAATCTTTAAATCAACCACTACGCGTCTGTGACTAATTCTAGCTCGCCCCCGGTCTCCTCCGGCCCCGTGTGCCCGGGCTGCTGGCCACAGCCTGCGTACACAAAGATGGGCCTGGCTCGCCCCCGGCCCACACACTAGCCATGAAAGGCCAGCTTTATTCCTAATAGGAGCATAGGCATACCCCAATCAAAGTCCCCACGCCTGGCTGTAGCCAATATCCAGTGCCTCTGAGAGAGACTTACAAACACCCTGACACATACAGCAGAAAAGTGTGTGGGGAGGGGGCAACCAGCAAAGCCCAGAAACATGGGAAATACCCATGGTAGAATTGTAGGTATAGCTACACATAGATCATCCTAGACTAGTGTCTGTCCAATCTCTTCTTGAACACTTTCAGGCAACTTCCCTAAGCAGTCTTTTCCACTGAAGTAGTTTTACTGGATATCCAATCTAAACATATTTTCCTGCAACTTCAAGCCATTGGTTCACATCCTCCTTTCTGCAACAAGAAAGAAAAGGAGCTTTCCCTCTTCTTTATGGCAGCCCTTCAAGTGTTTGAAGGCTGCTATTATGCCTCCTTTTAAACACTTTTTCTGCAAGCTGCCTAGCTCTTTCAGCCTCTCTGTGTACGACTTGTTTTCAAGCCCTTTATTGTTTTTGTCTCCTGCCTATGGACCCTCTCTAACTATTCCACATCCTTTTTAAAATGCAGACCCCAGAACTTCACACAGTACTTCAGATGAGGCAAAACAGTGCCAAGTAGAGAGGCACTATCACCTCCTGCGTCTTGCATGTAATGCTTCTATTACCTCATCCCAAAACAGCATTTGCCTTTTTTGCAACTGCATCATACTACAGATTCAAACTGAGTCTTTGGTTTAACCAAGACTCCCAAGTCCTTTTCCATACCGCTGCTCTTCAGCCCTGTGTCGCCCTTTTTATATTTGTGCTTTCTGATTATTCTTCCTGATGTGTAGTACCTTGCATCTGTCAGCATTGAACTTCCTCCTGCTGTAGCCCAATTTTCCAGTCTGTCAAGATCCTTATGAATTGCTCCTGAATCCTCCAATGTGTTTGCAATCTTTTCCAGTTTCACGTAATCTGAAAACATGCTCAAGAAGCTCTATATGCCAGCATCCAAATAATTAATAAACATGTTGAAAAGCACTGGGCTCACAGCAGACCCCCGTGGGTCTCCATTTGAAACCTTCTGCTATTGTGACATGGACCTGCTTGTGGCTATTGAGCCACTTATCTATCCACTTTGTAGTAGTTTTATCTAGCCCACATTTCTCCAAATTGTTTATGAGAAGATCATGTAGAATCTTGTCAAAAGCCTTGATGAAGTCCTGATACATTATACCCACAGCATTCCCTTCATCCACCCAAGTACCAACTTTGTCAATGAAAGATATTAGGGTTGTTTGACATGTTTTGTTTTTCATAAATCTGTGCTGACTGCTTGTGATGAGCCTCTCCTCTACCAGATGCTTGCAAATGGGGCTTCCTTAGGATATGCTCCAGTAACTTCCCAGGTATTTAGGTGGGGTTAACAGATCTGTAGTTCCCTGGGTTCTTTTTCTTATTTTTTTTAAAGAGGGGCACTACACTGACATTTTTCTAGTCCTCTGTCACCCTGGGACTTTTCCCACAACTTCATGAAGATCATTGCCAAGGGCTCCGAGATTTCCTCCATTAAGTGAGGAATTCCAGTAACAGCAATTTCTGCTACTTTTACAATAAGGAGGCTCTGCTGCCTAGCTGCTGCTACTCAGTTATTTCTTGCAAGGAGTGATGTTTTTGAAAGGCAGAATGAAGAAAAAATTAAGGTGCATCTTTTATTCCGGGGTGTGTTGTATGCGAGAAAATATGGTACATATAACCATAGATTTGTCACTCTATAACGGATAGTTGATTCTGTTTTTAATTATCATTCCAAAAATCCCCAAACCCAAAATGAATCAAATGCTTCTAAGCCCACTACACCACAGCACATGAAAGTCCTTTGTGTTTCTCTTGGCTCTCTCCTTAGCAACCTTTGTATACTCTTCATCTACACAGCTTTGCAAATAGTGGAAAACAGCAAGGGAAAGATTAAACAGATTCGCAGCATATAGACAGAGAAATTGCAGGTAAAATCTTGGCTCTAGGAGTGAACTCTGCAGTATAACTCTCTCTGAAAGCTGACAGCACCTTGTAAAAAGGTCTCTAGAACACTTTATTTTTATACAGAAAGCACTGGCATGACCTACATTAGCTGCATGTCAACTAAGAGCTGACAGTGGATACACGCAGACTAAATATGAAGGGACTGCATAGACCCCATGGCACTAGCTTGACATACAAGATAATCCCCCTCAATGCACATCACCCACCATGTGCTCCCAGAGCTGAGTGCCACTTTTCCACTGCCTCTCTTTTCTATGCTGAGCATGTCCTGTGGGATGTGCCCCCTAACCCTTGGCTGTCTGGACTTTCCATTGGCCACTTCATAGGTACCACTTGAGTTGGCTGCATGACCTCCCACTGGCATATCTTTGAAACATGACTTGCAAGGGCTTATTGACTTGTGCTCCACCCCATTTGCTTCCTTGACACCTAGTGGTGGGACCATCTGCCAACAGTGCCAACCACTGAGGTATGAGAACCAGCATGTCGATGACAAGTTTTAGCAAGTCTTCTGGTACTTGCTTCTTTTAGGACATGACAACGGCCCCTGGTACATTTATACCTATAGCAAGCCATGTTGCAGCTCCTGCTGTCTCCTACAGAACCTCCTGGATGCTCTTTTCCCCAATCAATTCTAATCTTTGCACACTGGTTTTTTATAAAGTCATGAGCTCTCCTTGTTCATCTCTCTGTCACTGACCAAGATGACCCTATAAGAACAAGAGAAGGAAGGTAGAAGGGAGGTGCTTCATGAATATGGAGCCTATTTCCATTCCATTGTTATCTCACATTCTAGGTAGAGTTCCAATTGGAGAAGCCTACTGGGTTCTTGAATATCTTTGAGGAACAGTGGACATGGGGTTCTCAGCTGTGTCGCCCCCTGAATCCCTCATTTTAAGCCTGTGATGTCACATCCATCTTTGCTTTTTCTTAATTTTCTCCATGTAATCAGTTGGGTGTTGTTGTGGTGGTTCTTTTCTCAGAAAAAAATGGGCAGGTATTTAGAATTGGGCAGGTCCAGAGAGTCCCAAAATTAGACAGATGGGTGATTTTGACTGGAGTCTTTTCTTATTTTTATTTCAGCAGTGCCTAGAGGGTCCCAGTCAGGAATCAAGATCCTATTGTGCTGTGCATCCCCCACACACAAGACACACAGGTCCTCCCTTAAAGAACTTACAAACTGTGATTGTGTATGATCAAATATATGATGCAGATGCAACAAACAGATGGAGTAGCAGGAGGCTATTATGATTCAAGTAGTTTACAATGGTTGACACCAGCAGACAAGGAGGACCAGATAAAGTAAATCACTGTTACTTCACATTTTGCCAAAGTACAATGGCTACTATCTCTTGCCTTTTCTAATTAGTTCCATACTAATTCACCCCTCTCTGCATTAATAAAGGAGGAATCTAAGAACAGAATCTTGTTTTACTTGACATTGTAAAATAGGACTTGCCCAGCTGTGTAATTGTCTTTTCTGGCACTTGTCCATAGTTTGTAATCCTATTTCACCTGCTGTGTGGACATATTTTGTAATGGTGTGGTGACAATTTCATGACTTATACTTGCCTAGCATATGGAGCTGCTTACCCACCTGGACAGAGTGCAGCCTACTGTGCATGTTCAGTAACTGCAGATGCTGATATGTCCCTGCTGCATGTGGAATAGGATCCCAAAAGTGTGTAAGAGCCCAAAATAGCAGTTATGCAGCTGCAAAACTGCCGTTTGGCTAAGTAAAGGGAATTTGGATTCTGCCCTAAGTTACTGCACAGCCTTTTAATACGTCTTCTAACAATATTACTGCTGAGGAAAAGTTCCCATTGCTTTCTTTCTCCTGCTTTCTCCTTTGCACTGATATGAAGTAGTTCAGCGCACAACTGAATTTGTTTGACTGCTTATTAAAAAAAATAAATTCAGATCTTTATAGCGACTCCATTTTTTTCTCCAACTTCCATTTTATTTTGTCTTAGCAGGTCTCTTGGATCTATGGTTTTCAGGTTCCCACCTGTACTGAGAGATAATAGTTTAAACTTTCATTTCAGGCTTTCTTTTCATGGCAGGACTAAAGGGCAAAGCCACACTCAAAAGAGCAGGCAGGGTGCCTGGCAAACAGGGTGCCTGGCAAACAGGACAAAGCTCATCAGCTAAAGATACCAGGTTGGACTGTTTCATTTCTGTTTTGAATTTGAATTAGGTCCTGCTTGTAGTGATCACAGGATCCAATAAACACATTCAAGTATGAATGAGAAGAATAAAACAACAAGTTTTACTGTGGAATAGCAGACTAGCTTCTACAGGCCCATTGTCTTTCTATAATTAGCTATTACCTAACTGGGGGACCATCTCCTGATTCCCAACTCCTCTACATTAGGGAGCATCTCTAATGCTCAGCAAAGATGCCAGCAAGCAAAGATCAGGTAAGCAAATGTATTCCCTTGCATTTTTCTAACCACTTTCCAAGCAGAGCTATGCAGGATCTGACTGGTATGATGCCCTTTGACTCTATAGGATTGTGTAGCTTAACCTGTTACACAGATTATTAGCATGGATTGACCAGGAGCCTGATTCTTATTTACACAGGGCTCCCTTACACTACCAGAAATGTAAAACACTTTCTTCATGCAAACTGAGTCTAATGACATGTCCTAAGGTTTCATGGTGAATCTGTTCAGAACCCCAAGAGTTTGGAAAATATTATTTACTGTGAGAATGTGCTTGTGTCATTGTCAAATCAGAGATAGCAGCAATTACGATCAACACACTAAAAATAAAAGTTTATTTTTTACTTACGTGTGAGCATTTTATGTACCTAAAAAGTATTGTTACAGAACTGCCTTGGCTTTTGATTTATGCTCCTCTTCAAATTGCTATGAACTTCAATGGATAGACAAATTGGGCCCCAAACTCTCATATAGTATTAAGATAGTGAGTTGTGACCTAAAAGATGGCCCATCTATTCATGTCTACCTGAAATAGGATATTCTTTTCTATTCTTCTCTTTTTCTTTTTTTGTCTTTTTTCTTTTCAAAAAGGCACAGGCTAAATTTCAAGATATTTTTGCACGTTCTCATGAAAAAATATCGTTTCTCCTTTCCTGCCACAATTCTCTTCAAATTAATAAGCTATGCTCTTTCTTCGTACCTGCCTTCTGGTTTGAATTTCCTTTGTGAATTATCCTATGAATGTGCTTTGTGATTTTTTCCCCTGCTTGAAAAGAGTGAGGCTGATTGCTACACGTGGTCCATTTAAAAAACAAAATACATATGATGATCTCACCCAAGTCTTAATTTAAAGCTACATTGTCCATTAAGTAGGAAATACCATTTTATATATATGAAATATCTCTCACACACATACATATTCATAAAAATTCACATACAAATGCTGCCACAATCTCAGCTGTCATTGCTATCTGTTTATGTAGAAGCAGCAGAGTTTTGGTAGGAAACGTGAAGTGCAAATCAGGTTAGAAAAGATGCTACAGTTTCTCAGCAGATGAGACAGATACCACCTCTGCTAGTCTCTCAAGTTTCTGACATTCTATCATAGGATGCGTCCAGACGAGCGTGCATGTGCCTCTTGCCCCGCCTCAAACCTCTTTGAGGTGGGGCAAGAGGCATGTGTGGGAACGAGGAAAAGTTTGCAGCGCAGGGAGAAAATTAGACCCCAGGATATCCAGGGGTCTAAAAAAAATGCTTTGCAAAAGACTCAAGCAAGGCGTGGTTCAAGACCGTGCCCAGAGCCAGTCCTCTAAAAGAGATGCTTTGGTTTTGGCCAGAGCATGTCTTTTGGTGTTCCTGCTGCCCCCAGCGCTGTCCAAGGTAAGTTGAGGGGAGGGTGCTTCATGGGTGTGGGTGGGTGAGGGGTGGCAGCGGAATATGGAGAAGGGGTTGGGGAATGGCAGGGGGGATGTCCCCGGGACTGCGGGGGGTGAGGACCTGGCCCAGATCCCTGCCACTCGCTAGTCTGGCTTTGCACCAGAGTGGGTTGCACAGCTCCGGGAGGCATGCACAGGAGCTGCACTTCCCGGAGCCCTGTGACCCGCTCTGGTGCAAAGCTGGATTAGCAAGCCACATGGGGATGGGCCAGGTCCTCACCCCCCTGCAGGCACAGGGAGCAGAGGTGGGAGCCAGCCCTGGGGCCTGGTCCATGGTGACAAGACCTGGCACTGCACGCGGTCCCTGAATGCCGTGCTGGGTCCTGCCGCCCGGCTGGTCCCTTCCTATAGCAGCAGGACCTGGCCTGGCACGGCATGTGGGGACCACGCAGAGCTGAGCCAGGTCCTGCTGGCCCTGGGGCTGCTCGTGCCATGTGGCTGCTGGCAGGACCTGGCTTGGCTCCGGGCAGTCCCCGTGTGCTGGGCTGGGCCAGGCAGCATGAGCCGCGCAGTCCCCTGGCTGCTCGTGCTGCCTGGCCTGGCCTGGCTCGGCTCGGCATGCAGGGACTGCATGGATCTGAGCCAGGTCCTGCTGGCCCCAGGTGGCTCGTGTTCCCCAGCCTGTCCCGGTGCGCAGGGACCATGAGGAGCTGAGCCGAGTCCTGCTGGCCCTGGGGCAGCTCGTGGCTGGCTCAGCCCAGTGCATGGGGACCATGCGGAGCTGAGCCAGGTCTTGCCAGCCCTGGGGAAGCTCATGCTGCCTGGCAGCCAGGTGGCACGAGCAGCCCTAGGGCCATCAGGACCTGGCTTGGCTCCGTGTGGTCCCTGTGGGCTGGGCCAGGTGCTGCTGCTATAGGAAGGCCCCGGCTGGGCAGCAGGACTTGGCACATCACACGGGGACCATGTGCTGTGCCAGGTCTTGTCACCATGGGCCGGGCCCCAGGGCCAGCTCTCGCCTCTTCCCCCTGTGCCTGTGGGGGTGGGTGGGGGGTTGAGGACCTGGCCCAGCCCCATGTGTCTCGCTAGTCTAGCTTTGCACTGGAGTGGGTCACAGGGCTCCAGGAGGTGCACACAGGAGCTGCACCTCGCGAAGCCCTGTGACCTGCTCCAATGCAAAGCCAGACTAGTGAGCTGCAGGGATCTGGACCGTGTCCTCACCCCCTGCAGCCCTGGGGACATCCCCCCCGCTGCCTGGCAGAGTGGCCCCAAGGGCAGTGGGACCCAGCTGGGCCCTGCACGTGGGGACCGTGTGTCCTGCCGGGTCCTGTCACCATAGGCCCAGCCTGGCCAGGCTGCAGAGGAGCCCCAGAACCCAGCTGGGCCTGGCACATGGTCCTCACATGCTGTGCTGGGTCCTGTCACTATGGGCCCAGCCCAGCCAGGCTGCAGAGAGGCTCCAGGACCCGGCTGGGCCTGGCACACAGTCCCCACATGCCACACCAGGTCCTGCTGTCATGAGACCAACCTGGCTGGGTGGCAGGAGCAGCCCCAGAGCTGGCAGGACCTGACTGGACTCAGCGCACGGTCCCTCTGCTGCTGCTGTTAAAGGTTAGTTACAGCCCCTGGGCGGGGGGGCTGGGGCTCTCCAGGATGGAGCTGGGACCAGGGGTGGGGAGGCCTCCAGGGTGCCTGGGACCCTGGGCAGGGGGGCTGGGACCCTGTGGGGGCCAGGGAACCTAACCCTCCTGAGAAGTCCTCCCACAAGGTCCCCCACACCCACAGTCCCCCCAGCAATTGCCCCATTCCTACCCACAGACCAACCCACATCCCTCCACACAAACCCACCCACCTTCCCCTACACCCCTTCTCACCCTCTTTCTGCAAACATCACATCCCCCCATCACACACCGATCATGTGTGAAGAAAACCAAAAGCACACAACACATACAGGTATTTAGAATTTATATTTTCATGTTGATTGAGACACTGGTTGGCTTCCAAATTGCTTTAACATTGTAAATATACCAATAAAGCATTACCCAACTTCTCTCTCTCTCTCTCTCTCTCTCTCTCTCTCTTTCTCTCTAGATGTGTGTGTGTGTGTGTGTGTGTGTGTGTGTGTAGAGTGGTTTTTTGTTTTAACTGTGGAAGAACATGGATTTTGGGGTATTTTAAAAAAATGGATTTGGGATGTTGCTGCAGCAGTCCATCTGGCACAAGGGGTAGTGTCCCCAGGTATGAATTGGCTGGGCCCCAGAAGCTCCTGAGAGCAAGTAGCCCTGAGCTGCTTGCCAGGGCAGGGTTTGTATGGATGCGGCCAGGACAGGGCAGTTTTTTATACTGCTGGGGACAGCACAGGTGCTGGCCCCAGGCTTTAGCTCCCCCTGGCTGCAGATCCGAGAGAAGCCAGGCAGGGTTATTTTGCCCCAAGTGGCACAATTTGCTCCACATCAAAGTGCATGTCCGAGCATGTGCGCGGAGGCAAAAAGCCCCAGCTCAAATTTGCACCACTTCTATTTGAGCTGCTGCAAGTGCACGTGCTTACATGTATGGATGCGCCCATAATCACTTCTGTCTTACATAGACTCATGATTCTGATAATCTCTAATCTCAGCAAAACTCTAGAAAATTAGAGAAGGCATGCCATCTAGGCCATAGGAAATGGAGACATAGAGCTAACTGTCATCAGGATATTTGCATCATAGATTCATAGATTTATAGATGTTAGGGTTGGAAAGAAACTCAATAGATCATTGAGTCCGACCCCCTGCATAGACAGGAAAGAGTGCTGGGTCTAGATGACCCCAGCTAGATACTCATCTAACCTCCTCTTGAAGATCCCCAGGGTAGGGGAGAGCACCACCTCCCTTGGCAGCCCGTTCCAGACCTTGGCCACTCGAACTGTGAAGAAGTTCTTCCTAATGTCCAATCTAAATCTGCTCTCTGCTAGCTTGTGGCCATTATTTCTTGTAACCACTGGGGGTGCCTTGGTGAATAAATCCTCACCAATTCCCTTCTGTGCCCCCGTGATGAACTTATAGGCAGCCACAAGGTCGCCTCTCAACCTTCTCTTGCGGAGGCTGAAAAGGTCCAGGTTCTCTAGTCTCTCCTCGTAGGGCTTGTTCTGCAAGCCCTTAACCATACGAGTGGCCCTTCTCTGGACTCTCTCCAGGTTATCCGCATCCCTCTTGAAGTGTGGCGCCCAGAATTGCACGCAGTACTCCAACTGCGGTCTGACCAGCGTCCGATAGAGGGGAAGTATCACCTCTTTGGATCTATTCGTCATGCATCTGCTGATGCACGATAAAGTGCCATTGGCTTTTCTGATGGCTTTGTCACACTGCGACTCATGTTCATCTTGGAGTCCACTAGGACTCCAAGGTCTCTTTCCACTTCCGTGCCACCCAGCAGGTCATTCCGTAGGCTGTAGGTGTGCCGGACATTTTTCCTCCCTAGGTGCAGCACTTTGCATTTCTCCTTGTTGAACTGCATCCTGTTGTTTTCTGCCCACTTGTCCAACCTGTCCAGGTCTGCCTGCAGCTGTTCCCTGCCCTCTGGCGTGTCCACATCTCCCCATAGCTTTGTGTCATCTACAAACTTGGACAGAGTACATTTCACTCCCTCGTCCAAGTCGCTGATGAAGACATTGAAGAGTATTGGTCCAAGGACCGAGCCCTGCGGGACCCCACTGCCCACACCCTTCCAGGTCAAAACCGACCCATCCACCACGACTCTCTGGGTGCAACCCTCTAGCCAATTCGCCACCCACCGGACTGTGTAGTCATCCAAGTCACAGCCTCTTAACTTGTTCACCAGTATGGGGTGGGATACCGTATCGAAGGCCTTCCTGAAGTCTAAGTACACGACATCCACCCCTCCTCCTGTGTCCAGGCGTTTCATAACCTGGTCATAAAAAGAGACTAGATTAGACAGGCACGATCTGCCTGCTACGAACCCGTGCTGGTTTCCCCTCAGCATAATTTGTCCTTCTGGGCTCTCGCAAATGTGAGCCTTGATAATTTTTTCAAAGACTTTGCCAAAGATGGAGGTGAGACTGACTGGCCTATAGTTGCCCGGGTCCTCCTTCCTCCCCTTCTTGAAAATGGGGGCCACATTGACCCTTTTCCAGTCCTCTGGGACTTGGCCCGTGCACCACGAGAGTTCAAATATTCCCGCCAGTGGCTCTGCTATGATGTCGGCCAGTGCCTTCAGCACCCTCGGATGGAGCTCATCCGGGCCTGCCGACTTAAAGGCATCCAGTTCTTCCAAGTAACTCTGCACCATCTCAGGGTCTACGCATGGAAGTCTGGTGCCCTGCTGCTGCCTCTCTACAACTCCAGTGAGAGACTTGTCGTGCCCCTTGCTTAGGAACACTGAGGCAAAGAACTCGTTGAGGAGTTCAGCCTTGTCCCCCCTGTCCGTCACCAATTGTTTCTGCCCATTTAGCAGGGGTCCTATTCTTCCCTGGGCCTTCCTTTTACTCCCTATATATCTAAAAAACAATTTCTTGTTGTCCTTTACTTGGGATGCCATCCTCAGCTCCATGGTAGCTTTGGCCCGTCTACCTGCCTCCCTACAAGCGCGAGCAGAGGAGGTATATTCATCTTTGGTGATCTCTCCCTGTTTCCACTTTTTATGTGCTCCCCTTTTGGCCCTTAGGCTGCCCTGGATTTCTCTGGTCAGCCAGGGAAGCCTCCTGGCCCCTTTCCCTCTTTTCCCTCGGATCGGGATCGTCTTGCTTTGTGCCTGAAGGATCATTTCAACCTGAATCATTGTATGAGTTTAAAGATACCAGACTCATCTTATTTCATTTTCACCTTTGAATTTGCATTATACCCTGCCTCGGCAAAGGAACCTGAACACACAATAATCACATAAGAAAGCTTGTTCTTTTGCCTGTTCCTAACTATTAGTAACTTTTCCAAAGAGTTGTGTAGGATCTGGAGTCTTTAACTCCTTTAAAGACAAAGGGCAGAATCCTTGTACATATTGGTAATTAGTCTACAAAGTTTTATATGTATAATGAGCAGGACTAATTGAGTTTATTATTGCTTATTACTCTCATCAGCATGCCATCGGACAGTATAATATTTCTGTTGCAGGGCACTAAGGTGCCCTGCTCCTAGAAGAGCAGGAACTGCCTGGGAGAGGGCCCAAAGAGAGAGACAGAAGCCCAGGTGTAGGTTACCAGGGCAACAAGCCAGAGGGCAAATTAGCCTGCACCTGCATATGGTCAGCTGACCAGAAGGGGGTGGGCCCTGGGCCCATATAAACCCCAGGCTGGAGCTAGAGAAGGCAGTTCTCTACTGGTGGTCAAGAGGGAAGGAGCCCTTGTGGAGTAAGTGAAGGGAAGAGGCTTGACTAAGTTCTGCTTCCAGTAATAGAAAGGGGGCAGAGCACACCTTATGCAGTGGGTGTTACGTTATAGCCCAGGGGCTTATGTTTGGTTGTAGCTTTATAAGACTGTGGTTTGGGTGAGGCTATATGGGGAAGGAGGAGGTCTCATTGGGGGCCCACCGCAGCATGGGGACCCCAGCGCTAGAGAGGGTGAGACTCTAGGGCTGCGGAGAGCCGAGGCGCAGAGACAGGGCTGCGGAGAGCCCAGAGAGGACGAGGGGGCCAATTCATAGCAAGGCCCAGACGGGACAACATCAATACCATCTGCGATGCTTGGGGTGTGGTAAAGGGGCAGTTGGAGTCATGCATATAGCCCATAAGGCTAGGGTGCCCCCAAAATGCCCATTGTGAAATGGGACCCACAAGGGGTCCAGGAACCCATGGGGTTCAGAGAGTCCATCAAATCATGTCCAAGAGGACTTAAAGGCAGCCTCCCTATTTTTATATTTCCATCAAAGACATGGCGGGTGAGAGGGTGCCCAGTGGGCCAAATTGGCACGGTTGAGGGGCCTTAGGGGTAACACAGCCATCCTTTGGTCCCATGACAATTTCCCTATCAAACTAAATGCTACCCAGCTATTTTATTGGTTAGTCTGATATCTGTAGTGTTTACTTCCTGAAAGTCACTACGTTTTTACAAGTGTCCCTGACCAGCTCCTTTCAGGAAAAAAATCACGGGAAATGTTCACAGATAGTTCTGAGTTGTGTTATCTTCTCTTAAGGCACTTGTACACGTGATGCCCAGACAATGTACATGTAATGGAGATTTCCCTTTGTATGGCTTAATGGCCCCACATGTTACACATACAGGAGTTTTGGGGGTTTTCAATGAATTTACTTAATTTCAAACTAAATTACCTCCTGATGTAGTTTAGTTTGTAATGTTGCAACTTGCAATGTTGCAGCCATTAATCTGTGGGATTATAATACGTGGGAATTCACTGATGTGTAATGAACACCTTTTGATCATTGGGTGTCACTACAATTTGTGTGTAGTGGTCCCCTTTTTGCATGTACTTGTGTGCAATGAATGCTTTAGGACACCAGGTGTAGCTGCAGAGCCCAATATGAATCAATCTTCTGATGACCATATTTTATTAAATAAAGAATTCAAAGAAACTGATCTGTGGTTGTCATCTCCTATTTCACTTGGTGTGGTGGGTGTCCAAAGGTCCCCAGGGTGTGTTGTGGGGGGTTGCAGATCAGGGTCATCCTCTTTTGAAGATTGACTAGTGTCTGTTGTATGTGTTCCCTTCTCCATTAGCAGGAATAATGTGGTGTGTGGTGTACCTTGACCCCCTCAGCAAAATTATAGAAACCGATCTATGGAATAAAAATGACCTGTGCTGGTGAAAGATGTATCCTGTTCCCCTAGTTTGGGGTTCAGGGTTAATGCATGACCTTGATAACCGATGGCCTGGTTTATGTGGGCTGCCAAGCTTGGTTTTCCTTGCCGTTAAAAGCAGTAAACGGGTGCCCAGTCTCAGGATGACACATACTAGCCTTCAAGCATTATAACATATTTTTTTTCCAGTGTGAAGGCCCTTCCCCCCCTAGCTGACCTGCAGTCCCAGGAGGGTGGACGCTATTTCTGGTTCACCTTGGTGGACTCAAGCTTGAGGCACAAGCCAGACATGAGGCTTGTGCCTGCCCCACATTGGGGAGGGGGTAGGTGGGCTTCTGGACAGCTGGTCAGTCTGTTGGTCAGGGCCCCCTGGGAGCAGTGTCTTCACACATGGGTCACTTTAGCCTGCTGTTGTGCTATGCATGGACAGGGATTAATGGGGGTCAGTCCCATAGGTTAACACCTCTCACTGATGCCAAAAGTTGCAACAGTTGCAGAGCATGTCTGCCATCCAAATGTTGCCCAGAAACAACAGGGTGAGAGGGGGTGAACTTCCCTTGGCCAGGTAACTTCAAGACCTATAAATTGAGTGTACAACTCCCCAGGGTACCCCTTATTGATCCACGATCTTTGATGTTCAGTGGAGAACGGAGCAGACATTGTTTTGGCATAGGTGTAGGTCCGATTGGACCTTTGCCAAAACAAAGAGCCTGGTTCAGGTGCTGGGGGGCCCTGAGGATGTGTCCCAGTTCATCTGCAGGTCACGGGCCAAATGGTACACATACCTTGATGTTGCAAGGAGAATGGCAGAGCAGGGGCACAGCAGGACTCTGATTCAGTGTTGGATCAAGGCAAAAATCCTCTGGGCTGCCTTCTGCAGGGATGTCATGAAAGCAGTGGCAGGGCATCCCACTGAATGACATGGCCCACTACAGGTGCCACCAGGCACTAATGGAGGTAGTGGATCAGCATGAACACTGAGGTTCTGGGGCCTCCGGGGCATCCTCACCTGTGGACCCTTCACTAACTACCACTGTGAATTCCAGGGGATCCAGGGACTTCAATGGAGAAGACAGCAGAGGGGTGCCAGTCATGTCACCTGCCAGTTCCTCCGAGGAAAGACTAAGCAGCTTGACCTTCACAGCGGGCATGTGAACCCCTATTGAACCTTACAGTCACCTGTCACCTGAACTGGGAGCTGTGATTAGGCTGGGCTGTGAGGTGAAGGTGGGGAGGTGGGCTTGTTTGCAGTGGGATCACACTTGTTTACAGCCAGTCAGGGCCTGCTACTCCCCTGCAGCCAGGCACTCCTTCTTGGTCATTTTGGTCTGAACACTTCTTTTCCACTCACAAGATCTGCAGATTGTGTCTTTTTATAGCAGCAAGCACCTTTTATTTCCTGCATTTCATGATCTTCAGCTTCCACCAAAGACACACGGGCAACCAAGGCAGATGTGCAAACTGACAGGCCAGTGCTTGCCCTCAGGGAACGTGAGCAGTGGCTGTGTGAGCTGGTCACACAGATCCATCATGCTATGAGAAGCATCACGGCCGTCCAGCACTAAAGGAACCGCTCTGAGTCCAGGAGGCATTCAGAGACCCAGCAGGACCAGCAAATACTGACGGCGTACTGGTAATGATCCTATGCCTGCTGATTGTCGGCCCCGGTCCTGCACTTACCTCTGCAGGGAAGCAGCAACAGCAGGCACAGATCCATGCTCTATGCTCCGATCGTTCTCTGTCAAGCTCTGAAGGAAAGTCCATCTTAGTGTCACGTTCTTTTAGTTAAAGTTGATTATTGATTTTTTTTTTTCACAATTCATGTATTATTCTGGTAAGTGGGCCATTATAGTAATTGTTATAGTAATGGCACCATTATTGTCATTGTGTTTTTTAACTATTCATGCACCATTATAGTAAATCATGGTAATTCATACTGATTATGAATTGATATCTTAAAAGAGTTGTTCTGTGGTCTGTTTCCTTTTAAAAAAATTTTGTTGGTTGTAAATAAAGGTTTCTACCTGCTTTGTTGGATTTTTCACTTCATGCGCTCTCTCTCTCTCCCTCTCTCTCTCTCAGTTTAACAGGGGGGACTGTGAATGGAGGGGTTGCTGCTTTGTGCAAGGTTGCAGGGGGAAGTTGTTTGTTGACCCCCTCAGTGCCCAGAAGGCTGGATAGGCATCTGGCTGGGGTCATGTGACCCCAGCACTCTCTCCTGCCTAGGCAGGGGATCAGACTCAATGATCTGTTAAGGTCCCTTCCGGCCCTAGCACCTATGAATCTATGACCCCTGGTTAACTTGATGTGGTCAGAGGATCTGCCCAACTAGCGCTCCCCACCTTAGCAAACTCTGGGCCACCCCACCACCAACCAGCCTTGGTTTGTCCAATGTGTCTTTCTCTGGTCACAATAATAAAATCCTGGGCCTTGAAAGCTCCCGCCCTTGGGTGGGCTACGTGGCTTCAGCATTCCCACAGGGCTCTGCAGCCTCTCCACTGCATCCAGATGTTAGCCTTGAACAGACAAGAGACAGAAGCCTTTTGTGTGAGTTTACAACATTGCAAAGATGCTCTGCACCAGGGGCCCTGCACTGCCTGGCCTCAGATCAGAGGTCAGCAGTGTGCAGGTGCTCAGGGAACGTGGTAAGCTGTTCAGGTGGGCAAGGCTGTGCTCAGGCAGCTGGTAGCTGAGCCATCCATCCCTGCTCAAGCCTCTAGGGCTGGCAGCCCACTGTGTGTTGGTGGCAGGCAGCCTGCCTCCATTGCTCTCTTCCCAATTGCCACAGCAACAGACCCTGCTGCCACCACTTCCCTTCAGGCCAGCTGCTCTGCCGCTGCTGCGCTGCCATCCAGCCCACAGCGCCCAGGTTTGGGGTGTGTGAGGCTCCCATACAACTCAGGTGTGGGCCTGGCTGTGCCCCCACCCTCCCCCAGGGGGCCTCTCTGTGCAGGTGCCACAAGGCTACCGCCCCTCCCCCCCCACATGCCACAGCTCTGCCCTGAGTGTGCCCCTGCAGTGTGTTCCCTGAGCAGTGTGTGATGACCTGTTTGTGCAGGTGGAGGGGTGCCTGAGCCACTACGCCCTGATCCTGCTGGTTCTCTGGGCACATCTGTGCTCTTGGTTTGGGACCCTGAGTTATGACAGCACATGGGGTAAGCCTGGGCTGCCATGCAACCTTCACCGCCAGCTGGAGAGCTACCTGTTGCAGCACTACACGTCCCTGCCCCTTGCTGCTGGGAAGGACATCACTGCTAGTGTCAACACCTTCCTCAGCATGTGAGAGGCCAGTGTCCATCCAGCTCCGGGGACATGGACTGCTCAATAACATTTTGAATTGCTTCCCCCCCACCTCTCTCTCTGCAGTCTAATCCCCTTCCCTGTAACTCACAAGTCCCAGGCTGTGGAACCTCAGGTGTCTCTGACACCAGCAGTGATCTATGGGTCTTGGGAATTTCTGGCATGACAAACAAATCCAGGCTCAGTATGATCATGGAGTCTAACGTGTCATTTTCCTCCTGTGAGTCAAAAAAGACCCCAGGAAGAGTGGGGTCGTTGTTAGGACAACTTTGTCTCGGCTCTCTGTGTCCTGTAGCTGCTGCAAGCACGCACCCCCTGCCTCTGACTGTTGGCCTGAATGCTGCACAATGCATATCACACCACCTTCTCCAATAGCAAAACAGTCTGTGGACTCTTGCTGGCTAGGTGACACTGTGGTCTCCTGTCCCTCTCCCCCCACCCCTTCATACTGAAGGGTTGGAGGCAGATGTTTCCTGCATCCTTCGCAAGGATGCTGTACAGCTTATCATAGAATGAGACTACTGTGCGTCCAGCCCCTGAATGAGAATTCTGGTCCTTGGCCTAATGGAAAGCACATTTCAGGGCCTTCATCTTGCTGTGGCACTGGACCCAGGCATGATTGTGGCCACGCTCCTTCATTTGCTCAGCAATGGATGCATAGACTAGCTTATTTTACTGATTTTCCAGCAGTGCCAGAACCTTTCATTCCCTCCAAATATCAGTCAAATCCTTCAGTTCATTGTAGTCCCAGCTGGGGCCACAGCTTTGAGATGTATCTGGCTACTCCTCCAAACCCAGCAGACATTGCTGCTTCTTTTGTGCTTCCATCAAGTATATTTTTGGGGCCAAAATGAGTCACTGAGAGAAGGCTTGCTATGCTCTGACCAGAGTTGCCAGACGCTTTCTGTCCATGGCTGAGAGCAGTTATATAGATGTTTGTATGGAACCTTTCTGTGCAGGGCTGACTTGCAACATATCCATATCTATACAGGTGTGAATTGTGTTTTTGCACTGCTTAGCAATGCATATCTATACAGGTGTGAACTGTCACACCAATCTGCTCACGTGACCTTTTCTAACAGAACACCATTGAAATCCTTAGTCTGCCCCAAATTGTTCTCTACATGACTGAATTGTCTAGAATGATAGGTCTTAATGGCTTGCTGCCAATAACACACGAAATTCACTGCCTGCAATGCAGTTTGATTTAAAAGGAATTGCTGCTGGCCCTTCAAGCACACTCCCCCTCTGACCTCCCAGCAACAATGTCCAAACTATCAATCAGTGAACTGTGCTCCTGGGGGCCTGCTTGGTTTGGGTGGGGGAAGGGGTGAATCAGGGTTCTTTCATTCAGTTTTTTGCTCTGCACCCACCTGTATACCACTGAGAGCTTGACAGATTTCAGGGGTAATCCCAAAAAACCCAAAACTGCCAAGTTTGTATAAGATGGGTGGTGCTAATGGGACCTATTAAAAAAATGGGGATCTCACAGCCACATTTCCCACCCCCCTGTTTCTTCTGGGTTTGGTGTGTTTGTTGTGATGAAACTCCATGGCAGGTCTGGTCATTGTTCTGCTAGGTGCTGTATTATCTGCATCTCTGGGTGGATCATGGGTTTCCAGGGTCATCAGACACACCAAGCTTTTACAGGAGGGGCAGTTACAGGGATATGGAGGAATGGAAATGTAAAGAGCAGGGCTCTTACTGCTGTTAAAGCTAATTTCCTGCTATTCAGCAACTCTTAGTTTGGGGTTCAGCCATTTCAGTGTTCTGCTTAGCAACACCCACCTTTTTTCCACTGAACATGTGTCATGGAAAAACAAGGTGTTTGGAGATTTTGGAGAACTGGGACTGTGGTTTTACTTGTTGCTTCTGATGTCTTGAATGTTTTGATCTATATGGGAATTTCAATTTACTAGGCAAAGAGATAGATAAGTGGAGCGTCTGGAGGTGACCATCATTTCATCTGGGGCTTTCAAAGAGGGGCTCCAAAAAAACCCCCTTTTTGCTTGGCAATCTTTATCAGGCTCTTTTACTGATAAAACCCTCTTTGTACAAAGTTAACCCGTGGTTAACTGTTCCATTCAGGGTAGCAGTACGTTAGATAATAAGCTGGTACCAGGACATTACAGGCAGCATATGGATGAGAAATATGGAAGGAAGGAAGTGAATAGAAATCATGTTTTGAACATACAAGTTGATAAGTCCAACTCTGTTCAGCCTTCTGCCTGAATTCACACTAATATGGCTAACCACCTCTCTATGAAGAAGGATTTTTGTGATAGTCTGATCTCAGCTAATAAAACAACTCTAAACCTGTGCTTTTCTTGAAGATGGAAGAAAAGAGAATCTCTCTCAGTGGAAAACTTAGTTGCAAGTGTAAGAGATAAATAGTTACTTTGTAATATTAAACTAAGGTAATGCCAACCTGTGCATCCATATAATTCCTGACAACAAGTGTTGAAAGGGGTATTGAAAATCATGTTATAGAAGCAGAAAAAAGACACAGTGCATATAGATGAGATGTTTACTGCAGAGCTGCCTAATTAGCTCTGCAGTAAAGACTCAACCTCTATTAGGCTGCAGGAAACTAGTCAACTTCACCTCAGGTTAGTACTTGTGAATACAAGTACTACCCTATGGCAGCATTCTTTAGTGCACAGCAATGCATATGTACATGCTGACAGGTCTGGCTGGGGCACAAGGGTGCTTCAGTATGGGGTTACCTGCTGGTTAGCCCTGCACTAGAACACCCTTGTGCCCTAACCAGCTTCTCTGCAGCACATTGGCCTGGGTTGAAGCAGCCCCCAGTAGGCAGACTGACCCCCTGGGCCCCTTCCAGCTGGGACTGCTCTGGCCTGGCTCAGTGTGCTGCAGTCCTAGGTGCATATAAAGATGCAGCACCCAGGCACAAGAAACTCCAGTGCAATTAGCACTGGAGTTTACTGATGCACATTAATTGCACATGTAGATGCACCCAGTGTAGCTTAGGTATGAAAGCCCATTTAAATAAATGACGACAGCCTGTCAAATTTTTCAAAATTTGATTCTTCAAATACATTTTTACTACAAAATGTAAATATCATTTGCCTCCACTACTAAAAGACAAACAAATCAAAAGAATAAACATATTTATCATATCAGCTATCAAGCCTGTCTAAATTTCATTTGGAAAAATGTCAATAAAAAGAGGAAAATATAGGTCTGCTCTGTAAGTGACTACCATGAATAGGTAGAAGAGAGCATGGGGGTAAAAAGAGAGCAATAAGTATCTACCTCCTTCATGTGGGATCAAAGAGACCATCTCTGTTTCATCTTTACACATCTATTGTCACCCTGGTATCCTCATAGGTTGCTAAGTCACCCATGCCTCTTCCATTTTGGATCATGCTGAATTTGTTTCTCGGTAGTTTGTGTTAATCAGAGGACCACCTAGAATTCTTTTCTGAAAAGGCCTGTGCTCAACACTTCCCTCTGCCTTTCTCCAAGAGTTTCTGAAAGAGTTATCATCTTTTGGGGATTTTAGCTACTAAGGAATGGAAAGAAGCTATGGAGGTATCTCCCATTTCAATACTACTACACATGTATCTCTTCCTGGCCTCACCTTGTCCCCTTCCTAGTTTTATTCATATTTATATGTGTGAAAGCAGAGGAAAGGCTATTCTGTATCAGATCAGTTGTGCTTCTACTGAAGCATTCTCTTTCTCTGAAAGTGGCAAATACTATGAGTGACAGTACCTCCTTTGCGGGTTTTGCAGGGTGTACTGAGCATCTGATTTTGGTCCATACTTTTTTTCTGAGCACTGGAGGTGTCTATGAGGATGTGTCTGGGAAAAATGTGGCTGGGTACTGAATAGCACCTGAGGCCTGACCCTGTAAGGCTGCTAGGCCAACAAGCAACCAAAGGCTGAAGGATCTACCATCATAGCCCAGTGGTCAGTGTGGTGGCTTCTCAAGCCCAGTTGTGGGTTCACGATCATCAGCTGCCTCGATCAGGGGAGACCCCTTGGCCCATATCACATAAGGAATCTGAGAGAGAAGCCTGCTTAACTTGCATGCTCAGTGGCTCCAGGCTAAGTGTTTTGTCTGGCAAGCAAAAAGCATGAGTTCAGGGCAGCTAGCAGCTTCTTCTGGCAGTGCAAAGGGCCCCCTCTGGTGTGGCCAATTTTGGATATTTTTAAATTTTTGGGCCACTGTGGCCACTTAGCCATACTGCATATGGCTTCAGAGAGAGAAGGTTGCCCAGCTGTGAGATTGTACATTGCTGGGGGGAAGCAGAAAAATGGGAGCTCAAGGGTGCTAGCAGCCACTTCTATCTGGGCAGAAATGTCTGTTCTTGGGCTTTCTACCTCCCCCCACCTCCCGCAATGAAAGCATAACTCAGATAGGCTCCTGAGCCCATCTGCTCAGTGTCTGGACTCTGGGGTGCAAAGTTTCAGGGCTCAGAGAAAGGTGCAAGAAATCCTGCAGTAAGTAGTTATGGGATATTTCACCCTTAGGGAATATTATTTTTCCTGTTCACTGTCATAGGTTGATTTATTCTCATAAACCTGAAGGTCTGTGATATTCAGCAGCTGTTGGCCTTAAACATTTCTTGTGGCAATTAAATCCGCTCTGCTTTCCACCAGAGGTACATACAGAAGTTACGTTTGTTGTACAATCAGCCCCCTGAAAGTGCTCTACAGCTGTGCCATTACACAGGTGCATAGCTGCAGAGCATTTGAAAAGTGGTTGATTGTGTGACAATTTAACCCTCGCCAAATGAGGGATCAGATGAAGGTGCTCCACTTTCAAGGACCTTAGGGAACTTCTGCTCCCTAGGGTCAATCTGTCATATGATTGGAGCTGGGCTGATGCAGCTCCTGCCCCTGGTGCTGTCTGCAGGAAGGGAGCAAGCTGTGAGCTGGGGTTTGCCTGGCCTGAGCTGGAGAGGGTTTGGGTGGAATGGAGCGCCCCTGCCTCATGACCCCCTCACCCTCCCTTCTCCAGCTTAGGTTGGGCAAACCCCAGCCTGTAGCTTGCTCCCCCTCCTCCTCTATATACCAGTGGTGTTTCATTTAAACCACGGGGAAAATGTGGATTTGGGGTTACTTTTTTTTTAACTGAAAATTGGGGATTTTTTAAATCAGAGAAAATCAGGATCCCTGGTTCTCACCTCTGGAGCAATGAGAAGTTAACAGAGGAAGAAGTCAGAGACGGGTTTCATGGCTCATTATAACCTATTTCTCTGTTAAGTCCATGCTTTTTGATGCCCAGTAAAGTTAAGAATTTGTTCCCAGGCTCATCTTTGAAAGGTATTGTGTAGATTTCCTTTGAGGACAAGAACTGAGAGATGAGAGATGGAGTGCTTGCTTTGTGAAAAGTGTTCCCTCATTGGTGTGAGGCTGTTTCTGTCCTTTATCATTTTTCTGCAAGAGTTCATTCTGGAATACAGTCATTGTTTGCTTGATTACATTTTGATTTAGTTTTGTATTATTCACAAATGGTGCTGCCTTGTTGCTTACTTCAGATTATTTCTCTCAGTCAAAATCTTTTGTTCATTGACTCTTCAGAATCACTGCATTTTGTTGCCCTCCATTTTAAGGAATTAGTAACTTTTTTCTTCTTGGGCAGACAGGGTAGAATCCTATTTCATTTTGTGCAACCAAATGGCATTTTTCCAGCTGTGAAACTACCATTTTTAGCACTTACGCAGTTTATGATCCTAGTCCCCATGCAGTGTGAATGCATAAGCCTCCTACTGAGCATAAGAGATACAAGTTCAAAGCCCACACTAGGTAAAGGGGCATAGAACCTTTGTCTCCTGCTTCTTGAGCAAGAATAAGCTCCAGCTACGAAGAATAAGATATGGGAGTATCCTTGTTTTTGCTAGCCACAATTTTGGGACTTTATACTCAGATATACACATATTGAGCCACATATCTTCTCAGCCAGTAGAGCATGCTACATAAGCTCCATAGCCATGTGTAGGCTTAGGTGTCCATATTGCTTTCGAAGTATTGGAAGCTGTGCGCCAGTACCCATAAGGACAATTATACGTCTGAAAAAACTGGCAGTTGAGCACACAAAGTTAAATAGGATTCTGCTTACAATGTCCACATTTTTGTACTTAAACCAGGGTGGACAATTATTTCAGCAGGAGAGCCACTTAATGAGTTTTGGTAAGCTAGTGAGGGCTGCAAGGGTAGCCCTGTCCCTTGACAGGTGTCCTGCCCGCTGGTCATCACCCTGGAACTGGAAGTCCTGTCCCTAACTCTTTGCCACCAGAAGTCCCTCCTATTGCCCCTGGAAGTCCTCCTTTTGGGAAGGGGGTTTGCCATCTTGGAACTGGAAAAAACCCAAATTATGTACTAAAATCAAAGATCTACAATAACATATTTTAATTTAATTTCGAAAATATTTTTGTCCTGATTTGTTTAATAGATTTCATAGATTTCATAGGTATTAGGGCTGGAAGAGACCTTGGAAGATCATCAAGTCCAGGCCCCTGCACCAGGGGCAGGAAGTTAGCTGGGGTCACAGGATCCCAGCAAGATAAACATCCAATTGACTCTTAAAGGAGTTCAGAGTAAGTGCTTGCACCACCTCTGGGGGCAGTCTGTTCTAGGCCCTGGGGGCTCAGACAGTAAAGAAGTTCTTTCTTATGTCCAGCCTGAAACGGTCTTGGACGAATTTGTAACTGTTTGATCTTGTCATCCCATGGGGCGCTCTGGTGAATAGGCATTCCCCCAGATCCTGATGTACAACCCTTATGTACTTATAGGCAGCCACCAGGTCCCTCCTGAGCCTGCACTTTCCAGGCTGAAGAGTCCCATAGCGCTCAGCCTCTCATCATAAGGCCTGTTTTCCTGCCCCCTGATTATGCGCGTGGCTCTCCTCTGGGCTCTCTCAAGCTTCTTCACATCCTTTTTAAATTGTGGAGCCCAGAATTGGATGCAGTTCTTTAGCTGCGGCCTCATCAAGGCCAAGTACAGCAGGAGGATAACATCCTGAGATTTACTTGAGAAGCATCTATGGATGCAAGCCAGAGTTTTGCTTGCTTTGCCAGCTCCAACATCACATTGGTGGCTCATATTCATCTTGTGGTCAGTTATGACCCCCAAGTCCCTTTTGGCCGTGGTGCTAGCAAGTGCAGCACTGCCGAGCCTATAAGCATGTTGTGGGTTTTTCTTCCCAAGGTGGAGTACCTTGCATTTTTCAGTGTTGAATGCCATCAGGTTTTCATCTGCCCATTTTCTGAGCCTGTCAAGGTTGGCCTGGATCATCATCCTGTTCTCTGGTGTGGACGCTTTACCCCAAAGTTTGGTGTCATCAGTGAACTTGGCCAGTCCACTTCTGATACCAATGTCCACATCATTAATGAAGATGTTGAAAAGAATAGGCCCAAGGACGGAGCCTTGGGGGACTGGTCATGGCATACCACGGTGATTGACTTCTGTCAACTTCCACTCTCTGGGTCCGACCTCAGAGCCAGTTCCCCAGCTAGCAGACTGTGATGTAGCCGAGGCTGCAGTTGGCCAGTTTTTCTATGAGATGATCGTGGAATACCAGTTCAGAAGCTTTTTTGTGTGTGTTTGCATCATGTATATAGAGATGATTGCATAATAGCTCAAAATGAAGTCTTACTCTTGTATACTGGAGTAGAGGGTGTTGGGGTATGGGTGGGTGGGTATGGGGTTTGTGGGTGTATGTGTCTGGGTGTGTGTATGTGGAGTGTAGGGGAGGGTGTGTGTGCGTGTGTGGATGAGTGTGGGGAGAGCTGTGGGGGTGTGGATAGGTGGGTGGGTCTGGGGTTTGTGGGAGGCTGTGGATGTGTGTATATGTATGGGTTTGTGTGTATGTGGGGTGTGGGGGAGGGTATGGGGGTGTGGTGGGTGAGTCGGTATGGAGGGTTTGTGGGGCAGTATGTTTGTGGAGATGTGTGTGTGTGGGGGTATGGGGTTTGTGGGGGGTTGTGGGTGTGTGGGGAGGTTGTGAGGTGTGTGGAGAGGGAGGGTGGCTGGGGTGTGTGTTTGGTGGTGTGTGGGTGCATGTGTATAGTGGGGTGTGGGGGGGGGCTACAAACACCCCTACTATTGTGCACAGCCCTTGATGCCAGTGGCAGCAGCAGGCAGATCCCCCTGGCGGTGCAAGGTCCAGGTGTGACCCAGGACTGCACATGGCCAGGGCACTGGCTTCACTGCAGAGGGTTCACATGGCTGAGCCCCAAGCCACTGAGGGGAGCCCCATGTGATGAAGCCGGTAGTGCAGATCATGGGCTTGGCCAGGGTGGCAGGGAGAGGGACAGAGTCAGCTCAGCTCCATAGCATGGAGCTCCCCACCATTCCCTCTGACCTTTATGTAGCAGTGAATGGGGCCAGGCCACTGGCTCCATCATGTAGGGTTTTCTCCAGAGGTGCATGGCTTGGACAGAGAACCTGGGAACTACATGTGAGCTCCACATGATGGAGCCATGCTTCTTCCACCCTGCCCTGGGTCCTTGCTGGCCCCAGCCCTGGTGCACCAGAATGGGCCCTGCCCTCCTGGCCAGCTGCTGCTTTGTTCCTTCTCACCATCGCCGCCACTTCCCCATGCCTGCCCACTGGCCCCACCATCACTGCCACCATCCCCCCACCACCATTTCCCCCACACCTGCCTGTCACTGCTGATGCCCCTTCCCTGCCACTTCCCTACCTTCCCACCTGTGCATCATTTCCCTCCCTCCACCCGCTCACCCTCTGCTGCCACCACTTCCCCCCCCACTGATGCAACTTCCTCCTCTTCTGCCACCACTGCCATCATTTCCCCCACCGCCTCCCTGTCTGCTGCCGCTTCCCTACCTATGGGGCCAGGTTCAGGCCATTCCATGGCTGAGGGTGGTTGTGCAGCATGCACTGCTCCTGTGGAAGTGACCAGGACTTAGCCCCATGCAAACACAGCAGTGGCAGTTGGTGGCTGGGCTTGATATAGTGAATTGGTAGGCACCCACCTGTGGTCCAGATGAAATCGCCTGGTGGGCTGCATCTGGCCCACAGGCTGTATTTTGTCTGCCCCTGTTTTAAACTCAAACTACCATTTGTTCTTAGGATTTAAACACTGAGCCACAAATTAAAGAACAATGGGGCAATGTAGTGATATCTTTCATTACTGTAGCAACCACTAAAGAGGAAAACTTGCTGCCCATATTAGAGAAAGATTATAAATCTCTTTTAAAAAAAAATCCATCTTGAAATGATTTAATCATCAGACTCATTAGCAAATAATGATAAGGATTAAAAATACAAATACATTAATATCTTTATATTTCTAAAAAATAGCTTGCTCACTATTTATGTGAGAATTTCTGACTTCAGGTCTCTGTTTCCATGGTAGCTGTTGATAACATAGTAAATATCTACAGGAAAGGGAGAATTTCCCCTATTCTATTTTAGGGAGGAGTTACGTCCTCAGTTATAGCCAGGAAAACATAGAATTAAGACCTCAGGATTTTGGTTGAAGAACATTCTTCTGACTTCTTTGCAGGAAATTTTGCGAATTTAAGAACCACCACAATCTGCTTGTTGTCATACATACACCAAAAGGTGGGGCTACAGAGTTAGACACCTGCTAAGCTGGACTATAAATCAAGCATGATATATTAATGTTCTTTGCAGCAAAATCTCATTACCTCTCACACAGATGCATACTGACTTGGGCATAATGCCAGACCTTTCCAATTTATTTCATTAAGCTCTGGATGAGGTAAGTCAAGAGTCAAGCTATATTAATCTTGGTGAAACTTGGCCTTTTGTCAGAAAATGTTATGGAAAATACACAGTAGTCCTATTGTACGGCAGCTATAGGATTAATTCAGCTATCTGGCTGGGCTTGTCTCATAAAGTACATTTCTTAAATAAAGCTGTACAAAGTTACCAGTTATAATGCACAATTTCATAGATTTCATAGATTTCATAGACATTAGGACTGGAATGAACCTTGAAGATCATCAAGTCCAGCCCTCTGCCCCAGGGGCAGGAAGCCAGCTAGGGTTAAAGGATCCCAGCAAGATAAGCATCCAAACGTTTCTTGAAAGAGTCCAGAGTAGGTGCCTGCACCACTTCTGGAGGGAGTCTATTCCAGGCCTTGGGGGCTCGGACAGTAAAGAAGTTTTTCCTTATGTCCAACTTAAAATGGTCATGGAAGAGTTTATGACCATTGGTCCTTGTTATCCCTTGGGGCTCTCTGGTGAACAGATGTTCCCCCAGATCCTGATGCACACTCCTTACGTACTTACAGGCAGCCACCAGGTCCCCCCTGAGCCTGAGCTTTTCCAGGCTGAAGAGTCCCATGGCTTTCAGCCTCTCATCATAAGGCCTATTCTCTTGCCCTCTGATCATGCGTGTGGCTCTCCTCTGGACTCTCTCAAGCTTCTGCACATCCTTTTTGAATTGTGGAGCCCAGAATTGGATGCAGTACTCCAGCTGCGCCCTCACCAAGGCCAAGTACAGTGGGAAGATGACATCCTGAGATTTACTTGAGAAGCATCTATGGATGCAAACCAGAGTTTTATTTGCTTTACCAGCTGTGACATCACATTGGTGGCTCATGTTCACCTTGTGGTCAATCATGACTCCCAAGTCTCTTTCAGCCATGGTGCTAGTGATCGTAGCACTGCCGAGTCTATAAGCATGCTGCGGGGGTTTTTTTCCAAGATGGAGTACCTTGCATTTTTCAGTACTGAACATCATCAGGCTCAGGCCCACTTACTAAACTTATCCAAGTCAGCCTGAATCACTAGCCTATCCTCAGGTGTGGACGCTATGCCCCAAAGTTTAGTGGCATCGGTGAACTTGGCTGGTGCGCTTCTGACACCAATGTCCACATTGTTGATAAAGATGTTGAAGAGAACTGGTCCAAGGACAGAGCCTTGGGGAACACCACTGGTCACGGTGCATTATAATGATTCACTTCCATCAACTACTACTCTCTGGGTCTAACCTTGGAGCCATTTTCCCAACCATTGGACTGTGGTGTAGGCAAGACCGCAGTTGGCTAATTTTTCCATGAGGAGATCATAGGACACCAGAACAAAGGCTTTTTTAAAGTCCAGATATATGATGTCAATCTCTTCTCTCTTGTCCGAGTGATATGTCACCTGGTCATAGAAGGAGATGAGATTGGTCAGGCAAGACCTACCCATGACAGAACTGTGCTGTCTGTCCCTCAGGATGTTGCCATCAGCCAGTTTATCAAGAAGGGTCTCTTTGATAATTTTCTCCAGAATCTTACCAGCGATTGAGGTCAAGTTGATTGGCCTATACTTCCCAGGATCTACTTTCTGCCCTTTCTTGAAGATGGGTACCATATTGGCCTTCTTCCAGTCTTCAGGTACTTTGCCTGAGCGCCATGAGTTTTTGAATATTTTTGCCAATGGTTGGGCTATGACACCTGTCAGCTCCTTGAGTACTCTAGTGTGTAATCTGTCAGGACCAGCTGACTTGAAGATGTCCAGTTTCAAGGTGTTCCTTTACAAGGTCTACACTGATGCTGGGTATAAATACGCCTTCACCCTGGTTTTCCCACATCATGCTAGGCAGGGTGGTCCCTTTAGGATGATGAAAGACCAATGAGAAGTAGCCATTAAGCAGGTTGGCTTTTTCCTGGGTGTCGATTATCAGTTGTCCCATTTGGTTCAGCAGGGGTCCAATGTTACCCTTGCTTTTTTTCCAACTCCGTACATATTTGAAAAAGAACTTTTTATTATCCTTGATATGAGAATCCAGATGGAGCTCAGTAGCATCCTTGGCTTCCCTGGTCCACTCCCTGCAGGCACGGACCAGTACTGAGTACTCTACCATGGTGGTTATTCCATCCTTCCATCCTTTATAAGTCTCTCTTTTTAGGCATAGGAGGTCCTCAAGTTCCCTGCTGAGCCAAGGTGGTTGCTGTGCCCTTTTGCTACGCTTCGTCCGAGATGGGATGGACAACCATTGTGCTGTCAAGATCACTCCCTTGAGGAGCAACCACTCCTCTTGGACTCCTCTTCCTGTTGAATCATGGTCCCTTGCTTAATCCCAACATTTAGTGCACATCTACACTGCCTTTGTGCCTGGAGTACTGCCTTAAAACATGCCCTGCCCACTCACTTGCAGTCCCATGTGGGCCAATTGCCTTGAAAATGAGGCTGCCTTAAAGCTGTGCTGAGCTCACACACAATGCCATTGTCAGGCTCTTTATTTACATGTGTTCCTGCTTCTCATGCTGGTCAGGGAAGGGATCGGGAGCCTGGGGGGCAGGTGGGGGCTGGGGCTGAGTGGGGAGGGGATTGGGCGGCTCAAGGGGCAGGTGGGGGATGGGGCCAGGCAGGGCAGGGCTGGGGGGGGCGGCTGGGGGAGTGGGCAGAGCCATCAGGGATCTCCCCATAGTCCTCTCCCTCCTCCTCCAGTCCCCTGACCCCTTACTTACTGGCACTGGAGCCCTTCTGCTGGCATTCTGCCTGCCCTGCATGGGCAAGCAGTGTGCTTCAGCACCAGGGTGAGGGCCAACCACAGAGATGCTCTGGCAGCCAGAGCATCTCTGTGGAGGACCCAGCCTCTGGTTGCCTCAGGGCATAGTCTGGAACCATGCCTTGCCTCACTTTTTTTAACTCCGTTCTTTTTAGACCTGTGGATATCCAGGGGTCTAATTTTGCCCCCGCACTGCAAACTTGCAGTGGGGGGAACCTTTTCCTGTTCCTGCACGTGCCTCTTGCAGCATCTCAAAGAGGTTTGAGACACTGCAAGAGACATGTGTGGGCTCACCTGGATGCACCCATTGTGGACAGTCTTGAGCAGCATAAAGTACCTAACTACTTTGGGGACTAGGATTAGGCTCTGCCTCTCTCCTTGGCATTTCTTGTTGGTTAGCTGTGGCAGCTCCCTGGCTTATATGAAACTCATTGATGGATGCCTGGCATGGGCTCAGAATACCATTGGAGGCAAGGACACCTGAAGCATAGAGGTTGTAACACCTAACTGTGCTCATACCCCCCGCCCCCCCCCCCAGTGCTGACTCTTTTTAAAGTCATGGTGAGCCACTTCACTGAATAACTATTGATTTCCTCTTCACTCCCACAGCTGAGTTGCATTTCTTTATTTATACTGATTCCATCACCAAACAGGGTCCCAAGTGCTTCACCCAGAATCCCTCTGTCACTCCCTCTCTCAGCCTGTCACATGATCAGTGTGGCCCTGTCCTCCATGAGGTACAGCCAGACCAGCTTGCCTTATGCCTGATCTGCATATTCATTTTTGGAGGATTCCAGGACTTGTGACGAAAACATCTGGTTCCAGTCATAAGTGGGGGCTATTTAACTGATGGATACTTTGTAGGGGAGGAGTGGTTGGTGGTATCTGAAGTACATACACATATTGAGCAGTGCTGAGCTGTGGAGTCACCATAGCTGTTGACTCTGGTGGGGCCCAGCCCAATGAACTATATGGTAAATCATGAGCCTTTTGGTTTTGGACTAACGCCATGTATAGTTTGCACTATATATGTATGTTGGTACAGAAATGCTGCTTGAAAGTGTTTATGGAGTATCTGTGACGAAAGTTGGAGCAGTTTCAAAACAGTCCAACCCATCAATTCTGGGCAAATTAAGTCTATGGATACTCATAGTCATTGGCCCATATGCAATCTACAACAGGTATATTTATTTCAAAGTCAGGTTTTCAAATTTGCCTCTCACTTCTATGTGCTCAGGGAGAGCAGGGTCTAAGAGTAAGTGTGGGAAAGGAAATTCAGGGGGATGAAACTGGAGGGGCAGAGGGCAAGGGGCCACCTGACCATCCCCCACCACTCAAATTATTTTCCTTACTGTAGCATTGGGAGGGGGACAAAATCAAGGGAAACTTCAAATAATTAGATTCCATACCTGGAAATAACAACAAATTTATAAATTTTCCATATATTGAATCTAATTATTGGAGGCATCATCCTATATGTGCTACAGACCCCCACATCAAGGGGAAGAACTAGATTTGGGGCTCCTGAGGCAGCTCTCGGAGACCATAAAAGCTAAGGAGGCGGACTACCCAGACATCTGCTGGGAGACGCAGACAGCAAAGTCCCACCGTTCACTCAGGTTTCTAACCTGTGTACAGGACCTCCACCTGACACAGGAGGTACACGGTCCCACTAGGGGGAATGTCTTACTGGATCTGGTATTGGCAACGGGGGATGACATGGTAGGGGACCTACAGATTGGTGGCCATCTGGGGGACAGTGATCACCTAATAATAGAATTCTTCATAAGACGTCGAGTGGGTAAGGTAACTAGTAGGGTGAAAGTGCTAGACTTTAGGAAAGCTGACTTCAATGAACTCAGGCGTTTAGTCAAGGACGCACTGCAGAGTAAGAGTTTTGAAGAGTTGGGAGCCCAGGAAGGGTGGCTGTACCTTAAGGAAACGATCCTTCAGGCACAGAGGGAGACGATTCCGATGTGGGGAAAAAAGGGGGAAAGGGGCCAAGAGGCTTCCTTGGCTGACCAGAGAAATCAAGAGCAGTCTATGGGCTAAAAGGGGGGCATATAAAAGGTGGAAACGGGGAGAGATTACTAAAGAGGAGTATACCTCCTCTGCTTACGCTTGTAGGGAGGCAGTTAGACAGGCCAAAGCTACCATGGAGCTGAGGATGGCATCCCAAGTAAAAGATAACAAAAAATTGTTTCTTAGATATATAGGGAGTAAAAGGAAGGCCCAGGGTGGAATAGGACCCCTACTAGATGGGCATAATCAATTGGTGACAGGCAGGGGGGACAAGGCTGAACTCTTCAATGAGTTCTTTGCCTTAGTGTTCCTAAGCGAGGGGCAAGACAAGTCTCTCACTGGGATTGTAGAGAGGCAGCAGCAAGACGCCAGACTACCAAGCGTAGACCCTGAGATGGTGCAGAGGCACTTGGAGGAACTGGATGCGTTCAAGTCGGCAGGCCCGGATGAGCTCCATCCGAGGGTACTGAAGGCACTGGCCGACGTCATTGCACAGCCACTGGCGGGAATATTTGAATGCTCGTGGCGCACGGGCCAAGTCCCGGAGGACTGGAAAAGGGCCAATGTGGTCCCCATTTTCAAGAAGGGGAGGAAGGAGGACCCGGGCAACTATAGGCCAGTCAGTCTCACCTCCATCCTTGGCAAAGTCTTTGAAAAAATTATCAAGGCTCACATTTGCGAGACCCTGGCAGGACAAATTATGCTGAGGGGAAACCAGCACGGGTTCGTAGCAGGCAGATCATGCCTGACTAATCTAGTCTCTTTTTATGACCAGGTTATGAAATGCCTGGACACAGGAGTAGGGGTGGATGTCGTATACTTAGACTTCAGGAAGGCCTTCGATACGGTATCCCACCCCATACTGGTGAACAAGTTAAGAGGCTGTGACTTGGATGACAACACAGTCCGGTGGGTGGTGAATTGGCTAGAGGGTTGCACCCAGACAGTCGTGGTGGATGGGTCGGTTTCGACCTGGAAGGGTGTGGGCAGTGGGGTCCCGCAGGGCTCGGTCCTGGGACCGATACTCTTTAATGTCTTCATCAGCGACTTGGACGAGGGAGTGAAGTGTACTCTGTCCAAGTTTGCGGATGACACAAAGCTGTGGGGAGAAGTAGACACGCCGGAGGGCAGGGAACAGCTGCAAGCAGACCTGGACAGGTTGGACAAGTGGGCAGAAAACAACAGGATGCAGTTCAACAAGGAGAAATGCAAAGTGCTGCACCTAGGGAGGAAAAATGTCCAGCATACCTACTGCCTAGGAAATGACCTGCTGGGTGGCACGGAAGTGGAAAGGGATCTTGGAGTCCTAGTGGACTCCAAGATGAACATGAGTCGTCAGTGTGACAAAGTCATCAGGAAAGCTAATGGCACTTTATCGTGCTTCAGCAGACGCATGACAAACAGATCCAAGGAGGTGATACTTCCCCTCTATCAGGTGCTGGTCAGACCGCAGTTGGAGTACTGCGTGCAATTCTGGGCACCACACTTCAAGAGGGATGCGGATAACCTGGAGAGGGTCCAGAGAAGGGCCACTCGTATGGTTAAGGGCTTGCAGACCAAGCCCTACGAGGAGAAACTAGAGAACCTGGACCTTTTCAGCCTCCGCAAGAGAAGGTTGAGAGGCGACCTTGTGGCTGCCTATAAGCTCATCACGGGGGCACAGAAGGGAATTGGTGAGGTTTTATTCACCAAGGCACCCCCGGGGGTTACAAGAAATAATGGCCACAAGCTAGAAGAGAGCAGATTTAGACTGGACATTAGGAAGAACTTCTTCACAGTTAGAGTGCCCAAGGTCTGGAACTGGCTCCCAAGGAAGGTGGTGCTCTCCCCTACCCTGGGGGTCTTCAAGAGGAGGTTAGATAGGCATCTAACTGGGGTCATCTAGACCCAGCATTCTTTCCTGCCTATGCAGGGGGTTGGACTCGATCTATTGAGGTCCCTTCCGACCCTAACATCTATGAATCTATGAATCTATATATTTGAGTAAACACACACACACACACACTTTTTACTGTACTTACTGAAATGTAGAATGATGCCCCCAATAATTAGATTCACAGGTACTCCATAAACATATAAAAACGTGTGTGTGTGTAAACACACACATATTTTACATATATAACTCCTGCCTATGGGTTTTGAAGGGTGAAGCAGAGGGAAAGAGCTACTCCAAGTTTAGGAAAACCAGACTTGGGGAACTGGGTTGAAGTATGGCTCTCAATCTGCCTTGGGAGGTTGCAGAAAGGTGCTACCAGCCGATAGGAGAGGGGTTGGTGAGTCTATGAGAAGCCTGCAAAAATGAAGAACTGGGGGAAATGGATTGAACTACAGCGCCCAGGCTGCTTTGAGGGCTAGCAAAAGGGGGAAAAAGGAGTTGCGAGATGGGGGTGATTTTGCCCAGATGTGTGGTTGGAGCAGGGGAGAGGTCTTGTTTCCTGATATGCTCCAGGCACCATTGAAAAAGACCTCAGGGAGATTGTAGAGCAGTTTGGTCTGAGTGCAACTGGGAGAAGGATTAACTTCCCACAGAGGAGACCCCAGCAGGACCCAAGTGAATAGCTTTCAAATGCCTGCAGAAGTTAGTAACAGAAGTTAGTACAGTAGAAGTAACAGAAGTTAGTACAGTACAATTTTGGGGTGGTGGAAAATCTTTTGCATCTGGGACAGTTTGGGCTAGGCACAAGGTGAATATTTTTGCCTTGTAAGGTCCTTGTGGGACTGGGGTTTTAGTTGGACTGTTAAAAGGGGTAATTATGTTATCAGGTTTCCATGCTGGGTTACAGCTTGCTGTTGAGATGCTTGTGTGTAAATAATTCAAACTTGCTTGTACCCTTCTGTTAAACTGAGGTACTCTTAGAGGAAACTGAGACACCACTACCACACACCCTGTGCATTCCCTTGCGAGAGGGGTTGCATATATATGAAATTATGAAAATATATTGAATGAATGTATGTATATATCTAAAATTAAGAATTATTAGCCTGTTTCAGAGATGGGGAAACTGAGTAGCAGAAGGATTAATGGCTCACGCCAAAGGTCATTGAATTTACAGACTTCCATTGGTACTGGAGAGATACAAATGCATTATATATGTATAAACTGGCTAATTAAAATATAGTCTGCAATATATTATTCCATCCAGAATAGACGTTGTAGCAATTTTTAGTATACTGGCAGTGGTTCCTTTTACCGTACTGAAGGACAGACATTCTCCTCAAGAACGGAAGTCAGAATTATATGAATTCTTAGAAATTAAACCATTAGCAATGGACAGGCTGCATCTGGGCATGCTGAATTGTGGTGTACTTTTAGGAATGTTAATAAACTGAGAACATCATTTTTCACATTCCTGGATATTTAGTATTCCAAATTATCTAGCTGTATAATTATACATGAATACATTTGCATATTGCTGATCGAGTATATTAAAGGACCACAATTAATTAGTTGTTAAATGTTGTAGGAGATGCACTGTATTTTTTGTAGAATCTTGTTCTCCCATTTTGCAGAATCCTGTTCTCCCATTTTCTTCCCCCTCCAAAAAAAGAGCAGGCTATTTAGAAATTGTCATTAAAGTGTTTGGCAACTTTTACTATTTTGAGCAACTAAATCTTATGCAGAATTTAACTTTCATCTACCTACCAAATACTTCATTTGATTTCTCCTATGACTGAAATATTCTTAGTGTGAGGACACTGTGAATACACAATAGGATAGGTATACTTTTGCTGGTATGGTGTGGAATTCATTCTTGTGACAAGGGAAACAGGTGAAGGATTATTTATACAGCAGCTTCTCTCACATTTAAGTATTATCTTGTTTTTGTGTGTGTGTGTAAGGAAGACTTCTATTAAATTCACACTAGATTGCCTAAAAACAGTTCCTGGTCAGGCTGATACTTTATGGAAATTCTTGTTTTTTAACTACAGTGTGTGGTCCCGAGATATAGAACCTAAGTGATTTTAAGAATCAGCAGGAGCTGGGATCATTTGAATCACTTGTAAAGCTTAATCATTTTCAGAGTAATATGAATCCATGTCAGTTTGTTAAGACTCTTGTGGGGTGAGTATTGAACATGCTATTAGAGGATTTTGTCTCTTATGCATTATGGCTCTGATATTACACATGGATTAAAGAGAAACAAAAGTATCATAGATCAGGGCTTTCAGTAATACGCATGAAGTCCAAGCACAGTCATTATTTTTGTTGGCAGTGATCTCTGTGGCTTTTTCATGAAAGTAAAGGTAATCAATCTCGGACTTCCACAGTCATAAGTTAAGAGAACCTAGATATATTGGGATTGCTCCAAGTCAGGCAGAGGGGAGATCTGAAAATAGACCTGCTAGGTGAGAGCCCTGGGTGTTGGGTGAAAAATGACACATAGAAACAGCAGTGAAAGGACTAATTTCTGGCCATATTGTGGGCCTGATCTGATGTGTTTGTGAATGCCTACTGTGAGATAGGAAAGGAATGAGAAGAGCAAGTCTTGTCTGGGAATCCTACTGGGTAGGGAGTCAGAGTCTCAGTACCTTGGCAGCATCTAGAACATGTGGCTTTGCACAGGCTCAAGACAGAAACTATAGTGATAGGCTGAGTAAGAGCTTTGAGGATCTCACTGGGGCCTAAGTATTATTCTTATGTGCCTAAATCCTTTTGTAGATGTAGCCTTTTTTGTTCTCAAGTTGTATAGATTTTTCTTTTTATATCCTTTTGCTTCCCTTTTCAATTTGCCCCCATTCCTAGCTTCTAATTTATAATTATTACAATAAGTTTTCCTTTTCTCATTTATTTCATATGGAATCTGAAGCCATCTTGCTTCAGTCTGGAAGCCTTAAAACGCCCTGTGCTCAGCTGGGCTGTATGGTGGTCTGGAACTGTGATAACTGCTGTGTCAAAACTGAGTGATTCTTGTCCATTTCACTGTTGCTTGCAAACGACCAGCATCAGTGAAACTGACCAGACCAGGGGAGCATGCATATTTGGCTTAACAAACATCATGGGAAAAAGACTATTTCACTTTATGTACCTAAATGGTATGTGTGAAGCTGTGCAACTACAGTTTGACATGCACAGTTTGAGATTCAGTTCTGCATGTGCAAGTTCACATAGAATTTAGCCCAATGTGCCAGTACTGCCAAATAAAATCTCCCCCCACTCCCTCCACACATAATGTTCTAGCATTTTTAGTACAATGGAATATTTTTAAAGAGTTAATGTAATTTCATAGCACAATTAAACCAAATTTCAAAATGTCCCCAGTACTGGAATAGCTGAGGTTTGGCCAGCTCCCCTACTCATACCCTCAATACACAGAATTTAAAATGCAAACCCTATGCAGGAGTTGCCTAGAAAATGTATGTGCACTCATATACATGGACAACTGAGAAGTAGGAGGGGGAGAAACAGGACACAAAGATTCCCTCATGTCTGCTGCGTAGTCCATATGGAACGGGTGTGTAGCCTCACTATAGTCTCTTCTCTGCATTGCAAATAGCCACAATCAACTCTGGCTTATATTGGCAATCCTGTTAAAAGTATCCAGTCAACCAACCAACCAAAGAACTGAATGGATGTGGAGATCTAAATAACATTTTAGCCCTAGAGGTGGCTCCTCTAGCAAGGTTGGAGGCAGCTTGGGTTACATGTAGAGTGCCACTGCTCTGGCTGTGCTGTGTGCCCACTCTATGACTAGATAAATGATTTCAGTTACCAGGGCTAGCTAATGCTTTTATAAGCATTACACTCACTCTGAATAACAACAATGATCATAATAAAATCCAATACTTTTTCTCTCTGCTTATGGCATAAGCTACCACTCCATAACCTTCTGCACTGCGTTGATATGGCAACACACAGCAAGACTTTAAATCAAGATCAACGCTTCAGCACTTTGACATAGCAATTTATGACCACATACCCCGGCATCTTAAGACTTCCTTCAAAGCTGGCTTTTATTCTATTGGACCTCAAGGTCATTCTTTTTTTTCTTTAAACCAGTCTTTATGTTATTTATTTTTACTCTCTTTCCTTCTGTCAAACACAATATGTACTCCTTGGGATAATGACAGACATGCAGTGATTATTTTGGAAATATTCTTAGTAGTTTCAAGAACCAACTACTTGCTTAAACCTGCATAGTGGCAGATGAGCAGTCACTGTATATTCTTTCTAGGGTTTCATAGAAGCAACAACAGACAAGAACATATTTTCTGTATATGTTTTCAACTATAAGAGGTCAGATCCAAGGAAACTGACCACGAAACATTCTGATAGAATTGGTACAAGGGCTTTTCATAGACCTGATCAGAATTTTTCAGAAAAAACACATTGCTTTCAGAAATTGCCAGTTTGTTGAAAATGACATCTTTCACTGAATCATGCCCATTTTAAAATATTGTTAACTTATAAACCTATGTTACCCAATGGAAATCTGCCTGTTTTTCTACCAGCTTACTTGAAGAGTTACATATCCTGTGTATCCAGGTTCTCTAGCTCTGAGGAAACCACACCTGGAACACTGCTTCAAGATCAGGAACTACAGGACTTACATATACCTGAAAGCCTGGTATCCCTCAGGGTTTTCAGGAATACCTGGCTTCACCACTTGAGGCTCACTTTGCTATACCAACAGCCTTAGGCTGGGAACCCAAAGGTTTCCAGACCATCAAGTCAACAGGCTGCTTAGGCTGTGGGCTTTCTAGAATATGGGGAGTTAGGTGAGCTGGGGAACTCTAGGCTAGAGTATCCCCATCTCTGAGACAGTTTGGACAGCAGAGGTACCTCAACATTTTGGACCTTAAGAACAGATGTGTAGCGAGCTCCTTCAGGTCCTGGGACAGGGTGGGGAGACTGACTTACTACTGGAGACTGGCATGGGAGTGTAGATGAGGGGAAGGCTAGGCAAGCAGTCTTACCTGCCCATGGCTCTTTGCACAGTGAAGACATCTACCACAGCTGGCACTGCTGCTTTAGCAGTGTTGGCTCAGACAGCAGCAGCCCAAGAGCCATCTCTTGTTCCCCGTTTGCTCCCCCTTTCCATATACTATTGGGCATAGGACTGTGCCTGCCATGACTAAGACTCCTGGGGTGGGAGGCTGCCATTTCCACTCACCCTGCTCATCCATAGATTCATAGATTAATAGATGTTAGGGTTGGAAGGGACCTCAATAGATCATTAAGTCTGACCCCCTGCATAGGCAGGAAAGAGTGCTGGGTTTAGATGACCCCAGCTAGATGCCTATCTAACCTCCTCTTGAAGACCCCCAGGGTAGGGGAGAGCACCGCCTCCCTTGGGAGCCCATTCCAGACTTTGGCCACTCTAACTGTGAAGAAGTTCCTCCTAATGTCTAGTCTAAATCTGCTCTCTGCTAGCTTGTGGCCATTATTTCTTGTAACCCCCAGGGGCGCCTTGGTGAGTAAAGCCTCACCAATTTCCTTCCGTGCCCCCATGATGAACTTATAGGCAGCCACAAGGTCATCTCTCAACCTTTTCTTGCAGAGGCTGAAGAGGTCCAGGTGCCCTAGTCTCTCCTCATCCCTTAACCATATGAGTGGCCATTCTCTGGACCCTCTCCAGGTTTTCCACATCCCTCTTGAAGTGTGGCGCCCAAAATTGCACGCAGTATTCCAACTGCGGTCTGACCAGCAGCTGATAGAGGGGAATTATCACCTCCTTGGTTCTGTTCGTCATGTATCTAATGATGCACGATAAAGTGCCATTAGCTTTTCTGATGACTTCATCACACTGCCAACTCATGTTCATCTTGGAGTCCACTAGGACTCCAAGATCCCTTTCCACCTCTGTGCCTCCAAGCAGGTCATTTCCTAGGCAGTAGGTATGCTGGACATTTTTCCTCCCTAGGTGCAGCACTTTGCATTTCTCCTTGTTGAACTGCATTCTGTTGTTTTCTGCCCACTTGTCCAACCTGTCCAGGTCTGCTTGTAGTTGTTCCCTGCCTTCCGGCATGTCCACTTCTCCCCACAGTTTTGTGTCATCCGCAAACTTGGACAGAGTACACTTCACTCCCTTGTCCAAGTCGCTGATGAAGACATTGAAGAGTATTGGTCCAAGGACCGAGCCCTGCGGGACCCCACTGCCCACACCCTTCCAGGTCGATACCAACCTATCCACTATGACTCTCTGGGTACGACCTTCTAGCCAATTCACCACCCACCGGACTGTGTAGTCATCCAAGTCACAGCCTCTTAACTTGTTCACCAGTATGGGGTGGGATACCGTAACAAAGGCCTTCCTGAAGTCTAAGTAAACGACGTCAACCCCTACTCCTGCGTCCAGGTGTTTTGTAACCTGGTTATAAAAAGACACTAGATTAGTCAGGCATGATCTACCTGCTACGACCCCATGATGGTTTCCCCTCAGCATAATTTTTCCTGCCGGGCTCTCGCAAATGTGAGCCTTGATAATGTTTTCAAAGACTTTGCCTAGGATGGAGGTGAGATTGACTGGCCTATAGTTTCCTGGGTCCTCCTTCCTCCCCTTCTTGAAAATGGGGACCACATTGGCCCTTTTCCAGTCCTCCAGGATCTGGCCCGTGTGCCATGAGTGTTCAAATATTCCCGCCAGTGGCTGTGCAATGACGTCAGCCAGTGCCTTCAGTACCCTTGGATGGAGCTCATCAGGGCCTGCCGACTTAAAAGCATCCAGTTCCTCCAAGTGCCTCTGCACCATTTCAGGGTTTATGCTTGGTAGTCTGGCGCCTTGCTGCTGCCTTTCTACAATCCCAGTGAGAGACTTGTCTTGCCCCTCGCTTAGGAACACTGAGGCAAAGAACTCATTGAGGAGTTCAGCCTTGTCCCCCCTGTCTGTCACCAATTGCTTATGCCCATTTAGTAGAGGTCCTATTCCTCCCTGGGCCTTCCTTTTACTCCCTATATATCTAAAAAAATTTTTTTGTTATCCTTAACTTGGGATGCCATCCTCAGCTCCCAGCTTTGGCCCGTCTAACTGCCTCCATACAAGTGCGAGTAGAGGAGGTATACTCCTCTTTAGTAATCTCTCCCCATTTCCACTTTTTATATGCCCCCCTTTTAGCCCATAGATTGCTCTGGATTTCTCTGGTCAGCCAAGGAAGCGTCTTGGCCCCTTTCCCCCTTTTTCCCCGCATCGGGATCGTCTCCCTCTGTGCCCAAAGGATCATTTCCTTAAGGCACAGCCACCCTTCTTGGGCTCCCATCTCTTTAAAACTCTTACTCTGCAGTGCATCCTTGACTAAATGCCTGAGTTCATTGAAATCAGCTTTCCTAAAGTCTAGCACTTTCACCCTACTAGTTACCTTACCCACTCGATGTCTTATGGTGAATTCTATTATTAGGTGATCACTGTTCCCCAGGTGACCACCGATCTGAAGGTCTCCTACCATGTCATCCCCCGTTGCCAATACCAGGTCCAGTAAGGCATTCCAATACCAGGTCCAGTAAGGCATCCCTCAGCCCCCAAGTACATTGCTGGGGAATGAGTGGGAAGCTTCTGTGGCCAGGTGGTGTAGGGGTGTCCCTGACATGGTAAAGACTTGGTGGGGGGGATTATTCTAGCTCCCCTTCAATAATCAGTGCACATAGCTAGTGCCCCACTTGCCCCTCCCTTGTAATGCAACTGCCTAGGAACACAGTAGTCTTTTAGTGAAACTGATAGGAATCATGGCAATTTATTTAGCACCTGTCAGGATCCTTCAAAAGCATATTATATTTAAGAGACACCAGGGGGTAGATTGTATTTTCCTATGTGCAATTCTATTCCACCCTGTTCAAATCTTGAAAAATCCATTAGTGTTCCTACTTGTGTAACAACCTGTCATCTTAACCTTAAGACTAAGTCGCATAAAAGAAGCAAAGAGGAGAAAGACCCACTTTCCTTTTGTATTAAGAGTTTTTTTAGGGACTTTGATTGGAATAGAAATTGCCTTTAGGTGCTTAAGTCCACTTACATGCCTAACTGGTGGAATAGAATTTGGCCCATTGTGTCACTATTTCTAAAAATGAATTTGTTCCCATGCATTGAAACTAGTTTGGGATTGACTAAAACTGAATTTTTCAGCAAACAAACTATTTAACTACACACTTCACTGGTCTGACATTTCATATGTAATTGAGGAGGCTCAAATGTGTGTTAGGGAGATCCTAGAACATCATTTTAGGGAGGGGGAAGGGAAGAGAGCCCCTATCCCCACCCTGCAAAAAGGCAAAAACATTTTGACAGGGCTTTGCTGACACCTAAAATTTGATACCTGATCCAAATTGGAAGAGCTGCTGAATATAAGGCAGCCTCTCTGAGCCCCTTCTGGGAAGAGTGGCATATAACATTCTAATAAATAAATAGTATGCTAAATGTGCAATGGGCTCTATGGAGAGAAAATTTTTTCAATACCAGGAAAAGAATTTTAGAGGTTTCTTCATATGAAGTCATATATAAGAATGAATGTTTTTGAGATTTCTCCTTTTGAGGCTGAAAAACTGGCAATGATCTGCAAGGTCCAGAAGAAAGACAGTAGGCATTTTGAATACGGAAACCACTGATTAAAAATATATATATTCCAGCCTCACATAAATTGAAAAGAGTTTCCTTCATGGGATTAATTTAAAACAAACGGCTAAGAAAAAAATAAGGTCTGAAGCTTTTGTTAGATAAGCCTATGAATTAGGTTTGAGGTCCATCACACCCATGTTGCAATGGATTGCAGTGTGTTTTCTCTATATGTTAGTGAACCAGGGGCAGTCTTATTATTGTACATATGTGTGGTAGAGATCTCCATCTTTCTCCTTTCTGTCTAGGGGTCAGGAACAATGGCCCTTAAGGAAAGGTCAACCCTTCCCCTACTCCTCCCCAATAGTATAGAATATTTCTAAAAGATGCAACAAGGGCATGAGACCATTGCCTTGCTTCCCCAACCCAGGACCAGGTTGTGGTGTTGGACCAGTTGAAAGAGAAAAGTATGAATAAAAGAGTATGGCTGTAATTCTGTTCCTCCTGTAGTAGTATGATACTCTGCCTCAAGTCCCTCCCCAAATGCTCCATGACGTGAGTTACCTTTGCACGATGGGCTGTGTCAAAGCAGCACAATTGAGACCATAGCTTGCATTATGGGTTGTCAGTAGAATACCTGGTATACTGAAGTCTGTACTGTATGTGAAAACACTCACTTGTCACTTTAACCTGATTATATGCAACTGTTGCTTTGCAAAATCTTTATTAATATATTTGATTTTTTTTTTGATTCTTTAAAAGTTATCCTATGTTGACGGATGGGGAAACGATGGGTTAGAAGCATAGTGTAAGTCACTCTGACTCAATAAAAGATTCAGGGTCAAAGTTTTGCAGGATTAACATGCATCTCCTCACTGTGCTGTTCTCACAATTCAGCTGTAAAAAAAAAGTTGTTTTTTTTTAAATAAAAAAAGTTCTGATTTTCAAAATCTGTTAACACAATCTTGAAAAACAAAATCAATGTCCCAGGAGACCAAACTGGAGACAGCCAGATATATATAACTTCTAATTCCATTGCCTGATCAAGGGTCACATTTAGTCATGATACCTGATTAACCTGTCTCATATCTTAATAATAACCTTAAGAATCGTAGGCACAATATCCACATTCATCCACTTTTTGCTGGTTGCACCTGTATTTCCCATTGGTAACTCCTTCCACTTTTTTGCATGGTTAATGACTGACTCATGGGTTGGCATGACAGATTGAAAAGTATCCAAAAAGCCTTCACCGTTTAAAGTCTCCCAGAAAAAGTGTGTTAGTTCAAACAGGAGGACATTACTAGCTCTTTATGAATATAGTTTCTGACAGAAAGGTTGGAGGCTAATGAAATGGCCAACAGGACAATGAGCCAAATGGATTGGAAGGAGCGCAGCTTCACCTTTATAGTTGCCATTGCTCCTCTTGCCCCTGTTTGCTGGGGCTCCAAGATCTAGCCCAGCAGCATCTGGTCTTACTCATTATGATCCTAAAACAGTGGCTTTCAAACTATTGTAGCAGGCTTACCTTTTTGGAGCTTGGGTTGAGTCCCAGGATCAAGGGTCTGCTGTTTGATTGGTGGAACCCACCCACCAATCCAGAGGCAGCACAAGGGAAGCAATGTCCCGCCCTTTTCTGAAGGGAGGGGGTAAGGAGCAGCTGGACCTGAATCGGAACTGCACCAGCCAGGTCCGGAGAACTTCGGGGGTGGAGCCCCTGAAGAGTATAAAAGGGGAGCATGCTCAGCAGGCTGAGCAGATGCAGCGAGGGACTCAAGAAGACTGGAGCCAAGAAAAGCTGGGGAGCTCTCCCCCAGTGGGCAATAGGCCCAAGGCTCCTGAAGCCACCACTGGAGGAGCAGCCTTGGGAGTGGTGCAAGACCACTTGGACTGTTGATGGCGCATGGGGATGGTGTGGGGAGATCTGGTCCTGGAAGCAGTGTGAGACCACTTGGGCCCATCATGGTGCACGGTTTGGTGCATGGAGCCCAGGCTTTCAAAGCCACAAGTGGTGGCTCGAGCCTGCAACCCCTTGGGGGCCGCAGTGAGGTGGCTCAGGCCCCATCTCTTGGCAAGCGACCAGGCCCCATGGTACACAGGGTGGAGCACAGGCTTGAGTCTTGGGAGCCAGGGAGCAGTGAAGGCTGCTTGCATTAGCCACCCAGTGTGAGGACAGCTCTGAAGGGCCTGGCCTGTGCTAAAAGAGCCCTTGGTGCCAAAGCCAGGGCATGGAAAAATAGTAGTGCTGCACTGTGAGGCCCAGCACCCAAAAGCCAGCAATGGTGGTGCAGCAGCAGAAAGGAGCTGAGCCCTCGGTGCCCAGAGAGGGGCACAGGGTAGGAAGGAGCCCAGTGGCATGGGAGAGGCCTGGAGAGGCACTCCAGCAAAGGAGACCCCATTGAGCTGCACCCTGACCATCACCACCTGAGGAAGCGTGAGTCATTGGACTCTTGGGTCCCACAGGGGAAAGACGTTTGGGGCAGGCAAACCCAGAGAAGGGGCTGGGTAAGCAGCCCCCCGCCTAGTCAAGGCCCTAAGGGGAGGGGTCCCTGGTGCTCCTTAGACACCCTCCCCACCCCCAAGGGACCCCATTGGAAGGAGGACTGTCTCTTGCCATGGGTCAGGGACTATATTAAGGAATAAATGATATTAAAATTGTTCATGTTTGTGCCTTGTATTTTGTAATTAAAATGTTGTATTGTTATGTTGTATTGTGTTGATGCTGCTGAAATTGTTTTATTGTGATGGGTAAATAGTGTTATTTTGGATTTGACCTGGGTTATTGGTTAATATTCACTGTGTAAATATATGTATATGATATTTAGTTTTATGTTTATGTATATTATAACTCAATAAATTGTATATAGTTAAAAACTTTGGCCTTGGGCTTACTCTATAGAGGAAAAGGGAATCTGCTCATAATTCTGGCATCCCTCTCACAGCACTCCCTCCTGCCGATGCATCCCATCCAATTAAGAATAGGGCACACCCTTGGGTATACCCAGGTTACAATATGTTTTGTGAAACCCTGGGGTTCTGCAATAGGGCATCAAGGGTTCTGCAAAGAAACTGGGCAGAGCAGGCCAGGAAGCTGTGCATTGGCATTGTGGGGCCAGGTCATTTTGGTCTTTAGGACAGGGGCTCTGCAGCACAACAAGTGATATGAAAGCATTCCATGACTTCAGGACATGTGAAAACTGCCCTAAAAGATGTACTAAGACCAGGGCAGAGAGGGAAGGAACCAGATAATATCATCCTCTCCATCACCTCCAGAGAAATCTTAACCATGTCTGAGATTTAAACTTTGAGTTATTTTTATTAGCTCTTCATAACATCATTTTTCTTTATGCCTAATGAAAGGCAAATCAACCCTTTGCAACAGTGCTGCCAATTGAAAAGCATGTGCCAGGTCTCATGCTGATGAGAAGTGGGAAGTGTGTTATCTGTAGGGATCTACCTAAATTGTGCCGGAAGTGCGCTGAGCAAATTGTGCTGTGCGCTGAGCAGTGGCTTCTTTAATTTTGCTCTTTTTGTCAGGTGGCCTCCACCCCCCTCTCCCTACCCCACCGCTGATTGGCTAAGGGACTCCAGCAGCCCCGCTGTTTGCTGCTTACATCTGATTAGCTGGGAGGTAAAAACTATGGTTTTAAATACGCTGTAGTTTTTGCTTTCTGGCTGATCAGCGTCGAATGGCAGGGCCATTGGGGTCCTTCAGTCAATCATTGTTGGGGTGGCGGGGCAGCAAAAAGAACAAGATTAAAGGAGCTGCTGCTCAGTGCACTTTCAGCACGATTTAGGTAGAGCCCTATCTGTCTGATATTTTTGTTGTACTTCACATCTTTGGTGAGAGTTGGCCTCTTAAATTCAACAGGAAAACAGAACTACATTTCAACAACTTGAAAATATTTAAAATTTGTCTTTTTCACTATAGTTAATGCCCACTTCTTGTCCTTTTTCTTTTTAAAGAGGGAATATACACAAGCCGTGCATTCTCCTATGTATAAATAGATTTCTTCTATATAGAACATTCTCTTCTATAGAGCTGAAAAACATGAAAATAAAAACAAGAGCCTTCTTTAAAATGTCTTAACTGTTTTACTTTTTCCTGAGTGTTTTAGATATTGTTAATATTTTTAATGGCTGTTGGTACAGTGGGACTAAGCCAGCTATGTCACACAGCACCAGATAATAATTGGCAAAGGACTTTTTTTTATTAACCTCATTCATTTTTGGATTTCAAACAACTCCTTATTGAATAATGCATAACCTTTCTTTGTAGGAATTATATGGAATAGTTTATATTGCACACCAGAACCTATTTTTTTAAACATATCAATACCCATTGTGAGTAAGGAGAAATGCTGTGATATATTAGAGAGTAGCTTTGGACATTTATACATATACTCTGGGAGTGGGACGGAGGGCTCCGAGAGATGCTCTAATTAAGGTACCCACAGCACCTCGTGTATCAGCATCCTTGTGCTTAAAAATGGAGGCGGGGGCGCACCCGCCACCATTTTTATGTGCGGGGACGCCGATACACGAGGTGCTGAAGTCTGTCAGAGCATGGTAATTACCATGCTCCAGTAGATGTGATTAATTACAGTGCATCAGAGCAGCCTCACTGATTGTGTATAGGAGCCCTTTAAGGGGAAAGAAATAAAGGATCTCTAGTGAGTAACTTCCCAGACCTGAAAATGCTTCTCAACTGGTACTATTATTTATCTTGATTTGGCTATTATTTATTGTACAGATTTGGGCAAATGAAATCAACTTAGAACAATTAACTGTTGCTGCAAAGTCCTGTCTATGTTTACAGGGATGCTGCAGCTATATTTATTGCAGGAGCAACTTATAGCAGGGGTGCAGCAAATGGTGGCAGAGAACGTTTTATCTCCCTTTTGTTGACCTAGCCATACCCAGATCATCCTTTCATGCCCCCGCTGATACAGCAATTGCAGCCAAACTTTGTGGTGTGGATGAGCCCAGGAATCTAAGACACTAGCAAAGAAGCTTGTGTTACCTTATTTTCCAAGATTCAGTCTTAGTTGCATGCACATGCATTTAATAAAAGGATTATACTTTCACTCTTGCTAGCCTGCCTCAGGAGTGCTTAACATTACAGAAACTTTGTAATTTAAAATAGAGGGAACCTGTTCTGGTCACAGCATACATATTTTTATTCATGGCTTCAGTGCTATCAATAGGTTAAAGCAGAATACAAAGAACACTAACAACATATTTAGGGAAAGAAGAAGATGTAATGGAATTCTACAGCCTTCTTGTACGAGGCATTACAGGTAGATCACATCAAGAAGTAGATTAAGTAGGCTCCCAACAGGATTCTTTGGAAGAACTCATGCTTAAAAGTGGATAGGGAATGATTGGAGAATGGAGAAAAGGAGAAACACTTACTTTGTGTAATATTGCAAACAGAATGATACAAACCATGATTTACTTTAGAAGATTGTTACCTTTCTGGTATCTCTGTCACAGTTTCCCCAATTAGTGCATCCTTTGTTTTCTTCAACCATAGGTCCCACTGAGCTAACTTGTTCCTATAGTCAAATAGCACAAGTAGGCCAAAATCTGCACTGAAATGATTCTTCAGCCTTCCCTTGGTTGCCAGGTCCATTAATCTTGTTTGTTACAGGGTTGCTCAATAGACCTTCTCCCTTTGTGGGCTAATGCAAGGAAATAGCAAGAGGAGTGATAGCAAGAGGAGTTTGACCTGCCTCTGCTAAATATTTTCTTTCTTGGTTCTTGGTCCTTTCTGGATCTAACAGTTCAATAGGCAAGGCTGCCAGGAGCCACCTTGCTGTCTCCCTTGCTTTGAAAAAGGTGACTTCATGTCACCTTTGCTGAAAGCTGCAGCCTCTTGTTTCAAGTAACAGCTGCTTGCCATCCTAAAGCTTTTGCATAGAGTATGTAAGTCTTTTTAATTGGCTCTTCTCCCTCTCTGCCTCCAAAGTGAGTTTTTGAATAAAGTGATCCCCCCCCCAAATGTTTGTTTTAGTCCAAACTGACCAATTTTCACCTTTCCCCTTGCAAGACCAGATGTCCAAAACATATGTAGACTGGGTACACCCAAGGATATGCCCTAGTCTCAACTGGATGGGATGGGTAGGCAGGTTGGGGTGCTGTGAGAGGGATGCCAGAATTTCAAGCAGATCCCTCTTTCCTCTATAGAGTAAGCCCAAGGACAAAGTTCTTAACTATATACAATTTATTGAGTTATAATATACATAAACATAAAACTAAATATCATATACATATATTTACACAGTGCACATTAACCAAGGTCAAACCCTAAATAACACTATTTACAACATCACAATACAACATTTCAATTACAAAATGTAAGGTGCAAACATGAACGATCTTCATAACATCTATTCCTTAATATAGCCCCTGACCCGTGGCAAGAGATAGTCCTCCTTCCAGTGGGGTCCCTTGGGGGTGTCCAGGGAACACCAGGGGCCCCTCCCCTTAGGGCCTTGACTAGGCGGGGGGCTGCTCACCCAGCCCCTTCTCTGGGTTTGCCCGCCCCAAACGTCTTTCCCCTGTGGGACCCCAGGGCCCAATGACTCACGCTCCCTCAGGTGGTGGTGGTCAGGGCACAGCTCAATGGGGTCTCCTCTGCTGGAGCGCCTCTCCTGCGTCACTGGACTCCTCCACACCCTGTGCTCTGCTCTGAGCACCAAGGGCTCAGCTCCTTTCTGCTGCTGCACCACCACTGGGTTTACAGTCTTCAGTCAGGTCCGGGGGAACTCTTCTGCCCCCCCCCTCAGGAAAGAGGCATGACTTTATTTCTCTTGCTGCCTCCTGATTGGTGGATGGGCTCCACCAATCAAAACAGCAGGATCTCATGCCTGGGACTCAACCCAAGCTCTGAAAGGTGAACCTGCTATACTCATTTTCAGAGTAGGATTTTTATTGAAAATAAGAACATTTTTCCTAGGCATTTTTAAACAAACAGAAGCAGACATTTACACATTGTCCCCTTCCCCTGAAAGTAAATCATGGAGGATTGCTTCATGACTCATCTTAGGTGCAAGGGATCAGGTGTCATTTGTCTCAGCAGTCTGCAGAAATGCCAGAGCAGAGTAAGGATGAATCTGAATGTGATCAGGTATATGAGGAAAACAGTGCAAAGCAGAAATGTATATTTGGGATATGTACTATATTTGAAATAATTTAATCTTCTATTCCCAGGGTTTATTTAGCTGCACATAGCAACTTTTGTAAGGCATTACTGAATTTGTGAGATGCATGTGAATCACTTGTCCTTTATGCCAAATTACATTTGTAATGGTGACCTCCTCTTTTTGAATGCTACATTCACAGCAGCCTCCACTCCTCCAAAAATAAAAAAAATCCTGCCCAGGCACATGCATTGAAGGTCTGGGTGGCCCTCATGCATACACCATGATCCAGGAGGACTGGTGGTTGCCACATTCACAGCAGTTCCCTGCAGAGCAGACAAGTTTCCTTACATCTGAAGAAATACATAATGTATTAAAAATGTTTATTGAGTGATGTTTAATAAATCACCACAGGAGTCAACCTATAGAGTACAGAGAAAACAGAAAATACAGCCACAATGCAATACTACCCACAAGCAGAACTTTATCTTCCTTATGATGTCTCAAGCTACATGTACACAAGTGTTCCATGCTTCAGATGGGCGTCTTCAAGCACACTCTGCTGCTTAGGTCAAGGTACCTCCTAAACCACAAGGAGAGTAGATGCATTGGCAAGGTACTTTGGATGGCTGATTATGATTGCTGAGTGATAATGCCAAGCAGCCTGCTCTTCCCCATAAATTAACCCAGCCTCAGAGCTATGTGGATTTAGTTACGTCGCTTCCCATCTAGAAAGAGGACTGCCTGAAGCAGTGCAGTGTGGTTGAGGACGTTACTCTGGAGCACACTTAGTTTACAGTGTAGAAATATTCTCAGTGCGTTTATTATTTTGCATAGGAAGGGTGAATTGCACTTTGGTTACAGAAGCCTAAGAGGCTAGGTTTTATGAAGCTCAGCCTTTATTTGAGGCCAGGGAAGAGCTGTCCGATCAAAAAACATAGAGGAATCTGAGGATTGTTTGAAATGAGGCTGAGAAAATAAAATAGTAAACTTAGTTGTTTTATTTAGTTTACAAGGGTTTCATGTCCCTATCAATACTCTGTCAAAGGAAGCAATAAGTTAGGAAGTGTCCATGGATTTTTTATTACCAATGAGACATCACACAACATCTTTGCAAAAATTAATTAATTAATCCTCACAACACCTTTGTCAGGTAGGTAAGTGCTATTCCCGGTATTATAGAAGCAAAATTATTTTCAGGTGGAAAAAAGCAGGTTAGTGATTTGCACACAGCTTTCATTTTGGATTTCTAATTCTGTCCTCAGATAAGAAACCCACATTTCTCACCCTTCAAACACTGTAAAAATAAAAGTGTAAGTTAAAAAAAAGGTATAGAGATTGTCTACTAACATCTATCTAGTGCAATGGTGCTCAACCTTTTGGCCCTGGCACGGGGCCTGTCTGCAGGCCAGGCCAGACTCTGGGACCTATTGCTACCCACTCCTGCCACCTGTGCACTGGGATTGGATCCTGGGGGGGCTGGCATCACTCCCTCCCGCTTCACTGCCTCATGCTGCAGTTGGGTACCATGGGAGCAATGCTGTCCCCTCCCTTCCTCTGCGTGCTGAGATTGGGTCCTGGGGGTGGGGTTGTACCACCCCTTGCATGCTGGGATTGGATCCCAGGGACTTGGTTCCGCCCTCCCCTAACCCCACCTTCCCACCTGGCACTGCATCCTGGGATCGGATGCTGGATCTAGTGCAGCGGGTCGGGGCTTCCCATTGGTCCAGAGATTTGACAGGAGGGGAGCAGTGCACCACAACCCTGCTGCCAAATTTCTGGACCTGTGGGGAGCCCCATAGGCCAGATGACAGTGCCGTGGGCTGGATTTGGCCTGTGGGCCAGAGGTTGAGCACTCCTGTTCTAGGGTGGTATTTTTATATGACTTATAGCCATTTGGAATGATACAATGCAATTTTTTTGCATGGCCAGTGAATAGCAAAAACTCAACAATGTAAAGAAAATGCCATTTATCATTGCACTGAAGCCAGTTGTTCCTGGTATCTTTGCAAGATCATTTTTGGAAAGAGTTTAGCAGCCTGTACATGGAAACATCACATGTTTTTTCAACAAAATTACATTCCAATTGCAGAGGCATCTAGGAGGGTTGGGGGTGGCGGTGTGATAACGTAGACTGTGAGCTTTCATCAGCAATTCCATGCTGACATTTCACTCTTGAATATGCTGTATTGTAAATACAACATAATAAAAAGGGGAGACAAGGATATCATAGGAACTGCTGGTCTGAGAGACCAGAAGAATTGAATGACACACTGCAGCAGAAAAACTTCAGTTTCTACCATTAAGCCATATGCACTTGATTTGACATGGCTGCATTAGAAGTTGCACACAAAAGCACCCCTCAAAATATTCAGTAGTCAAGAGTAATTCAAGTTAAATTAAGCCTAATGAATTTCACAAAGGCAAAGCTGTTTTAATTATCTGTGACACTTTAAATCATTAATTACTGTTTGGCTATAATTTTGCCTAAATGAAAATGTATTAGAGAACCTAAGAAAACAAATATGGAAATTAGAAGATGTCTTTGTATATTGCTGATAAAGGAAAATAAAGGATTTGTTTCTTATGGGATTTTGTGACATCATAAATGTTCTTGGATGTATTGCGAGGGAAGTCTAGGGTTCAGTCATAAATGTACACCAGCAGATGTCACTGTTTACATACCAAATACAAACAGTATCAGTCATTAGGAAAACCTTAAAAGAAAATTGGGATTGACTAAAAGTGGACTATTTCAATTCATAGGAGTATTTGTATTAAAATGAATAATATGGGTTTTTAAACAAAAACAAGGGAAATTTGTTTATATAGCTTCACATATCAACTTTAACCTTAGTGTATGTACTGGAGTGCTCATAATGGCAACCCCTCCAGGTAAAAATCCCTACAGACTCATTGCAAATTCTGATATCAGATGTGTGAATTAAGGTCCCTCTAACATTGATGGGAGTTGCATAGCCAAGGGCAGAATTTGGTCAGAAAGTTCTTCCATAGTCATCTTCTGGGACTCTCTGATACCATCATGGTCATGAGTTTCATGGGATTAAAAATAAATATTACATGTTCCTATGAATAATGAATACATCTACAGACACCAACGGGATAAAACATCACAAAGGCTCCAGAATGTCATAACTCAGCTGTTGGCAGTCTAGGATTGGGAAATAGTTTTCTCTAAAGGCAGGCTAATTTCACAACTCTCTATTTTGCAGCTTTTGCAATTTTCCATACTATTGGCCAGAAACAGGATATTGAACTAGATGGGCCATTGCTCTGAGCAGGGCTGGCAATTTTTATGTTCCTAGTGAGTGCTCTGTTAGGCAGACTGCTCAATAATCACTGCAGAGGCTCACAGATAATATAATAGAGAGGCTAAAATGCCACACTGATAAGCATTGCTTAAATGTCTAGCTGCTTGGTGTAAATTGGAGAGAGCAGATAACAGCCAGAATCGTTGCTTCTTGGTGACAGAGTATAGTATAATTTCACATGAAACATTAAGGATGTCAGTTCCTTTAATTATATATATGAAAATATTCTCTGTAGTGATTTTTTTGCATCACTAGGAGGCAAGAGTGTTCACATTAAACAAATATTGATAGAATCAAAGAATCCTAGAAAATTAGAGTTGGAAGGGAACTCAGGAGGTCATCTAGTCCAACCCCCTGCTCAAAGCAGGACCAGCCCCAACTAGATCATCCCAGTAAAAGCTTTGTCTAGCTGGGTCTTCAAAACTTCCAGGATGGAGATTCTACCACCTCTCTGGGTAACCTGTTCCAATGCTTTACCACCCTCCTAGTGAGAGAGTTGTTCCTAATGTCTAACCCAAACTTCTCTTGCTGCAACTTGAGACCATTGCTCTTTGTTCTGTCATCTGCCATCACTGAGAACACACTAGCTCCAACCTCACTGTAACCACCCTTCAGGTAGATAACCTAAGTATTAGTACATTATGTATCACACTAGATGCAGATGCTTATAGGAAGCTATGACAAGATTGGAAGGGACCTTGTGGGTCAAAGGCTAGTCCTCTGCTATCATAGGCAGCCCTGTCTTATATAACTCTATCTTAAACTGGTTAGGTTGTTTGCTCTCAATAGTCTGACTGGAAAGATGTTCCTGAGCTGCACTCCTCTATTGGTTAGAACCTTCTTTTAATTTCCATCCTAAATTTACTCATGGCCAGATCACAGGAAGATAGGAAAATATGGTTGAAAGAGACCTCATGAGGTCATCTAGTCCTGCTCATTGCTCAAGACAGGATCAATTTTAACTAAACCATCCCAGCCAAGTGTCTGTCCAGCCGGCTTTTGAAAATTTCCAGGGATGGAGATCCCACAGCTACTTTAGGTAGCCTGTTCCAAAGCTTGGCCACCATCACAATAAGAAAGTTCTTCCTAATATCCAACCTAAATTTCCTCTGCTGCAGCTTTAGGCCATTGCTCCTAGTCCAAACCCCTACAAGCACAGAGAAGGGTTATTTCCATCCTCTTTAAAATCACACCTCAAGTATTTTATAGAGTCAAAGAGAAGTAGGTCTGGAAGGGACCTCCAGAAGTCATCTAGGTGTCTGACCCACTGCCTGATGCAGGATCATCCCTATCCAAATGATCCTATACAATTTATAATTTAAACTTTACATAAGACTACCCTTAACCTTGACACAAAATAGACCTAACACGTTAACCTGCCACACATAAAAAAGGGGAACTATGGCAGCCAATGTCCTAGTTCTATGAAATGCTGTCAATATATTCTTAAGAGATCCTGGGGAGAGGGTTATGCCCCTGCTGCAGAGGAAAGCAAAACCCACGACAGTCTGTACCAATCTGACCATGGGGTAAAATTCCTTCGTGACCCCAAATATGGTGATTGGTCTGACCCTGAGTGGAGGGACAACACCCTCTAGGCAGGAACCTTTTACTTCGGCCACAGCAGGAGCATTGGCACACCCCAGTCAAAGTCCCCAGTCCTAGCTGTAGCCAACACTCAATGCCTCTGGGGGAAGGTTAAAGATACCTTGGCACATGTAGCAAAACGCTGGGGGAGAAGCAACCAGGAAGGCCCAGAAACATGGGAAATACCCATAGTGGAACATTGATATAGCTATGCCTTGATCATCCCTGACCAGGGGCTGTCTAACCTCTTCTTGAACACCTCCAGTGCTAGAGAGTTCACAACTTTCTGTGGGAGTCTATTGCACCTTCTTACTATTCTAAGTGAAGAATTTTTTGTGGATATCTAAATATAAACTTACTTTGCTGCAACTTCCAGCCATTGGTCTCTATCCTCCTCTTTGCAGCAAGAGAAAAAAAGAATTTCCCTCTTCTTTTTGGCAGCCCTTCAAGTATTTGAAGACTGCTATCATGTCTTCTCTTAAGTGCCTTTTCTGCAAGCTGAACATGCCTAGCTCCTTCAGCCTCTCCTCATGTGACTTGCTTTCCAAGACTTTTATCATCTTTGTTGCCTGCCTCTGGATGCTCTCTAACTATTCCATGTCATTTTTAAAATGTGGAACCCAGAACTGCACAGAGTACTCTAGATGAGATCTAAGAGTACCAAGTAGAGGGGCACTATCACCTCCTGTGTCACCTCCATTGCTGCATCCCAAAACTGCATTTGTCTTTTTTGCAGTTGCATCATACTGCAGACTTATATTGAGTCTGTAGTCTACCAAGATTCCCAAGTTCTTCTCTATAGTTCTGTCGTCCAGCCAGGTGACATCCATTTTATATTTGTGTTTTTGATTATACCTGCTGAGGTGTAGCACCTTGCATCTGTCTGTACTGAATTTCCTTCTGTTAGCTGTAGCCCAACTTTCCAGTCTGTCAGAATCTTTCTGAATTACTCTTGCATCCTCCAATGTGTTTGCAATCCTTCCCAGTTTCATGTCTTTTGCAGATTTGTTCAAAAAGCTTTCTATGCCAGCATCCAAATCATTAATAAACATGTTGAACATCAATAAACATGTTGAACATCACTGGGCCCAGGACAGACTCTTATGGGTCTTCACTCAAAGCCTTCTGCCTCTGGTAAGGACTTATTAATAATTACCCTTTGCTTGTGGCTATTGAGCCAGTTATCTATCCCCTTTGTAGTAGTTTTATCTAGCCCACATTTCTCCAATTTGTTTATGAGAAGGTTGCGTGGGACTTTGTTGAAAGCCTTGCTGAAGTCTAGATACATTATATATACAGTGTTCCCTTCAGTCACCCAAGTACTTACTTTGTTAAGGAAGGAGATCAAGTTTGTTTCACACAATTTGTTTTTTCAGATTGTGTGCTTGTGATTATCCTTTCCTCCTCCAGATGTTTGTAAATGGCCTTCCTTTGGACATGCTCCAGTAACTTCTCAGGTATTGAGGTGAGGCTAACAAGTCTATAGTTCCCTGGGTCCCTGGCTCCTTCTTCTTGCCTGTTTTGAAGAGGGACACTACACTGGCTCTTTTCCTATCCTCTGGTACCTGGCCTGTCTCCTGTGACTTCATGAAGATCACTGTCAAGTCTCCGAGATCTTTGCCAGTTTTTTTTCAGTACCCTGTGATGAAGCTTATCTGGCCCTGCTGACTTGAATTCATTCAGACCCATGAAAAGCTCTCTGACATCTCTTTTGTTATCTCCTCCCTCAGCTTGCCCCCTTCCTTATTCAGATAGTCCTTATTAGGTGTCTGGCTGCAGCTTACTTTTTTTGCTGGAATACTGAACTAAAGTAGCTGTTGAGTAGATCCACCTTCTCCAAATCTTCAGATAGGAGTTCCCCCTAGCTTGTCAACAAAGGACTCAGCTTCCTTGTTTCTTCTTTTCTGGACAACGTACTTACAGAAACCCTTCTTGTTGTCATTAACCTCCCTTGCCAGGTGCAGCTCATTCTTTATCTTTGCCTTCCTGATTTTTGCATCCCTGCAGGTTCTTGCTATTTCCTGGTATGCTTCCTTGTCATAACACTTCATATAATACATACTCCTTTGCCCCTCTGCCAACATTGTGCTTTAGCTAAAAGAGCTCCTTTCCTTGCACTTACCCCACTGTTTATTTACAGTAAGCAATGATGCCCCTTTCAAAATTTAGTTTATTAGGCTAAACATGTTAAAATCTTTTAGTCTTTTCTCACAAGATAGGCTTGCCATTTCCCTGCTCATCCTGATAGCCCCCTCTGCACTTGTTCCAGTTTGAATGCATTTTGCTTCAGCTGAATGACCAGAGTTGGACATAGTAATCCAGAAAAAGATATTTTAATTTGTCACCATATCAAAGGCTTTCCTGAAGTTCATGTAAGATTAGAAATGCTATAGTATCCAATGTAATGTCCCTGGACAGAAATACATTGTGTGTTTGTGCAGCACCTTGTACAATTGGGAGCTGTTCCATGACCATAATTCTGAGAAACTTTAATACACATAAATGCATAAATAATAGTTTAAAAGTTCCTGTCTGGAAGGTAAATTATGGTTGAATATATTTCATTTTTATGCTAAACACTATATTTAAATTCTCATTTTATTACAAATCAAATAGATGTTTTGAGATTTTGTTTACTTTATTGTATTTGTTGGCGACTCTGCTTTTCTAACACCAGCTCTATCCATTTTCTCAGGTTTAGTTGATATTCCCATTAACTTCAATGGCAGAGGCAGAATTCCAACCTAGAGAATACTCCAGGGAATATTAATAGAAAGATAGATAAAAATACTGTGATACTATATGACATTTTAGATAGACATCTCTTGGGACACATTTTTCCTTTGATAAACATGATTAATGTTAATGTGAGCTTTGTGCATGAATTGAGAGAATAATTTTGAGTATCCTTAAATATTATTTAAGTCTCTTGAATGATATGATACTTCCTCATTATCAGTCTTTCACTATTTGATATAAAAGTACTGCACTTCCATACTCTCAACTCAGTTGAAAACCATTATAAATTGCCCTTCATAAAATGCAAAATGCTCGTCTAATAGTGTTAAAGAAAACATATTCTGTTCCCAGGACTTTACTCTGACTAAAATACACCACAGTGAATAAATTAGCCCCTAGAGAGTAAGTAGTTTGCGAGAGAAATTTATCAGTGTCAGGGGTGTAAATTAGGGCACATGCAGACCTGGAGTAAGACATGATGGGAAGTGCTAAATTTGCATATCACTCTGATTCAACATAGTCTCCTTCAGAATTAATGGAAAGCTCAATTCTTCAAAGAACAGATAAAGGAACAAGAGAATCTGTTTTCATGCCAGAAGAATGGTTACAGACCTTACCATCTGTAAAGTCCCCACCAGCAGAGCCATAGCATTATTGAAGTAGTCAATTCAAATCCAGATAGCACCACACTAAAGACACAGCAGCCAGTGTGAAGTGAACTGTGTTCATGAGCGCCTCTTCAGGAAAAAAAAAACTAATCAAATACATACAGGGCTGAAATAAGCTATCTTTGATTAATTAAATAATTTTGAAAAGTGTTTTGATCTCTATTGACCAATTAGGTTTTATTACTAGATCCTACTTAGAACCCCATTCTTCCTTAAAATGGCCTGAGGGTAGAGAGTCAAGATAAGCAGTGGTTGATAATTCCCTTTCCAAATTTTTTTTTTTCTGACAGAAGGTTTGTTTCTGGCTAAGTGAATTTTTTTTTCTTGAAAACTATCTGCTTCCCATAGACAATATCATTTTTTTTTGTTGGAAAAACAAATGGCTGAAAACTGCAATCTTTGATGCCTTAAAAGAGATGCACTTTGGTTTCCTTGTGGTCCCATTCTGCTTTACAGTTTGTGTTCTCCATGGTCAGGGTCTTGTATCATAAAACAATCTTACCCTGATTAGAGCATAAGGGGCCCCCTGACCCTTTACAGGGGGAGAGGGAGCCCAGGGTCAGCTGGCCAGCCCCAGCCCCTGTAACAGACTTACAATGGCAAAGGACCCTTTTATAGGCAATGGCAATGGCAAAATCTGCCTGCCCCAGGTGTGGGCAGTGATGGGTGGAAGTAGAGGATCAGGGGACTCAAGGAGAAACACATAAGCCCAGACCCTGACCCAGAGCGGGGAGTCCGGATGTAGGAGCCACAGGAGGTAGAGCTCCAGGAAGAGCCAGTCCAGGCTGCTCACAGAGGAAGGACTTAGATGAGCTGGAAGCAACTCTGCACTGTGATCAGCTGGGATACTGGTTTTCTCTGATAAAAAAATCCCTGATTTTTGGATTTAAAAAAGTAACCCCAAATCCACATTTTTCCATGATTAAAATGAAATACCACAGGTGTGTGTGTATATATATATATATATATATATATATATATATATATATATACTCCACTTTATAGATAGATAGATAGATAGATAGATAGATAGATAGATAGATATAAATAAAGTGGAGTTTAATTCTATTCATGCAAAAGTGTGGAGTTTGGGTTACTTCTTGAAATCTGAAAATCAGGATTTTTTTATCAGAGAAGACCAGGAGCCCTGGTGATCAACAACAAATAAGTGCCTTGAGCCTGTGTGGCAGTGCTACTGCAGGGTGAGATTAACCCAGGCAAGGGCGAGTGGTCTGGGAGGGCACCAGCAGAGCACAACTGGGGGTTGGCCAGCAGCCACTTGGCAACCGAAGGGGAGAGGGGGTCCCCCAGCAGTCGTCCAGCAATTGGAGGGAGGGTCCCTCAGCAGCCAGTTGCCAAGCACTCCAGCGGTACATACCACAATCAGTGGAGCTGATTTCAGGGGAGGCACAAGTGCCCTCCATGCTCCCCTAGCAGCCAGAGCTCTCGCTGTCAGGGGGGGCGTGTCCCCCCCTGTGCTCTCCCTACATGTCGCCTATGAACCCAGGGACGAGATCCTTTTGTTTTTGGGAGCAGACACTCATGTTTTGGTTTGTGTTTAAACTGGAGGACCAGATGCAGCTATATAGGAAGGACTGGAGGCCACAGGGGTGCTGCAGAGGCACCCAACACAGAGTACTTCTGGGGCCTGAAGTCCAGTGAGCTGCCTGAGGGCAGAACACCAAACACTGCAGAAGGAGGATTGCTGCTTGTTGGAGGACTGAATACCTGGCAGGTAGGACAGGGAGTACAAGCCCAGAGCCCATGAAACCAGGGGGCCAAGGGGCCCAGAGCCTAAGCTGGGGCTCAGGAGCCTGGGGTCCTGGTACAATGAACCTCAGATGGAAAAATCTAGATAAAATAGGCCAAGCCCAGGAAGGCCTTAGCCTAGATAAAGACCTATCACCCCAAAACCCACTTCTGCTTTGTAGGGGCAGCCCCCTACGAAATCATAACATCAAGCTGTGGCAGGAAAGATAACAGAGTGGGCAAACCCTGAGAGGCCAAAAGCAGGTAATAAACTAGGGCCCACGTGGCAGCCAGGAGAATTGACCTTGCCACGCCAGCACTGAGCAGAGTACAAGGAGATTATGTTGTGGGATATATGGTCTGAACAGAAAGCTCAGTCCTTGGAGGAAGATGAGTCACTGAATTGCAGCTCTTATAAAGCACCATGCAAACGTTTTCCAAATCAAAATATTTTTGTTTGATGATCTGGATTATCTGGAATATTTCATTGTTTGATTTCTGCCAAGAAATTGTCCTTTTCCGCAGAATGTTTTTATTAAGGGCAAGTTTTTTCATTTTAATTTTCTATGGTGGAAAAGAGCTTATTTTCTAACCGGGTCTACTTGGTACCAAAGGCTAATCTAGGAAACGAAAGGACCCTGATTATCAGCCAATCAGTAAACAAGTCTGTGATTCATAGTAACCAGTAATAGGCAATACATTCCTGATGACACTGGACAGTGGAAACTGGAAACTGCAAAGCACAGTTTTGAGAGTGGCCTGGTAGCTGTCCTTGAAGGAGAGGCCAGGAAGTTTTCCTTGATAGTGGCTTTAAGCAGAGATAAGGGGAGGAGACTTCTAAAGGGCCTGGAGAAGCAGATGGCACCCATGCATTCTGATCCTATGAAGATATGCAGGATTACTTAAATCTGTAGACAAGAAAGAGGCTGAGGAAGAGTCTAGACAGAAATTCTACTGTAAGAAAGAGGAGAAACACACACATACACACTGGCCTTGGACACCTCTCTAATCAGATGTAAAAGAGTAGCAGACAGGTGATGCAGATTCTCAAAACAGGGCAATTTCATCCATTCATATGGAAAATTACCCCTGAAAGAATCAGGAATAAAATTCTACAGTTGAAAATTACTCTGGCTTAGGTTTTGTCTGTTTGGGTACAAAGAGACACAGTGCCATGGCAAGGAAGTTTGGCACTCAGGGCAAAGCCTGCAGCAGCAGCCTGCCCTCGCTCCACACACAGATCTGGGGGGCACATGCTTGCCCACAAGTGCACACAGTGGTGGGAGCTGCACCCCGCCATGCTCCCCCCTCCTCTAACAAGCCTCTCATGGCTCTGTCCTGCACCCCTCCCCAGCTGGGCAGCATGTACAAATGACCAAAGTCTGCAGTATGCTCATTTGACTTGGGATGGGAACGGGGTGGAAGGGAATGCTTGGGCCTACATTTTTAAGTTTTCATGGGCTGGTGAGGGTCATGATGAGGAGTAGTTGAGTAGGGAATGAGGACACAACTAGTAGTTAGAAAGATAGCATTTATTGAATAAGTAGCACAAGGGAGTTCATGGATAAAAAATGCCAACAGAAGTGGGGAAGAAAGGGCAGTAGTGGCCTGGCTACATAGCACAGTGGCCAGTTACAGCACTATATGTGTGGGAGGCATGGGAAGGAGAAGCAATGCAGTGTGGGATGCCTAGAGGACTGACCAGGCATGTGTCCATGAATAACACTGAACCAGCTCATAGTGAACCTTTTCAAAATTGTTCTTGTACTTTTTCCACGTATACTTTTGACATATTCCAAGCAGTTTTAAACTAGTTTAACAGGATTGTATGTCTGTTAAATGTTATATTCTAAATGTTACGTGTATCCATGGCTTCTGTGTCCATCTTTGGTTAGAGAGGTTGTCATCTCCCCACCTCCTACTTGTAAGGCTCAGTAACAGCTGTCTCCTGCGTGAAATACCCCAGGCTAGTTGCATGTCCTTTTGCTCCTGATTCCAGTGTACTTTACATGAGTTTTGTATACCAATGAAAGTTACACTGAGGTATGTGTTTGTCTAGGGCTACAGCAGGTATGCCTACACTGTTGCTGTCCTGTCATGCCTCCTCTGGGGACATTATCTGCCAGGCTCCTGGAATGTGATGCTGGGCACCCAACATATGCTGTCTCTCAAGGGAAAGTGTATTGGCATGCAGTCACATTACTTCTGCTTTTGGAGGTCAGGCTTCCTGGACAAGCATGGAGTGCGTTGTGGAGTGGAACTGAAACAATGTAAACATGCCCAAAGAGTAACATTAGGGATAATATTGTCTTAGTCTACTAAAATTCTTATTCTACATAAATTCCTTGGTCTGTAGTGGTAAAACAAACATCAGCTTTTTGGTGATTTGCAAAAGAAATGAACAAAAATCATTACAATGTGGATCATATTTGATGTATATCCATGTTATCCAAGCCCGTGTGTATATCACTAGACTATTCTGATTTAGTACCTAGTTGGATAAATTGTTGAAGGTGTGTGAAATATTTCTGGTGAACAAAGAAGGAAAAGATACCAAGGGAAGTAACAGAAGAGGAAATAATATTAATACTGCAAAGAGCTAGTTGGATGTCAAAATGGAATAAAGAATCCTTAGTTCTGTAAAGAATTCTAAGTGTCTTAGTTCATTTGTTATTTTCTAGAAAGCATGTTGAAATCTGGGAAGCTGTAGAATAAAAGCAGCCAGATGTTGGGCTAAATCAGGAGTATCAAACTCATTTAGCCTTACATGCTAGAGCCAGCACATGCTAGCCCAGGCCCTGCAGGGCTAATCTGGGGAACATGCTGCATGTGGTGTCCAAGCCTGACTGGTCCTGTTTGCTGGATCCAATGCATAGAGTTGGTCTGTGGATACAATTGCAGCACACAGAGATGGTCCACTATAGGTACTACATTCAGTCAGTGCCCTGAACTGGCCCCATGTACTGCATGTAGCATATGCCCTGAACCTGTCCCATCTGCCACATTCAGCACGAGCCCCATACTGGGCCTTGGCACTGGGTGCAAATGCTCAGTCTAGACCTGAACGCTGCATGCACTGGACACCAGACCAGCACCATGTGCCACATGTCGTGTGCACAACCGGGGCTGATGTGATATGCACGAGGTTGTTCCAAGACCCACAGGCACTACTGCAGGCCAGATGATAGGGCTGCATTGGCTGGATCTGGGCCATGGGCCAGTTCTGGGATAGATCATCACAGTTGTTCCTGTGGGTTCTAGTGTGTTTGGCAATGGGGAAGTGTCACATCCATAGATTTATCTCACATGACTTCACACTCCTCCACAGGCTGCTCTGCAGAGATCCAACTCTATAGGTTGACAAGGCTGGATGGTTGTTCCCTATGTCATCAGCCTCCACCAATCCTATTGGATATCCTTTTGTCCATGGTACCAGGAATGATTTACAATAGGTTAGCACAGGGGTGGGCAAAATATGGCCTTCAGGCCAAATTCAGCCCACCAAGGGAATCTATCCAGCCCATGGCAGATCCCTTGCCCCTGCCTGGCTCAGGCATGGGGGGTGCAGTCTGAGTTGTGACATGTGCAGCTGGTCCTGTTGCTCTTGGGCATGTGGCAGGGTGGGAGTGGTGTGATAGACAGACTCCATTTCCTAGAAGCCACTACAGCAAAGGCTCCTTCTGGCTGGCATTGCCAGTGTCTCTGCTGCTGCCAGACCCAGTCCTGCTTCCGGAACACCCCATCCTGTCCACTCTGCACACACTTCTGGTGATGCCAGACTGAGCAGGTGGGTGGGATTTCCCTGGAGACCAGCTGGAACCCCCATGGACAGGGCACACTTGGCCAGGCAGATGGGATGGGGCCATGGGTTGGTGGAGTGATGTCTGGGAGCAGGATTGGCAAGTGGGGGCTGGAGCTGGGGCTGGAATTGTGGGGCAGTTGCAGCATATGACCAGGGCCCATGGCAGAGCCATGATTCACAACCTGCATGGCAGGCTAGTAAGGCCTTTGTTACACATTAATTTTAGGTGCCTTCTAGAGCTCTTAACTGCTGGATGCCCATACATTAACAGCTTAAATTAGTTTTAAGCACTCATTCGGCAGCTCAAAGTTATACCACTCCAGGTAAATGGTATAATTTCTGATCCATGTTACCCAGCTTGTGTTACATTAAAATGTAGCTACTCTAGGCTACACCTTAGTGTAACCATCCCACCTGCCTGCCCCTGCTGGCCTGGATCGGGCCCACTGCCTCCCCATACCCTCCCCAGCACCCCAGAACCCAGCTTGCTGCTTACTTGTGGCTGCCTGTATTGTTTGTCCCCCTGGGGAATAGGCAGAGAAGGGTTAACCTGTCTGCCTGGCCACTGCCACTGCTGTTGCCACTGTTGGCCTCTGGGCTGGGCTCAGCCTGAAAAGCAGCAGCCTGGCAGTGGTGGTGGTAGGGACTGGGCAGGAAATTTAACCCTTTTCTGATTGCTTCTCTTGGACAGACAGTGCAAACACCAACAAGTAAGTGGGGTTGGTGGTAGGGGACTAAAGAGACACCCTGGGAGATGGCCAGGAGCTCCAGGGGTAGCAGGGACCCAGGGGGAGCCCTGGACGGTGGGGGGCAGGGGAAAAGCCCGCAATTGGATGGTGGGGGATTTTTACCTTTCAGTTCTCCAGGCCCCTGCTGACCTGAACATGTGACTGCTCTGAGCTCCAACTAGCACTAACTGGGCACATCTACATGTGTCTATTAATGTAGGACTAACATGATGCACATGTAGCACTAACTATTGCTGCTGGGTGCATGTCTGCACATGAGCCTGGCCCACAGAACATTAAGCTGGGTTGCAGTAGCCCTGACTGGCAGGAGGCCTGGGGGGTCAGTCTGCCGGCCCAGGGCTGCTCTGACCAGGCTCAATGTGCTGCAGTGGGGCTGGCTGGGGCACGAGGGTGCTTTAGCTTGCTGCTAGCTGGCAGATAGCCCCTGAACTGAAGCACCTTCATGCCCCAGCCAACTGGATTAGTATCTACATGTGCACTACTGCACATGAAAAAACTCTGGAGCCAGATAGGACTTGTATTTACAAGTACTACCCTGTAGGGCTGTGTGAAATGGCACCGTTATGTTTCACTTTGAGTTTCAACAGTTTGACGGAACAATGTTTCATATCGAATTTCATTTTTAGCTGAAACAGCTGTTCCATTCTGTTCCATTAAAACAGAAAGGCTGTTTTGATGCTGTTTCGAGTTTCACTGGGGATGTAGCACAGGGGATGGGAAAGCAGCCCAGCTGGGCTGTGTCCTGCCCCTGCCACAATGTAGTATGGGGGATGGGAAAGCAACCCAGCTGGGCTGCCTTCCACTCCCAGCACGATGTAGCACAGGGGATGGAGAAGGAGTCCATCTGGGCTGCCTCCCGCCCCCGGTGTGATGTGGTATGGGGGATGGGGAAGAAGTCCAACTGGGCTGCTTCCCACCCCTGGCATGATGTAGCACAGGGGACGGAGAAGGAGCCCACCTGGGCTGCCTCCCGCCCCCAGTGTGATGTAGCGCGGGGAATGGGAGAGCAGCCCAGCCGAGCTGCCTCCCACCCTCAGTGCGATGTGGAGTAGGGGATGGGAAAGCAGCCCAGCTGGGCTACCTTCCACCCCTAGTGCGATCTAGTGTGGGAGTTAGGGAAGCAGCCTGACTGGGCTGCCTCGCCACCCCCTGCCGGATCTTGCACTGGGGATGGGAAGTCAGCCCAGCTGGACTGACTTCCCATCCCCAGCCTATGTTTGAAACATTTCAACTTATAGAATGTTTTGACCAGCCTCATTTTGTTTCGAGGCTATTTTGAGGGCCTTTGTTTCATTCCGATTTTGTTGTTTCGACCTTGAAATTGGTTGAAACAGTTTCAGAACGAAATGGCCAGTGAAATTTTGCACAGCCCTACTACCCTGCTGTGGAGTTTTAGTTTCATGCACCCTAATATGGACACACATATGGATGCTGAGATGTTTACTGCAGAGCTAATTAGGCAACTGCACAGTAAACATCTCATGTAGATGTGCCTACACTGATCAACATTTGAGCAGCTCATATTGTAATGTGTAACAAGGCTTTTAGATTATGTAATCATTACTGTAGTTGGAATATTTAGTTTTAATTAATGAAAATTGATGTCCATTTTTAAAAATTAGCAAATTACATTTTATATTTCTCCAGTGCTTTTCATCTGAATCTCTCATTACACTTTACAAATATTAATGAATGTTCATTGGCACCTTGGCTGGGTAGCTGTAGTCTTTTTATAGGTATCATAGAGGCATAGAAAGGTTGTGATCTGTTGACAAATAAACACAGGAAAATCACAGACACGTTCTCCTGCTATGTCCATTATATCATAATAATCAGGGTGCTGTGGCATCCCAGGGTGCAATGAGATCCTTTTGAGGGTATAGCAGGTGCAACATGATATTAACACAGTTAGGTGTGATTCACAAGACAAACTCGGAGATTTCAAACAGGATCCATTGTGGCATAACCTTTCTGACCTGTTGTGGTCTGTCTGAGTTCCTCACCAGAATGAAACAGCAGGGTTGGCATTTTATAAGGGGCTCCTTGAGTCTACAGAGATTAAGAGCCACTGCAATAAGGTAAATCTTTGGGTTGAATGAGAAAAACACATAAATTAACAACCAGGATGCAAATGAACCAGTAAAATAGAAAAAATTGATCAGAAATAAAACCATTGCTCAAATGCTAAATGTTCACAATGTATCTTTAGCACGTCTGTCATTGTTGCTTTTTAAAAAAATTATAGTATTGATGCAAAAATGTTGTTCAGTGTTTAACACCTGCAGATAGAAGCAGCTGCATGATGGCAGTGTTGTGATAATTATGCAAATAACATTCTAATGGAGCAGATTCTCTTTAACTTCTTCCCCCGGCAATGACCTTGATGTTTGGAAGAAAACTTCTTTTTGTTTATTTGAAACATCATTTAAACCAAGTGAATACAATAAAGTTTACACTGTAGCTCCCATAGTTTTAATGTCATCATACTTCTTTATGGGCATCTCTACACGTGCATTTAGGCATGCCTAAATTTAATAGTCATTAGCTTAATGTGCATTAAGGCAATTTAGGCTCTCGTCTACATGTGCATGCATTAAAGCACATTATTGCCATGTGCGCAGGCTGACATTGAACTAAAGCTAGTCCCATGTCAGTCTATACACAGTGTTAATGTGCCTTAATGTGCCTGCATGTGCGTTAATGTGCTTTATCTATTCATGCCTAAATTTGATACCTGCTTTTGCAGTACCTTAAATTGGGCTAAAGAACCTTAAATCAGCATGTGTAGACATGCACTATGAGGATCTCAATCTTATCTCCAAAGGAGATAAGAGGCATAATAAACATTTTTTCCATATGGGGACAAGAAAGTGAAATTTCATACTCAATTTCTTTCTACTCTCTTCTCTGTACTCTTTTGGGGGATGAATTTCAACCACTGGTACAGGAAGGACTTTGGCATCCATGTGTAATCCCGTGTTTCCCTATTTTCCACTGCATCGTGCTCCCTGTTCACAGTGACTCTTGTTCCAGGAAAAGATTTCTGTGCTTGCTGCTGGTGAACTGACTGTCTCTTCCCAACATGGAAGTCATCAAATGTTGAACATCTTCAAGATATGGAGGTTTGATATGTCAAACTGTTTCCTATATTTCTTAAATAGTCCATGCATTGATAGTGTTCATGATAAAACTTCATCTCTAAAAATCTTGGATAATCTCCAGTCTGAACATCGTCACACTTAAGGGACTGAGCTGCAAGAAGTATATCCTGGGTTGTGTAATGTAAAAAAAGGGAAATTGCCCAATTTTAATATAAAGAAAAAAGGGAAAAAAACCCCAGCACAAAAAACAGCTCTCACTATGTATATCTGGATACTGGATTTGGATTGCTGCATCCGTCCAAAGCATTTACTTCATCTTTTCCTTTTATAACCTCCCTACACTTCAGCTGCATCTACATGAGATGCTTTACTGCACAGTAATATAGTTTACTACACAGTAAGTATATGCATCTACACATGCGCGCGCTTACTGAGCAATAACCCTCACTAATCATGAGTAAATTTTCTACCTGCAAATGCAAGTAGCAAATTTTCATGCAAATACTTACTGCCCAGTAGTGCTTCTGTAGACACCTGACCAGGAGCAAATATCTTCCTGGCTACTCAGCCACCAGGGGGTGGGAGATTGCTCCCTGCCCCTGGGAGCTGCCTGATGCCAGGGCAGCTTCTGTCACCAGAGCCCAGGTGGGTACTATGTCCCTCTGCCCCAGTAGCTGGGAGCTCCAAGCCCTCCATCCTAGATTGCAATCAGGAAGGGGGAGCTGGGAGATCCTTATCTCTCAGCCCCTATTTTGCCATCATGATCAGGGATCAGGGGGCTAGGAGTTCCTTATCCTTATCTCTCAGTGCTGGCCCCATGACTACAGAGTTGACGCTAGGAGCTCCCTGCTGGTGTGGGCTGGGGAACCTGTTCTCCACTCAGGTCCATGATTGCAGAGTTGTGTGGGGAACAGGCTAGAAACCCAGCAACCACGGATCTGGGCAGGGAACAGGTTACCCAGCCTGTTCCCCACCCAGCTGTGCAATCACGGAGCTGAGTGGGGAACACATTCTCCAGCCCCCACCTGCAATTGTGGAGCCAGGGCTGGGAAGTGTCCCGGTGAGGGGCAGATCCCAGCCCTGTGTCTCAGTCAGGTGATCAAGGCACAGGGCTTGGAAAGAACTGCAGGGGTGGGTAGGTCCCAGCCCCTGCCCCAATCCACTGGTGGACCAGGGCTGGGATCTGCCCCTCCCCTACAGCTCTTTCCAAGTCCCCTGGCCCTGATTGGGGATCTGGAGCCAGGAGCTCCCTGGTGGTGGGGCAGAGGAGCAGGCAGGCCCAGGGGGCAGAGTGCAATGTCCCAGTCCCTGGGTTAGCACCTAGGGGGAGCCTACAGTTCCCCCTGGTGGTGGCAAGGGCCCATTGGAATGCCCAGCAAATGGGAGCAGTTTGCTGTCATTAGCAGTAAATCTGCTCCTAGTTCCCTGCATGTGTAGACGCCTGGCCAGGAGTGTTTACTCATGTTTACTCATTTACTCATGCTCCTGCATCAAATGCACTTGTAGACACACTTTTCAAGTACCAGAAATATTCACAATAGTCTGAAAATAGTTGCACTAGAATTAACCTGAGGAGATGGTCAGGGTTAATACTGGAAAAAGAAAATGGGTTTTTAGAAGGTTGTGTAATGGTATCTTGATGTGTCAGTAGGTCATAGTGTTCATGCTGCATTTGCTTGTGTTTAAATATCTGAAGCCAAAACTGTCTCATTGATAGAAAGTAGAAGTATTGCCACTACATATGATTTCTATATCTTCTTCCCTCTGGTGTCAAAATCCTAGTTTGTAATATTTCAACTTGGACCTCTTAGACTTTGAGTTTTATACTTTTCAGATAGAAGCTCCCAAATTTGTGTTCATTCTTCTTCCCAGACATGGGTGGATCTAAGATTTTGCAAAGCTGGGTGCAGAAGGTGCATCATCATCATATATAACAAAGTTGGGTGCAGAAGGTGCATCATCATATATAACATAGCACATTTTTTCTCAAGTTAAAATTAACTAGAAGCTTTACTAATATGCTAGGGGGCAAATTTTATATTATTCAGTTGAGATTGAAGCTAAACAAATATAACTTAATTGAAATGAGTTAAAAATAGTCTGCAGGGCTGTCAAATAGGATCCAGAAGCAGCAAAAAAGAGTAGAATTGAAGAAAGCTAGCTTGATTAGTAGAACATCAAGAACTTTAAAAAAGAACAAGGGTCATAAACACTGGTGAACTAAAGAGCTTAGAAGGAACAGATATATTATAGTAAGCCATGAAATCAAATGTCTCCCTCACTGCTGCCTGGCTAGTAATGCTGCTGCCACTTCCAAGAAATTGGTTTTAAACTCTGGGTATAGCAGGAATCAAATGGGGTGCAACTGTACCTGTGCTCATCCCGCTCTCCATTCCCCCCCCCCGGGGTCTGTTCCTGTTCCCAGGTATAAGATTTCTTTAATTAGCACAGAATCAGGCCTAAGCTTCAGATCAGTTTTGGTTTTGTTCTCCAGAGATTTTTACCACCACTTTAGGTTTGATATTTTGAATTGAATGTGGCTGAACTGGTAGCATCCTTTATATTTGTAGTAAAGGCCAGTTTCTGCCATCTGTAGTCAGCTGGGACTATTCATTAGGTAATGTACTACTCAGTATAATGATTGAAGGATCTAGCTACCATAAAGTTAGGAGTCTTAATACGGGTTTCTGGGGAACTCTGCTTGCTATAATTTCCCATGTAGAAATCTTTCCAATAATAATAATTCTTAGTGCATGTTCTCAAAAAGTGTCTAAACCCATGCTAAAAATTTTTTGCCTACTTTGTATTTAGTGGTTAAAAATGCCACCTTCTGCAACTTGTCTTGCAGTGTTCACCGGCTGCCTTAAAATGCATTATTGATTTATTAACACTTGCAACAATTCAAGATTACTAACAAGGTTTTGCGCAAAAAATAGATATTACACTAGTGTCCTTCACACCAGTCATCAGCCTCTCACTAATTCATTCTGTAACCAAACATATTTTTTCAGTTCTTTCATTTGTAAACTACTACTATGTTCGTTAAAAGGGCAGTGTTAATAAAGACAAGTAAAACATAAATAGCTTTTCAAATTATGGATAAATAGGACTGATGCTTTGTTCCAGTATATTGGAATTTGTCAGCTGTTATCAATCAGTGAATGAGCATTTAATCAGCCTTAAGAAGACCACAAATGTTAGACAATTAAGGAGACTTCTAATTAACAGCTGCCAGCATGTGAATAGCAAGCAGCTTAGAGCACATTAAGTGTAGAGCTATCTCAGCTGCTATTTGTTCTGCGTTGGTCCATCCATCTGTATATGAATAATAACTTCTTTGTTTCTTGCAGAATATAGAGATTTAATCTTTATAGAGTGCTAGTGAAGCTCAGGGTAGAGTAACTAGAAGTCAAGGCCACAAGGCTGCAAACATTTATGCAATAAGTAAAGTTTTACTTCATCATAATAGTTAAGTAAAACACATACATATTTGCAGGACCAGAGTCCACATATTTTCAGATACTCTCCTGTACAGTCTTTACACAGAACCTAGTCAAGTTAAAGGGGATTGGTTTTCAACAAGCACTATTTCCTGATTAAGGATTGAGAGATTTGACCCATTCTCTAAACTATAGAGTCTACACAATTGACAGGAAATAACTAAACCTTTTAAAAGAAGTTAAGAAAAAAATATATATGAGATTTTAGATAGGAAGAACCTGCCTTGAATAGATGGTTGGACCAGGTAATCTACTGAAGTCTCCTTCAACCCTATATGTTTATGACTCTATGTGCATGTCTACACATGCCATTAATGTACAGTAAGATTACTGTGCATTAAAATAAGGTTCAGCTAACTGTGCCTGGGAAGGGGTCTATGCACGCCCCCACTTGGGAGCAACTTTGCTCCCAGTGGGAGCTCTTGAGACTAGGGATGCTCCTGCCCCCCTGCCCTGCTCTGCCCCACTGCAGCAGCCAGGGGGAGCTCAACATGACTGACAGGGGGTACAGGGCTAGTCCTGATCCCCATGTTGGGGGGAGAACTGTCTTATGGGGATCAGGTAGGATCCCTGCTGGGCAGGGATGCTGCCTAGCAGACATGTGGGGATCTGGACACTCCTGGATCTTTCACACTTTTATCTTCTTTAACATCTGCATAATAGTAAGGTGCTTTTTCTTCTTTGATCTATCCCTGCTTTCCATGATTTTGTCCTCCCGTGTTTACCAGTCTATCCCATATTTCTTTCATCCACTGTTTCTACCTGGCTTTGGACCCCATGTTCTCTCCATTCACCCCCACTTCCTCTTTTCCATTCCTATCCTTCCTCTGGGGACCTACTTTATTCACCAAGTATGCAAAGATGGCAATTACATGTGTGTGTATCACTGGCCAAAAGTGTGTGAGTTGACAGCTCTGCCTTGAAATAGATACAATCCATTGTGCAAGGTTAAAGTAAAAAATAGTAACACCTTAGGGTTTCATTTGCATTGTGGCCAGGGGTGTGAATGTACAAGACAGTAGCTACTCCACATTAACTGCCTGTGTGGACAAGGAAGAAAAAACATGCTTTAGGATCTGTGTGTTAGCTTTATTAGTGGGGTTCCTGGAATCCTGAGATTTTAGCAGCCCATCTTCAAAAACAATGGCTCTAAGGAACTTAGAGACTTGATAGCTGGGTGACTTAGGACCATACTTCTCTAACCTCCAAAGATAATCCAGTTCTGAAGCTTTCTGTGCTTTTAGAGTACTGTAATAAGTTGTGATGATTCATGGTATTTAAACCTTTCAGCATCGTTTCTCCAGTTGGACATTTCTCTCAAACTGAATGTATCAGCAGCACAGAATTGTTGATGTATGAAGAAATGTCAGGCAAAACAATACGCCTTATTTCTGAATGCACTACATGAGCCAAGAAGAATCATTATCCTGCACGCTATTAAAGGATCTTTTTCAATTTCCATAAATCTATGATGGAAGACATGTAATTTTCAGTTGCAGAGACAGGTCTTTGCTGCCAAAATTGCAAGGAATTAATTGGTGCTAGGGAATGGCTTGAACTAAAGTTGTTGGGATGGTTTTAGGAGCAAAGGTCCCTGAAGTAGACCTGAATATCCCAAGGGATGGAGGTGGTTATAACAGTTTTAAGAATCTGTTCAGCAATGCTAGCATGACATCTTGCAAATTATTTTTCCTAGGCTAAAATCTTTCTGCTTTTCTGTCACTTTCTTAGATGCTTTTGGAGGTTTTAATCTCTGTGTTCCTGTTACCTAAATCAAAGTTAAAGTGTAGTGATATGCAAATTTAGCATGTATTAAGGGCAGTGAGTTCAGTGGGGCCTGTATTTCACTCAAAAGATATATATATATAGATGAAAGAGTAAAAATTAAAGTTAGTTTTGATCTTTTATTTCTTTAAACAATATTAAGAGTTGAATTGCTAATTTTCTCAGGCTAATGTGAGTCAGACTCCTGGTTCATTACAATCCCACAGCTCAGTGTACAGCTGCTGTCATGGCAAAGATTCCTGGAGCCTGTTACTAGAATCTATTGCAGGGGTGGGCAAAATATGGCCCACCAGCTGGTTCCGGCTTGCCAAGGGATTTTACGTGGTCTGTGGTGGGTCCTTCGGTGGGGCAGCATAGTGGCTGGACTCCGCTTCCCAGAAGCTCCAGTGGCAGTGACTCTTTCTCACTGCCAGTGTTGCCACTGCCACCAGATCCAGCCTTGCTGCCTGGGCACCCTGGTCCATCTGCCCTGCACCCACCACCAGGGGTGCCAGACAGAGCGGGTAGGCAGGGTCTTCATGGAGACTTGCCTGGGACCCTGATGGGACTCAATCTGCTCCCCTCACAACAGATCACTGGCCTGACCCTTGTGGGCAGCCTCACTACAGCCAGGCTGCAGACTGTCATGGCCTGGCTATGCAGGGTGACCTAATCTGGTCAGGATCCATTGGGCCACACCATGCTGCTGAGGCACACTGTTCCCTGCCCATGGCCCCATCACATCACCTGGCCAAGCATACCCTGCCTAAAGGGGTCCCAGACCAGTCTGATAATTTACCACTTGGGGAGCTTTGGTAAGAGCTGTTGAGGGCCAGGGGTTTGGGGTGCTGACCCGGCAGGGGTGGGGGGTGGGGAGGTAGTGCTGACCTGGCCCACAACAGCTCACCAAAACTCCCTAAGTGGCTCTCCAACTCAAATAATTGCCCACCCCTGGTCTTTTGCAATACATTGTTCAGGCATACATGGGGACATCCTATTTACTCTGGATGAGATTTAAAACAGTAGTTATGCATCTAAAAATGGAGATTCATAACTACTGGATTCAGCCCACCAGCTTATTGAATCTCGCCTGCAGGTGGGTGCCTGCCAATTAATTGTATCCAGCTCAGCTGCAGCTGCCCCTGCTGTGCTCCACATGGGGCCAAGTCTTGCCTTCTCCTGCCTGGGGCAGCATGCACAGTGCTCCCACCCTGACCTGCCAGAGGGCCTCAGCCCCAGCCAGTAAACTCAGCTTCCAGGGGGAAGCTTCTAATGCTGCTGCTACAGCCATCTGGGGAACTGCTAAGCTCTCCCCCATCTCCAGCAGGTCATTCTCCTCGTGTCCCTGCTGCAGTGCTCTGGGCAGAAGGTAGGGAAGGGAAGTGATGGACAGCTGTGGGGAAGCTGGGGAAGCAGCAGTGAGTGGCAGGGAGGAAGGCAAGGGGACCGGGGAGGGAAGAAGGGGAAGTGGTGGTAGCCCCTTCGCATGCTCATGGCACTTGGCAGGTGCAGCCCCCCAGCAGTGTGCAGCTCTCTGGCAAGTCCCAAGAGCCACATGTGCTGGAAGGGAGCAAGGCTGATCCAGGCCAGCTTGGCCTTGCTCTCAGCTAACTTGTGCAGCTCCCAGGGCTTGTGGGAAGCTGTTTGCCATGGAGTTATGCTGGCTCAACTTCACTCCCTGCCGGCATGTGCAGCTCCAAGGACTTGGCTAGGAGCGGTGTGCTGCTAGGGGGCTCCACCTGCTATGGGCCATGTGCACCTCAAGGGGCCACTGCCTGCTGCTGCCACTGCTGGCATCAGTGGCATCAGGGGCTGTGTACCATAAGCTGGAGTCAGCCCAACTTGGGCAGCCACATGCACACCCAATCTACACCCCGACTCCTACACCTAGCCACATACCCCACACCCCACCATCCCCACACATACTCATACCCCCCACACACCCCACCCACACACACACCCAACCCCTCCACACTCCCCACCATCCCCACACATACCTCACCGTACGCACACAAACCCACACCACCATACATACCCCACTATATGCATACACACACAACCCCTCCACTACACACCTCCACACACACCCAGCTCCAAACTCACACTATACACTCTCCTTACATATCCCACATACACCCCATACCCCTCCCCATACACTATACAAGAATAAGACTTTATTTTGAACTATTTTGCAATCATCTCTATATATACTACTCAAACACACACAAATCAGGATAAACTGTTTTTTTAAATAAAATTACAAATATGTTATAGTAGATGTTTGATTTTTAGTATATGATTTGTTTTTCATCTATACTTTGTTAAAATGATTTCTTTTGAAAGATTTTTTGTGTGTAGCCCTTGACTTGATTGGTTTGGCACCATTCTCAGGGAGGTCCAATGCCCCTGAAACCCCACTTATTGGTTGAGGACAAGGGGGCAGGTTGTTAGAGGGGTCACAACCTCTCACTGCCTGATGAGTCATGCCTGTGCCTCATAGCCTAGAGGGCAGAACTTCTGAGGCCCAAGTGGCAGGCCATGCACCATGAGGGTGGGTTGTGTGGAGGGGCAGTATTTCCCACTCAAGGGATGGACCTTCTGATGTCAGAGACCATGTGATGGGGCAGGGGATTCTGGGACCAACATGGTGGTGTGTGGGGCAAGGTTTGGTGTCAGGTGGGTGGGCATTCTTATGCCATCGGCCATGTGACAAGGCAGGACTTCCAGTTCAAGATGGCAAACTTCGCCTCCCAAAAGGAGTACTCTTTCTGGTCCCAAGACAGTGACCAGGGGGCTGGGTACCTGTCAAGAGGTGGGGCTTAGCAGTTGGACAAGGTGTATGTACACTTGTGGTCCTCAACGGCTCACGAAAACTCATTAAATATAAATATCCCCACTGGCAGTTGGATTGACAGCAAAGAAAGGCTATGCGATTTCCCTTTAGTTTCTTTTACTCAGTGGTGAACCAGGAACAGTGGGACTGGAGAAGTGTCTTTGGAGGCTGAAACAGTCCACAACAGTGGTTCTCAACCTTTTTAGATTCAAGAAACCCCACTAAAAGCTTTCCAAAATTTAGCAAGAGCCCATGGAAAACATTAACATAAACATGTAATGAATATTATAGTACAAACATAATTATATTATTGATATGTTATTAATTGGATCAATCGTTATGATTAAATATTATATTCACCTCACTCTCCCCACCACCACACCTAGGTGGAACTGCATGGGGCACCTCCTGCAGAGAGAGGTTGGGAAGTGGGTGCAGGAGGAATATGTGCTCCTGATGCAGTTCTTTCTGGTCTGGTCCTGCATGGTGTCTCCCAGAAACAGGTGGCAGCAGTAGGTGGAACTGTACCTCTGTTTTCACAAAGCATATCAGAGCCTAACTAAAAAGCAGCTACAGCAGAAAGGCATGCCTACGTTCATTATGCTATGCAATAGAGCTATGCAAAGCTTTGGTGCCAATTCAATTCAGAGGAGATTCGGCCTGATTCAGCAGCTGAATCTGAATCAAATTGGGAGATCCATTAAAAAGTCTGAATCGAATTGGAACCCTTTGAATTTATTCGGAGAGATTTGGAGATTTGGAAGCCTTGCAGCAAACAGAAACTAAGAAGACGGAGGGAGATGGGGTGATCTTCCATATATGGGAAAAGCTGAGAGGAGGGAGAAAGACTGTTCTGATATTGACATCCGTAGCTGGCCAGTGACTATGATATTTCTCTGAGTTCCCTTCCAATCACAGTACTCTGAGGGAGAGACATCGAAACAAAATATAAACCTGTTTCTGAAGTGATCTGTGCCTTCTGTGAGTTGTATCTCTCTTGGAACAGCAGCATCTGAAAGCCTCTAGCTTTCTATCTAGTCTCTTGCTAGCTAGTCTATCTTCTTCTAAGTTGTAGCCAATCCTTTCCTACTTATCCTTGCCTATAATCCCTATTGTTATCCCTATCCATTCCTTTTAACTTATTTTTCACCCAAAATCCTCTTATTTGTTCTTGTTAATCTGTCTTGATTCTTTCCCCCACAAAAAGAAATCTGTTTTCCCTGACAGCGTGCCATCACTGTGCAGGAAAGCACAAAATATGTTACAAACATACACACACACCCACATCCACACACACACACACTTTGCAGTACACCAAACATTATGAAGCGTGCTGGAAAGGCAGGTGCCAGGTCTTCTGGCAGGAAAGAGCGAGAGAGAGCTGCAAGTTACCCCTGCCTCAGATGTAGATGAACCCTGTCTCCTGGCAGTGATGAGTCTTCTGCTGCTAGTGGGAGCAAGAAGGCGGTAGCAGTACCTGCACCTGCGCCACTACCATTAACACTACTAACCAGCAGCAGCATGACATTCTCCACCCCAATTTCAGTTTCCAGTGTGAGCCTTCCAGTGCCAGAGGAGGAGCTGGATCTGGAAGCAGAGATGCTGAGGGCCATAACAAAGGAAATTCTGGGCAAGGAGGGAGAATCTGAGTTTGTGCTCCACACCCTTCAAAGTTCCCCTAGAGGCAGGTCACCTTCTATGGAAGGCATTTTGGAGGAGGTTGTGGGGGCAGGTGGCTCAGCTCCTCCTGGTGTTGTGCCTCTGCCTGGTGAGGAGGGGCATAAGGCAGGATCCCCACCCTCAACCTAGAAGCAGGTGGGTAGTGTAGTGTGGGATCATTTTGAGGTGGCAGATGATCCCAGGTATGCTACCTGCCAGTACTGTCGAAGACAGATAATCCAGGGCAAGGAGGTGAAACACTTAGCCATCACAGCAATGTTGCTGCACCTCAGGAGGCAACACCCCCTTATTCATGTTCCTCCTCAGCTTGGCACCAGTGGGAGCATGACCAAAAAGAAGTGCCCCTCGTGCTCCGAAGTCCCCATTCCCAAGAAACAGAGGCAGACCACCCTGGACCAGTGGTAGAAAGGCAGAGACAAAGCAAGGCATGTTCTGAAGGCAAGCAAGGTCACACAGAGCATTGGGGAGATGCTTGCTCTGGATGGTCAGCCCTTCTCCTTTGTTGAGAATCCAGGGTTCAGGCAGCTCATGGCACTCATGGCCCCATCCTACCATGTGCCACCTTTAGCAGGACAGTGGTACCCCGCCCTGTATGAGGCATACAGGGAATACTTTAGGGAGGAGATGTAGAAGGTAGGTCTGCAGGTAGCCTTGCACTTCACCTTGGACATCTACAGCAGCTGGGGTGGAGATCATGCATACCTCTCCCTCACGGCACTGGTGTGACCAGTCAGGCTGTCAGTGGACTCTCCTTCAAGCCGAGGTGATGGATGAGTTCTACATGGCAAGGAAGATCATGGTGGCCATGAATAGCATGATGCAGGGATGGTTCATTGGGCAGGGCAAGCTCACCCATGGGTTCATGGTCACCAACAATGGGGCCAACATGGTCAAGGAGGTCCATGATGCCAACTTTGTTGGCATCCGCTGTATGGCACATAGGTTCCACCTCATAGTCATGGAGGACAGGGCTCCTGGTGACAGTGCCATCACTACCAGTTAGCTCATTTCAAAATGCAGGAAGGTGGTGGGCTACTTCCACTAGAGCATCAAGGGGGCAAGATGCTGTGGGACAAACAGGCAGAGCTGAGCATCCCACAGCACAAAATCATGCAGGATGTGGAGTCTCGATGGAACTCCACATACCTGATAGGGTTATGCAAAGCTTTGGTAGCTGGTTTGATTCAGAGGAGATTCAGCCTGATTCGGGGACCAAATTTGTGAATCAAAATCGAATCGAGAAACCAAGTAAAAGCTCTGAATTGATTCAAAGTATCTGAAATGATTCAGAAAGCTTCAGAAAAGATTTGGCTGATTCAGAGATTTGGCCATTGACTAAACAGGAAGCTGACAGCTGCCTCCAGCTGGTAAGTCTGTTGGGGATGGGGGAGGGGTAAGGGAAGGGTAGATGGGGAGGGAGGAATTGGGGCTAGGACAAGCTGCATAGCTGGGTTCATTACTTGGGGAGGGGGGTGGGGGGCATGGGATGCAGGCATGGCAGCGCTCGGAGTGGGGGCTCTACCCTGCTGTCGTTTGCCCAGCTGGGAAAGCGGGGGGGAGGGGGGTGAGGGGGTGGGACACAGGCATGAACACCCCCATACAATGCTGGGCACTCATGACAGAACACCCCCATACAGTGCTGGGCAGTGGGGATCACGCTCCCCCCACTTGGCACCAACATGGGATCTGTCACATTGCTCAGGTGCAGCATGGCTTGGCAGGGGGCCACACGTTGTCTGGGAGCTGGGGCAGCTCCAACAGTTAGCCAGAGCCCAGCAGCACTCAGCCTCAGTGGCCCCAGTTCCCAGGCAGTACACGGCGCCCTGCTGGGCTGTGCTGCACCCACACCATGAGGCAGCTACCACGCGGGTGCCAAGTGGGGGGGGGGTGATCCCCACTGCCCCTCACTGTGCGAGTGGGCTCTGCTATGAGTGCCGCTCCTGCAATTGGTAAGTGCGGGGCTTTCTTTTTTTTTTAAAGTGCTGACGTGACCCCTGGGGCTGACAGCTGTCATCCAGCAGCTACCAAGAGGGATGTCCCTCAAGGTCAATGACCCCTGGAATGGGTAAGCCCAAGAATTGGGGAGTCACCAAAGTCTACCAGAGAGAAATAAAAGGCAGTGAAGAATAACCCCTGGTCAGGCTTTGACCTGACCAGCACCCTGCCTGTCCAGCCAGAAGGACCAGCCAGCGACCCCCTTCTGCAGCTACATCGCACTGTAAGAAGCCTCGATTGGCCATGGACGGTGGACTCCAGCACTTGGGGATTAGGTATATCTTGACACCAGTGCTTAGTGTTCATAGCTAGCTACTGTGAGTATGTGTGTGTGCGTGAATATGTGTGTGTTTGAGGGGATCAGCACCAAGGTTTATGGTCTGACTTTTGCATCCGTCCAATAAACTAGAACTTTATGATGATCCTGTGAGTTGGTGATTTGTAGCCAACAGATCTGTTGTGATCCAGTACGGTCGACATGCTGGCAGGCATGTGTGACCCAAGGGTGAAGGGGAGCATCTGCAGCAGAAAAAGAACCCTTGATCACTGAATGGAGGTGCTGGTGAACAGTCAGGGTGGCAGAAGAGCAGAGGTGGGGAGGATGTGGAAGAGGGGGATCCACTTTCCCGTGCCAGCACTCCAGCCACAAGCCAATCTTCTCCACCACAGCCACTGCCAATGTGGGCCAAGGGCATGGCTTCAATGTTGGGGTCCAGAGGCATCAGAGGCCACCATCAGGCAGGTATCACGGAGGCTTTGGTGGCTACCTATCTCGCCAAGGATGTGACCTCTTGGCCTATTGGACAAGCCACAGCCAGATGTGGCAGGATGTGGCCACAGTTGCCCGGGAACACCTGTCCTGTCCACTGACCAGTGTTCCAAGCAAGAGGGTGTTCAGCATTCCTGGGGATATAGTGATGGCCCACCGCACCTGCTTGGATCCTGGTTTGGTGGAGCAGCTGGTGTTCCTCAAGGTGAACCTCCTGCTGCTGGGGTTCCCCAAGCTCCATCTCCAGACAGAGTGAATGTCACCCTCCTCGCTTTGCACCTATTTGCTTTTATTATTTGCTTTCAGAAATTTGAGGTGCACTTTCACAGACACTCCTGTGCCACTGTGCCTGAAACCTGGCAGGCCTTATGCCTGCATGAGGGACTACCATCCCTGCTGTTTTCATCTGGCTCTGCCTTAACACACACAAGTTTTGCTTTCAACAGTTTGAGGCACCCTTTCACAGAAACCCCTGCACCTATCTTCTTGAAACTTGGCAGACTTCATGCCCTCAGAAGGGGCTACGATCCCTGCTGTTTTCATGCAAATCTGCAAAAAAAAAAAATGACAAAGTTATAGGTATTTTAGTGATTCCCCATTATAGTTTATGGCCAAATCTCCAAATCGACGCTGACTCTCTGAATCCGAATCAAATCGGGACAGTGATTCAAATCACTGAATCGAATCACTGTCCCTCTGAATTGCCTGATTCTGAATCCGAAGCAAATACTTGCTGCTTCACACAGACCTACTATGCGGGCAGGTACACTGATTCTGCTGTGACTCTTCCTGGCTTGTCTTCAAGGTGCCTTTTGAACACAGAGACAGGCAGGGCAGTTCCACCCCATGGCAGTGCAACCTGGAGATACTTGCTGCTGCCACCAGGTAGAACTGCCTTGTGCATCTCTGTGGTTAGAAAGCACATTGAAGCCAAATCAGGAAGAGCTGCAGCAAAAACAATCTGCATGCCTGCATAATGGGATGCAGGAAGTGCACCTTTCTGCTGCAGTTTCTTCTCAGTTTGTCTTTGGTGTGTCTCTTGAAAGCAGAGGCACACGGAGCAGTTTCACTCTGTGATGGTGACAGCAGCAGCAGACCTGCCAGTGTTGTGGCACCTCTGGCAGGTACTCATGGGATCCTGGTGGAGAAACACTGGTCTACAGTCATTCTTTGAAAGGATGGAATAGAGCCTGTTCTTTTAAATGTTGAGGGGGATAGAGGAAGGACATATACATTATTTATTTAATAGTTGAATAGTTAGAATAGTAAACCAAGAAGTAAGAGATCTTGGTTTGTTCCCACTTTAGTATGACCTAGTTAAAACTCACAAGTCCTACCTCCCTGGAGGCTGCCTTAACCATGAGGTGATAGGCTATAGGGTGGTGAAGTACTGGAATGGGTTACCTAGAGAGGTGGTGGAATCTCCATCCTTGGAGGTTTTTAAGGCCCAGCTCTACAAAGCCCTGGTTGGAACAATCAGGTTGGGGATGGTCCTGCTTTGAGCAGGGGGTTAGGCTAGATGACTGAGGTCCCTTCCACCCCTCATTTCCTATGATTATATAATTCTATTTTCCACTCTTCCTGTTGAAGCTGTGCCATAGTGTACAAAGTAAGACAAGATTCATGGGGCTTGAGAAAGAGAGAATGCAAGAGGGGAGTGAGAGTAGTATATCCCTCTAGCCCAATGATGGGCTCTGGTCCTGCTTCCAGGACTGTTTATGTATTATATCTAGTGACTAATGTAAAATATAAAAACAACAATTTGAACAGGAACCATAACCCAGAACTCTTCCCTCCCATGTAAGTGCTCCCATACCCTTTTTGAGAGAGCACCTAAATGTGTTTAGTGGTTGCAAGCTAACTAGGCTATTCCCTAAAGACTGATGATTTTCATCTAAAAGGAGGGCTGTATTGAGCTCTCTTGGGCACATAAAGGCAGAATTCAAGCTCCAAACAAACTAGGCCTCCTCCTATGTTATGATGTTTTAGGCAATTGAAATCCCCTGGTTTTGCACACCTCTCATTGGGCATGAGGCAAAACCTACAGTAGTCAACAGAAAGAATCTGTAACACCAGTGGGCTTTCAATTTGGGCCATTAGTGACCAGTACTGCAAATAAAAATTTAACTTATCTGCCTGCTATTCCATTGTCTTTAGTATTTAATTGAGTGTTGTTTGTCTTAAAAAAAGACTCGTGCATACCTACCTAGCATTTGACAGTTATTCTCATATATAATGCTAGGAAAGATGTTTTTCTTAATAGATTGCAAAAGAGTCCCTACAATTATGTGCTTTTCCATTGAACACATTTAAGATGAACTGTATAACTTACAGCAGAAAAACATTCTTATTTTAGCAAGTTCTTTCAAAGTAGGCTGCTTGGCTAAAGAAATAAAACTTGCTTTTCTTTCACTGGCTGATACTGAATCATTTAATTGAAAAGCTAACATATGAAAAACAAGTGAAAGGATATTTTCCAAATAATCCTTCTATACCATTGCACCCATTGAATAAATTCACTTAGTCACAAAGGGTGCACACAGACAAGTGTCGCACATGCCTTGAACCAAAACTGAGAAATAAATTTTCAGCACACACTGAAGGTGGCATATTGGACAGACTAGCCAAAAGCCTTTTGCATCCAAGGGAAAGAGGCTGCAATCTACTGGAAAATCAACAACAGAAGGAGATAATTTAAAATGATGAAGATTTTCAGGTTCACCTCCATCAGGCATGAAATATAGAGTCTATATTAGAAACCATTCTTGGCAACTAGATTTGATTGCATTAGATACATCCAAGAGAGATTCAATTATATAACCATTTACAATATATTAGAAGACATGCAAACATTTAAAAAATGCAACTATTTTTACATCAAGGTTTTATTTAGCTTAGCTTCAAATTTGCAGAAAACTAAAAGAGCAAAAGCAGAGCTGGAATCATATCTTGTCTTGATGTGAAAGGGTCCATGGATTTGTGGTCAATCTAACCCTAGATTCATAGAAAAGTAGGCCTGCAGAGACTGCAGGATATCGTCTAGTCCAATCTCTTTCTCAAAGAAGGATCATCACTAAACCATACAAGTGTTGGTGTAAACCCTTAACTGTTGGTGAATTGCAAATTTAAAAAAAAAAACCAGAGCAACCTGTCTGTCTAGATATAGTGCTGTGAGGCATTTCAAGATGACAGTTACTTCAGAATGGGATAGGTGCATTGGAATTTTTATATTTCTTTCTTTCTTTGTTTTGCAGTCTTCCTGTAATCTAAAAGTAACAGTGACTGGTTGGTATATAGGGTATAATAATTTTAAATAATGGGATTAGAAAAGTAAATAAATCTCTGAGTCAAATCACTGTCCTCCAAATTGGCCGAATCCAAATCAAATACTTCCTTATTCGCACAGTCCTAATGCCTGCCTATTTTAGTATTGCTCAGTTGATACTTATGAGGTTGGAGTGTTGTTGGTGCTAAGCTGCATAGTTAACAGCCCAGAGATCGTAAGTTCAAGGTCATAGTAGAAGCGCTCATGACTTGGCTGTATCAGATTTCAGTGAATCTATGAATTCTGCTAAATACCTTTTCACAAGGACACAGGAAGGAAATTGACACTTAGCATTATTATGAATTGATATTAATCCTGAGATCATTTCCTAGTTTATGAAATGCTATTATTTAATTCTGGGTAGAAGGATCTCTATATCTTCTACAGCAAAAAAGTACTGACCATTGCTCAAGTAAAAAATGAACTGTTTTAGATTTGCTAAAAAGTTACTTAACAGTTGCCTGTAAATGTGCATATGGCTAATATATGGGTAAATGTGAAAAAGTATGTCTGGAACATTTCTGGTTTGGATTAAAACAACAGTAAAAAACCACCCTTAACTAACCTAGTTTCTCTGGTTTAGAAAACTGAGATAAATATCTCACAAGAATAGATTTTCCTAACAATGTGCAATATTTTGGTTTTCTAATAAAATCAGAAGTTTTGAATTCAAACCTCTATGGAATTCCGACTTCCACCATTGTGGAAATGAGACTTCTGCTTCTTACCACATTTTACCTGAGCTTGTTTTGTCATCAGCAATCCCTCAATAAAAGTATGATATTTACCAAGGCTCATTGATGGGTCTTGAGGTGACTTTAAAGTCCAATGCTTGAGCAACAGACTTGTCTGCAGAAAATGCAGGTCTTTATTCAGGGGAGAGTAAGCTTCAGGATGGATTACTTTCCTGTTCCTTCCTTTGCTTCCTCTTCTCTGCTTCAAGGGCAAGACTCTTTACCTCCAAACAGGTTGCCACTTAGTTGTGGTTGTGGCACCATTGGAGTCAGTTGGCAGCCAGCTCTTCTTATCTGTTTTCTTGAGGGATGCCTTCAAAGTGTCCTTGTAGTATTTCCTCTGGCCACCACTGGGAATACAGCACTTGTTTTGGGAGTCAAGAGTTGGGCATCTGCACACAGTGTCTGGACCAATGAAGTTGGTGCTTGAGGATCAACTCAATCAAGGATGCTGGTGTTTGTGCAGCAATCTTCCTATTTGATGTGGAGGATTTTCCGGAGGCATCATTAGTGATATTTCTTCAGAATCTTGAAATGACAACGGTAGTTACCCACATTTCACATTCATTGAGCAGGGTGGGGATGATGACAGCATTGTACACCTGGATCTTGGTGTCTTTCTGGAGAGCATGTTAAATAAAGACATGCCAAAGCAATTTACCACACACCAGATCCTGTGCTGAGAAGTGCTGGACTACCTCCAGGATCTTTCCCTTGATAGGTCACATTCATGGCCCAGGGCAGGCTGGTAGAGTACCTTACTTTTCTCAATGGTAAGAGAAGGGCCCAAAGTTTGGTAGGCTTCTCAAGAGTTTCAGCACAGTTCGGAGGTTTTTGTTAGCGTGAGCAAGGATGGTGCAGTCATCAGCATACTGAAGGTCAAGGATGATTGTTGTGAGTACTTTGGTCTTCAGCCAAAAATGTCCCAGAGTGAAGAGCCCTCTATCCATTTGGTATTCAATGTCAATTCTAGAAGGAAAGCAGTTCTTAATGAGAACCAGGATGACTGTCAGATAAACAGAGAACATTGTTGTGGTGATGATGCATCCTTGTATGACCCTAGTTTGGATGACAAATGGATCTGTTTCTGATCCATTACATAGAAAGGTCACAGTCATCTGGTCATAGAGAAGCGTCAGGACCTTGATGTGATTTTCAGGACATCCAAATCTGGACAGTACTTTCTACAGGGCTTTGTGCTGATGGAATCAAAGATCACTGAAGAGCATATATAGGTCCTGATATTGTTCCCAACACTCTTCTTGGATTTGGCGGGCAACAAAGATCATGTCAATTGCTCCATGAGATGGTCTGAAATTCTAGTAGGATTTCCTCAGCAAGAGGTGGAAGATAGTTCAGGAGGATGTGGAAGAGGATTTTCCCTGCTGGGGAAAGAAGGATAATACCTAGATAGTTCCTTGATAGACAGGCTTATTTCCTTTTTTGAAGATAGTTACAATGTTGGCATTCCTCAGCTCCCCAGGGATCTCTTCATTGTTCCAAATTCAAAAAATAAATTAATGGAGTCTCAGTACCAGTTCCTCACTGGTAGTCATAGATTTCAGCAGTTATGCCATCCAGTCCAGTTGCCTTGTTGTTCTTGGTTTTCATAATGGTGCTATAGACTTCTTCTAGGATAGGAGGGTTAGTGAGGAATCCCCTTTCAGGGTGTTGGAGGATGGACTCAATGGTGGTACCCGTCACAGTTGACTCACAGTGCAGGGGTGCCTCAAAGTGCTCTTTCCATCTAGCTTGGAGAGATTAATTCTCTTTGAGGAGTGTAAAGCCATCCTGTGACTGCAGGAAAGTAGGATCATGGGAACTTGGGCCATAGATGGCTTTTGTTGCCTGGAAAAAAAACTATGCATGTTATCTTTGTCAGCATAGAGCTGAATCTCCTTGGCTTTATCTTGCCACCACTGATCTTTGATTTTCCAGATCCTCCTTGAGCCTCAGCTTTGAGGAGATGATACATCTTCTGATATGAGGTGTCATCTTGCCAAGTGGAACGAGCCTTTCTCTTCTTGTCAAGAGGAGCTTGGATCTTGACATGGCTTTTATTGAACCAGTCTTGTTGTTGATGGGTGGTATAGCCAATTGATTCAGCACAGGCCATAGTACTTTAAACCCTTTCCACAGTTCCTCAATATTGCTTTCATTTGTGGACAGAGCAGAGAGGTTTTCAGGGAGACACCTTTGCAGATCCTTACAGACCTTCAGGTCTTGACAAGATTGATATTGAGAGTCCTTCACATTGTTTTTATCTGTTCTTGGTGTTTCAGAGCAAGCCAGATGTCAGATCCATTATGAACAAGGTGGTGATCTGTCCAGCAGTCATCAGTTATTTACATGGCTCATGTGATATGGACATCCATTTGATCATCAGCTCTAACAATAGCATGATCAAGGAGGTGCCAGCACTTAGAGTGAAGGTTTCTCCAGGTGGTCTTGTATTTGCTTGTTATGACAAGACTATGCCCCACAAATTTGCTCAGGAGAAGGATGATGTTGGAGTTGGCTTTCCCTACTCCTTCCTTCCCAATGGTGCCATTCCAGAGTTCCAGGTTATGTTCAACTGGCACCAAAATCACTGAGGAGAATGAATTTGTCTTATAAGAAAGCTGAAAATGTGTCTGAGTGTTTCTACATGAGACATTTACTGTGGAGCTGCATAATTGGCTCTGCAGTAAACGTCTCAGTGTCTACATGTGTGGTCCTATTAGGCTGCAGTAAACTGATAAACTCCACTGCAGGTTAGTACTTGTAAATACAAGTACTATCCTGCGATGGAGATTTTTAGTGTACCGCTATACAGGTGTAGACACTAACAGAGCCGGTTGGGGCATGAAGGTGCTTCAGTAGAGGGCTGCCTGTCAGCTAGCCCTGCACTGAAGCACCCTTGTGCCTCAGACAACCCTTCCACAGCATGTTGAACTGGGTCAGAGCAGACCTGGGCTAGCAGACTGACCCCCTGGGCTCTCTGCTAGCTGGGGCTGCTCCAACCTGGCTCAACATGCTGCAGTCCTGAGTTCATGTTCAAATACAATGCCCAGGAGCAATAAATTCCAGCACAATATTCACTGGAGTTTATTGCTGTGCATTAATTGCACCTGTAGACAGGCCCTTAGAAATATACTTTCATTTGAGCCTTTTAAACAGGCTATTGCACTTAAATGGAAACTAGTCCAGAGCCATTCACCCTAACATTAAATCATGCATGGGTCTGAATTTCCAGAGATCCTGAACTATTTGACTATTCCTTCTCTTGCTCTTCAAAGGAGTTCATGCTCCATGTCAGAGAAAACCCTGTGTGTATAAGCTTAACACAATTCCACACATGATGCTCGTAAAGCTTTAAACTCATCATCTTTTATTCATCCCCCTTGAAAACATGAGTCTTCCTAGAGCAATGTTGCCTTTTATTAGTTACTCTTTTGGAACCTTCACGGTTGTCACAAGAACTGGGTGCCTGGGAATATGTGCAAAGGCGTCCCATGCCATTTTTACATATAGGACTCCAGCTAGCTTACTCCGAAAACATCTTATGAGTCGTGCATGAATCAAACTTACTAGAAGCATATGACTACAGAATGAGGAGAAACATGATTCCATGTGTTCAATTTGGACACCCCAAATCCCACCCACACATATAAATAGGGACATGACTTTCTAATGAGTATCATATTAGTCATCACTATTGGTAACGAAACTAAATCTTTATCTTAGCCTTCTTGTATAAAAAAGTGTATGTTAAAGGCTTGCTTAACAGCTGTTCATGTAGTTTTTAATTACATTCTTTATTTTAAAATGACTCGTTTCCCTCTGTGACATAATTATGTTTTATTGTGGAAAGCATGCAACTGAAATGAGAGCCTTAGCAACAGAACAGGGATCATATCTTGGTGGAGGCAGGAAACCTTGAAGCTAGGAACAAAATAAGTTGGCATTTTCCCAGTGCTGAAGCCATTTTTCCCCGATTCTGCATTATTTAGTTCTTGTCCTCATGTCCCTCTCAAGGGATGGTGCTGCTGACCTCATCAGCAGATGTATTTTTGGTGTATGGCCTCTACAAAGAAGTTGAATAAAAAGAGTATGCTAGAAAGTTTCTTTATAATCAATACTTATTTTACTTTAATGTATGGACCCTCCTTAATTAGCTGCAATCTCCAGTTTAGATTTAATAACCTTGTTATTTGCCCATCTATTTATCTGCATTAACATATATTTTGGCAGACCAAAATTACCTTTTTTTATTGAAGGAGGCCAAATGAGTCCAAATTCTACTTGTCTTTAAGTCTGTGCAACCCCTTTGAAGGGAATGCAGGCTTTAACAAAAGCAGAATTTGATCCAAAGTTGAAAATATAAAACATCATTCTTTCTTTAACAGCCTGAGTGCTTGAAATGCACAACTCAGACTGAAACTTCTAACTCACTCAATGACAGGAGACTCCTACTAATATAAGACCTTATCTTATTACATACAAGAGGGAGATGGACACAAGAGGGAGACACACTGATCTAGAAATAAAATGTTTCAATCAATTCTAAAGAGCTGATGCTATTAAGGATTAGCAAAATAAAAACAGAACATATATCATTGACCTCAACAATAATACTCCATCAGGAAATAATGTAAAAATGTTAAAAAGATCTATAAAATAAAAGCCTACGTACAATTGTGTTGAAATTACTGTACATCAAGATCAAGACAGTTATGTGATGAGTGTTGGCTTAGTCACAGCTTTAACAAGAACCATTCTGAAGATATTTTTCTGATAAATTTAACCCACCCACCACACACACACACACACACACACAACACAGAGCTAAAGAGATTTAAAGCTAAGGATAATGGGGTTTTTTGTGAATAAAAAGAAACAGTATTCAGCATGACACAATAAATGTCCCTAAGAATACATATTTGTTGTCATCAGCAAAATCTAGTGTCCTGCCAAACAATTCATCATCTTTGTTGTATATATTAACATACCTCCTCATGAGGTGGAGTATGGTGACAAAGCAATAATGACCTCTCACTTTGACTCCAGGTGAGAGTTCAAGCCTTGCTCTGGATTTGTGCTAAAGACTGCCCATCACTCAGCTGTAAATAGGTATTGGTCATTCAGGCTGGAGACTCAAAGGTGGCTAGATACAATGCTATCCACATAGTTCCCTTTTGTTAGTTATGTAAGCCCTATGAGCCTCTGGATTCAGGAACAAGTTCTCTCATAAAGAAGTCAATAGCAAAGCCAAATAATAAAGGTGAGAGAATGCATTCGTATTTGACACTAGTATGTACATTAAATCATTTGCTCAAATCCGAGTACTTCAACTGTGTTAACTGAACCTTGATATGATGAGGATGATGATGATGATGATGATGATGAGGAGGAGGAGGAGGAGGAGGAGGAGGAGGAGCCCGATGAGGATGGTCTTAAATGGCATACTGTAACACTACAAGATCTTTCCAAAGTATATCAATACTCTGGCAGGCTCCAGCCAGTCAAATGCTTTCCTACAATTTTTGGCCATTTTGTTTTTTTGTTCTTAAGAATTAAATCTGTTGACCCATAATCTTCCAGGTGGAAATCTAGTTTGTCTTTTCCATGGCTTTGCCTCAATGCTTCCTTCATTCTGCTTAAGATGAAATTGTAGAAGACAGACTATGAATGAGAGGAAATTAACACAACAAACAATCTTTCCTTGTCTTTTTTTTTGACTATGCCTTTTTCAGTAGCAAGGAAGCCTGTTGAGACTAACCAGGTGCACAGTAGTCAATTTTTACACTTCCTTATTTTGACTAAAACTTTTTCTTTTATAGTACCAAACAGTGAATCTGTGGATACCACACTAATTCTTTACCAGATTTCATTTTTTATTTCAAAGTTGGTTTGGGGGTATATAATATACATGAAAAAATGGGTGAACCCAGGATATTGTACTGCTAAACGCTATGGTATATCATTATCAGACAGCATACTCATAACTTCTCACATGTCCTCCCCTCAAGCTTCCAAACAGACATTGCTTTCTAGTAGCATCTACCACCAGACACATGTATCCTGGTACCATATGACTGTGCCACCAGGTGGCTCCATATGACTAATTAGAAATTAAATATTTTTAAGGAGGGAGTTCTCACAGTCATCAATATAGCCACTTTTACTGAAACAATATTTATATTTGGCTCTCATATAAAGGAGGAATAAAGCCTTGAGAGTTACTGAGAACTACTGAATTCATTTCCAACTGCCAAGACCTAAATGAAGGATATAAAGTGTGAAAAGATTCAAAACAAGGGACACACAAAAATCAGAGATGGTAGACAATTAAAACCCCTCTAGGACTCATCCATTTTCTGCAAATAGCTCTTTGTATGACTTCTTTGATGCTTATTTATTTCTGATGTAGATAATTTTCAACAATAATACAGTGTTATGAAACACAATATTTGTGCAGAACACAGGAAGTTTGGCAACAATGAGTAACATTCCACAAAACAAAGGACAATTGAAAAATATGCTGCCTGCAATAATGCTGCCTTTGGGGCTCACTATCTCTCTCATAATGTGTCATCACTACACTTTGGCTTATGCTTGCATCTGAAATTTGTATCTGTAATGTAATGAAAATGTGCATGCATATGTGCCATGCTGAAAAACTTACCTGTCTTCCAAGGTTTATGTCTGAATATATAAACATAAATCCAGTCTCTAGAAGGGAGGTGGAGGATGTCAGATGTAATAGCAGCCCCTGATGTCCACATCAAACTCTAGGGGACTTGTGGTTGTTTCTGTGCAGCCTTGTTAGATAGGTGACGTTCATTATAGTTGTGGTGAGAAAACTATGGGTAGATAGCAAGAGAATACAGGACAAGCACATCACATAAAAGGAGTAACCTCTGAAAGCCTTGAATCTGTTTCTATCATACAGCAGCAAAACTCCATGTACTAGCTATTTTGCTTCTAACTGGTAATATCTACACGATATGCTTTACTGTGCAGTACAGCAAATTACTAGTAGTAAGCATCACAGTCTACACTTACTTACTGCACAGTAATTTGCTCTACTTGGTAGTTAATTTGTTACATGCAAATGCAAGTAGCAAATAAACTGCTGAGTAATACTGCACAGTAAGGAATGTGTAGACAGTTGACTAGGAGCAAATTTGCTGCTGGTCAGCTGGCAGCAGCGGGAGGGAGATTGCTCCCTGCTCTCAGGAGCTGCCTGCTGCCTGGGCAGGCTCCAGCACTGGAGCCCAGATGGGGACAATGTCCCCCTGCCCCAGCTCCATGATCACAGAATGGGGGCTGAAAGATTGCTTCTGCTTTAGCTCCATGATAGTTCCCTTCACAGAAAGATTTCCCTGCCCAGCCTGGAGCTGACTGTGACTTGCCCCAGATTGGGACAGGTCCCAGCCAGCCCCAGGCTCTGTAGAGAAGTCTGCACATGCAGCCTGGAGCTGTCTGGGGATTGTTCTGTTTTGGGCAGTCTCCAGCCAGCTCCAGGCTGCACGTGCAGACTTCTCTGTGCAGCCCAGAACTGGATGGGAACCCTTCTGGTCAGAAGCAGGTCCCAGCCCCACAGCTTTTCCCCAGCCCTGTGCCCCAATCAGTCAATTGAGGTATGGGGCTTGGGAAAGAGCTGTGGGGGATAGGCAGGTCTCAGACTCCTGCCCCGATCCTCCAGTGGGGCAGTTAGCAGTGAGCCCCTGGCTGGGCATCCAGCTGGGGGCTCACTGCTAGCTGCCCCACCAGCAGATGGGGGCAGGAGGCTGAGCCCTGCCCCTCATGGGACCTGCCCTGATCATGGAGCCAGGGCCAGGAGCTCCCTGCTGCTGGGACAGGGGGACATTGTCCCCCCACCCAGGTTTTACCGCCAGTCTGCCCTGGAAGCAGGTAGCTCCTGGGAGCAGGGACCAGTCTCCCAGCACCTGGGGGAAGCCTAGATCTCTCCCTGGCTGCTGCAGGGGGCTGGTACAGGGCTGGAGGGAGTGGGAGCAGACTGCTGTTAGGAGCAGGAAATCAACTCCCAAATGGGTGGATGTGTAGATGCCTACCCAGGGTGAGGCATCTGTTCTGGAGTAAACCTATCCAGCAGCATTTGCATGTGTAGATGCACCCACTGCTAATTTTGCAAAAGAAATCTGTGTCATTTAGTCGTTCAAGAGTACAGCTTAGAAAACCACTTTGAAAATAAACAATATGCCTTTATTTCCTTCCTGAGTTTGTGGTCTACATTTACAGTTAGGAGACACTCTAAGCTATTTTTTACATTGTATTATAGTCCAAGTCTCTATTTGCCACACATCTATACAGACACATCTACAGTACTATAAAAATAAATAATAGAATGGGCTCATCTGACCCTAGCACTCCAATTCCCTTCCAGAGAGCCAATAAGAGCTTTCACTGTTGTTTTTTCTTCTCTCCTACAAATAGTCTCTGCTTGGCAATATTCTTCTTTGCAATATCAAGAGAACATGTTAGAGGTCAGCCCTGATCTTCATTGATCTAGCCAAAAGAACAATGTTTTACCTCTGCCTGATGCAGTTGCCATGACAACTGAACCTAGCACTTTAGCTATCATATGCGAGTCAGTGGGTCCATCTACACAAGACACTTAATGCGCAGTAGACTGATTGACTGCACATTATAGCATCATGGCAAAAACAATGCTATTAGGCTAATGCGCAGTGATATTAGTCTACTGCACATTAACTTTCATGAGAAAGTGTGTGACTGCGCTACTGCACAGTAGCACAGCCTACTGCACATTTATTTAGTACTTTCTTTTGCAAGTACTAAAGAAAATGTGCAGTAGGCACTGCACATTAATGAATGTGCAGATGTGACCAGTGAGGCCTAGTGGCAGGAAAACGATTGTGAACCAGGGACTAGTGAATGGTAATCCTCACCCTGTAAACTTAGCATATCACCTCTCTGCCTTATTTTCCCCATCTGTAAATGCAAAGATGCCTACTTTACAGGATATTTAACAGGTAGATTTCTGCCCCATTTCATGTTTCAGATGACCAAAGAGTAGCTTGTCACCAATTCCTGAATTACCCAACTGAAGTTGAAGAGCTATTACCCATTCTGGCACATAAGTACCCTCAGTGAAGAAATAAGATTGCTCTAATGACATATGCACTTATTTCCCTATTTATATAATATGGGCACTTGCATGCTGAGGTGGGTAACAGAATCACCCCTACACCCTAGCTGGTAACTTGGAGTTGGTTGCAAACTGCACTTTGGTCACCCACTAGTAGAAATAGAATTCTGCTCCTAATGTTTATACAGCACTTTGAAGGTATAAATTGCTGCTTAAGCATTATGTGTTACTATATTCATTTAAACTACAAATGGTTTGGCAAGAAAGCAGCATCTATTAATTCAATAGAAAATCCTTTATGGGATTCCAGTAGAATCTTACTTGGAGAGGCTGTTAAATTGGCAACAAGAGAATGTATCTGACTTTGAGTACCCATGTTACAAGAAGTCTCCTTGAGGAAAAGTTAGATTGGATTGGTTGTGGTAACATAACATGATGTAAATACAAACTAAGTGCATAAAGAGAGACAGAAAGGAAATTGAAAGAGAAGATTCAGGAGATCTGGTTTCATTTCCCTTCTCTGCCACTGACTATCTAGGTGGCTTTAAGCAAATTGCCTAATTTCTCTGCTTCAGTTCCCCATCTGTCCAAGGGGATATTTATTATTTCTCCGTCTCACCCTTTGCCCATCTTGAGCAATTGGACTATAAGATCTTTGGGGGTTGATACTGTTTCTTACTATACTTTTGCACAGGACTTAACATAATGGGGTTCTTCATGTCAGGTACCACCATACTACTGCTACAAAAGAGTAATCTGACCTGCCCAATGCCATATGTGATATAGTTTTAATGCAACAACTTTATTAAATACTGGATTGGAAATACCTTATGCAACAGCTGAGGAAGAACATCCCCTGCCTATCCTTAATGTGGCCTTGCAGTCAATCAGCCAACATGAAAAATGAGTAGGAAAAAATTCCCACTGATGGATTAAGTCCAGTGTCATGTTCAGTAAAGCCTGTATATCTCAAGGGCCTGTTTTCAAAAGGGTCTCAATGTAACTGGCCTATGACTTTGTGCATGTAAACACTGGCACATGTGCTTGTCATGACAAATTTGTACCTGCGGCTGATAGAGTTTAGAAGCTTAGAGTTGGGGCGGGGGGGGGGGGGTGCACCTAAATTCTATTACCTAGGTGCCTAAATACTTGTCTATTGTCACGGCAGGGTCCTGTAGGAGGGCCGTGATCTCCTTAAGGCCCCCTCTCCGTGCCTAGTTGGCCCAAGGGCACCCTCCGTTTCTCTCCTGCCACGTCTCTGATGGTTTAAATTGGTTGGGAGGCTGCCTTACGCCCTCTCAGACACGTCTATGTTTATTCGGACCTCGTGGCTTCCCAGACTCCTCGTGGGTCTTGTCCTGCAAGTGGGCGCTTTGGGGCACCCTAGCCTTATGGGCTATGTGCGGCTCCAACCACCCCTTATACCACGCCCCAAGCCTCGCAGTTGGAATCGACGTTGTTCGGTCTCTCTGTCTATACTCACGCCCGTCTCTCAGGCCTTCTGTTATGCGCCCCCTCCTGGGTCTCTCCGTGCCCACTCGGGGCCTTCTCTGTACGGTGGCCCTCTCTCTGGGCCTTCTCTGTACGGTGGCCCTCTCTCTGGGGCCCTCTGTGCCCACTATGGGCCTTCTCACACAAACCGCCCACTCCTAGGGCTCTTCGTGGCCGCACTGGGCCTTCTCAGTCTAACAACCCTCTCTCGGGGCTCTCCTTAAGTGCTGCCTACTTTCTCTGGGGCCTTCTCTGCACTGCTGCCCTCTCCTTAGGCCTTCGTAAGTGCTGCCCCCTCTCTGGGACTTGCCACGCCCACACTAGGGCTTCTCAATAAGGCGCTCCCCTTTCTGGGGCTTGCCGTGCCCAACTTGGGCTTTCCAATAGTGCCCCCTCTCTGGGGCTCATCACACCCCACGCTAGGGCTTCTCAAAAGTGCCCCTCTCTAGGGCTGGGGTCTATACACCCCATATGCTGCGCCCTCCTGGGCGCCAGGGTCCTCCCACTCCGCTGTGAGGCCCCTTTAAGGATACTGCACCCTCACTGGCACCAGGGTCCCCACACCACTGGGGGTTCCCCCTGAGGCCTCCTCCAGCCCATAATAGCCTCACCCAAACCACCGGTGTAATACAACAACAAAACAAACACAAGCCCCTAGGCTCCAACTTAACTTATAGCCACCCGGCTAAAACCATGGGGATCAAACATCTTCGAGCTGCCATCCTTTACTCTGCTAGAGCCATTCTTGCATCTTAGCTTCAGGAACTCCTCTCTTTCTGACTGCTTGCAGGAGGCTGCCCTAACCTCAGCTTCTGGGCTTTATAAGAGCCAGGCCTTGCCCCTTACAGCCAGCTGACCGCTGGCAGGTGTGGGTCGTTTGCTGACTCCCATTGCCCTGGCAACCCACAGCTGGGCTCCTTATTCCCTGCTAGGGTTCTTTCTCTAGCAGTTTCTGCCCTCTAGGAGCAGGGCACACATCTATGCATCCTATGGGGCACACATCCTATGCATACATCTATGCATATAAAATGACAGGTCAATTTATTTTTAATTTGAACCCCATAATAGGAGTATACCTTTCCATTTATGAACATCATATCTTTGTGTGTACAGGCAGGAAATTTGCTGAATTTCGCTTTGCTCCTTCTATCTGTTTAATGAATAACAATGAGTGTAAGAAGTTTTCATCAGATTCCAATACCTTGTTTATATATGCTGAGCAGTTTCCCAGCTCACTTGAATTTAGTTTTGTTGTATATTTCTGCTTTTTGCATTTGTCTGCATCACTTTCAAACCACCCAAACCATACCAAAAATCCCAAATTCAGAAGAGATGTTCTCCAAAAAGTTTACATGATAGAGGTGAAATAGAATTGGGTTCAAGTATTACTTAGGTGCCTAAGGCTACAAACAGATGTCCATTTGTCCCTATATAAACCATTTTATCTTAGGAAAAAGTGATCATTCAGATGTTCACATCGGTTGTTTTGGGATAAATCCTGAAGGTTTGTAAGATAACGGCTAGGGACAGAAGTTACACAGAAATATGTATAAGTCATCAGAAACTGATTCAAATCTATAACATGACAGAAGTTCAGTGTACATAAACCACTTTCAAAATGGCCGAAACCAATTTAAGATAAACCTGGATGAATGTAGTATCAGACTTAACTGATTTTGGCTAAATCAGTTTATTGAACTTCTGTCCCAGATCCCCTCCAGATTCAAGATAATTCACAGTCCCTCCACATCCCATGATGCTTTGTACCTCCCCCACAGACCCTGCCTTGCAGAGTGGGTAGTATAGCTTTGGCCCAAGCTCTCTGCTTCAACTGAGCAGGGAGACATGCTCTAGCATCCCTCAGCTTCTGGCCTGGGCCACTTCAGGCATGTCGCTGCATTTCTGGAACCAAAAGTGAATATCTGTTCACTTGCTTATTGATTCAATCAATGCAGTTTAGACTAACCTGTGAAGATTGAGTCAATTCAGCCTTGGGCTTTTTTGACTGTCTGTACTTAGCTTAGAAGTACTAACAGTTTATTCTGGGACATTGCAAAGTGTGTCTGAATGGTTATCATGGATTACATCATTGAATCAATGGCAGAAAAGCAGCAGTGCATTTAGCTGCTGACTAAACCCTGATTAGAAGGGTGATGTGTGTACATACTAATCCTGAGATATTTCTGGAACAGAAATATCACACACAAACACAGGCACAACTTGTCCATGGATGAATTAAGTGTCTATTCCAAGCTTAAGTATAAATCTGTTCTACCACACTCAAGTCCTTGAAAAAGTGTTAAATCAAAAATGACAACCATGGCCAGGTCTTCTTCATCCTGGCCAATTTTTGTGGTGTATTCTGAAGGCTATGATGGGGCCTTACAAAGTTTGTCCAATTTATATTTTTCTTTGGGGTCTTAAGCAGGGCAGCACATATGGTACTTAGATATATAAGCACAATCCAAGTGCCATTTAAGTAAAAAAGGATTTGGGCCATGATCTGTAAAGTCACTGTGTAGTCAGAAGTTAATGCTCTCTTAATTGGCTCAATTCTAAACTAAATCCATTAAATCATAGGTGCATAGCTCTGGCTTTCCTTTTTTAAAAGAAGAGATAGAAAGATGCAAGAGCTGTAAAGATGACTTAACTATGAGCATGTCTTCACTGTAATGTTGGGCATATCACAGGTTTAAACTCAAACTCCTCTTACATTCATATCAGAAAACCTTTGAGCAGGTTTGGAGGCATTTTAAGCCCAGGCAGCTTACCCAACTTGTGATTTCAGCCAGAACCTGAGCTGTGATTTCCAGTTTGTAGTGAGAATGCTGGTAGTCCTCCAGTTCCTTCCTGAAATAAACCCCAAAGGAGAGACAAGCTCTACCACAATCGATGCGATTGACTAGGAAATAACAAGAGGACATATTTACACTATGTTGGGGTGTGCTAGGGAGTGCTTCTGTGAAAAAATGCCCTGTCCACTGATTCTCACTCCCTGCCACAAAAACCTAATGTAGTTGCTGTGCTGAGCAATAAGCTTGCTCAAGACTGAGAGCCTGAGAGTTGCACTGACCAAGCCAAAAAGCAGCTATGTTTTAGTTTTCACTGGGCTGCTCCCTAACAATATTCAGCATGGTGTAAACATGCCCAGTATGAAGAACCACGTGTCCATTCATATCTGAGTGAGTGCAGTCAGATATAGTGAAAATACGATGTCAAAAGTTATGGCTTTGCAGTGAGGATACTCAGATCCTGATTAATCTAACACTGGTAACAATTGTCCTGGCTCAGTCTTCAGTCAAAATCTGCCCTTGGAACAAAGATATAAATAGCACTTAGAAAAGTGGATGAAGGCTCTTTGTATGTGGTGGGAGATCATTTAAAGATACTTACCTGTTTTATAAGCAAAGCTGCAAGTGTTTACAACCTATGTTTATGCACTACATTCTTGGTCCTTCCCAAGTTGCTTCATGCAATTCCAGTGGGACAGAGCAGGTTTACAACCTGGTTGGGGTTCTCCTATCATGGGACAAATCTCTCTGTGATTCAGGGAAGAGGAAGAGATCCCCAGCTGAAGAAAATGATCATGACTTCACTGGCATCAGAGGAGACAGCGCCTAGCTGGCTCCATTTTCTGCCTCAACTGTTTACCTGCATAAGAGCGCCCGAGTCTGCAATGGCTATCTTGGAAATTCTCGCTGTGTTGAGCATAGTGATCAGCATTTTATACATATGGATAGGTTGAAAAAAAATGTGGCTTAGGCATAATTCATAATTTTTCCAAAAAAGCAGTTGTTCGCAGAAACCCCGTTTTAATTCTGCTAGCGTAAAAGATCTGCAGTACTTTTTAAAAGGGATAATACTGATAAAGGATTACATTTGAAAAATAGATTAAAATTAACCAAAATTAATCTTTTGTGTCTGTCTTCCATAAAGTGTCTTTCAGTAAATATTTTTGAGGGATCCTATTTATCTTCATTTATTTTATCCCCACTACATTCTTGCGCTGTTTCAGTCTTGAAGATACTCCTTGTTCATTTCTTTTAACTGCTGCCCACCAGGACAGCATGTGAGCATCTTCCATATAAAACTGGCAACATTACTCCCTAGTTGAATTCATGCAGTTCCTGACTCATCTCTTTTTTTCAAGAATATCAAACACTCTACTTGTGGTAGGGCTTCTCTTTTAAGGTAGGAAGAGAAGGAAGAAATTGATATTATTGTGAGGAGGAAGGAAAATGCTTTATTAAACAGCTTTTCCTAAAGATAATTCTGATGTTTCTCCCTGTTCCCTCTTAAAGAGGCATCACTGAAGAAGCAGCAAAGAATAAGAAGATAAATCTTTTATATTTACTGGAGCTTCTGAAGTACCTTTTCTATAAAGATGTAAAGAATACTCAATTAAGTTAGAAACAATAAATGAATGTCATGTTTCAGACCATCAGGCAGTTGATACCCTGTCACTTGTCTCTTACAGTAACATGCCAGCCTAGAAACTTGGGAAATACAGTTCTCCATTAAAAAGAAATGTTACAAAAATGCAGCATTGCTTATGATGGGCTGAGAATGGACAGGAAAGCATTAGCAGCACAGTGCTGATTAGTGTCCTTTTGTTGAGCCATTTCCCTTCAGAAAGTGATGATGCCTACATACTCTGCTTCATATGCAGCAAAATGTCTCTGTTGTCTTTACGTCTCATGCCCACGGTTTACTGGTGTCATAACATTCCATATGTTTTTCATCTCACCAGTGCATAACAGCATCTGCACAGCCATTTCATATTAATCTGCATATGTCTTACAATTAGAAAGTCCTTCTGTGCTAACCACCATTTTGGCTGTTCCTCTGTTACTAATAAGTGCACCCCAGTCTTTTTTTAAAATTATACAGCCCCCAAGATTATCTAAGGACATTTATTATGTGAACAGATTTTCCTGCACATTGATAGTACCCGATGGTAATATAGCTCTGAAGCTAAGTACTTTTCCCCTGCATGGATGTCAGCCCCCGTATGGCTCTGAGGGACCAGATGTGCAAATGTCACCAGTCTGTGAAAATGAGGGATAGAATACACAATTTATTTTCAGTTTGCTGGAGATCTCATCAGTTGATTTTATAAAGAGTTTTTCAGTCTTTTAATCTTCAGCTTTTTTTCTTGGTTTCAGATATTTCAGTTTTAATGACTGGACAGAATGGAGCAGAAGGGTCAAAACATGTTTAGAATGTTTGTTTTTTTTCCAGTACTCAAAATCATGGTAGAGATGATCAAATGAGGAACAAAATAAATATACTGCATACTTGTATCATATCAGTAAAAATCAGCCATTTCTTGTAATGAATACAAATAAATAAAATGTGTTTGAAGAGTGCTTTGGATGTAACTGCCCCCTCATCCCCATGATATACCTAAAGTACACTGATGACATATGCATCATATGTGTAGTGATCACTGGGTTCAACAACCATAGCCCGACATGAATGAGAAGAACTAATCAATGAACTTCATTGTGAAGAAGTAGGTAACCGCTGCTGACCCTTGCTCACACTTTAACTAGCTAACAGCTACTACCTAACTGAGGGACCATCTCCCAATTCTTAACTTTTTTACATGAGAGAGTATCTCTAAACTACAGGGAGTGTTTCTAAATTGTACTGTCTATCACTACTTCTATCACCACAGTATGAACACATTGGAAGTAATCCCTAGATAAATTCCTTTGTAGACTTTGGGTGCAGAAGAAGTGTAGCCCCCCACTATAATTCAGAATTATTTGCAGGATCTAAGTTACATTGATCCCCCAAACAAAACAGAAGTTCACTGTTGATTCCAGGGGGGAGGGGAATCTAGCTGCTGGCTGTCACCCTGAGGCCATTTTCGACACACAATGGCTCCTGCTCCCTCCCATCCTGTCCCTATTTTCAGAATGAGCAGGGGAAAAGGAGCACAGGGAGCTCATTCTAGAGGGTTCCCGGCCAGCACTTGAGGGTGGGGTGGGTGCATTGGAGCACCCCTACCCCAGGGGTCTCTGATGAACCCACCCTACCATCCAGAGGGGGCTGAAAAAACCCCAGATTGAAATCCCTCTGCTCCCTTTCCCCCCTCCTATTCTAAAAACAGCTGAAAGACTAGCAGGTAGGTAGACAGAAGTTACAGAAGATGCTATGTTTTAAATTGTTTTCATCTAAATCCTCATGCAATGCGCATTCAAATTTTTGCCCAATCAGCTATTTTTCGGTGGACTGCAGCCATGCACTTGTGTTTGGTCATGGCTATAGACCACTTTCTGTGTCCAGATTGGGCAAAAATTGTCACTTCTGTCTGTGCTCGTTAGCAACTTCCATCTCTCTATCAAACTAACTTTGGAATACTCTCTCCAACAAACTGATTTTCTAGACAACATGGTGAAAGTTTCAGTGGCTATATCACCACCACATTGTAACAGAAACCTACTAACCACCATATCACAAGTTTTCAGCCTACCTCCACACCACAAGTTTTCAGCCTGAGCATGCCACTAGATCCATTGTCTACAGCCAACCTCTATGTTACAACCATATCTTCTTGGATCCCACCTATCAGGATGCACACCTTATAGATTTGGAGCAGGGATACCTACACTTTCAATACAATCCCAAAACTGTAGCCACTCAAATAAAAAAAAGCCAAACTCAGACCCCTTTCCAACCTTCTACAATACCAACCTTGAGACACAGACAACAGAATCCCTCTAGTTGTCACCTACAGCCTCCAATCTGAGCACATCATTAATGACCACCAACCACTCCTGGAAAAAGACAACCACCTTAAGGTATCCAGGGAGAAAACCTGTCCTGTACCACACTGTTTCATAACATGAGATAAGGGACTCTGCTGCACTGACCAGGTCACAGTGCCCAGCTGCAGAGCCCTTGGGTTTCCAGTTTTGGAGAATAGACCAAATTAGGAAAAGACCAGTAAAGTCCAAATTAGGATGTATGCATGTGATGGGTTTTCGGAACAAAGGGATATGCTGACAGGACAGAAAGTGGACAGTATGATGACCACAGGGAGACCAATCAGTGAGGTCCCAGAGATGAAGTGTCATGGGGGGTGGGATACAAAAGAATGGATTTCAGAGCAGAAAAGTGTCCCCTAGAGGAGAACATGAGGCCACCATGGACAGAGGGCATACCACCAGTCCATCTCACCCACTCAACCTGCTGACTTCTGGTATTCAAGAGACAACCTCAGAGTGAAGCCCGTGTACTGGCCAGACATACCTTGACTCTGTGATCCCTGGGACTGGTAAATATAGAATTGTTTGCACTGTTCTTATCGCTATCACTATGTATCAATAAAATTTGCCTATTGTCAAATGGTCAGTCTGAGGGTTTGAGTCTGCTTGGAACAAAATATCTGGGTCATAAATCCAGTGCCAACACTTGCTAGGTTTCTTTTGATATTTTGCACATCGGGCCTGGTATTTGCTTGAAAGGGTTGTTTGCAAGGTTTTTGGGAACAATTTAGACAAACACTTGTCTAGGATGATTTAGATAGGGATGATCCTGCCTTGAGCAAGGGGTTGAACTAGATGACCTCATGATGTCCCTTCCCACCTTCCTTTTCTATAATTCCATGCCTCAGGCACAGAGCATATGGGTATCTATTAGTGTAGGAGTACTTAAGAGGCAGGTAAAGGAGAAGGATGATGTAAGGAAATAAGTGGTTTCATCACTGACAAGTGCAAGGTGATGCACCTGGGGAGGAAGAACCAGCAGCATACCTACAAGCTGGGGAACTCCCTTTTTGTCAGTGCAGAGGCAGAAAAGGAACTTGGAATCATTATTGATGCCAAAATGAACATGGGCCGACAGTGTGGGGATGCCATCAGGAAGGCCAACCACACCTTGTCATGCATCCACAGACGCATCTCGAGCAGGTCCAAGGAGGTGATCCTCCCCCTCTATGAGGCACTGGTCTGGCCACAGTTGGAGTACTGCATCGAGTTCTGGGCGCCACACTTCAGGAGGGACGTGGACAGCATTGAGAGGGTTCAGAGGAGGGCCACCCGCATGGTCAGGGGGCAGCAGGGCAGGCCCTGTGAGGAGAGGCTAAGGGACCTGAACCTGTTCAGCCTCCACAAGAGAAGGCTGAGGGGAGATCTAGTGGCCTGTTACAAACTAGTCAGAGGGGACCAGCAGGCATTGGGGGAGTCCCTGTTCCCCTGAGCACTACCAGGAGTGACAAGAAATAATGGTCACAAGCTGGCAGAGGGCAGATTCAGACTAGACATCAGGAGGCGCTACTTCACTGTCAGGGTGACTAGGATCTGGAACCAACTTCTAAGAGAAGTGGTGCTGGCTCCTACCCTGGGGGTCTTTAAGAGGAGGTTAGATGAACGCCTTGCTGGGGTCGTTTGACCCCAGTACTTTTTCCTGCCATGGTCCCTTTTGACCCTACCAACTATGAAACTATGAAACTAAGCAGGGTTTTCAAAAATACCAATGAGGTTTAGGAGCACAAATCTCATGTACTTAGAGTGGGAATTTTACTTCTATACAGGAGCTATTAAAAAACCTCTCAGTGAGAATAGGACCATTGCTACCAATGAGTAGCACAAATGTCTCACTATATATTTTGCTTTTAACAAAGGTGGAATCCACTATTATCTAGACCTTTTTTGGCTCAGTTGCATTTATTTTACCCATTGGTAATTCCAATTAAAACTGCAGTTCAGTCCTGGTAAAGGAATCAGCTAAGGTGATATATACTAGGAGACACAAAGGAGTTTTCCTGTGCTGGGTATGTCTAGTCAGTACTCATTCAAGAGAAAAAAAGCCTCTTTATTAAGTTGTGCCAAATATTTCCCAACATTAAAGATCATTGGATAGTTTGATTTAGAATCCCCACTGCCTACTACAATGAAGTACTTTTCAGTGCCTAAACAGAGAATGGCTTTAGTAATACAAACTCTTACTTAAAATAACTATCCTTTTTCCCTTCGGTTTGCATAACTAAGGCTTGTGGGAAAGGACAAAATTCCGCTACCTTTACTTGAGCTGAGTAATCTTTTAGCATGCATCCAGACGACTGCGCACGTGCCTCTTGCAGCATCCCAAACCAGTTTGAGATGCTGCAAGAGGCATGCTGCAAATGAAAAAATGTTCCCCGTGTTGCATATTTGCAGCGTGGGCTCAACCTTTGATACCGCCTTCCCCCTGCCCTCACTCCCTCAGCTCCATCTGCTCCATCACCACCATCATGGCATCGCTGCTGCCTCTTGTCCTGAATGCTGTTGGAGTACTCTGATTGGTTGTTTCAGACAACCAATCAGAGTGTTTTTAAAGCATTATGGACAGACAGACAAACAGACTAAGGCTTTTATAATTTTAGAATGATGTTAGAGATACTGGTTGGTTTCCAAATTGCTTTAACATTGTAAATATAGCAATAAAACATTGCCCATCTGATTGATCCTTCTCTCTCTCGCTCTACATATATATAGTGGTCTTTTGTTCTATTTGTGGAAGAATATGGATTTTGAGGTATTTTAAAAAGAGAATTTGGGATGCTGCTTCAGCAGTCCATGTGACATAAGGGGTAGTGTCCCCAGATACCGATTGTCTGGGACCCCGAAGCTCCTAAGAGCAAGTAGCCCTGAGCTGCTTGCCAGGGCAGGTTTTTATACTGCTGGGCCAGCACAGATGCTGGACCCAGGCTCTAGCTCCCCCCGGCTGCAGATCCGGGAGGAGCCAGGCAGGGTTATTTTCTCCCAAGTGGTACAACTTGCCCCACACCAAAGTGCATGTCCGGGTATGTGTGCTGAATCCAAAATCCCCGGCTCAAATTTGTGCCCTCCTACTTGAGCTCCTGTAAGTACACATGCCTGCATGTGTGGAGGTGCCCTTAGTGTGCAGGTAGCCTAATTGAAATGAACAGATCCATTTGTGTCAGAGCGGATTCACCAATATAAATAGGACAGAATCTGGCCCCAAAATTCTGTCCTGAAGGGCTCATTGCTAAGGATGCTTGCCATTCTCCAGTAAAACACTTGGGTATGTGTTTAATGTGAAGTCAGTAGGGCTTCTCATATGCTTAGGGGTAAGCATGTGTGAAAGCTGTGCTGCATCAGGGACCACCTGCAGTAAGTAGTCCTAAATGATGAGAGACAAAGTACTGCACAGCTTGTAATGACAATATATCATGTAAAAAACTGACACAGCTAAGTGCATAGGAAGCTCAGCATTAAAGGTACAATCAGGCTGCATACGTGCAGTTAGTGCTCAAGCCAGCCATTCTGATATCAGATAACAAATGGGTAGGCAGTTCCACTCCAGCCAACTACCATTTTATTCTTTGGGTTTAGAGATACTCTGGGAGCAATTAAAGTTAATCCTATTATAAATGCTACATGGAAGATGTGGGAACAAACAAGGAAATTGCTTGGTGCTAGCTGTAATTTTTCTCTTCTTTGGACTTGGTCTATCACTTATCTGCTTTTAAACATTAATATCCTGAGGTTTTCATATTCTTGCTGATTCTGGCATATTTCTTTCAAACTTGAGTGTATTTTCCCTTATGTCTTATTTCCCTTGCCAGATTTTTTTTAAATTAAAAAACAATGTAGTGGTCAAAGGGCAAAAAAATTATCAGGAATGTTTGTCACCATTTATTTTCTGTAGTTTTTTTCACCTTGATTTTGGAGTTAATTTTTCTTTCTTTAAAACCACAGTGAAAGGCAAAAATATACTATGGGACAAAACCAAGGTACATTGAAAACTATGGATTAGACTCCCTTTTCAATGACATTGAATTGAATACCACTATTAGCAACCAAAGTTTTCTGCAGGACTAGCTGCTGAGTCTATTTCATCTTGAGGGATAGAATCCTTTTCAAAATGAATAATACAAGTCACATGTAGTAGATGGACCACCATATGCAATGCATCTGTTTTCTGCATTTTTCAGACAAATGTAGGTAGGTTCAGAGAAACTCATTATCATTTGAACCAGGGTTTATATCTTGGTCTTATACGGCACATCCACACATGCATGCACGCGGGCTTGCAGCAGCTCAAATAGAAGCGGTGCAAATTTGATCCGGGGCTTTTTGCCTCAGTGCACGTGCTCAGACATGCACTTTGGTGTGAAGCAAATTGTGCCACTTGAGGCAAAATAACCCTGCCTGGCTCCTTCCGGAGCTGCAGCAAGGGGGAGCTAAAGCCTGAGGCCAGCACCTGTGCTTTCTTCAGCAGTATAAAAAGCTGCCCTGTCCTGGCCTCAGCAATACAAAAAGCTGCCCTGGCAAGCAGCTCAGTGCTACTCTCTCTCTAGAGCTTCTGGGGCCCAGCCAATTGATACCTGGGGGCACTACCCCTTGTGCCAGATGGACTGCTGCAGCAGCAACCCAAATCCATTTTTAAAAATACCCCAAAATCCACATTCTTCCACATTTAAAACAAAAAATTACTCTATACCCCCCCCCCCCCACAATCTAGAGGGGGGGAGGTGGGGGAGCGAGACAGTGATAAGTTGGTAATGCTTTATTGGTATATTTACAATGCTAAAGCAATTTGGAAGCCTACCAGTGCCTCTATCAACATGAAAAAATAAATTCTAAATACCTATATGTGTTGTGGGGTTTTGGTTTTCTTCACAGATGACGGATGTGTGATGGGAGGATGTGGTGTCTGTAGAAAGGGGGCGTGAAGGGGTGTGGGGGAAGGCGAGTGGGTGGATGTGGAGGGAAGTGGGTTGGTCTGTGGGTAGGAGTGGGGCAATTGCTGGGGGCACTGTGGGTGTGGGGGACCTTGTGTGGGGGCTGCTCAGGAGGGGTGGGTCCTATGGCTCACACAGGGTGCAGGCCCCCCAGCACATGGAATGCCCCCCCACCCAGGGTCCCAGCTCCCCCTGGAGGGCCACAGTCCCTATCCTCCACAGGGCCCCAGCCCCCCTGCCTAGGGTCCCAGCTCCCCCCTGGAGGGCCACAGCTCCCCTCCCCAGGGCCCATAACTAACCTTTAACAGCAGCAGTGGGGGGACCACGTGCTGAGCCCAGCCTGGTCTTGCTGGCCCTGGGGCTGCTCTTGCCACCCAGCCGGGCTGGTTTTGTGGCAGCAGGACTTGACGTGGCACATGGAGACCATGTGCCAGGCCCAGCCAGGTCCTTGGCCCCCTCTGCAGCCCAGCCAGGCTGGGCCCATAGTGACAAGACCCAGTGCAGCATGGGGCCCCTCAGCAGCCTGGCCAGGCTGGGCCCAGATCCCTGTGGCTCACTAATCTGGCTATTCACCAGAGTGGATCACATGGCTCCGGGAGGCGTACACAGGAGCCGCGCCTCCCGGAGCCCTGTGACCTGCCCTGGTGCAAAGCCAGACTAGCGAGCCATATGGGGGCTGAACCAGGTCCTCACCCCCCCAGCAGGCACAGGGGGCAGAGGCAGGAACCAGCTCTGGGGCCCGGCCCATGCTGACAGGACCTGGCGCAGCATGCAGTTCCCATGTGCCGCGCCGGGTCCTGCTGCCTGGCCAAGCCCTTCCTATAGCAGCAGGACCCAGCCCGGCGTGCGGGGACCATGTGGAACTGAGACAGGTCCCGCCGGCCCTGGGGCTGCTCATGCGGTGGCATGAGCAGCTCCAAGGCTGGCAGGACCCAGCTCGGCTCCTCACGGTCCCCATGTGCCGGGCCCAGCCAGGGAGCACAAGACACCTGGGGCTGGCAGGAAGCAGCTTGGCTCTGCACAGTCCCTGTGCTCCAGGCTGGGCCAGGCAGCATGAACTGCACGGTCCTTGGGCGGCTCATGCTTCCCAGCCCAGCCCGGCATATGGGGACTGTGTAGAGCCAAGCCGGGTCCTGCCGGCCTTGGGGCCGCTTGTGCCGCCAGGCAGCTGGGCAGCATGAGCAGCCCCAGGGCCAGCAGGACCCAGCTTGGCTCCACGTGGTCCCTGCGTGCCAGGTCGGGTCCTGCCACTATACGATGAGCTCAGCCAGGTGGCAGGACCCGGTGTGGCACGTGGGAACCATGTGCCACCCTGGCTCCTGTCAACATGGGCCAGGCCCCAGGGCCGGCTCCCGCCTCTGCTCCCCTGTGCCTGCAGGAGGGGTGAGGATCTGGCACAGCCCCATGTGGCTCACTAGTCTATCTTTACACCAGAGCAGGTCACAGGGCTCCGGGAGGCATGGCTTCTGTGTGTGCCTCCCGGAGCCATGTGACCCGCTTTGGTGCAAAGCTGGACTAGCAAACCTCAGGGATCTGGGCCAGGTTCTCACCCCCCGCACAGGCCCAGGGACATCGCCCCCACCACTCTCCAACACCTCACACATCCCCCTGCCACCCCTGACCAACCCACACCCATGAACCCCCCCCCCCCCACTACTTACCTTGGACAGCGCCAGGGGCAGCAGAAACACCAAAGAGATGCTCTGGCCAAAACCAGAGCATCTCTTTTGGAGTACTGGCTTCGGGCACGGTCTTGAATTGTGCCTTGCTCCGCTCTATTGCAAAGTGGTTTTTTTAGACCCCTGGATATCCAGGGGTCTAATTTTCTCCCTGTTCTGCAACATGTTTTTGTTCCTGCATGTGCCTGTTGCCCTGCCTCAAAGGGGTTTGAGGTGGGGCAAGAGGAACATGCACGCTCATGTGGATGTGCCCCTATTGTGCAAAATAAAGACATGGGGAGGTTGGTAGGAGATGGTGGGTGGGTGGGAAGGTAGGGAGGGGAGTCAAACATATGTTCCATGATTGTAAGAAACAGCTCTCTGTCTTGATTTTTGTTTTTATCCCTAAAAATCCACTTTTATCATGATCCTCTTTTATCCTAATAAAAGAATGTAGCACATTTTAACCAGTTAAAAAAATGGTTGTAGTCTTTTGCTATTCTGTTGTTTTTTAATCTATACTGCATTCATCTGCCAGGATAACCTACAGAAATCTAATAAAATTGTACATTTTCTAACATTTTTCTGGCCAATGTGTGTGTCTAAATATTAGTTTTTCTCTATTAGTATTTGCAGATCAAAGAGTTGTCAAAGAGTTCATTAAGGAGCCTACTCTATCAAGGTAAGGTTTCATAATTTGACTCCAATGAATTTATTAAGCTTCCTTTTTTTGCATATTTAATCTTCAAGATTATATTTGGATGCTTCTGTTGAAAGATGCTGCATTAAAAAAGCTAAATCAGAAATCTAAAAGATTTACGAAGCTTCATAATACCCACATGAATGAAGTGGAACTCAAATTTAAACAAGTCCAGCAAGATTTATTGTCCTGGAATAAAATCATGCAAAATTAATTTTCATATGAGTTTCAAAGCAAAATATGTAAAATGCCATAGTTTTGATGCAGTTTACACTTTATTATATTTATATGCTTAATAATAAAGGCAAAGCAGATACTAGAAAGAAGAAATCTGTGTAATGAAAATTAATAAAGAAGATGTATCTTGACTAAGCCACAATGAAAAAAGGGAAGGTACAGAAACATAATATAAAATTCTATAGTTTTAAGATACCACAAATATGAATCTTTTAACCCAATACTAAGATATACACTTATTTGTATAATATGTAGCAATACTTATAGAAATAGGAAGTTTTAAATAGATTTGATGCCACATTACATTTGTTCTTTTGATCCTGGAACAGTCAAATCTTTCCATGGCCTCAAATGAATTAATACATGACTTTGTGAGATGCAGCACTGGTGACCTCTAGTACTTGTGTTTTATCCTTTCAGACTTATTTTTCCTTGTCTGAATCATCAAGAACTACTTGAACATGCTTGACCTAATTAGGAAATCTTTATTTACAATCCTATCTAAATAAAAAGAATACATTACAAGACTGTGGGAGGTGGCTACGCAATCTATGTAATAATTAATGTCTACTAGGACAAACAACAGCCATTATGTACTTCTTTTTTAATTCGGAGATGATACCTTTTAATCCAGTGGTTCTCAATCTTTCTGGATTCAAAGCACCTCTTAGTAGACTCAAGGCACCCCTCAGAAAATGCCAACTCTTAGCTTTTACACATTTTTCGACTAAGAAAAAATGGAGCACTTCTGTTGCAAAGAACTCAGAAAGACCATAATAGATCAGAAGGATTTGACAGTATGGGTTCCTAGGTTTATCTTGTGAATTGAGCAGGTGTTTGTTGTGCCAATACTGTGTGGCACCTCATGATACCCTTATAAAAGATCTTATGACACCCCAGCATGCCGCAACAGCCTGGATGAGATTCACTGTTTTAATCTAATCTTCTGTAGAAGTTTCATTACTACAGAATTGGTTCCAGACTCTCACGGGCATGACCAAATGGTCCCTGCAGGGGCTATGGCCCCCCAACAGGGGTTACAGCCCCCCAACAAGGGCCAAATGGCCACCGCAGGGGCTACCACCCCACTGCAAGGCCCACATGCCCCACTCCAGTCCTCCAATTGTTGCCCCAACTGGCCCCATCCCCTGCCAGCTGCTGCAGCCCCCAATGGCTGCCCCACCCAGCCCCACCCCCTACTTGCACCCCCAGGCCTCTGTGGCTGCCCCTCCCAGCCCCAGGCACCGTCACTTAAAAAAAAAAACGAAAAAAAACCAAGCAAAAACCCAGAAAAAAAGTGCCTCTACTTACCATAGAAGCAGGGCTGGGTGGGCTTTGGGCCCTCCTGGCAGAGCCCCCTGGGCAGCACAGGGCAGCAGGGGGCAGGAGGGCCTGGGCTGGGGCCACTGGGGCTGTCCCCCTGCCCCACACTATGTGGGCTGGGCTCCAGTGACCCAGATGGCAGCTAAAACTGCCGGCAAGTGCCGGGGAGGGGTTCTTTGTTTTTTTACTTTGCCGATGCCAGGGGGGCAGGGAGTGGGGGCCTTGTGGGGCTGTGGGGGATGGGGCCCGGCATGGCAGGGATCAGGGGGCTTGGAGGGGATGGTGGGGGTGGGGCCGGGCACCACCAGAATTGGGGGCTTTGGGGGGGAAGGCAAGAGGATGGGGCTAGGCAGGGTTGGTTGTGGGGGCTGAGGGAGTGGGCAGGGCTGGCAGGGGTCCCCCTATAATCTCTTCCCTGCTCCTCCAGCCCCACTGACCCCTTACTTACGGCACTGAAGCCCTGGCACTGGCCAACCATAGAGACGCTCTGGCAGCCAGAGCATTTCCATGGAGGGCCGGCCCAACCTCCGGTTGCCTCAGGACATGGTCTGGGACCCTGCTTTTTTCAACTTCATTTTTTTTAGACCCTTGGATATCCAGGGGTCTAATTTTCTCCCTGCACTGCAACCCTGCAGTGCGGGGAACATTTTTTCGTTCCCACATGTGCTTCTTGCCCCCTTTCAAAGGGGTTTGAGATGGGGCAGGAGGCACATGCATGCTTGTCTGGACATGCCCCACAGGAGCAGAAGATCCCTAATTCTTGTATTACTGGGGAAAAACTACCAAATAGATACAAATTACTTCCCCTCTTAAAACCACTTGAAATAGTCACTCTCTCACAGCAGCCGTATTTAACCCAGAGATCAAAACTCAGAAGAACACTTTGCCCTATGAGAGGGAAGTGGATAGGAAGCTCTCCAAGTTACTTTCTGGGTCATTGGACTGAAAGTCCCAACTCTGGCCAAAACTGCCTTGGCAAAGTCCCTTCATCTTCTTTTGCCTATAAGGTTAAGCTGCATGTTCTTTGGGTCAAGGATTGTCTCCAATTATACATCTGTGCAATGCCTGGAACAGTGGGGGTTTGAGTTTGGTACTAATATATTTCAGACAATACTGAGGTTGGGCAGATGAAGTGGCTGGACCTGAGGCAGATAAATAGCTGGATGTTCCCAGAAAAGCCTAAACTCTACAGTAGTTTCCTTTGTTGAATCTGGTAGCAGGAGTCCAGGAGTTAGAACTTGGGTTGGTATGGGACTTCAGGAGAGCAGCCTGTGATGAAATACGTAGCAGTTAAGGAACATAAAACAGAAACAGAATGGTAATTCAGCAGGTTTCTTACTTGGATCCCTACAAAGTGAGGACCCCAGAAGAGAGCTGGTGAAAGACAAGTTCTATTTAGGCACCAGGTAATTGATATTGTGAAATATGATCCCAAAGTCTGGGACTGTAAAGTTACACAACTGTTTAAACGACATCCACACTTCACAGAGAGTTAATCCAGGCAAACCAAAACCAAATGAAATATTCACAACTAACCTGAATGTATGGAGTAACACCGCATTTTGTGTGTGTAATGCTCCCAGATAATCACTCAAGCCAGAAGCCCTACAGTTGGAGAGAAGAGGCTACCTGCTGGGAGTAGGCATGACTCCAGTAGAAACAAATGAGAATTATATCCACTTACCAGGACTGAATTTAGTCCAAAGAATGAGTAAATGGCTAGCTCTATAGCAAATGATATTGTCCTTGCATCTTTAACAACAATTTCAGTAGGTCTTTCAATGGAGAACTCCAGGAAATAAAAAGCACATGTCAGGAACACACACTGTTGGGAAGATTGTTGTTCAGAGTTTGCTAATCTTTTACATAAAATTTACTTTGTTCTCTCACAGTGTTGGATTTTGTTATGAGAATTGTCATTTTTCTGCAGTGTATGGCAAACAGACTAACAGTCTGTTCTTCTCTTCACCTTGGTGTCGAGCATTAAAACAAAGCACTACTGCCACCATACAGATGGGGATATTTTTCATAAGGGCCAGGAAAGATAAGATGTCATTACAGGACAAAATGCTAGGGAAAAGAACAAAAACAAAACAAGCCAGGTTAGTCTTTTAATGTTGCATTTGATTTTATTCATTTTTGTTAAGTTTACAAATAAGTATGTGTTTTGTTTTTTTACAAAAAAAAAAAAAAAGAAACAAAAGGAAAAGAAAAGCTTTTCCTACATAATGCATCCCAGGCAAGGGAATGCATACCATATGGAATCTCTAAATATTAGGGATGGGGATTAATAATGTTAAATTTGATTGGATGATCATCTACCAGCCCCAGTGAGGACTACAGCCTTGGAGCCAGATTCTGTTCCATCTTTTGGGTATCTGAATGGACTTAGGCATCTGAGGTGTGATTCTTCATTTTGTAACACACCATCATCTGACCCACAATATAGCAGAAATTAGAAGTACCCATCTGTTTTTTGTGTTAACGGTTTTTCAGGGTCAGAAGCAGTGGAAATAGGATCACACTTACTTGCCTGAGTCCACTTAGGCACCTAATAGGTGGAACACAAACTGACCATTGGTATACCTGCTGTACAAACATAGAATAGAAGATGCTTCCTGCCCCAAGGAACTCACCTAATAAGGATTCAGTTTGGATGCAAAACTAGTCTCAATCTAAGATTTCAGGTTTTGAGTAGCTTAATCTAGGTCAGGAATGCTCAACTCCCAGACTGCAGGCCAGATCTGGCTCCTGTCACAGCCTGCGGGGCTCTTCACCAGTTCAGAAATTTTGCAGTGGTGGCAGCACTAATTGCTGCTCCCCTGCTACTAAGTGCCCTGGAACCATGAGGATCCATAGGCTGAGTAGTATGGCATTAGGTCAAACATGAGGAGTGGTGCTGAGCCCAATCCCAGCACCTGGGGATGGTGCGGGGGCCAAGCCTACTGGACAGGACCCAATCTATCCCATGGACTGGCCCCAGTCTGGCCCATGGGGCCAAAAGGCGGGGAGCCACTGATATAAGTTTTGGCCCTCAATTTTTGTACAGGCAGAGCTGAATCCATGTGTCAGTTTCCTTTCTCATGAGTTCTGCAAGGGGAGCAGCAATAATTTACAGCTGGAACTCCATGATGGGGGCCCACTGCCAGAAAATGTCTGGCGATATGTTGAATCTGTACTGGAGTAGCAGTAACTTGGCTCAAAGCTGCTTCCCTTGATAATGAGTGGTAGCAGTGGCATGGGAGCTCCATTTTCCTCCCAAAAGTTGTAGTTAGGCCCTGCTTGGGTTGGAGGCTGGAGGGATGATAGCTCCAGGGGTTCTTTTCTACTTGTCCAAAGAGATAAGGGTGAGACCAGGACACAGCTGAGTACTAACAATGGGAACATTTCCTTGCTACAGATCCTCTGCTGTGGTATTGTTGCCAGGGTTCCTCTGAGCAGCAGGTCTAGGCATTTATTTTAGTTAGGAGTCTAGCAGTGGCAGAGCGTGCCTATAAGAAATGCTGCTTCAGGATGGCTGTGGATGCAGGTCTTAATTCTACTCAAGTTTCATTCTGAAACTTTCCTTTCAACCTCATTGGCTAGAAACTTTAAAACAAAGCCAAGGTAGGGAGTCAAAAAGTTTTGCAATTTAACCGGCTTTGCCTCTAGGCTCAGGTCTCTACTTCCCAGATCTTAATGTGGAGTTTTTTGCTCCATTCTGAGGGAATTATGCTACAGACACTCTGTGGTTTTATGTTTCTACTTAACCTTTTTGTATTGTTTTCTGTGGAAGACTCTAATCTGACTCTTAGCTAGCAGACCATTTCTCCCAAAGAATTAACTACATGAGTGAGCCACTTTTGTTCAGCTCCTTTTGTAATATTAGTGAGCAAAATGAAATCTGAAGACAAGAAAGTTTGCTTTTTGTTCTTTTTTAAAGGTAGAAATATAGAAATAACATGGGAACATAGGAAATTGGGACTGGAAAAAATCTCACAAGGTCATCTAGTCCAGCCCCCTGCTTTAGGCAGGATCATCCCTGACTAAACCACGATAGTGTCTGTCTATACTTTATTTGCTCAAAGAACTCCAAATCAGCTAAAGTGAATCCAGACAAAATTAAAAAAAAAAAAAGAAATTCTTCTATGTTGAGAGTGAACATGGAAAATCCAAGACTCACAAGATATTTTTTTCTAAAGTTAGCAGCCTGTGAAAAGTAGTGTTTTTAATGGAAGCTCACAGATTTTAAGTCCGTAAGAGAACATTAGGATCATGTATTCTGACCTCCTGAAGTGTCCAAAGGACTTCTTGCAGAAGTTTCGCTGAGTCATGGCAGAGCAGCTCTGCACCTGTGGCCATCATGATGCACGGGGCAGTGCAAGCGATGGCACCATTAGCTGCTATTGTAGGCGCAGCTATTTTTGCACTCCCATTGCTGTCCCTGTTGTTCCCCTTCAGTTCTTCTCTTCAAGTTCCTCCATCAAACCTGAGATATCTGATCATGCTACAGGATATCTTTTTGAAAGACTTGAATGCTACCATGCTGAAGAATCAATCACATGTATTGGTAAATTTGTTCAAATCATTAATTATGCTAATTACTAACATCTTATGCCTTATTTTTAGTGTGAATTTATCTGGCTTCAGTTTTCATTTATTGAATAGTGCACAAAGGCATAATTGGAAGTTCTTTGATTCACATTATTGAAAGACTACCCTTTGAACTTCTACACTACCTTTTAATCTTTTAATAAACTACCTTTTAATCTTTGCCTAGTTAAACCACATAGATTTAGCTTCTTCAGGCTTTCACAGTCAGGCAGATTTTCTAAACCTCAAACCATGCTTGTAGTTCCTTTTTGAATCTTCTCCATTTTCCTAGCCGCATTTTCAAAGGATTGATAGTGGAGCTGGACACAATAATGATCTCACTCATGCAAGACAGTACCACAGCTTATAGATTCATAGATTCATAGATGTTAGGGTCGGAAGGGACCTCAATAGATCATCAAGTCCGACCCCCTGCATAAGCAGGGAAGAGTGCTGGGTCTAGATGACCCCAGCTAGATACTCGTCTAACCTCCTCTTGAAGACCCCCAGGGTAGGGGAGAGCACCACCTCCCTTGGGAGCCCGTTCCAGACCTTGGCCACTCGAACTGTGAAGAAGTTCTTCCTAATGTCCAAACCATAAGGGCATTTTTAACAATCATTATCAGTGAAAAGTATCAGACATCTTTGTGGTCTAACTGATGGAAAATAGGGAGAGGAGGAAGACTTGTCCTCTGGGAAATCCCATTCCCCTTCAAGAAACTAAGTTTTCCTATCTCAGACAGTAGAACTGCTTCATTCTATCAAGTTATTCCCCTTACATCTCTATCTGCATAATGGAAGCTGATGATCCAGTGAATTTTTGTTGTGTTCAGGATAATTTCAAAAAATTCCAGATAAGTTTGAAATAACTTTCCAAGTATCCCTTATGTATTCCCAATTTTATACCTACTGAATAAAGACTGAATGTGCAGTGTAGAAACATAGAAAAACAGGGCTGGGAGGGACCCCATGAGGTCATCCAATTCAACTGCCTGCACAAGGTAGGATCATCTCCAAGCCACCCTAGACAAGTGTTTGTTTTATCTATTCTTAAAAATGCTGGGAACAACCCTCATGTACAACTACCAGGCATAAAGTCAGAAACATCAAAGACACTAAAGGTGTCTTTGCTATAGATAAAGTAGGGGACATGGTATCATCAATGTCCTGCCACTGCAAGGAGTAGATTTTTAAAATAAGCTTAAGAGGTCCAAAGAAGAGGACCCTATGCTCCTTCTGCAGAGGAAGGCAAAAATTGTACATACTATTTATAGTTGTCTTTATTTTCTGGGTCTACCAGCAGGTAAAAAATGTTTTGGACCATTCAAAGGACAGCTGCTTCCTTATCATTTCTTTACATATTAGTGGCTGAAAATAAGATGTAGGGATAGGACAATGCTCAATTGTAAGGGGCGTGAGATGGTCATTTGCACTCCAGTTATGTAACAGTGTTGTTTATTGAAGAGTATGGTCCCATAACTGGCCTTTCAAACCTTTGTCCCTAAAAGATAAAACCTTCCATCTCTACATAGTGGTGAGACTGCCTGACGGCTCTTCAGTAACTGCTTTTTGTGCGGGCCGGGCCCCGCTCCCGCCGCTGCGCGTGGGTCGGGAGGGGCAATCCGCGGCCCGTCTTTTGCTCACGCGGGCTGTGGCCGGCAGCCCGGGCACGTGGGGTTGGAGAGAGCCGGCGGCGAGCTAGAGTTAGTCACAAACGCATAGTGGTTGATTGAAAAGATTGTTTACTTACACCCAAAGATGGTATTGGTGTAGGCTGGACAGGTTTCCAGGCACAGCTCCTGCTTAGTTCCTCGCTAGAGGACCACGACAAATTCGATTGCTCCCATGGAGTTGTTTAGGCTCCGCGGGTCCGGTTCGGTTGGGTTCGAAAGCTTCCCCGGAGTTGAGACTCCGCGGGTTCGAAGTTACAGGAAAGGGATACGTCTGGGATTGCGATCAGCAACGGGGAGAGGCTAGAAGCGAAAGCTCCGTGGGTTCGGTTATTAAGCTTGAGAGAGGTGCATTGGGTCCGCAAGGGTCCGCAGCGCTTGGAGATCTTCACACAGCACGAAGTCTCCTCCTCCTGGTGAGTTCTATCTCTCTTTCCAGTTTTCTCTCTCTCTCTCTCTCCCTCTCCCTCTCTGATTTGGGCGGAAACTACCCAAGCCTTTTGTACGGCTAGCAAGCCAATAGCTAGCCGCCACGTGTGTCTACATTTGGAATTGGCCAATAATGTGGCGCAAATCCAAATACAAATGGTGGGAACTCCTTTGCAGCATGTATCACTAGTATGCAAAAGAAATGCACCCTGCAAAGAAGCTGTAATTTGGTGGGAAATCCCCCGTTGCACCAGAGTTCTCTCCTGCAGCAGAGAACTCTACCGTGCAAAGAAAGCTACAATCGGCGGGAAAATAATTTAGCGGTGCCGAAGCACACACAAACAAAAACCACAACTTTGGGTTGTGACATCCCCCCTTGCTGAGAGCATAGCTAAATTATGCCATACACTTTAGCAATCTAGAATTTTGTCGTCATCAAACGAGTAAATAAGCCAGCAAACAAATAAACAAACATAAAATTCGCTGTCCTGGGATCAAGTTACACAACAATCAAGAAATAATAATCAACATAAACACATAATCTGATTCATAACAAAATTGCACGATCAGGGCTTCAGTGGGCGTCGTGGCAAGGTCACATGTCTCCTCACTTTTCTCAGTGATGTCGTCTCTCTTAGGGCTCCTCTTTACCACGCGCTCTGAATTCCGGATCTGTAAACAGAAAACTCTCAAAACAGATTAATGACCTTATTCAACAAACTTAAACAGTTTTAAACAATTTCCATGACTCAATTAGATGAAATCGTCGAAGATTCATCATCTGGTTCTTCCAAATCATGGAAACCTAACTCATAAGCTAGCTGCCATTGGCCTGCATCCCCTAAAATCCGAAGTTGCCATTTATTAAGTCCGGAACGCTGTAGGAGAAATCCAAACATGTATCACTCCTCTAGGGTTCTCGGTGGCAGTGGTGGGAGATCGGATCCACGTCGTCTGGTACCTTGAGGCCTGGTCGGGTGTTGACAGTCCCGATCAAGAGACAATCTTGGCTCCATCAGGATACGCAGTCTTGGCAACTGACAAAGAAGATTACTCACGGGTTGATTTACCATTGGACTGAGCAGAATCCGAAGGACGACGATGTTCTTTTGTCCGTAGATCTCGAGGCAATTGTCTAGGCTGTGAGAGGTTAGTGGAACGGTTCCAGGATCTCGCAAGTGACGGTGAGGCCATGGTCTTATTCGCTGGAGTGATGTCAGTCCCAGCGCACATGCTCTCGGGTTCCAAGCACAATACGAGACGCCAATAATTGCCAGCATAAGGTGATCTGCGCCAGTACATTCTGGCTGTCCTGCATGCCACACGTGGGCCTTTTGACTAATCAGTCCTGCAACAAGCGCTGGCAGTGGAATAGGCCAGTGAGTATTACATGTTATCATGTCGATGTCGGTGACATGTCCTCTACTCCACGAAGCTTGTCTGACCAAGAAGCTTGCTTCTTCTTGGTTTAGCAGGTCGGATCCAAGTTCTATGACTAAACATCCTAACCATACAGCTAGAGTCTCTTCAGGTTGAATTCTTGATGCTCTACATAAATCCTGCAACTCAGTTCTGGTGTGAGCATAATAAGTAGTAGCAACTCGGTTAGTTGTTGTTGTAGAATAAGCTGTTCCTTCGGGAGTTAATGCTGTTAAAGGCTGAACTGCTGCTGCGGGGGTTACTGCTGCTGTCGTTGCTTCAGGCAGGAGGGGCGGATGCACTCCTCTGCTTGACTCTCTCCTTCGTCGGCAGGAAGGCATGGTTGGCAGAGACGTCGCTGCGTCGCTAGGCGGGGTTGCCGGCGATGATGCTGCGTCGATGGGCAGCGTCGCTGACCGAACTCTCGCGGGTTCGTTAGAAGCTCCACCTTTCTTTTCCGGTTCTTCCACACGGTCTTCCTCTTGCTCAGCTCCATCTTGGACCGGCATTTCAGGCTCCTTTTTCTCAGCTGCTTCTTTGACCGCTCGGATCGCCATCTGCAGCTGGGTTTTCAAACTTAAGTTTTTCTGCATTAAATCCATTACAGTACGAAAAGTTGCACTACTTTGTCCCCCCTTGTCGTACCACAAGGCCACTCTTTCATCCGTGGCGCGTTCCTCCGTCTCCAGATCTTCGCGGAGCTCAGATGGAAGCTCGCGACCCCGTAATCTAGCCATTACCATACACGGGGAGAACCGGCTGATTGGCTCCAGTTCTTCACTCTCCCGAGCATATCATAGGCATCGGGCACACTCCCGGGTGAAAGTTGGGTTCGTTTCGCCCGCCGGGTTGGGTCCGGCAAGGGACACAGTATCGAGGGGCCTAAACAGGACCCGCTCATCTCTCATTATACACCCGAATGCCGCAGGGAACAAGTACACTTCCCTTTCTCTCGGGGCTCTGTCTTCGGAGATTCCCTCTTCTCCCTTTAGTGACAGACGTCCGCTTACAAATCTTTCACCCGTTCCGCCCGCCTGGTGGTAAGCGATATGCACCTCCAGTTCCTCAAAGCTTTTCACTTGGCGTTGGTTATCGCGCCAAGGGCAATTCTGAACCAACTCTAACTCTAGCGTGTTCTCTCCTGATCCCATCCTCATCGCCATGTGCGGGCTAGGCCCCGCTCCCGCCGCCGCGCGCGGGTCGGGAGGGGCGATCCACGGCCCGTCTTTCACGCACACGGGCTGTGGCCGGCAGCCCGGGCACGCGGGGTTGGAGAGAGCTGGCGACGAGCTAGAGTTAGTCACAAACGCATAGTGGTTGATTGAAAAGATTGTTTACTTACACCCAAAGATGGTATTGGTGTAGGCTGGACAGGTTTCCAGGCACAGCTCCCGCTTAGATCCTCGCTAGAGGACCACGACAAATTCGATTGCTCCCACAGAGTTGTTTAGGCTCCGCGGGTCCGGTTCGGTTGGGTTCGAAAGGTTCCCCGAAGTTGAGACTCCGCGGGTTCGAAGTTACAGGAAAGGGATACGTCTGGGATTGCGATCGGCGATGGGGAGAGGCTAGAAGCGAAAGCTCCGCAGGTTCGGTTATTAAGCTTGAGAGAGGCGCGTTGGGTCCGCAAGGGTCCGCAGCACTTGGAGATCTTCACACAGCACGAAGTCTCCTCCTCCTGGTGAGTTCTATCTCTCTTTCCAGTTTTCTTTCTTTCTCTTTCTCTTTCTCTTTCTCTCTCTCTCTCTCTCTCTCTCTCTCTCTCCCTCTCCCTCTCCGACTTGGGCGGAAACTACCCAAGACTTTTGTATGGCTAGCAAGCCAATAGCTAGCCGCCACGTGTGCCTACATTTGGAATTGGCCAATAATGTGGTGCGAATCCAAATACAAATGGTGGGAACTCCTTTGCAGCGTGTATCACTAGTATGCAAAAGAAATGCACCCTGCAAAGAAGCTGTAATTTGGCGGGAAATCCCCCGTTGCACCAGAGTTCTCTCTCGCAGCAGAGAACTTTACTGTGCCAAGAAAGCTACAATCGGCAGGAAAATAATTTAGCGGTGCCGAAGCACACACAAACAAAAACCACAACTTTGAGTTGTGACACTTTTGAACTTAATTTAAAACCAAGACAGATAATCATTAGGGCTGTGTGAAGCTTTGGCAAATTCAGCGGCCAAATCTCCAAATCCAAATAGAATCAGCAGACCAATAAAAAGGTCCAAATCAATTTGAAGCCTCTGAATCGATTCAGAAAAGATTTTGAGAAAGATTCAGAGGTTTGGGCAGTCCCTGCTTGCTGCTGCAGGGAGCTGAACTCAGGCTACATGCCAGTAAGTAGGGGGCAGGGGGCGGGGGGGGCTGGAGAAGGGGGAAGGGGCCCATGGGGGGATCCCCACCAGACCCCATCCTCTGCCTGCTTCCCCAGCCCCCTGAGTGCCTCCCAGCTCCCAGTAGGGCTTTTTTTTTTTTATTTTAAAGAGCTGGGATGCTGGGGCTAGGCGGGGCAGTCATTGATGGGGCTGGGAGAGCAAGTGGGGGATGGGGCCTGTTTGATTTGGAGATTCAGCTGGTTCGGCGGTGACCAAATCTCCCAATCAGATTCGGCTGAATTGATTCAGGACAGTGATTCAAATCACCAGATCGAATCACTGTCTCCCAAATCAGCCAAATCTAAATCGAATACTAGCCACTTTGCACAGGCCTAATAATCGTGTCCTTATAATGTTTACTCTTCCTGGTAGTGATGATGAAGCATTTCCTACTGCTAATCTCCAACACATTTTTTTTTTGTTTCAGTATGGATCAAGTGGGTCAAAACAGGAACAAAAACCTCTTCAAATAGTGGTAAAATTCCGAGTGGCAAGCTGATCTGAAATGTTTGGCCTGTGCTGTGTAAAATAGATCTGAACTAGAACACTAGATGCAAGCAACTTCAGACTTTGTGGATCTAGATTTGAATTTTGAATCATTAATCATAAAGAAGGCTTCTGAGAATATTTGATCCTCACTAACAAAACTCAAAGGCATTGTAATACATTTCAGCCACAGATTAGAATGTCAAGAATTAAGTTAGTGTTTCACAGAATGCCCTGTGACAGCTGAATTTCTACATAAATCTATAACTCATCTCAAGATAAGATGACATTATCATATCATTCATTTAATGTATCCATGTAATGATATATGTTTGTGTTGCCAAAGCAACATGAAAAATAGTTGGGCTCAATCCAGAGAGGTCCAGAGGCCATGGTTCCTTGTAAGATAATGTTAGCATCCTTAAGCAATTCAGAATTTTATAATTTTATAAAATTTTAGTTTTTTATATTATGTAAGGGGGTGTGGTTCAGGTGTGTGTGTATGGTGGTGTGTGGGGGGTGTATGGTGGGGTATGTGTGTGTGGGTATGTGGTGATGAGTGGGGTGTGTGTGTGTGGTGGGGAGTTGGGGAGTTTGTGAGGGGTGTGGCTCTGTGGGGGGGACATAGTGTATGTTGGGAGATTGTGTGGCTTTTGTGGGGTGTGGCTGTGTGGCTCTGGAACACACTGTCCTCTCCTGTAATCAAAGCAGGCAATATGGAGGGGGTGGGGGTGGCATTTTTGGGGTGTATAGATTCTATACAGTCTACAGATACCTGAACTACCTCTCAATAAACTAGCTTGTGTATGATAAGCTGTTGGCCTGTCTTAGCTTAGTGTTCTGACTCAGGCAAGGTACCTTGCTTCACAGAGTAGAGACATTGTCACTGATCTCCATGACACTGCTGTGGCCCACTGACCAGTCCTTGCTGTGGAGTAAGGTACTAGAATTTTGCAAATTGGGAGTTACACAGTTCCCAAGAAGTCTTATCCAATTTAATTTCCATTTATCACGGCATTTCTGTAAGGATTATTCTGGGTGGGACTTTGGGTGAAGTTTTATATAGCCATCTGATCAAAATGCAAGGTAGCATAGCAAGCTCTTTCATCACCCAGGACAGAGGTGGGAGTGAGGGGGATTTATTAGGGGTGTGCAAAATGGGCTGTATTCGATTCAGATTCAGCCTGAATTGGGGACAGTGATTTGATTCATTGATTTGGATCACTGTCCCGATTCAATTCACCTGAATCCGAATCTGAAGATTAGATGCTGATTTGGAGAACCAGCAATTTGGCCATAGACACAGCTTTAAATGTTTTTTTCTACATACCTTGAGGTACCAGGCACAGCTTGTGAATGCTGTGATAGTGGGGCAGGTGGAGTATCACAAAGGAGCATGGGGCGGGGGGGCAGAAGTACTTCTGGTCCACTTCTGGGTCCACTGCCGAGTGCACAGTGGGGCCTCTCCAAGGTCCCCAAGCTCAGTGATCAGTTGTGGGGGGACCCTAGGTGTGCCCCCAGACCCAGAAGGCACCAGTCGCCAAGCTGGGGGGTGAGGGAGAGGTACCCCATGTGCTCCATGGCAGACCCAGAAGTGGACTGGAAGTGCTTCTGGTCCACTTCTGGATCCACTGCCGAGCATGTTGTGGACCCCCCTGCGCTTCTGTGAGATGTTCCGGCTGTCCCAGCATCTCAGCATTCACGAGCTGCATGGTACCTTGAGGTATGTAGAAAAAACATTTAAGTTGTGTCTATGGCTGAATCATTGAATCTCTCCGAATCAATTTGGAGGGTTCTGATTCGATATGGAGAGATTAAAGGGTCTCCTGATTCGATTTGGATTTGGAAATTTGGCCACTGAATCAGGCCAAATCTCCACCAAATCGAATCAGTGACCGAAGCTTCGCATAGCCCTAGGATTTATGTTGGCCAGTGGAGAGGAAGTGGGCAGGGAGAAGAGGGGAAATGGAGTCTTGGTTTTAGGCTTGGATTGCTGCTGCTGGGGAACAGCATGGGCTTGCTGGGGGCCATTCCTAGTGCCCTATTCACTTCCGGCTCCATGCCTCCCATGGATAAGCCTCCCAGTGGTGGTGGTGGCAGGTGGTGCCATTCCACTTCCCTCCCCCAGAACAGAATGGGGCTGTTCCTGCACAGCTCCTACAGGGTGGTGTAGGGCTGTCCCTGCCATGATAAACATTCTTATAGGAGGTAGCCATAGTGGTGCCCCCTCTAAGTTGGCACCTGGGGTTGGTGCTCTGCCCATTTTCCCCCTCCCCCAGCTCAATTACATTACTGCTCAGACTTATTGATCCAAACATCAGGTAGTTTTCACTGACATGTACCTGTTTACTGGAACTAGTGAGGTGCTTTTGAATTGCAAGCTTAACTCAAATGATTTAACTTATTTAGGGAGGGGCATAACATATCCAATGGATGGGGAAGCAATAGTCACAGGAACCTGAATGCAAAACTTCAAGTTGCTTTGACCATGTAAGGAGAGTGCACATTCCTGTTAATAAATTAATCCAGGAATCTGGTGGCACACATCCTGGGTAGGCTAACCTTCCAATACCCATTCTAGTTCTTCATGCACACCCATGTCTTCACTTCTCTTTGGAGTATAGTCCCATAATCCAACCACTTCCTAACTCCATCTCCAATTTACACCCTCTGGATTGTCAGCTGCAATATTAATCAGGTCCCAGGGGCATGGCAACTGCATATAACTTTAATAAATCATCCTTTGTTTTGAAGAGGCTGCTTCTCTGTCACTGCATACTATCTCAGACTCACAAGGATAAACTTATTTATTCATGTATTTACTCATTTCACAGAAAGGTGTAGAGTCCTCAGAGAAGTGGATTTAAAACAACCAAGTGATCAACACACTGACTCTCTTACCTATCTGTGATAGTTTCCTCATGCCTCAAGACAGACAAAAGTTAGCCTTGGTGCCTCCCCCCACTTCCTTTTACTGACTAATTTACAGCCTCCTTGCGGCACATACTTGAAACTTTGTCAGTCTCTTAGCCTGCAGTAGCTGACAATTTCCTCCCTCCCATCATCTCTGCTAGACAGATCTATTCATGGATAGATCATTTGAACTTCAGATTCCCAGCTTTAACAAAACAAATAGGCCCAAAGCTATCTCTGAAGAATATTTGAATGCTTTCTGGGATGCTCCTTATCTAAGTTATTGTTTCACCTTTCCTGTCTGATTTCTTTAAAAAGCTCTTTTGATCTAACTCCATAGCAAGCAGCCATCAAAGACACATATACAGAGGGACATGTGCAATATTCACACAGAGTAATATCAATATTTGCCATCTCTCTATAGCCAGTATCCTCTGTGTGTGCCAATGCTTTTGTCCAAACAGGAAATAACACATTTCTGGAATTCAGTCTTTCCTGTCTTCTTTGAAACTGCTGATATACATTGAAATAATTTTTTTTCTCCTAAGATTCTTAATAATTTCCTTTACAATTGATCCTAAAATATTTTGTAAGACACCTGAAAGTTTTAAAAAGTCTGAATTCCCTGCTTGTTTGGTTTTTTTAATAGTTCTATTGAGGATGATGGCGTTTACGAGCAGAAAATCTGGCTCAATATTTTTTATACTTCTACCACAATGAATTGCATTTCTCCTTGCCTAATAAGGCTCATTACATTTGGCAACTCAAGCTTAGTTCCTTTAAGAGGTGGGGTTGTAGAGATTTTAAAAACAAATAAACTAAACATCCAGAAGGTATGGCAGGTCATACCTTACAGGCTAGATGGTGTGGGAGGCATAAGATTTTGAACGTGACAGCCTACTTCACCGGATTCTTTGCTTAGGGTTTTTTTTTTCCTGGACTGTGGATAACACCCTGACTATATGGCATAATTAGAATCATCAACTGCAGGGGGAGAAAAAGTCCTTCACAATCCTTGGAAATGGAAGATTTAATGAAAATGATAATTTATTCCAGGAAAAAAATCCATAGAATAATATAAAGCAGTACTCAAGAAAATCTCCAAACTCTTACCAGGATATAGGTGAAATACTTACAATTCCTAATGAAGTGAACCTACCACATGTGAATAAGTTACAGTTCCTTTATCAGTAAGGTTAATATACTGTGGCACCAATGCTTGCTTTAATGCAAGTGTAAATTTGCACAGGATACCACCCCCTGGGACTACTCATAATTACAAACTCAGTCCCTGCAGGATCAACATTTACTATGAATACATCTCCAAGAAAAGATGAAGTTTTCAACCAAAAATAGTTTTAGCAGTTGCATTTCTTCTTTAAAATAAACCTGTGGCAGAAACAAATGTGCACTTCTATGAAATCCTTCATATTTTAGTTTGTCTCTCTGTTAAAGCAAGCTCCCCATACAGAGTGATCAGGAAGGTATTTTACACACACACACACAATCAGGTTGGACCAACAAGGCTACGGTATCATCTCGACTTTTGCTTACTAGCAGTATATGAAAAAGATAAAGGGATAAAGATACTGCCCAAGAGAGGTCAGTCACTGCTCCTTCTTGGCTAGTTAAAATTTCTAATTCAGGATGCAATTTTCCATTTTCCATTAACTCCTTGAAGTAAATAGATCAGCTAAAGTTTGAATTAAATTAAAGCCAACCCTAAATAAAATGCTCACAACACAGCACTTCTGACCTAGTCACTGCTGCCATAGCCACAGTTGCCATTGTTCATCCCTGTCCATCATATGGGTGATAGCCCCCAACTTCTGAAGCTCCCTATTTCTAAAACACCACATAATTTTTGTGGGCAGAAAGAATGCCTCTGCAAGCTGGATCTAAAGGAATAATTGTCAAGAATGGACACAAACACATAAGAATGAAAATGATTGTATGATGTGCTTTACTTTATCATGAAAAGCTACTAGTTTATGCAAGACATATAGTTTTAGATCCTTATACAGCCTTCAATCCACAGACTGATGTCCTAATGACAGATAAAAAATATAACACTTCCATTAAAGAGCTCTGACCATAGACAGAGGTCCTTGCAAGTTGGACAAGCACTTTAAAAAAAGCAATTAAACCAAGCAGTAGTGTATGGAACAAATCTATGTTTAGACAGCATCTATGGTGACTTTCTTTTAGCAGTGACTCTCAGGCCTGCACTAGAAAGGTTGAATAGTCCCATGATCACAGTACTTTCAAACTTGAAGTACTTTAATAAAGTATCTCAGCTCCATATAGTGCACTTTAAACATACATCTAAAATTTCAAGGGCATGTTTACACAGCAGTCTTACCACATCAGACAGAACTACCCTCAAATACCCTTAAATTGCTGTGTATGGGCTACTTTCTGAATGAGAAGCAGTGTAGCCGCATTTGTACAGCACAGTTCTATGGGCAGGCTAATGAATAGTGCTGAGTGACAGTTCCAAATAGCCTGCCCTCATGCTAATTAGCACACCTGCTATATCACATGAACATGGCTACACTGCTTCCAGTTCAGGAAGCAATCCAGGTACAACAGCAATGCTGTTGCTTCTCTGAGGGAGTGTGTTGTATATACAGGCCTCAAGAGTACCCTTGAAATTTACTTTCAGCCAGTTAGGGTAATCAAAAGCTCTTGTTGCTGCTGGCAGATGTAGAGCAAGGTAGAATAGAAAATAAAAGAGGAAGACCATTCAAAATACTAATGACTCACTTATTTTGACTTCTTTGGCTTAGAAATATTAGACCTGGATATAGTTTACATTGCTTTTGGAGATTTCCAAAGTCACTAAATGAATACATCTTTAAAGGCCAAAACTAGCACAACAAAGGTAGTTACTAACCACGGTAAACATAAAAATATCAAAGACAGCACTTTTACTGGACAGAAATTTGACTTTAAAAATGCCCTGCATCTGTTAGCCTCATACTTTGGGATGGTGGACTTGTTAGAGAGAGTAATTTTGTTTGCTAAGGAGGAAACATTTTGTGCATGATATGAGATTGCAGGGGGTCAATTTGATTTGACTTTTTACCCTGAAACCTGCATGTCAGGCAGATACATATCACAGTCTTTCTTCCTCTTCCCTTTTCTTTCATTAAACCAATCTGGCTAAAATCTCTGCTTTGCTGGATCTAGACATCACAGCAGGTTTGATTAATGCTATTGTCATTCCATATATTGATTCTTCCAATTCTCTTTGGGTTCATCTCAGTCTTGGCCTACTTCAGATCATGGCAGCATGTATCCTGATCAAAAGGTCTGTAATCACTATGACATGAACAAAATGGCATACTCATTCACAAACTTTCACATGGAGTAGATATGCTGACCAGTCCCATTTCATAGTAGGTTGGTGGTATTTGTCTGGATTCCCTCACTGGCTCAACCTAGAGTACCATTAGCTTCTGGTGCCATCTTCCAGGCAGCATTCTGGAGTACTTTACTGACAATGCTATTCATCTGTTGCTGACAAGTGTAATTTTCCCTGCAGAGATATTTGAGTTCTAGAATTAACCTTCTTCCTACTTTTTTATTGCCTAAAATAACTTAGAGTTCATAAAAATGCTGCAATGTGCTTAATACTCAGCTTAGTCATATTCAGCTCCATACATATGATACTGTGAGATTTCAATCAATTGCAACAGGAAAATAAATACTGAAAAAAACATGAATAGAGCTGGAAAAGGGGAGGAATGAAGCTGCCCACTTTTGCCAGCATCTATAAAGACTAGGGCCTAATTTTTGTCTTTGGACATAGATGTAACTGCCCCTGAGTCGGCAAATGCACACATATTCATTTCATGGGGGAGACCCATATTTTTACATTAGTATGTGTCTTTTTATATATCACTTGGTTTGACACTTTGCTTTCACACAGGTCCAGTGTGGAAGGACCTTGATTCAGATCTGCTTCCATGTACTTCCCTCAGAGAGCCTGTGTGCTGGGACAGAACAGTCTTTGCTACATGAACCAGTAGTTTAACTAGGGGTAGGTGAAGGGGTGACATGCCCCAGGCATGGATTTAGAGGGGGTGTCAGAAAGGTGACCCCAGGAGAAATCTGTGCTGCAGGGTTTGCTGAAACTTCTGTGTGTGGAGTCTGCACAGCAGGAACAGCCTGAGCCCACCACAGGAGCAGCACCCCAAGCACCTGCTGTATAGGTTGCTGAAGCTGGGGTATTTGAGCTTCTGGATGAGGTAAGGCTTGCTTGGAACCCCCCTTCCTCCTTAACACAACAACATCTCCCTTCCACACACCTGCTCTGCACAACATCTACCCTCCCTCCTCTGCTCTGTACAGTTAGTTATGCCTCTTCAGTAACCTACCATCATAGATTAAGTTATATAGTATCACAGTTACAAGCTGCAGCATTTTGAACTAATAATGCAGAAAGCTATATAAAAATGTGTGTACTATATATACAAAAAAGATAATAAAAAGTGATTATATGTCAAGTATGCCAAGAGTAAGAAAAAGACCTGAAAAACCATAGGTCCCTTGCAGAATGCAGACTACAATCTAGTTGTGGATAATGCAAAGAAAGAATTATGGGCCTTTTTTTTTACTTCAGTCTTCACAAAAAAAGGCAGCTACCAGAAGATGGCTGCAAAGATAAGGAAGGGGTCAAACAGCCTAGAGTAATGGCAGAAAAGGTTAGGGATTACTTTGAGAAGCTAGATGCTTTTAAGTTGGCAGGGCCAGATGGAAAGAACCTTAGGATACTGAAAGAATTGGCTAGGGTAACAGTTGAGCCATTAGCTGTCCTCTTTGAGAACTCATGGAGGTTGGGTGAGGTCCTGGATGATAAGAAAAGGGCAAATGTAGTGCCCATCTTTAAGTAAGGAAAGAAAGAAGATCCAGGGAACTACAGACTAGTCAGCATGACCTCAATACTTGGAAAAATCATGGAGCAGGTCTTCAAGGAATCTATTGTACAGTACCTTGATTAGAACAAGGTGATTAGGAACAGCAGAATCATGGGTTCACCAAGAGTCAGTCATACCTGAACAACCGGATTTCTATGATAAGGTGATAGCATGTGGATAAGCAGAGAGCAGTAGATGTGATATACTTTGACTTTAGCAAGGCTTTTGACATTGTCTTCAACAACATTCTCATTAACAAGCTAGGGAAATATAGACAGATAAAAGTATTATAAGATGGATACATAATTGATCTAATGAGTAGTCATCAAGGGTTCAATGTCTAGTTGGGAGGAGGTATCAAGGGTAAGATAGAGCTAGGATCCAGAGTGACCTGGATAGACAGGAGAAGTAGTTTGCAATCAACCAGCTGAATTTCAACAAGGACAAGTGCTAAGTCCTGCACTTGGGATGAATTAATTGCATACAGAAATGCATACTGGGGAATGACTGGCTAGGCTGCAGTACAGCAGAGAACAACCTGGGGTTTACAGTGGACCATAAGCTGAATATGAGCCAACAGTGTGCTCTTGATGCAAAAAAGCCCAGGAGTATGCTGAGTTGTACTAACAGTAGTGTCACTTACATATCAAAGGAAGTGATTTTTCCACTCTGTTCATCACTAACGAGTAGGTGCAGCTAGAACAGTGCAGCTACTTAAATCATGATTTCATGATTTTCATAGAAACCATGATTTTGGGCAGGCCCTGTGAAAAAGTGCTGGCTCTGCCAAAATGTGAGGCTCCCTGAAAAAAAAACAACTCACAAAAAATAAAATGCTGACTCCCTCTGGGGAGATTCTGGCATAGCAACATGGCTGCTACCTGCACCCCTCACTGTTGATTGGCTGTGAGGGCTGTTTATCATACGGCTCTGTCCCTCACCACCAGTTGGCAGTAAGGAGTGGGGCCACATGACATATAGCCCTCACAGCCAATCAGTGGTGAGGGGCAGGGCCTCCTGGGCTCCTCAGCCAATCAGAGGCATGGGGGGCACTGCACTCTGCCCGCAAAAATGGGTGCCAGCCCTGCGGTTTGCCTGTGAAATTAATTGGCTGGCAGCTGCCTCGAGTTTGATAGAATGATGTCTTACCTGCGTACTGTGGTCAGTTTTGGGTCCCATGCTTCAAGAAAGATGTCCAGCACAGAACAACAAAAATGATTATGAGAAAAGGCTGAAAAAACTAGAGTTATTTGCTTTGGAGAAGAGAAGACTGGTGAGATATTTGATAACAGTCTTCAAATACCTGAAAGACAATTGTAAAGAAGATGGAGATAGGCTTTTCTCTGTGGCTGTAAGGGAAAAGACTAGGGCCAATGACCTTAAGCTTCAGCAGAAGAAATTTAGGGTGGTGATTAGGAAGAACTTTCTGACTATGAGGGTGGTCAAGCACTGAAAGAAGCTACCTAGAGAAGTTATTCCACCCCTGGAATTTTCAAGAGCAGGTTGGACAGACACTTGGCTGGGATTATTTAGTCAAGAGGGATCCTGCTTTGAGAAGAAGGCTGATCAAGGGCCCTTCCAGCCCTACTTTTTTTATAATCCTATATTTTTATAAGGATGGCAGATGTTTTTGAATAATTGTTGAAGGTTTCTAGAACAGTGCAGCTATAGAAGAGATGTACAGTTCTAAAAATAGAAAAATGTATGTTCAGATTCTCTGTTTCAGTAGCCATATAGTGTATTTGCCTGAACAGCTCAGATGCCCAAACCTTGTGCGAAAGGAGAATATAAATTGTCAGTTGAGAAGACAGCCTTTCTTTGTTGCAACTGGGCAAATATTTGGAATAGGTCTTTGTGTCAGCCAATCAACTTAAGAAACAATTTCCTCTGTTGCAATGATATTATTAAAAGGATGAGTAGTCTTGGCAATCAGGATGAACCTAAAATTGTGACCTTATTTTGAGATCTACTTGCTTGCACCTGTGGGCCTATGTGGAATTGCACTGAAGATTTCCTTAATAAAGAGCTTTAAATCAACATCCAAAATGAACCAACTTCTTTGTTATTTTGCTCATTTTTATTTTGGCAACAGCTTTTAAAATGCTACATATAAATACTTTTCTAAGAAAGCATTAGACCTTTATATGGATGACAAAAAGATCCATAAGCACTTTAGAGAGAACAAAAATATTTGATAGGGTATAGATCCTATTATTCCACAGCATAAAGTAGTCAGTAAGTAATATTGATTATGGAGAAATTTCCAGGATGTAGGTTTTTTCAAAACAGTATATTACTGGTATTTTCTTCAGCATCCTTTCTAATACCTGATCACTGTCAGAGCCAGGCAGAGCTTGTCAGAACACTTATTCTTTTCCCACCAGAAAATTCTAAATGAAAAATTGTTATTCTCAGTGTTTCAGTTTTCCACTGGAGAAGTTTGAACAGATTCTAAAAAAAAATTACTCATTTTCAGTTGACCTTTCAAAATGACAAGGCAATTTTTATTTTAATTTAGGTTACAATATTTTTTCATAGTTTCAAAATACAACAAAATTAAATTAAGATTATTTTTTCAAATCAGTATTTCTACATAAAATGCCCAGGCTTTGTAGTTAAAAAAGAAAGATGAGCCAATTTAAAGTAAAAAAAAGATGTGTAGTTTAAAATATAGAGTCAAAACAATAATTTTTATTTAGATATTTTCTGTGGGAAAAATGAAATTTTCATTGATATCAACAGTTGGTCTAATCAGGTCCATGGAGTTTCCTCAATCTTAAAACATTTCAGTGGCATAGTTAGAACACAATAAAAAATCATAGCAAGGAACAAAATTATTTTGAGATGGCTGTACTTTTTACATTGATGGTTACAGTTTTCACTATGTTTTGCAGTTTTTGCCACGTCTCTTCTTGGTTTAAGTAATTATGGTAACCATCCTAAATTACAACTCCTTTAGCACATCCACACATGGAAGCTTTACTTACAAATGCTTCTCACAAGTTTTCTAATCATGGCAACTACAGAATAGTCTCCTTTGCTTAGCACTTGTCAAGGTATGCCTTGAAAATAACTGGGCCTTAAACCACTTAAAGCATAATGAAAATGAAATGACAGAATTTCTAGACATAAATGGCTTAAACATTAAATTTACCACTCATAATCCCAGAAAGGTTTATGATGAAGATAATTTGGGGTTTATTCTGTTTTGAATCAACTCTAGTCAAAATTAAAATAATCTGTATTAGAGGCTTGGGTGAATGACATTATAATTATTGGTGAGGAGGCATTTTCACTCTAATGGCCTGATGCAAAATCCATTTAAATCTGACAAAGAATGACATAGGAAAGATGTTTAAGTTTCATGCTGTATTGATGCATCTATGGGGCTTAAAATAATTACTTTTATCTTGTCACTGTCAAAGAGCTTTACCACTTACATAGGTCCCAAACACAGATGAGAAGTGTAAGAGTCTAGCTTCAGAAGAAAAAGTCAGTCTTTAAAGTCTAATTTAAGGCATAGTAAAAGTATATAAAGAATATGCAGCATAGATAATACCATAGCTTTTAAAAGAATTCTCCCAGGAATGGAGGCACACACGAGCTGGATTTTTAAGTCCAACATTCAGACATCACTACCCCCAGCTGCAGAGGAGTTAAAAGAGTAAAAACATCCGCAGCAGCACACATGTAGATGCTGCCCTGGTTGGCTAGGGCATGAGGGTGCTTCAATGTGGGGGCTACCTGCTGGCTAGCTCCACACTGAAGCACCCTTGTGTGGCAGCCAGCCCCTATGCAGCATGTTGAGCCAGGGGGGAGCCCTGGGCTGGCAGGCTGACCCCCTGATCCTCCTGCCAGCTGGGGCTGCTCCAACCCAGCTCAATGTGCTATGCATGAATATATTCTGGAGCTTATTGCATATCCAAATTATGTGCCTGGAAGCCATAAGCTCCAGACTGCTAAGCCCCAGAGTTTATTCATGTACATTAATTTCACATGTAGACATACCCTGAGTGAGGGGCTTTGATGCAACATCTTCTGCCTCCTAGAAAAGTGTTCTAAACATCAGTGTGGCAAGGCACTTTTTGGGTGCCTGCCACTTTAAGGCTAGGAGCAGGCAGCTGGCAGGTGTGACCCAGACCTAATGAGGCAGCCATTTTAGGTTCAGGCGCACAGGGCTGAGGCAGCAGTTTGCTGCAAGTAGCCAAAGGAGTAACAACACTTGGCTGAGCTGCTTAGAGAACAGCTTGGAGGTAAGGGCAGTAGCTATAGGGATGGCAGGAGGCTCCTGGTCCTGGGTATGACTGAGAACTGCACCCTGCTGGGGATGGGTGGCCTAGTGGGACTGTCTGTGGTGGGACAATCCCCCAGAAACACCAGGGCAGTTGCCTACCTGGTAAAAGGCAAGGAGGGCTGCCTTAAAACCCCAGCCCCAGCATCCTGGTCAGTTACCGAGACATAGGGACAGGTACGGGGGCCAGGTACAGCTACAGCCACCTGAGCCCCACAGGGGTGTAAGACCCCAGAGGTCCCAGGGAGGGGGCAGTTGTTTCTCCCAGAGAGTCGGCAGGAGTGTGGCCCCAGTGAGAAGGGGACAGTAATCTAGCCTTAGGGAGAAGGCATGAGAGCAAAGGTGGCCTGCACAGAGTAGGGTGCATAGTGGCAGCCTGAAGGCCTGTGCATTGGGGGTGCTGAGTAGGACTGAAGGCACGGCCTAAAGGGCAATGCTGGGGCTGTGACGAATAGGGCTGAAAAACCGGCCTGAAGAACAGTACATGGGCCAACCCCACATGAGAAGGGTTTATGTGTAGAGAGGCCCAGTGAGGGGCTAGGGGCAGAGTCATCCCACTGTGTGGTGAATTGCCTGGTCACTGTACAGGTGAGGGTTGTGGGAGAGGTTCAAAAGGCTGCACCAGGGACAGCCAAGGAGTGAAGGGATAAGCCTGATGGCCTATGGGAGCCACTCAAAGGAGCAGGGCAGGGTGAATGTGGCCCAATAAAGGGCAAGAGTATCAGAGGCCTGGTGAAAGTGGGCAGAGGGGTAGAGGCCCCAGCGAGAGCGGGGTGGTATGTGTGAGGCACAGAACAGGGCAGTAAGTAAGAGCCCTAACAATGGACTGGGTTTGGCCTGGCTTTAAGTGGGGGTACAATAATAGTCTAGATGCCATCTGCAAGGCATGGGCCATAGTATAGGGGAGGTACGGAGCTGTGGATAGTGCCCCCTGGCATCAGGGCAGTAAAATGGACAGCCTCCTGCATGTTACACCAATTAACCTAACAACAAGTCATGGCAGTTGTGGCTGGGCAGACTGCCCTATGTGGACAGGTGGGCAGCCTAACATAAGACCCCAGCCTCAAGTTGCCCCCCTGTCACAACCAGGCTATGAAGTATTCTGGGGTGGGTTTCTCTCAGATACTTCTATGGATGAGGGTCCATTTTGTATATAATATAATTAAATATTCACTAATGCAAGGATTGGAACTCAGCCCCCCTCTATACTCAAGTAAGTACATTCACCTCATGGCTATAGTGTCTTCTTCATTATGTCACTCTCTCTGGCCCAATGACTATTTAATAATTTTATATAAAATAGCAAAGCTTCAGTAAGAGACACTGAGAGAGCCTCAGACCCCCACCCTCAGCCCAGAGTATCTTTGTCCCTGGTGGCTAGAGTACTCTTTAGAAGAAGGTGGTCTTTAAGAGGAGACTGGGCAAGCACCTGGCTGGGGAACTGCTGGAGGGGCTAGATGTGTTCAAATCAGCAGGTCCTGATGATCTCCACCCCAGAGTGCTGAGGGAATTGGCAGAGGTCATTGCGGGACCCCTGGCACAGCTTTACGAGCACTCGTGGTGCTCTGGTGAGGTGCCAGAGGACTGGAAAAGGGCCAATGTGGTCCCCATTGTCAAAAAAGGGAGGAAAGGGGGCCCAGGAAACTATAGGCCCATTAGTCTTACCTCAGTCCTGGGGAAGCTCTTTGAGAAAATTATCCAGGAGCACATCTGCAAGGGACCAGCAGGGGAGATTATGCTTAGGGGCAATCAACGTGGGTTCATTAGAGGCAGGTCCTGTCAGACCAACCTGGGTGCCTTCTACGACCAGGTCACAAAAGCCTTAGATGCAGGTGTTGCAGTGGATGTAGTCTTTCTGGACTTTAGGAAGGCCTTTGACACTGTCGCTCACCCAATCCTCATTTAAAAAAAATAGGCAACTGTGGTGTCAACGCCTACACAGTTAGATGGGTCACAAATTGGCTGGAGGGCTGCACCCAGAGAGTAGTGGTGGATGGGTCATCTCTGACCTGGAGAGACATGGGCAGTGGGGTTCCCCAGGACTCAGTCCTTGGGCCCGCACTGTTCAATATCTTCATCAGCGACTTGGACGAGGGGGTGAAAAGCACCTTGTTCAAGTTCACAGATGACACTAAACTGTGGGGAGAAGTGAGTACGCTAGAAGAGAGGGACAGGCTGCAACTAGATCTGGACAGGTTACAGAGGTGGACGGATGAGAATAGGATGGGTTTCAATATGGACAAGTGCAAGATATTGCACCTGGGGAGGAAGAACCAGCAGCATACCTACAGGCTGGGGAAACTCCCTTGTCATCAGCACAGAGGCAGAAAAGGATCTTGGAGTCGCTATTGATTCCAAGATGAACATGGGTCGCCAATGCGGGGACGCGGTCAGGAAGGCTAACCGCACCTTGTCACACATCCATAGATGCATCACGAGAAAGTCCAGGGAAGTATTCCTCCCCCTCTATGCAACATTGGTCAGGCCACAGTTGGAGTACTGTGTCCAGTTCTGGGCACCGCACTTTAGGAGGGATGTGGATAGTATCAAGAGGGTCCAGAGGAGGGCCACTCGCATGATCAAGGGGCAGCAGGGTAAGCCGTATGAAGAGAGGCTATGGAACCTGAACCTGTTCAGCCAATGTAGGGAAGCGGTCAGGAAGGCTAACCACACCTTGTGATGCATCCACAGATGCATCACAAGCAGGTCCGAGGAGGTGATCCTCCCCGTCTATGCAACACTGGTCAGGCCGCAGTTGGAGTACTGCATCCAGTTCTGGGCGCCGCACTTCAGGAGGGATGTGGACAGCATTGAGAGGGTCCAGAGGAGGGCCACTCACATTATCAGTGGCCAGCAAGGCAGGCCCTATGAGCAGAGGCTACGGGACCTGAACCTGTTCAGCCTCCACAAGAGAAGGCTGAGAGGGGATCTGGTGGCCATCTACAAACTGGCCAAGGGAGACCAGCAGGCAATGGGACAGTCCCTGTTCCCCTGAGCACTACCAGGAGTAACAAGGAATAACGGCCATAATTTGACTGACAGTAGATTCAGGCTAGATATCGGGAGGCACTACTTCACAGTCAGGGTGGCTAGGAGCTGGAACCAACTTCCAAGGGAAGTGCTTGCCCCTACCCTGGGGGTCTTCAAAAGGAGGCTATACAATCACCTAGCCGGGGTTGTTTGACCCCAGCATCCTTTCCTGCCCATGGCAGGGGGTCAGACTGGATGATCTGCTTAGGTCCCTGCCGACCCTACCAACTATGAAACTATGACCCCAGCGCTCTTTCCTGCCCAGGGTAGGGGGTTGGACTTGATGATCTACTGAGGTCTCTTCTGACCCTAAAAATCTATGACATCTATGAAATCTATGAAGGATTTGAACCAAAGTCTCCTATCTTTAGCAAGCCCTCATAATCAAGGATAAGTGTCTTCCATGATTGTCTTATCTATGTGTCCAAAGATGACTGGTGAGGCCTATCTGGGATTGACAGACGCTACTACAGCTCGGAAATGTGTTTCCACGTGGGGTGAGTGGCACTGGATTCTTGATTTGGACCATGACACGCTGTTTCTGCTGCTCCCACTTTTTCATCTCCTGTTTTTGGTGAGAGGTTTTAAAGTACTAAGATCCCTGCAGCAGGCTCTTCCTTCTTTTAGGGCAGTCCTGGAAGATTGTCACCCATGAGTTGACATCAATGTTACATTTTTTTAAGTTGGCCTTGAAGATATCCCTGAAGTGTTATCTCTGCCCTCCTATTGAGCATACCCCTTGGCTGAGCTGGGAGAATAAAACTTACTTTGGGAGTTTGGAGTCAGATATCTGGCTGACATGGCTGTCCCAACAAAGTTGATGTTGGATGATCATTGCTTCAATACTCATGGTGTTTACTTGCAGAAGGATGCTAGCGTTGGTGTGTTTGTCTTCCCACTAGATTAGGAGGATCTTCAGCAGGCAGTATTGATGGTACTTCTCCAAGAACTTTAGATGTCTCCTGTAAGTTTTCCATGTCTCAGCTCCATCCAGCAAGTTGGGGATCATGACTACCTGATAAACCATGAGTTTGGTTTTGGATCTGATGTCATGATCTTCATACACCCATTTCTTCAGACATCCAAAGGCTGCACTTGCATATTTGAAGTGATGTTGGATTTATTCATTGATGTCAGCCTTCTGTGAGAGATGGCTTCTGAGGTATGGGAAATAACATTCTCCAGAGTCTCACCATGGATCTGGATTACCATGGATCTGAATTACCAGAGCTGGTAATTCAGATCCATGGTATTGGTTGAATACCATGAGTTTGTTGGTGGAGGACCTTAGTCTTTTGAATGTTAAGCCTCAGTCTTAGGTTGTTTAGGTCTCCTACAACCTAAATGAATGCCGTAACCTGTGGACTACTGAATGCAAGGCAGGGTAGGAACTCCTCATTTGGGAACAAAGTTTTGAAAAGACTTTGATTCTTGGGATTCAGGATGGTTAAAGTGCCTGATTCCAGGAGAGAATTTGGACTGTAAATTATGAGCAGAGATAGGCAACTTGCTGTAGCCAAGAAGAAGGAGATTAAGTCTTACCCTTCTCCAGCATTTTTTGTTGGCTACCAGAGGTACATCACTGATTAGCTTTAAAAAATTATCAGATAGGCTAATCTAAGTGTCACAAGTTAAGAGCAACAATCCTAGCTCTGGCTGGGGTCAAGGGCTAAGCCTTCCAGTGGCAGAAGTATTAACCAGTTGCCTTGCTCTCAGTTCCCCTTTTACCCATGGCAGGTCAAGGGCTTAGGCCTGCCATGCCTTTGTCTTATGTGATAGAATGGGGTGAATGGGAACATATCTGGTCTTGGAGTTAGTCCATTGTGTGGTTAAGGAGAGTCTTGCTGAATGTCTTTGTGGGGCTCCTCCTCCCCTAAACCTCACTTACACCTCTCCAGAAGAGGTGTTCACAGCAGATGTTGGCAGCTTTTCCCTCAAAATTAATCCTTTTGGTTCTCCTCTTTCTTTTGGCATTGCCTCTTTAAGGAACACAGGACCCCATTCCAAGGTGTTGCCCCTTTAAGGTTCACAAATTCAAACCAGTAAGCAAAGCCTGGCCTGACTTTGCCCATTGAGCAAGTCAGTTCAATAAGTGTAATGTTCTCCTCATCCCAAGACTCTGCCTATTCCCTCTCTATCCTCTGGTTGTCACCCAGCTGCCCAGCTGGAGCCAGCCTGGCTATCTGTGTCCCTCTGGTCATGCTGCTTGCTGCCTGCTGGACCCGGTCTCCTGTCCTGTGAGGAAGGAAGGTTCCAGTGTTGTTCCCTTCCTCAGGAAACTTCTCCAGTATTTCCCCCTGTCCCCCATGTGCCACCTCCAGGAGCTTCAAATGTTATAGCTGCAGTTCCTCTAGGCAATCCAGTAGCTCCCTGCCCCGTGACTGTCTCATGGCTGTTGCATGCTGTGTTCCCCAGCTGTTCCCTATTTCCATCCTACCTCGGCTGTTTTCTTGGTCTGCAACTCTGGCAGGAAGCCTGGGAGGCTTTTCTGAGATGCAGCATGGCCCAGTAGGTGCCCTGTGCCCAAGCTCTTTGCTGCAAAATGATGGGTTAACCTGACATTCATCATAGTAGGAGCAACCTCTGGAAGATCAGTATTCCTGTCTGTGTTCTGTGATTGTATATCTTTGTTTGACCCTGATGTACCTTGGAGATACTGAAAGGTCATTGCTAAATGCTTAGTGTAATGAATATTACACTAGATGGGTGATTATAATTTAATCCTGAATTTTAGCATGTACTATGTATTTGTCATTTTTTCATTGCTCTTTTCTTATGCATAGCTATCTACACCATATTGATATCCAAGTGACACATTGATACATTTTATAACTAATGTCATAGATGTTTGGCTTTGTCTTCCTGCATAATCTTTCTGCATATTATTTCCTAGTTACAAAATAAAGCTTGGAAGAACACAGGAAAGGAACTTTGATCCTCATTTTATCAGTTTTTCCCCAATTCATCAATGGTGGGGGAAGAAAAAGTCTTTAGTCATAGTCTATCCTGCTCCCCTTAAGGTCAGAGGCAAAAAATCTTCTATTTTAATGGGCATAGGATCAAAATTCATTTTTTCCTCAGAAAACTCTGATTGACCGTGTTAATCAGTTTTCATGGTGTAGTAAAGAAGCTAAACTAGGTTTTAGCTTCCTAATAATAAATTGCTAACATAGCTTTAGTGACTTTTTTAAAGTTACTTCAGTTATGGTCACAATGCCTGCCAAATATCCTTTACTTGGTGCTAGAATGCTATGTAGGTTGCGTCCAAACAAGTGTGGACTTTTGGTTCCCTGGGAACTGTGGGTGACCGAGCTTGGGATCCGGGGAAGGGGCCGGCTGGGTTGTAGCCACAAACCTGGCACGTAGATGGGTACTTGCTACCACTGGAGTAGAATTAGGTACAAATGCGTACTGGTTCAAACAAAGATGACTTTACTTACACTGTCACGATGTACAGCATAGGAAGACAGTTAACTTCAAACTCCAACTTCTGTTACCATCAAACCGAGGAGCTCTTATAAGACGAGATATTTTTAAACTCGAGCATGCAGGACACGGGGGTACGTTGGGGGGTTTGTCGACGGAGAGTCGTCGGCGGGTGATCAGACCGCCAGGTTCCACTCCGAGACGAGCACGGATTTCTCCAACCTGGGCGGAAACGACTCCAACCCTTTATACGGCTAGCAAGCCAATTGCTAGCTGCCATGTAGGAATAATTTGAAACCGGCCAATCAGAGTATGCACATTTGCATATGAGCGACGGGAACTTTTCCACTCCGGGGCTCTCCACCATTCCGAGAATTCCCCTGTCTCACCGTGCCTTGTGCTAGAAAGTTCCACTGTACCGAGGCACTCAACTAATCAGTTCTGACAGGAACAACTAGTATAGGGAAACCTTATGCTGCTGCTAGTCATCCTTGGGGAATGCCCATGCCAAGCGCCTTCTGGAGTGCAGCAGATTACCCCAGGTGGGGTAGGGGAGGCTGGGGTCAGCACAGTTGCTGGCCTCAACAGCCTTACCTGGGGGCTGGGGAAGCTGCAGCCACATTGCTCCTGGAACTTGGAGTCTGGTCTGCATTCAAAGTGTGGCTCTGGCTGGCCAGGCTCCGGTTTTGGGTGATGCACACTGTCCCTGTATGCACTGCCCTGCTTTTTTTTTCTCTGTGGATTTTTTGACCAGGGATGTCCAGGGGTCAAAAACACCCAAACCCACATGGGGAATGCCTAAATATGTGGTGCTGCAGACAGGTCTGCAACACCACATACCGCACAGCCGTGCTTGTCTAGATATGGCCATAAGGGATATAATACCAGGTGTAATAAGGGAGGGGATTATAACAGGAGTAAACCAGTGAGTAATTAGGCCCCATGGATAAAACAAGGCCAAAAAAACTTGCAGCCTACACCTTCAGCTGCAAAGAAATAATGCCACTATAAAAACTGGAAAAAAAAAAAATCTCTCTAAGAGTGGAATTTTCATAGACATTAGGGCTGGAAGGGACCTCGGAAGATCATCAGGTCCAGCCCCAGGGGCAGGAAGTCAGCTAGGGTCAAAGGATCCCAGCAAGATAAGTGTCCAAACGTTTCTTAAAAGAGTCCGGAGCAGGTGCTTGCATCATCTCTGGAAAGAGTCTATTCCAGGCCTTGGGGGCTCAGACAGTAGCAAAGTTTTTCCTTACGTCTAGCCTAAAATGGTCTTGGAGAAGTTTGTGAGCATTGGACCTTGTCTTCCCTTGGGACGATCTGGTGAACAGGCATTCCCCCAGATCTTGATGCACACCCCTTATGTACTTACAGGTTGCTACCAGGTCACCCCTGAGCCTGTGCTTTTCCAGGCTGAAGAGTCCCATGGCTCTCCAACTGTCACCATAAGCCTCTCTTGCCCTCTGATCATGCGTGTGGCTTGCCTCTGGACTCTCTCAAGCTTCTCCACATCCTTCTTGAATTGTGGAGTCCAGAATTGGATGCAGTACTCCAGCTGTGGCCTCACCAAGGCTGAGTATGGCAGGTGGATGACATCCTGAAATTTGCTTGAGAAGCATCTATGGATGCAAGCCAGAGTTTTGTTTGCTTTAACAGCTGTGACATCACATTGGTGGCTCATGTTCATCTTGTGGTCAATTATGACCCTCAAGTATCTTTTGGCCGTGGTGCTAGCTAGCGTAGCACTGCTGAGCCTATAAGCGTGATGTGGGTTTTTTTCCCCTGAGATGGAGCACCTTGCATTTTTCCATATTGAAGGTCATCAGGTTTATATCTGCCCACTTGCTAAGCCTGTCCAGGTCAGCCTGGATCACCAGCCTATCCTCAGGTATGGATGCTTGACCCCAAAGTTTAGTGTCATTGCCGAACTTGGCCAGTCCACTTCTGACACCGGTGTCCACATTGTTAAAGACATTGAAGAGACCATATCCAAGGACAGAGCCTTGGGGGACCCCACTGGTCACGATGCGCCATGATGATTCACTTCACACCATTCTCTGGGTCCAGCCTCAGAGCCAACTCCCCAGCCATCGGACTGTGATGTAGCCAAGGCTGCAGTTGGCCAATTTTTCCATGAGGAGATCATGGGACATTAGATCAAAGGCTTTTTTGAAGTCCAGATATATGATTTCAATCTTTTCTTCCTTGTCCAGGTGATATGTCACCTGATCATAGAAGGAGATGAGATTGGTCAGGCAAGACCTACCCACAACAAACCCATGCTGGCTGTTCCTCAGGATGTCTGGATGATCAGAATGGTCTCTTTGATAATTTTTTCTAGAATCTTTCCAGGGACTGAGGTCAAGCTGGCCTGTAGTTCCCCGGATCTACTTTCCTCCCTTTCTTGAAGATGGGCACCACGTTGGCCTTCTTCCAATCTTTGGGTATTTCACCTGAGTACCACAAGTTTTTGAATATCTTTGCCAGTGGCTGGGCTATGATGCCTGCCAGCTCCTTAAGTACTTGGGGGTGCAATCTGTTAGGACCAGCTGACTTGAAGGTGTCCAGTCTCTTAAAGTGTTCCTTTACAACATCTACAATTATTCTGGTCACCCAACGCCCTCACCCTGGTCATCCCACCTCATGCTAGGCAGGGTGGTCCCTTTGGGCTGATGAAAGACCGACGCAAATTACCCATTAAGCAGGTTGGATTTTTCTGGGGTGTCGGTTGTCAGTTGTCCCATTTGGTTCATCAAGGGTCCAACGTTACCCTTGCTTTTCATCCAACTCCCCACATATCTGAAAAAGGAGTCTTTTTTTATTGTCCTTGATATGTGTAGCCAGTTTGAGTTTGGTTGCAGCCTTGACTTTCCTGGTTCACTCCCTATGGGTACAGACCAGTGCAGAATACTCCTTGTTAGTGGTGATTTCTGCTGCCCATCCTTTATAAACATCTCTTTTTAGACATAGGAGGTCCATGAGTTCCCTGCTTTGCCCTTTTGCTACATTTCCTCCAAGATGGGATGGATGTGCCTTGTGCTTTCAGGACCACTCCCTTAAGGAGCAACCACTCATCTTGAACTCCCTTCCCTGTTGAGTCATGGCCCCTTAGGACCTCAATAATAAGCCTCCTGAGCTATCAAAGTCAGCTTTCTTATAGTCAAGGACTTGTGCACTGCTGACTGACTTGACAGCTTTGCAATGGATAGTAGCTTTCCTTTGATTCTTAAGTCGCTGACTAAATCATCCCCTTTAGTGAGTACCAGGTCCAGCAGTGTCTTACCTCTTGTTGGTCTGTAGACTTTGAGTCGGGTAGAGCTCATCCACACATGTGAGGAAGCTTTGTGACCATTCAGATTTGGCTGAGTGCTCTTCCCATGAGATGCTGAGGTAGTTTAAATCTCCCATGACAACCTTGCACCAAGACTGTGCAGCCTCACCCGGTTCCCTGGCGAATTCCTGGTTGAGCTCTTGTTCCTGGTTTGGAGGTCTGTAGTAGACTCCTACCATTGTGTCCCCTGTGCCATGTTTCCCCACTCCGAGGGTCTCCAGTCATCCTCCCTGGGTGCCAATGTCAGCTTGCAGGGACACGTAGCTTTCCTTGACATAGAAAGCTAAGCTCCCGCCCCTGTTTTCTGCACAATCTCTCCTGCACAGGGTATAGCCATCTATACCTGTGGCCCAGTCATAGGTGGAGTCCCACCTGGTCTCTGTTATCCCAATGAGATCATAGTCATTCTTGTTTAGCAGGAGGACCAGTTCCTCCTGTTTGTTCCCCAAGCTCCTGGCATTGGTGTACAGACATGTAAGCATGCCAGTGGAAGCCCTAGGCTTCCTTGCATTCCTAGGAGGACACCATTCTAGGGCTGGGGTAGGAGTTGATTCCCTTGGGTGCTCTATCCTGCTGGTTTTGTAGTGGTTGCCTAGTGGGCTTGCTTTGGTGGTTGTCCACCCATCCCCTGGGGCCTTAGTTTAAAGCCCAGTCAATCAGGTCAGCCATTCTAGCTAAGAAGAGCTTCCTCCCTAGTGAAGTGAGGTGGATGCTGTCTTTTCCCAGCAAACCACTACCTCTCTCAGCAAAGAATGGACTGCGATCATGCAAGCTGAAGCCTTCATGACGACACCAGCACTGCAGTCCTTGGTTGACTACTTCGATCCATCTCTCCCTCCTCAGCTCATGACCTATAACCAGGAGGATTGAGGAAAAAACCACCTGCGCCCCCCAGCCCTCGCCCCCCAGCCCTCCCCTCCCCCCCCGTGCTTTGTTTGGTTTTATTTTTGTATGATGTAAAAAAAAAAAAAAAAAAAAAAAAAAAAGCTAAGATCAGGTAACACAATAATACTCCTTTTGGCCATGGGTGATTGGTGCCTCCTGAGTCAGAGGAGGCACTTGCCCCCCAGGACCAGTCACTGCTGACTGGGGGTGGGGATCCCCCTACGGTCAATTTCACTGACTGGGGTAGGGTCCCCCTGTGGCCTATTGGACCAACGCAGAAGTGCCAGGGGTGTGCCTGGAAGGGCCAGAGGCACTTCTCCTGGTGCCCCCACTACTTGGCTAGCACTTTCATGGGGGGCACCAGCACTCCTGCCTGCCCCCCTGCCCATCACCTAACCAGGAACGCTGGCTGTCAGGGGGTGCACTAGCACTCTCACAGGGTGCACGTGCACCCCCATACACTCCCTATGTGTTGCCACTGCCTTTGCCTGCAATTTAGTGGCACTTCTAATTAAATAAAAATTTAGCTTCAGCCAAAAACTAGGGCCATGTGAAGCTTCAGTCACCAATTTGATTTGGCGGAGATTTGGCCCAATTCAGCAGCTGAATCTCTGATTCCAAATTGAATCAGGAGACCCTTGAATCTCTCCGAATCAAATCAGAACCCTCTGAATCAATTCAGAGAGATTCAGAAGGATATGATGATTCGGACACAGAAACAGCTATAAATGTTTTTTCTACATACCTCAAGGTACCAGGCAGCTCACGAATGCTGAGATGCTAGCACAGCTGGAGTGTCCCACAGGAGCATGGGGGGGTCCCCAGTGCACTTGGCAGCAGACCCAGAAGTAGACCAGAAGCACTTCCAATTCACTTCTGGGTCCACTGGGGAGTGCATATGGGATCCCCCCAGCTCAGCGACTGATGCCTTGTGGGTCTGGGGGGGCACCTAGGGTCCCCCCATGGCCAGTCACTGAGCCCGGAGGCATGGGGGTGGGTCCCCCATGCGCTCAGTGGCAGACCCAGAAGTGGACTTTCGGTCCACTTCTGGGTTTGCCGCTGAGCACACGGGGCAGGGGGGGGGAGGGCTGTGCTCCTGTGGGACGGTCCATCTGCCCCACCATTGCAGCATTCACAAGCTGTGCCTGGTACCTCAAGGTATGTAGAAAAAACACTTAAAGCTGTGTCTATGCCCCAATCACTGATTCTCCAAATCAGCATTGAATCTTCGGATTTAGATTCAGCCGAATTGAATCGGGACAGTGATCCAAATCAACTAATTGAATCTCTATCTCTGATTTGGGCCAAATCTGAATTGAATACGGCCTGTTTTGCCCTTCTAAAAACATGGCCCACCTAGTGTGTTATGATCTGAGGGTGAAATTCAGCCAGCATTTATGTCCTGTTTAAGGCATTGTTGAGGACTTAAATGATGTGTAACACTTGTGGTGACCCTCTGCATAGGGGAAGCTTTCTCCCTCAGAAAATAATATGACCTGCCTCACTCAACTGGTATTCCCCCTCCACTCTGCCCCCACCAAATGATAGTAATCAAGAGTGGTTTGTGAAGAAATCACAGAGAAATTACCTCTCTCTGACTCAGTTTAACACACAAAAAGAAAATGAAGGGGATGACTGAGTAAAAGTACCAACCAACAAACAAACAAGTATGATTGCATACCATAAACTACATACAATAAAGTAGGGATGTAGCAAACATCTTTAGTGAAAAGTATCTTGTTAAGACCAAGCTGAGGTCTCCAGTAGAGGTTTTGCATGTGAAGTATGGCTTGCAAAGAAATTCAGGGTTTGATGCAGAGCCTCAGAGGTTGAGCCACTTGATATTTTTTATGGTGGGAGAGGTTATTAAAAAGACCCCATTCCACCAGGATGTTTGGCTATGATCCCCTCTCAGCTTTCCTTTAGCATTTTTAGAGGTAGTTGCCTGGCTTACTTTTCTTTCTGATTCTGTGGGAAGTTGACTAGTAGCATTACATGGCTGTTTGACGTTGTAATTCAGGGAGATGGTTGTTTCAAGGAGTCCTCATAAGTTTGTTAATAAAACAATCCAGATTTAGCCCTTGATATGGTGGATTGCAACTTCAAGCAACTACTACTGTATGTGTTTAGAAGTGGGATGCCTTTCAGAAATGAGGAGCACCTGCAACTCTCATGGAAGGCACTGAGAGCTGGAGGATTTTTGCATATCTGAAGATCAGGTCTATTTATATGTATAATACACACATGCATATGTACAAACACACATGCAAAGGACGAATCTTACTGTAGGGAAGTGGGCTTTCATAATTTTTTTCCTAGAAAGCAGTGATGTACATCATTCCTTAAACACTTAGTGGGCGACTTGTGGAATTTTCCTGTTGTAGTTTTCCTACAATAGTAGGGCCGAGAACTAATGCTCTCAACAGAAAGTGATGCTGCTTCTAGCTGAATATATTTTATTTCTACAAGTGAAAAGAAAAGATCCAACACCATTTTTCCTATAATTTCTTTTGTGGCCATTTTGCAAACTAGATTTTACAGAGATTTCCTCCCCTGCAGGCTCCCAAAGCAATATCAAATTTCACCAAATAACACTTTGCAACCTTTGCACCCACAATACCTTCTCAGTTTTAAGCTTACTGTTTGGGGGGAAAATGTACAAAACGAGAGATGGTTAAAAGGCAGGTGACATTGCAGGCCAAACTGAACCATGATGTAAATGATGGAAATACAGTTTTTTAAGCCAGTGTTAAATACATCAGAGAGCTACACAGTGGAGAAAAGAACTTTTGAAATGTACATAGTTCAAGGACATATATAAAAAAAATCTTTGACAGTCAGGCCTAGGTCTTAGCAGAAAAGCTCATGAAACATTTTGGAAGGGAGAAATGAAAAGATAGTGAAAAAGAAGGTTCATGAGCTCCTTTTCTGCTGTTGAGAATATAAATGAATTTGGATGAGTGCAATCACTTCTATAATCCAGTACTCCTTAGAAAAGTAGGGCTTTTTTTTCTGTGGGACTTTACCAGGATTTGTAAGTCCTTGAAACTGCAGCATTTCTGAAACAACTTACTAACAGCTTTCCAAATCCAATCGGTTATAACCAATGGCAGTTTTCCTTTGCCCTCACTTGAACCAAAGTCTTCATAACTCTTTGTCAGTGGATTGTACTAACAGCAGTTCAGAGTAATCAGTCTCCCTTGGGAGGCTACCATTTGACTTTTCACTTGCCCTTACTAAGTAATACTATAAATCTTTGAATTGTCTAGCTGCCTCTAGTCTAGCTACAAGCAAGTCTGTTTAATGCTTGGAGAGAAAGGTAGGGGGAGTAAATTAGCTTCTTTTAAGGTCAAATTCACTCAAATGATCATTTGAAAAAATATATTTTTATTTAACCTAAGCAAGTGAATCTGCATAGAAATAATTTCTTTTTGCGTTTGGAGGAGTATATCAAAGATTTCCTGTAGAGGGATTATTTCAAAGTTTAATATTTGAACCTGTTAAAAGAACAGTTGAAATCAATTTTGAATAAATAATGTGGTTAAAAAAATTAGTCATAGTCACCAGAACACATAGGTAGGTCTTAGAATGACAAATTCATGCACTTTTAAACAAAACTAATGAAAATGAGCTTTTACTTGCCTGGAATCTAGGTGCAGGGTTGCCTACTTCTGACATGGGTGATAAAGTCATAAACTTTGGAAGTCATAAACTTCCAAAGTGGGGCATGGAAAGTAGGTCTTTTCCTTGGTATTTGTGAGGGCTCTGCTTGCAGCAGAGACAGGGAACTGTTGGCACAAACTATACACAAATTAAAAATAGCGCTGGACCAGCTTCCTTGGTGGTTTGCTTCTGTAATATGGTGGGCCTGACCTGGTTTAAGCTGGGGTCATGGTTGCTTTGAAGTCCTGGGGTAGTATACAGACCACTCTTGATGAAGACAACTCAATTTTATATTACTTTTGCAATGTATATAGTAAGGGTATGCCAGTGATTTCTTTTGTTTGCTTCCTTTCAAACACTATTGGTCACTTCATGAGAATGTCCTTGAAGGACAAGGACTTCTGACTATATAGGTGGAACTACTAAACAAGAAAATCCTTCCCAAACTGGGTCCAGTTCTCAATTTGGGAACTTACTCCCTCCTAACTGGATGTTTATGTTGATAGAGTTTCAAAAGAAATCAGTGTGCCAAGTGCTTAGCTCCTAAGAATTTAGACTTAAGTACTGTAATTCAATTGCTGGGTGCTGCATGCTAGGAAATCCACTCCACCTACTCTCTAATGAAAACTTGGCACAAAGGTTCCATCTTTTCTCATTAAAGACAATGGAAAGGCTCCCGATAAAGTTGGTGAGAACTGAATCAGATCAATAGAGAAGTAAAAATTATAGTTTATGTTCCTCACTACTGAATCTCAGAGCTTTGTTTCAAGTCATTCTTCAGTATCAACACAGGATTTTTTTGTATTTTTAAAAAGTATTTCATATAGCATTCCTTTTATTATTCTAAATGATACTCTTTGCAGGGTGAATGAATTTTACAGAACCATACTTTTTGGCAATTTTTATAGTGCAATCATTTTCCTTTCTTATACAAAACATCTTTATTATAGAAAATCACTATAAATGGACTTGCAGTTGGCACACAGAAATACCACTGACACAAAAATGGACTTTCATCATATAGTTCTTTGCTATAAATTGTGTTTCAAGTATAGGTGGATCAACATGTTTTGACAAAATAGTTTTTTCATTGGAAAATGCTGATTCAATTAATCTGGAGGAACCTGCTGGATTTGATGGAAGTCGCATTGGGAAGTGGTTTTCAGATCCACTATCAAATTTTTGGTTAAAATCAGAGAGAGCAAGCTACCTAAACTAGCCTGCTGGCAAGGACATTCACTTTGGATTCGGGAGGCTCTTGATTGTTTGGAATAGGGCCTTGAAATGCCCTAACTGTCGGGCTGTTGGCTAGTCTTCCAAGCTTAATAACTGAATATTGTTGGAGCAGGAGTGCAGACCTGATATTCCGTATCCCAAGTGAACACCGCTACCACGCCTTCTATCCTGTACATTTACTCCTTCTCTCTTTGCCCAAGTGAGACACCCATTTTTCTGTCTTATAGCAGGCCTTCACAGGCTGAATGATTAAGTTATGACATCTTAGATCTGTTTTAACATCTGTGCTCGAAAAGAGCAACCACTCGCATTCATTCCCACTCAACTTTAGGCCTATGTAAGTGCCAAATTTAAGTGCATGATTAAAATGGCTTAAGTCCCTGCTTGTCTGCCACAAACCTACCCATATTTTAAATCTAAGCTCTGCCACTGCTCTTCCTTAGCCAGTTCTGTATTGTCCTTTCAAACATCTGGATGGGTACTTTCCTGAATTCTTACAAGAGTTTTCCAAGAGGCATCCAGATGCCCTATCAACTTTATGTAAAGATGCCACTGGCATTTAAAACTTGGATTTTAAATTCTATAAAACAGACAGCTACTCTAGTACCTGACAGAACAGTTTTCTGTTTGAACACTATAGGAAAAGCAGTATAAGGGGATACAACACTTGTTTTGTCAGTACTTTATACTTACAGGGCAACAAAATGTTCATTAAGTAGGTGGGGTCCTTGAGAATCAATCTGATGCATTAAATATGACATTCATTTTTATGCTGAGGAAAGGGCTGTATGATCAGTATTTATAGGGCTATCTGACATTCTCTGGTGTACAGACCAAGTCTGTTAACATGATTATTACTGACAATATATCCTCTAGTCCTCAGTTTTCCTACCCTGGGCATTCATGAAAGTCAGGCATGAGTTGAAAGAGTTTTGAATTCTTTTTTCCTGAACATTACTCTATGCAGCTTCTGTCAATGACAGGAAATTTTTGAAAAATACCATCCTCTGTGAATTTAATTTTTGCATTCTATTTTGCACTTTGTGAAAGTCTGCAATGAGGCAAAAATGGTAGGAGAAAAAATGTCCTTGAGACCACATTGACTGCTAGAATTCAGCTGCATCACTAGATTTGAACAAGACAGCAAAATACAATAATAACCCTCCAGACCTAAACACTCCTGAGGTCAGAGTGGAGAAATTGCACCTTTCAGCTATATAGACTCCCAGTTTCGGAGGCTCTCAATTTTTTTTGCTGCTATCAGCTATCTGCGTTGTGAAAAAATGATTTTACTATGTTTCCATATGCCTGCTATTTTGCTTGCTTGCACAGTTCCATGGAGACATTTGTGAAACTGCCACACAGGTTTATCGTAACCTTGCCTTCTTTTATATACAAACTGTTTAAATATAATACTCTCCCTCTCTAGACAGATAGGATAATAGTTTTTGCTGTGGATTCACCCAGCAAATATTGATGTGGATCTCAGTGCTACCAACTTTCAGGTACTTCTGATTGACTAACATAGTAAAGGGGACCAGCTGGGGCATTCCTACCTCATAAGCAATCCTCAACTTCAAGAGGTTAGGGGTAGGCTTTTTGGTTCAAACTCACTTTCACTTTTACAAATATGTACCTGCAGAGTGTGTTATTGAATGGAGCTTTCTGGAATTGTCAGTAATACCTGCACCTGACTTTCAATGTCGTGGCATGATAAATATATTCATATTTTTTAGTTAATTTGTCAATGTTTGTGCCAAACTGTGTAGTCAAAGTAGAGTAAATTATCATTTTGAGTTTGCCACTGTAAGCTATAGTAGCCTTGACTTTCTTTTGGAATACAGGGAAGTCCCTGGTTTCCAGAGGGTAGAACTGGCTGTCAAACAACAATTCTGTTTCAGAAAAAAATTGAGAGTTTTGAAATATGTTCTTATGCATTAGAAACAAACAAAAAAAAAGCCCTTTCCTTTCTTTTTTTCTGAGAGAGAGAGAGAGCTGGAAAAAAGATTTGCTGAACGTTGGTCAACCAGCTCTATCACTTGGTATGAATGAAACTGGAGAGCAAATTACTGTGATTACTGAAGATAGGAAAGGAAGGTAGGAAAGCTGGTTACCAGATTTGCTCATGATAAGACTAAGGTGATGAAAGCATTTTCCCCCTACATCAGAATTAGAGCTAGGTCTCAGCCACAAAATATAGTAACGGGTAAGTGCCAGGGGAGGTGGAGGTGGAAGGGGAGGGAAGTCAGGGCACCAGTCCCAGTTGCCAATTTAGAGAGGGAGAGAGGATGGTAGCCCTTGGGGTGCCAACACCTCAGCAGTCACAGCTAGGTAGGGTACACATAGCTGCCTGCAGCTCCAGCTGCAGCTAAGCAGGGAGGTGGCCTCAGCAGTGACAACAGCCATGGCAGTAGCTGTCAGGTAAGACCCTCTGTAGCATGCCCCCCCCCCCCCCCGGTTTCTTTCTCCCTGCAATACTCGCACCATGTGCTGCCCCCCTTCCCCCATTCTGCTCAAAGAACAAATTGCTAGTTGCACCTCTGACAAAATGTGGCTCCAAACTTCCTCAAGCTTCAGTAGTGTTTGGATCTAGGGTTTGGGTGGCTCCATCTGTAACGAGAACAAAGCTGTATCACTGTATCACCTCATCTTAGGGTGAGATAGCCTGGTACATCACAGGAAGCTGGTTAATCTTGTAGGGGAAGGATGATGATGCTAGCTATAAAAGCATGGAGAAAAGCCAAAGTTTAGGTATTACTGTACATTTCCACTCCTCCAAAGCGCTAATTCTCACTTCTATCGATAATACTTCCTGGCTTCCGCACATTCACAATCCCCTAATGTAAAACAGTGAGGAAATGGGATAAGTTTGTTCAGGAGCACACGTAACACAATCTAATTAGGTAATATTGATACAAAAAATACAATAGGGGGAGGAGGTTATGTAAAGACATTAATTCTCTCTAAGGGTCTTGTTACACATTGCACTTTGACCTGCTCAAATGTTGATCGATGGTGGTGCTAGCTCAGGTTTGAAGCAGTCACACTTTAAGGCTAAAAATGTTCTCTGACTGTCCCCTCACCTGCATGGCTGTGACTTGTCACAAGAGGGCTGGTGAGCAGGGGCAGGACTAGGAGCTGCAGCTCTGAGTTGCCACTAGAGGGCTGGTGAGCTAGGACAGGCTTCTATGCCTGATCTAGGTTGGGGGATGGGACAAGGGGACATGAATTGGGGGAGGGACAGAAACATGCTGCTTGGTGGTAGAGAGTTAATGGGATGGGGGTGGGTAATGAAATGGGAGGTGGAAAGGAAATGGGTGTGGGGGAAGGGTGGTGAAAGGAAGGAAGGTGCTTTTAGTGGAGTTACTGCATCCGCCCTTGGAAGGAAGCTCCAGCTCCTAGACACCCAATCTGACTCCTTACCCTGTTCCCCTGCACCCTCCCTTGAACCCGCTCCTGGACCTGGCTGTTCCCTGCAACCTGGCTAGCTGGCATGCGCTCTGTGGGCTGTTTGCATGGGATTGTATGGGATTGCACCCTTGGGGTTGGGAAGGGAAGGTCGCACCCCCAGGGTGGGAGGGGGACTTGTCTTGGTGTCAGAATCAAGCCCCAGGCAGTAGAGTTCAGCGGGGGTGTAAAGTCTGTCCACTCAGAACAGGGGGGTGGGGGAGAGAGATCCCCCACTGCATCCTGAGATGGTAGAAGACTGCAATTTGGGTGGCTCATCTGTGGGGAGTGACCACACATTAATGCAGGGTAACATGGATCAGAGATAAACCTGCCTTGGAGTGGCTTAACTTTAAGGCCCCTAAAGCATGCTTAAAACTTGTTTCAGGTGATGTGTGCAGACAATCTAGGGATTAAGAGCTTCAGGACCCACCAAACATTTATTTGTTACAAGGCTCTAACAGCAGAGAGAGACCATTCAGCCATGTATCAAGTCTCCCATGTGATGCCTTTGTTTTAGTAGTACAGTAGGGTAGTTTTGAGATGCCCCATACAGTTTACACTTTACATATAATAATTCTCTCTCTCTATCTCTCTCCCTCACTCTCTGTTTCTGTAATGCTAGATACAAGTAAACAACTTTCCACGGAGGAAGCTCACCCTACCAGCCCTTCTTCTGCTGTATCATGTTTCTGTGATAGTGTTGAGTGTTTTATATTGTAATGACTCTCCTCTGTACATTTGAAAATCTGTATTACATCCATCAAGTAGGTTTTTATACGATGTTGTGGATGGGTGGACATCCCGGGTCCTGTGCCAATAACAGCAACAGCAAATGTATCATCTCTTGGCAAATACTGCAGCAGGCATGAAACAAGAATGAGCTTGGAAAAGTTTAGAAAATATGTCCCTGGAGTGTGCTGTCTCAGCTCAAGTTCTTGTGTTTGACTTGTAAGTAAATGGCCCTTTAATAAAGCTATGGGACTGCCTACCTGCATGACTTTCCTTTACGGGTCGCTATTTCATTAGCTGTAAACCAGGCCTGATTCTAACTTTATACTGTTGTAACCTCATTGGTTTCAATGTTGTCACTCCTGATTTACATCAATAAATTTTCCTCCTTTACTGCATAGAATTTCCCAAAGGGCCAAAAAGTCCCTAAACAATAATAACTCTATTCCTAAAAATGTAAAGGCTTTAACTATGTATAGCTGTGCCGATATCAAAGATACAGTCCTAGTCTTTTGGTTGACTGTGGGCTTGTCTACCTGTGTATTAATGCAACATAGTTACTGTGCATTAAGTTTAGTACTTGTATAACTAAGTACTAAATCAATGCATACTAACTGGTGATGCTGCACAGTAACGCCAGCACACAGCTTTTTAGTGACACTAACTGCGCAGTAGCCTAATACTACTGCGCAGTAGCATGTTAGGACAGTTTTTGCTGTGATATGCTACTGCACAGTAGTATTGGGCTACTTCACAGATAGCGATTCATGTAGATGCACCCAGTTTGGCATATATGTACATCTCACTGGGCGTGTCTACACATGCATTTATGCCGGCTTACATTTACTGCGCAGTAAGCTACTGCACAGCAGGAGGGAATAGGCTGGCATCTACTCGTGCAGGCATTAAAGTGTACTAAAGCTGTGTGTGGACTGACTTGGGGTTAAAGTTAGTGTTACTGCACAGTAAGGCGTCTACATGTGTGTTACTGTGCTGTAACTATTGGATGTATATTTGAGACCGGCATGATGCAGATATTAAATTTATGCTCAAGTCAGCATAAGTCACCATATTTACTGCGCAGTACAGGCATGCACATGAAGACACACGCCCATACTGCACAATAATTTCAGTTATTGCTCAGTAAATGTATATGTGTAGATGCTCCCACGGTCTCAGTCTTCATGTCCAAGTGAGCTCTGTGAAGCTTCTAGTTCCATTCCTCAACTTAAACATGGCTGTTGGATTTGGTGCATCAAACTAGTTCTCAAAGAATCTACATACCCAGTGAGTTTCTTGCTGTACTGCAAGTGTAATGGACTGGCAAAGCAAGTGTTGTATTCCCTTCTACTGTTTTTTTCACTACAGGAAATGGTTTGCTGAGACTACCAAAATGGAGTAGAGACTTGTTCTATGGAGTTTAAAATGCCACTGACAATTCAAACTGGCTATCATTATGTAAACAAACTCATCTAGTAGGCTGAATTAAAATGCTTGTCCCTGAACTACTTACTTCAGTTTGGTGCAACAAAAAAGCAAAGACACATATTGAACTTCCTTTACCGCTTCAGAGATTTTGATGACTTTCTGCAGTAATGCTGGAATAAAGTTTCTTATATGAATATGTCTGAATCTATCCTAGGTCTTTTAATGGCATGACACTCTTGGTAAAAAACAACTCAAGTCTTAATAGCCATTTTACTTAGGCTAGTAAGGGCCTTGTTAAACATTAATTTTGGTGGCCCCTGGAGATCTTAATCCGTGGACTGTGTACACATTAACACCTGAAACTAGTTTTAAACACACTTTAAGTTTTGCCACTCCAAGAAAGGTTTATCTCTGATCCATGGTAACCTGCTCGTGTTCCATTAACTTTTGGCCACAGATGAGCCACCCAAGTTGTAGTCCTCTACCATCCCAGGATGCAGTGCTCCCTCCCCCACCCTCTGGTGCTGTATGGACAAACTTTCCACCCTCTGAACTCTACTGCCTGATTCTGACACCAAACCAATTCCACCTCCCACTCTGAGGGTGTGGTCTTCCCACCCCTAGGGGTGCTAGCTAGTGGGACCGCCCACAGAACACATGCCAGCAAGCAGACTGCAGGGCACAGATGGGTCCAGGAGTGGGTTCTAGGGAGGGTAGGAAGCCAGATTAGGTCTCTAGGAGCTGAGACTTCCTTCCAAGGGCAGGGGCAGTAGCTCCCCCCAAAGCCCCTTCCCTCACTCCCAGCTACCCCAGGAAGCATGACCAGCACCCCCATGCCACAATCCCAATGTATTAAAACATGAGCTTTAATTTGCTTCCTCTTTATTTATTTTTATAGTCTTCTTTTTTCTTTCTTTTTTTCCACTACCTTTTATTTTATCCATCAGTGGCTGACTTCCTTCCTTTCATCACCCTTCTTCCACCCCCATTTCCTTTCTACCTCCCATTTCATTACCCACCCCATCCCATTACATCTCCACCTCTCAGCTTCATGTTTCTGCCTTCCCTTAACCCATGTCCCCGCTCCTCCCCGCAACACCTAGAGCAGGGATAGAAGCCTGTCCTGGCTCACCAACCCTCTAGTGGCAACTCACAGCTGTAACTCCTAGTCAGGCCCCTGCCCAGCAGCCCTCTAGTGGCAAGTCGCAGCTGGTGCAGGTGGGGGACAGTCAAGTCCTTTAGGTGCAACTGCTTAACTTTAAGGTGTGACAGCTTCAAACTTGAGCTTGCTTAACACCAATCAACATCTGAGCAGCTCAAAGTGCAATGTTTAATATGGGTCTAAAAGTGCTGGATATCAGTAGGAGTTGTCAAAGAATTTGTTTTTTGAGAAAAAACACCTTACATTTTCTTTTTTTCTTTAAACATGTTCTCCCAGGCTTTGATGCAGCAAATTTAAGTTTTAGCTCAGCTCACTGCAGTATTCAACTGTGAAGCCTTTGCCTGCCTTGGGTTTCAGCCAAGTGAAACCATGAAGACACAGCAGACTGCCTTCCAAGGATTCTGCAGCCTGCTTACCTGCCAGCCCCAGCAAGAGCGGCTGTACACATCACATTCTCTTTTTAATTATGAGCACTTCTGTGAGAATTCCTCAGGGAGTTGTTCAAAAGCTGATTGTGTTTTGAAATTAGCCTAGCATGGGAGTGTTTCAGTGCTGGCTTCCCCATTTCCCTCTCCACCTTGTACTAGACAGAAATTAGAAAAAGCATAAACAAAATAATACTGAAGAAATTAATGTCCTCCCCAAGCTGCAATAGGTAGCTATGTGTTCTCAAAACAGGGTGATAGTTTTCTGGCACTAATGTAAAAAGCAAGCTGTAGAAACTTCTGAAGCTACAGAGAAAGCTCCCTCTTTGAAATCTCTGCAGAAAAACACACACCTTGAGAAAAGGAAGAAGTTGTTACTTGCATAATTCTGGAGGATTCAGCATTGCATTGTTTATTTGAGTTGTAATGGTATAGCTGTAGTGTTTAAGAGGTAATAATGCAGTTCCAAGTGGGAAGCTAAACACTAAGTAGTGTCTCCTGATCAGAAAATGGAACTATTGCTGAATTAACTATAATAAGACCTTCCTACAGATCTAATAACCCTACAGCACAACAGCTTTGATAGCTTTGACAAATAGGGACTTTTAAATAAACTTTTTCAATATTTTTATGCTTCCAGACATATCATACATGTATCATGTGCAAAACTATTCTGATGCTTTGGGACAGATATTCTAGCACAATTAACTTCACAGTGAAACAATATAGCTTTTTGGTATGAAGGCAAACATTATTAACTGATTTTCAAAGTAAGGGACTTATTTTTAAAGTAATGGAAACTTCTGATTTAACAGAATGGGGAGACTGGGAAGTCCTAGTACACACACAAAATTATTATCTAATTTGGATGAGTGAGACTTGGTGGAATAGTTTGCATGATTCGAGTGGTGCCATGGATTCACGTAACTCAGGAAGGGCAGCCTGGATAAAAAGGAGATGGTATTGTCTTAGACACTAAAGAAACGTACCTGTTCTGAGCTACAGGATGAAAGGGGAGGAAAACTTGTTAAAAGTTTCTAGGAGAAAGTAAAAGAGGAAAACAGCAAGGGTGATGATATGATGGGAGTCTACAGTAAGTTATTAAACTAGGAAGAAGAGGTGGATGAGGCTTTTTTTAACCCCCCCTCCCCCACCCCCGCCCAAATGTAGTCAGATCCCAGGGCCTAGTTCTTATGGAGGACTTTAATTGCTATTGCATTTGTTAGGAGGGTAACTGAAGTAAGTGCACAGAGTCCAACACTTTTTTGGAAATCATCATCCTTTAGAAGGGTGTGATGCTTACTATTGAGAAGGACTGGTTGAAAATCTGAAAGTGGAAGGCAATATGGCTGGCATCATTTGAAAGTGACCAAGTCCATCATTCTAAGAAAGGAAAGAAAAGAAAACAGAATAAAAACATCACACTTCTGAAAAGTAAACTTCAACATACTCAGAGAACCTGCGTGCAAGACCCTATGGGAGGCAAGCTGAGGAGAGGAGGAGTCCAGGAAAGTTGCTTGTACCTTAAAAGACATAGTGGGCTATCTACATGAGATGCTAACTATTCAGTAGCCTAATAACACTGCGGAGTAGTGTGTCACAGCATGGACAGTGCTAATACACTACTGCACAGTATTACTAGCAGGGATCCTGGTTTTCTCTGATAAAAAAAATCACAAATTCTCTGATAAAAATGGCAAATTCTATGATAAAACCCCCAAAATTCAGGATTAAAACGAAATGCAACTATATACATAAGTATCAATTGAAAACAATGCTTTATTGATATATTAACAATTTTAAAGCCATTTAGAAGCCTACCAGTGTATCAATCATTATAATAAAATAAATTCTAAATACCCATTCATTTTGATATTTGATTTGGGGTTTTTTATCATTGGAAAATCAGAGGTCTCCCTGCCCCCTTTGCTCACCAGGACACAGGTCCAGGCCTCTCCCCTCTCAGCAGATGAGACCTGGCAGGGCAGAGCAGGGCCAGGTGGGGAAGCTCCTTGACTTTGTGCTGCCCTGGTGACGCACCCTCTGCACACCCCAGAGAAGTGAGGGGCACAATCCCATGCAACTGCCTCTGCCACTGCTGCAGGGGATGCCTTGCCAGGATGACGTTGAGCTCACAGCAGCAAGGAGCTTCCCTGCCTGGCCTTGCTCTGCCCTGCTGTGCTGGGTCCCACCCACCAAACTGCAGAGGCCCCAGGGGAGGGCAGCAGGGCAGGGAGCCTGAGTTTGCAGTGGGCAGCCTGCACCTGCCCCACCTCTGCCCCACACACACATCTGGGGGGCACGGGTCCCCTCTGTCCCCCTGGGATTGCATGCAGTGGTGGGGAGCCAGCCTCACCCCCTACCCCCAGGACAAGCTGCACGCAGCCCCATCCCATTCCCCACTGGGGCCCTGCAGCCATGCATTCTGGCCTGGGGCCCCAAGCCCCACACACTACCTAGCTGGGCAGCAGCCACAGCCCCAGCCCCACCCCTGCCTAACTCCCTCCCTCCATCCCTTCCTCACTATGGGGTCCTCAATCTCCCCTCTCTGCCCACTCCACCAGACTCACCTGCGGGAGCTGCTCTCCAGGCTGCTATCCGGCCTACGGGGCCCCTAAAAAAATTAGAAAATTGATATTTATCTGTCCCTGGCTGCCTGTTATGTAGCCCTCAATGGCTTGCCCAAACTCAGTAGGTAGCCCTCTGCCTGAAATAATTGCCTGTCCCTGTACTAAAAGAATATTACAAAAAGGGGAAACTTGGCCATATTACCAAGGATGAGTATAAAAATATAGCATGAGCATTCAGGAACAAAATCAAGAGGGCAAAAGCACAAATTAAGATACATGTAATAAGATGTATTAAAGACTGGAACGAAGCATTCTTTAAATATGTGGGAAGTAAAAGAAAGCCTGGGGAAAATGTATGTCCCTTACTAAATGGGGAGAAAAAGGTAATAATGTTTGATGCAGAGAAGGCCACGCTTAACTAGATTAAGTATTCTGCAGGCTGCCAAACCCTAAATTGGCATCACCTCCATAGGTACCACAATAAATCAGAGTTTGTATACTTTACTTTTATACTGGGAGCTGGTAGTGCATTCTCTCTTCACTGTTATATTTGTTCCTGAATAGCCAGTTTTCCTGAATAGCCACTTTAAATTTTCTGTACTCATGCTGTTGTAAAATATTAACCTGAACTCCAGTATCCATGAATGTATTCCAGTCTCTTTCATTGCTTCTGCTGGATTCCACCATGGCTACATAAAAGTGCTCATCTGGTATGTGCTCAGTTCCATTATGAGGCTTTTGTGTTTGGGATCTGCAGCACTTGCCAAAATGGTTCCTCTTACCACAGTTTTCCAAAGGCAGCACAATGATTGGGGCATACCGCATGTGAGTTTGCTCTTTCTTAGCAATCTACTAACCAACCCTGTGCAGTTTGCTTTTTCTGGCCATATTATTTCATGCCTAAAGCATAGATGTTCCCTTCCAGAGCTTTCAATTCTACAGTTCTACAATTCCTTCTTCAAGGTTTCTGCTGTCCTGCAGATATAGATAGTCTTGTCTAGGGATAAGTCTCCCCCATGCAATAGCCACAAACAATTCTGTCTTTGATCAGAGATTCTGTTAAGTCTCCCAAAGCACAGATCTTTCTACGTCTCTTTAGTTCAATAACATATTGATCTATACCAGCGGTGTCCAACCTTTTTCCCTGGTGGTTTGAATGGGCAGTCCCTGATCTGACCATGAGATGAATCTGGCTGGTGCCCTGATCCAGTGTCCATGGTGGGTAGGGTAGGCCCCCATCCAGCTGCACATGCAGGGGGAAAGGGAGCAGCCTGGCCCCAATCCAGCCATGTGGGGGGGAGGCATAGCCTGGCCCTGGGAGGGAGGGGGTGTGACCCAGCCCCAATCCTGCCATGCAGGGGAGGGGGTATGGCCCACCTCTCATTTGGTGGTGCAGAATAGGGGTGTGAGTATTTGGCAGTGGAGAGGGTGGGAGTATTAATGGTTACTGCTTCCTTGTTGCCAAATTTTCTGACCCATGGGGAACCCTGTGAGCTAGATGCTAAGGCTCTGTGGGCTGCATTTAGCCTGTGGGCTAGAGATTGAGTACCCTTATCTATGCTTTCTTCTGTTATTTACTTGCACACAAAAAGTTTGTGCCTTTCAAAAGCCTCATTCCACCCTGTGTGGATACCTTTAAGAGTGCTATGTATGAGGTGTTACATTTGCCCAGGGGATTGCAGGCAGGAGCAGCAGAACTATAGCAAGGGACTGCTCTCTGAATAAACAAGTGTTATTGTTCTATGAGCTTAAATCCTTAATCTTTTGAGAACTGCACATGGTACCAGGAGCACAGTACAAAGAAAGACAAAAAAAATGGAGCATCTCCTAACTCCAGAGGAGTTAAAGCTGTTCAGCAATGCAGCAGAAAACTGGAAGACATTTAAGCAGAGTTTCACCATATATATGATAGCTAGTGGAGCTACAAAGAAGGAAGATCCACTTAAGGTAGCTACTTTTTAAATATAGCAGGCTGGCAGCTCTGTTTCTTTACAATAGCCTGCAACTTTCAGAAGCAGAACAGAAAAGCTATGGTACAGTAATAAAAAAGTTTGAGGAATATTGTATACCTGAACAAAATTAAACCTTTGAATGATATAATTTCCACATGAGACTGCAGAAAGAATGTGAGACAATAGAGGAGTTTGTCAAAGACCTCAGACTGCTGAGCCAGACATGCAACTTTGGAGATCTAAAACAATCTATGAACAGAGAACAAATATTATTAGGTATAAGGGATACATGCATTGGGAATATACTGCTAGAGAATCTTGAGCTTAATTTGGAAAAGGCAGTTAGAACGTGCCAAGCAGCTGAGATAACAAATGCCCAGCTGCAGAAGCTGAAGGAAAAAACAGAACAAGCTGAACTAGACAGGATTATAAGACTGCAAAAACCTAAGGCAACACACAAACAATATAGAAAAGAGGACTGCACTATGAAGCAGGCAAGCAGAGGCCAAAGAGAATTGCTTGAAGAAACGATGGTCAGCTGCAGATGCTGTAGGGATTAACACAAACCCATGCAATGCCCTGCATTTGGTAAGTGCTGCAACAAATGCAAAAGATTCAATTACTTTGCAAGAGTTTGCAGAAAGGAGCAGGATGGACCACACAAGAAACAGCAGAGCAGTGAGGAAAAGGAAGAATTCCACATTGGCACAGTGCAAGAAGAAGTTCATTCTTCTTCATTGGACAATCAGCCTGAACACCAATCTAATGGTAACTTTCAAATTAGATACAGGGGCACAGGTAAATGTAATACCAGAATACATTATTCTAAAAATGAAAACTAAACCTGTGTACTATGACAATAAGAAAGTCAGACCTAGAGGATATAATTGGAACATGATTGCATCCAAGGGTGTTTGTGCACTGCAAGTTATATACAAAGGTAATATAGTAAAAATGCAGTTTGTAACAATCCCAGGAAAGCTAGTGCCAATTATTGGAATGCAAACATGTAAAACTCTAGGTTTGATTAAGAGAATGGATGCCATTCAGGGACTATAAAGCAAGAAAATAGAAGAGTTTTATGATGTGTTTTCTGGCATAGGGAAACTTTCAGCTGAGTACAAGATAGTATTAAGAGAACCAAATACTCCCACCATACATGCTCCAAGAAATGTTTCCCTATGTACTAAGGGAGAAACTGAAAAGGAATTACAGTAAAAGCTCTGTTACCCAGCATCCCTTGGAAATGGGGGATGCCAGATAACAAAATATGCCAGTTAATTGAGCAGCCCTGGCCACCTCTTCTCCTGCCATGTCTGGGGCATCCCTCCGCCCCTCCCGCTGCATTGCTGCCCATCCTGCAGGCCCTGCGGGCCCCGCGTGGCCCCGCGTAGTCTGTTATGCTCCTGGGCTGTGGGGGTTTGGCAGTGCAGGTTGCTTTGCCCTGGGCTGTGGGGGCTCAGAGAAACCAGAAGTGCTGCAGTGGGCACTTCCGGTTTCACTTTATCTTACAAGGCGGCACACCAGTTAGTGGAACATGCCAGCTTGTAAGATCCCAGATAGTGCGGCTTTTACTAGATTAGTTAGCATGGACATAATAGAAGAAGTAAAGCAACCAACTGCTTCACTGGTAATAATAGAAAAAAAAAGTTGGATCCTTAAGATTGTGTCTGGATCCTAAGCAAATGAACAGGTACAGCATTTTCTTATTCCCACCAGGGATGAGGTTTTTGGCAATGTGGCAGAAGCTAAATATTTCTCCACTTTGGATGCCTCTTCTGGGTTTTGGCAAGTTCACCTAGAAAAGAATAGCACTAGAAAAGCCAACACAAAGACTTATAGAGACCTATTCAAATGTGCATTAATTATGGGTTGAACTAAACTGCCAGTGTTAGTATTATATGGGGATATGTTACATGTAAAGGGGGAAGATGTGTGGATACCTTTACCAGTGTTATGTATAAGTTGTTACATTTGCCCAGGGGATTGCAGGAGGGAACAACAGAACTGTAGGCAAGAGACTGCTCTTTGAATAAACAAACTTTATTGTTCTATATGTTTAACCCCTTCATCTTTTGAGAACTACACCTGCCTCGCAATGTGCAAGATGATTGATGATTTGATATCTTTTCTCTCTTCTGCTCTGATGGCTGCTAGGTACTACTCCAACCTCTGTGTGAATTTTCCCCAGTTCTCTGCAATAATGCATGACAGTGGATGGCCAGCTGGTGTTTGCAACCTTTCCATAACTAACAGTCTTTCCTTCTTATTTAAATTCAATATAGCTGTGCAGACATAATACTTAGAGGTCTTTGTCCTTCCACATGGCTGTGTTGCTCCATGTGCTATTAGTTTCCAACTTCTGCAATTCGAATCTCAAATTCTTCCCATTCAGCACTTTTGACACCATGCAGTGATCATCAGGTTCAATAAAAAAACAAGAAGAACAAATCCTAAGGTTTATTACTTCTAGTGCTGGGGTTTAGTATGAGGACAGAGGTGTATAACAACAAGTCTCTCTTCCAACCTGGCAATTCCAGGCTGCTGCAATGACAGGCAGTTGAGGCAGTTGGCAGCCAGTGCAAATTAAAGTAGGCTTCAAAATGATCTAAATTTTCCTGGGGATTAGGTTTTTGTTTTTAATGGTCCCAGGACTGTGGGAGCTCAAAGGTGGCTTAAAGACATTGCTTTGCCTCTTTAGTTGCAAAGGGCTCTTCTCAGCCTCAAGCTAAACTGTTCTCTGCTCTGTATAGCGACGATTTGACTGCTGTTTGTGGGATTATGAGAACCAAACATTTATGAAGGCCAAACTCTTGAGACTCTGTGGAGAACTGTAAGATCTGAGGCAAAGCTGAGGCCCACCTGGTGCTGCAGAATTCTGAAGTCATTCTTCAATCGCAGGTTACTTTATTGTATTATTTTCAGTATATATTTATCATCCTTAAAGATTATGGCACAATGAAAACATCAGTAAAAAAATTTTCACTAGCAGAGCTCAGTCTTTAGAGCTGTGTAACTGGGGGTAGTGTGTCTGGTCCCCAGAGCACCCTTCTGCTCTGCATTTGGGTTCAATTTGAATTCTTTTCAACCTACAAGAGCACATGCCTCTAGTTTAACCATGTAAAAAAGCCTCTGAATTACTTGTACAAACTGAACAAGCAGCAAAAGACATTCCTGCTGGGCTTTTAAATGAAAGCTTTCTTCTGTTCATTGCTAGAGGCAATTGTCTCTCCCACTTTGCAGGACTTGTAACCTTAAAGCTCTAAAAATCTCTGAGTCATCTTTTCATTCCTGGAGGAGTTCATTACTGATGTTCAGTGTCCAGCTTGTTACTACTAACCAGAGGAGGGCCAGCCTTTGATTTTGATTTCAGACCACAGTTGGGGTTCCCTGTCCCTCTTTCAGCTCACTTCCTTTTATCTCCTTTTTTTTTTTTTTTTTTGGTATATTTGTTTCTTCCAGTTTAGTAGCTCCATCAAATAGATGTCTGGTATGATTACACTCCATGTTGAGTTAAATTTTAGTAACCATTTTAAAGTATTGTTATAAAACAGAGTTCTTCCTGTGTGAAAATAGAGTGGTTAAATGTGGAAAATATGGTCTCTTCAAGCAATCGAAACACAACTTGAAGCAGCCTGTTTTCGTAAGGGTTATAGATGTGCAAATGTAATATGCACTTTTGTTACTGAAGTATTTCCAGATCAATATAACTTTTTGAAATCACATGAGTCTAGGCTGGATGATAAAACTAATAAAGCTACTCTCCCTGGGAGTACATATAGGGTTTTCATTATTATTAGCTCACTGGAGATGAGAGTGAAGAGAAGAGCGATGCTGAAGGTAATGGGCTACTTCTTAATGTCCTTTGGCCTTTGTTTAATTTTTGCCATAACACTGAACTCTGTCTGTGTTATTGATGATGGTGTGTAGAAGCTGTCACATGACTGCTTAATATCTCAAGTGGGTGAACATAGGCAGAAGACATGATGTTAATGAAAAATCATGATGTTAATGCATCTGGAACAGCTATTTCAGGTCATTTTTAAAGGGAACATTAACTAATTATAATTTTCTTCTCCACAACAGACACTTAAATTAGAATTTATGCTGGCTGAAGCAGATGAAAAAGAATGCCAATACAACATTTAAAGTCTTCCAGAACTGTCTGTAAGTAGTATATGTAACATATGTGGAATATGTAGACTCCATAACAGAATCATCATGAGGTTGGAAAGGAAAATATTACCTGGAAACTTTTTACTATCCTACTGGAGCCTCCCTCAACATATATAATATCTATCTGCATTCTCTTAACTTATTTCCCCCAACTAACATTTTTAACAGGGAATAAAAAGGACTCTGCAACATAGGACTGGCCAGAGAAACCAGTGCTTGTACCAGAAATACTAATATCTTATTGCAGACTGTCAGCTGCTCTAAACTGCTGTAGCTCCATTGAACAGCCCTGTAATCCATTAAGCATCTTCAATACCTCTCTGCCTAGTCAACCTGAGTCTTCTAACAAAGGCTTCATTGTTATTTCAGTGCAAGGGCCCACAATTGGAAATAATGTGAAGGAAGAATAAGAACTTTTAAACCTATTTTAAGAAAGCTAAGCATATTTTGGAACACTTACTAATTGGCAAGTTGCATAGCCACAGCATGGAGAGTAGCCATTTTAACAGCTGCACTTTGCTAGCTCCTCCCAACCCCTAGAAAAAGGCATTCAGAACAATTTGTTTTAATTCTGAGAGGGAGAACAGTTTAAAATCTCATCCACTCTATGGTATTTGTGATATTTGAGCCTTGAAAACATATATTCAGTTTATTGTTACAGTCTTGTTCAATACAAAAAATAACAGAGGATGTGGTGGTTTGTTATTGTTATTTAGTAAAAATTCAGTACAGGTCATATGAGAAGCCAGGGAATACAGAGCTACCACTTCCCATGAGCTAAAAAACAGGAATCTTTCGCAAAAGTTAGGAGGACGTGGCAACCTGACAATTCCAATTTGATTCTGAAAATGGGAAGGTGTTGGATGGTGTTCTGAAAATGGGAAGGTGTACTCTTATGCAGGAAACCCCCCAAAAAGGTGGTTTCCAGTGATCTGGTACAGGTACTTCAGCAACCCCTCTTTAGAGCCTATCAGAGAAAAATCGGTGCTTACAGAGATCCCCATACCAGACCTTTACCTGATATCATATATATGTACTCCAAAAATGAGCTTGGGAGTTAAGGATGAATTGAACTGTTGTGATAGCATGGAAATACTTAGAGCAGCCATCCTTTACTAGAGCCATTTCAGCATCAGATGTCAATAAATGTGTATGTCAACTGCTGCAGCCTTATGGTTAGAAATGGGGTGCCTCATATTTGTATAATGGGCTGAGCAAAATCCTTAAATCTGAATGCTTGGAAATCTGGGAAAATTCAGATTCAAACTTGAACTCCCCTGCTCAAGACTATTTCTACTCCCTGTCTGTTAGTAAACAAACAAAAATACTTTCAAACCTTTTCCTCAGGGCAACCAGGAACTATATTTCTGAGTATGATTCAGGCAAACTAGGTTCAGTTCTTGGCTCTGCTCTTGACTTCCTGTGATAAATTGCCTAATCTCTTCATTCTGTAACTTTCCTACCTTATTCAGTAGAGATGATCCAACTTTCCTACCTCACAGGGCTGCTGTTAGGATAAATTCAATAGTGCTTCTGCAGGGGTTCAGATACTATTGTGAGGGGAGCATGGCAGAACTGCCAGCTGGGCACTCATTGAGTAGGCTGCAGTGCTGGCTCTTCCCTCCGTGACTTCTTCCTTGGCACCCGTCCTATCTTTTACACCTTTGTGGAAAGGGAACCTCACAGGCCATACTCCTAAGCCACCATGGACCCATGCCAAACCTCTCCATGTGATTCCCCAGACTTATCCTTTTCCAGAACAGATAAGCATGTCCTTTTCCAGAACACCTAGCAGTTTAAATCTGCAAGGACACATGATTGAGGCAGCTTTTGTAAGGATTCCAAAAAAACCCAAACCACTCCATTGTTTGGCTTACAAAAGAAATAAATAGAATTAGACAAAAGAATAAATGCCTATGTACATCTCTATGTCTATGCAGTTTCCTCACCACTCTCAAGTTAGCCTGTGTTGGTTGACCCACCAGTGAGGGTATACTACATTTTCAGCAAGCACAACTCATCAGCTGCTAATAGCAGCTAAAAGAATAATACCGCTTGGGTTATGTTAGAGCTGCAGTGTCTTCCACCAATTCCCATTGTGCATCCAAAAGGAAGAGAGGACCTCTCCACAATTCACTGGTAAAGAATGTAAGGAATGGCACAACTTACCTGATTCACAAAGGACCATATGACTGCTCTCCCTTGAGCTGGGAGAATATTCAGTGGTCTGCATAATAATACCATGGTATTGCAATCAAGATATACCTGTAAAAATGTATTAAGAAACATCTCATCTTGTTAATTTTGCTTTCATTATTTACCATTACCTGTCACTTCTGATAATTAGCACACCAATTACAGAAAAATGCCCTGCAGTACATACTGTTACAGTGGACACATCTCATCAATAGGCCAAGATTTAGTGTAGAAAGCAGATGGGGAAATTAAAAATGTACATGTGTGTGTGTGTTTCTGTGGGAGTGAAAATGAATAGTATAAATAGGCAGGAAACTGCTCAAAATCCTGACAAGCAATTCATTTTCTGTACTTCAGATGTATTTAAATTAATTTTGCAGTCAGGCCACATAAACCTTTTTATAAAGGTAGTTTATGGTTGAAGGAAATAGTGTGATATACAAGTCTGACAGTTGTTTGCTAAGGATCCTGGTGAGAACATAGTGTTCCACTGAGGAAAAATGTATAACTGCTGTCATTGAAGGTACTTTCATAAACCAGAATGTAGTTTTATACAATTTTTGGAAAATGATTTTATGGAAAAAAATTGTTTTACCATAACACTCCTCAGTGGCCATCTTTCCTGTTCAGAGACATTAACGTGGCCTTTATTACTGAAGACCTGCTTTGTGGTCAGGATCCCTAAGATAAGGGACATTTATGGGCAAAAAATGTATTTGATTCAGTAGGATATGACTGAGGTAACCCAGATTTCAGCTTATAATTAGTTTTATTTTAGTTGACTCTATTAAATATGTTTATATTTAAAACATATTTAAACAGGAAATTGAGACTGAAAATAATAGCCACTGTTAGTCCCTAAAACATTTAGGACAAATTCACCCTGGCATAAGCAGGTTTGTTTCTAATACCTTTTATTAATGGCCATCATGACTGAACTTAGGCCATTGTATAAAGCGGAAGTTGTCAAAATGTTTCATACCACAAACTACACTTTAATAAAGAGGTTGCCTTATAGACCATCTGCCCTTTCATTCATAAAACATCCCTTTGGCAACTAAAGCAGCCGCTCATGTAGAGAAAAATAATATAAGTAATATTCATCTAGTCTTTCTGTTTTAAATGTATTTTAGCTTCAGGAAAGGAGGAGGAAAAAAACCCAGCACTGTGAGACTAGCCATCACTGCACAGACTGTTTGAGAATGTCTTGAGTAGTGTGCTTCAGAGCTGACTATGTGGCTATTAGTTCTGCAGGTCCTCAGCTCCTCGTTTCCCTGGGAATTTGTGGTGTGAACACTGTCTTCTATTTTCTCCTTTTTTCAAAATGTGATTTTAATAATAATGAAAAATCCAGTGTCTTCACCATGATTCCATTATCTAGACACTTAAGAACCAAAGGAGTAGCCATCTATTTCTCAGAGATACTTTAAATATCATGACATACATAGCTGGTGGTCCCTCAATGAAACTGAGAATCCATTTTGTATACACTGCACCTTTAAAATTAATCTGTCTAGAAGTCTGATGAGATGGCAGATCCAGCTTTCTTTCCCAATGGGATTTTATTATTATTTGTTCTTTTCTTTGGTAGTTTCCTTAGACTAAAACACAAATCATCCAGAAAAGAAGCTCATATTTCACTTTTATAACAGCCTTCCTGTTATAAAACAAAAAACTACTAAGGTGTCACTTTTTTAATTCTGAGTTAGCAGTGTATCTGGTTTGGTGTTCAGTCTTGGAGAAGGAACATTTTCAATGATACCATCAGTAGAAATTGGCTCATGTCAGGCTATTTTTCTCCCCTTGCTGTACCTCTTACATGTGGGGATGGAACCAGATCTAAAGGGATTTGAGTCAAAAGACAAAAAAGGTCATGGAAAAGGCACAAAACCATGAAAGCGCTGCTCTGTAAATGCAAAGTTCAGCAGGAATCTTGCTGGCTTGAGCTGCTGCATTAAAGAGGCATTTGTCTAAGCAATATGCTTCTTCAGTACTTTCAATTTGCATTGTCCAGCTGTGACAATATCTCTGGAGGGGAACTAGTCCATGCAGCTCACCTGCTTTGAAAATGAGACTTGGCTGCCATTTCTGAAGCATGCCAGGAAGGAAATCAGGGACATCCTGGCATTCCTCCGCCTGAATCAGTGAAGAATGAATATGTTCTGACAGCTTTTACAGAGCCCGCTTTGGAGGCTGGCAGCAAGTCTGAGACATCACAGCTGAAACTTTCCTGTTGGAATGCACATGCCTGGATACTAAGATGAATGCTTTTTCATAGTTTGTCAATTAATTTCATAATCACCAAAGTAAGGAATATATAGCATAATCCCATACAAAGCATAACATGGGTAAGTAGCAGGCACATTTAGCAAACAGTTGTTTAGTGAATGACTTCTCTGAACCACAGTATCTCTGCTATTCCAGTACTGGATCTCTAGAAATGAGTGAGAGCTGCAATGAACTCTGCATTTTTTTTAAAATTATTTTTATAAAACCATCCAAACTATTCTCACCTCTGCTAAATCAAATTTGGGTCTGTACAGGCCACAGAAAGTGCACCAACCCATCAAACACTACCAGGTTCCAGATGCTCGGCATGACTGTATAAGATATACTGGAAGAGAAGCAACATTTCCCATGGACAGTTCCAGCAGCATCACTGAATAATGTTTGTATGACAAGTACAATTTACCTGAAGCACTTAAAGCACAGTTGTCAAGGCTTTAATTAGGTGAATGAGCTAATCATTTAAATTAAATGCTATATCATAGCTCAATCAGCCAAAAAATATTCTGTTTCACCTCAGCCTGTTAAAAAAGAAAAAAAATAGATAAGCCATCATTTGCCACTGGCACCTTTCATCATCAAGGCAAATGTAACATCTAATTTACTGTAGTACTGCTCTAACCAAATTGCCTTCAAGAGCACCTCTTTAAAGAAGGAAAATGAACACATAAAAATCTCAAAAGTTCAATATAATATAATTTTAGTCAGGACTATGGCTATGGGCTACAACTTTAGCCAGGATAATGCTGAACAGTTTAATTCTTCTGGATAGTCAACTGATTTGCTACATAACAATAGAATCATAACTGGGGAAGTGTCTTTGGGGCAGGAACAAAAAATGGCTTACAGCAGCATGGCTCAACATATCTGGCCCTGCAGGCTAGATGAGTGGTTCCAGAGCTTTGGGGATCCCACATTTGAGCACTGCTGGTTTACAGGATTAGTGATGGTCCAATGAACCCTTCTTTCCTAGGTGACCAGTTTAAATGTCAGCCTGCATATTCATAACTCAAAGCTGATGACAAATGTTAACTGCTTGGTGTGGGTATAATTGGTGATCTCAGTTCACTTTGTAGCAGATAGGAGTAAGATCCAGTACCAGACCAACATGGCAGAATTTAGACATACAAATCCAAAATTGTGATTTTATAAGTGCCTTCCTTTCCTGCACATCCCAAGATGTCTAGGCAGAGCCAGGCAATCCAGTGCTGTACCTATGTTCCCATAGGTGCTTGATCTATTTCGCATTCTCAAATGGTGCTGACAGACACACAGCCCATGCTGTAATTTGTGGTGCTTTCACTTGTTGGGTTGGGGGGTGGAGGGTGGAATTAAATCTGCCTGCAGGAGCCTGTGGAGCCTGTCTGCAGCCTGGGGCCTGCCCCTCTCCCCGAGCCCATTCCTGCAACTCTCATCTCTGGGGCTGTCAGCAGGAAGGGAGGGGGCAGGGGGAGTCAGCTGTGGGCTGGATTTTGCTTAGCCTGAGCTGGAAGAGGGGCCGGGGGGAGGGAGAGGGGGTCATGAGCCCTGGGAGAGGGTTCTGATCCACCTGCTCCCACTCCAGCTAAGACCAGGCAAATCCCAGCCTACAGCTTGCTCCCCCTCCCTCCTTCCTCCTCTGTTCCTGCTGACAGCCCCAGAAGCAGGGCTGGGCTGCCACAAATTAACCTTAGGGAACACAAGTTCCCTAAAGTGCTCTAAAGTGGAGCACCATCCTCTGATCCCACATTTGATAAGAATCAATTTGTCATGTGATTGACCACTTTAAAAACCACTCTGTAGCCATGCATGTGTATCATGGCATGGCTGTAGAGCACTTTCAGGAGGTTGGTCACATGACAACTGTACCTTCTGTCTCCGCCCAACGTGCACTTAACACAGGAGGAGAGATGAGGCTCTTAACAGAATATTAACAGGTGCTTAAGTCCTTTGTTCTGTATTTCCAGTGATAGCATTTATAATTTAGAGATGCTCCCTAACTACAGAGACTGAGGAAATTGGTAACTGGGAGATGGTCCCTCAATTAAGTAGTTAGAGACAAAGGGTCTGCAGAAGCTTGCCTACTGCTCCACAGTAAAAACTGCTGTTTAATTCTTCTCATTCATGCCTGACTGCCTTCATTGAACCCAGTGATCACTATAGTATTAACCCCTTCCCTTCCCTTCCCTTCCCATATTACTAGACAAAATTGCTGAAGACAGCATTAATTCCTTTCTTCCTCTGACCATTGATCCATCTTATCTTTGGTTGTGGGGGATCACCTGATATGGTGATGTTGGATGGGTGAACAAATAGAGAGTCATGATGGAACAGCACTCCTAGAGATCTATCTAATACTGCCCGGAGCTGGATGTAACTCAGTAGCAAAGGATTCTTTGCAGTGGGTATCTGAATGAGGAACTATTTTCTGAGGGAAGACAGAATGGATTTAGGCTTAAATCCTTTCAGGGTCTGATGCAAAACTTCTTTTTCATAAAGAGGAATCCCCAGTATCTGAAAACAGATAAAGGACAAAGGAAAGGCAAGTAAAAAGTGCACAAGGAGGGTTATTTATGAAAATACATAATTCAAGTTCTGAATTCTTGCATTTCAATTACAATGAAAGTATAAATTTATAAGTCAAGCAGCCTTATTCTCAAATCTGTGCTAAATCAAATGTGGGTCTGTACAGGATAAAAATAAATGTTTTATTCTTGTATTTGAAACCTGAATGTTTCAGGAATGAACATATTAGAAATACATCAAGTAGCAGACAGATGCTATAGTGAAGCAGTTCCTAAAGCAATAAACATAGTTGTCTTATGGAATCCAAATTATGTAAAAAATGTAACTATTTATTTTTAAAAGAAATGAATGGATACTCTGAAACACATGTTTTTTTTAAATGGAAGCCTTTTACTGAGCATGTGAATAAATACAAAGAAAACTGATATGTTCCCATGATCCCACCTATAAGAGCAGATCATACACACACACACACACACACACACACACACAGTTTCACAGTTTCCATTCATTTCTTTTTAAAATAAAGTTACATTTTTATATAATTTGGAGTCCATCAGGCAACTGTGTGTGTGTGTGTGTACACACATACATATGTATGTATGTATGTATGTATGTTAATGGACAGCTGAAAACAAGGGCTTGTGATGGCAGACGTGTTAAAACTTTAATTACCATGAATGCCACCAGGGCCAAATATAATATCACTATCTCACAGAATTTCAGAAAGTGGCAAAACCAACTCTTGAGTCTGTCTGGTTGAAATTTGAAAAAGTTATAAATAGAAAAAAAGAAATAGATCAAAAAGAAAAAAAATGATGAAAAATGGCTTTCCAAGCCACCCACCTAAAATTGCCTGCGTTCTTAAAGCATTCAAAATGGGGGAGGGAAAATGGTTCATATTGACTTTTCAAGAAGAAAAACTGAGTTGATCAAATGGAATCAAAACAAGAAATGTTTCAGTTTTTAGTACCTGTCTTTTGCTTTCCTGGATTCCATTGTGTCCACACCTGCTCTCTTTTTTTTGATTTTGAAGCCATATAAACTGAGGGTTTTTTCTGTAAGTAATTTAATTGAAAATTCTGAAAATTGTATGGCCTTTTTTTTTTTTTCAAAAGAATAATTTAAAATTTATTCCACATCTTTCACACAAAAAACATTTTTATTTACAACAAGCTCTACTAATAAGCAAAGGGATGTATAATAGAAAGTGGTGAATGATTCTTAATTCTAGATATCACTTCTATCTTCATTTAGAATATAGATTGCTTTATAACACCAGTGATCACATAGGCTGCTTGCAGACACAAAAAAACAACGGCGCTTTACTTTAAACTCAAAAGAGGCAGGCCCTTAGTTGAATGCAGCTCATCCAACTTCTGTATAGATCGGGCACTTTAATGGGGCTTTTTTGGCACTTTTATCTAATAGCTGATTGAATCAGCTTTAGCTAAAAGTGCCAAAAAGCCCCATTGAAGCACTCGATCTATAAAAAACTGCAGATCCAGGTCGAAGTAACACGCTGCTTCTTCCAGTAAAGTGTGTGGGTTTTTTTTAAACATCTCCAAGCAGCCACAGACATTTCTGCTAGCTACAACTGTTACATTCAACATGCATTAAGTGTGCAGAAAGTGCTTAAAAGCCATAACAGCATAACAGAACAGACGTTCATGGCACTTAAAATGCTTTAAAAATGGCAGGTCCCACTGCAAGTTAAGCCTCAATGGATGTGGTATTAGACTAAAGTGCTCTGTTTTAGAATGCCTTAACTGGCTGTACCACATCCATTGTGATTTAAGGTAGGTCACATTCCCCTGGCATCCTAGGGCTCCCTCCTTGCTGGGCAGCCTGTTAGCCTTAGCTAAGCAGGTGAGCACAGGCTCAGGCTGTCACAGAGAGGGGACAGAAAAGGCTCTGTCTCCCCCCGATGGCTAGGCAGGGGGAACAGAGCACCTCCTGTGGCAAGGCTCCCCTGACAGCCTGCTGGCTGGGGTTTGTGGGGGGCCAGGATTGACTCTGTGGCAGGGGGGCTCCTTTCCCTTCTGGCTGCAGTTCCCAGTGCACCAAAAAGCCTGGCTGGCAGCTCTGTGCTACAGCTTCTGGCTGTAGCTGTCAAGAGACTGGAGAAGGGGGCAGAAGGGACCTGCAATGTGGATCTGGCCTGGCCCTCCCTGAGACCCCAGCCAGCAAGCTGGGAGGTGGGGGCTTTATGGTGGGGCTTCCTTTCCCATACCACAAGGGCCCCCCCCAGTTTGCTAGCTAGGGTCTCATGGGGGGCCAAGTCAGATCCACATGGCAGGTTCCTTCCACCCCTCTTCTCCAGTCCACATGGCAACCAGAAGATGTAGCACAAGGCTGCTGCCCAGTCTTTTTTCCATGTCAGGAACTGTGGTTGGGGGTGAAGGGAGCCCCCTGCCATGCAGCTTTGGCCTAGTTTGCCCCCTGCGACCCCAGTCAGCCAACCAGACTGGGTCTGCACAGCAGGGGTGACTTTCTTCCCCCCCTTTCACTCTCCAGCCACAGGTGCTGATAGCTGACAGCTGGTGGAGGGGCAGGGTGTGTGGGGTTGGGGAGAGGGGCTACTCCAGAGGCTTCTGGGAGAAGTGCAGGAGTGCTACTCAGTTGCTGGTCTCTGCCAGTTGGGGCAGGCTCTTAGCCCTGCCCCACTGAACAGTGAACATCTTTTGGGCTCACTTCCACTCTAACTTATAGCACTTTAAGTAAAGTGCTATTAATTAGAGTGCTTCTACCAGGGGCTTTTTGAACATCTGTCCTTATACATAAGAGCAAAAGGCTGAATGGTAGACCATAGGGTACGTGAATGGTAGCATGCGGACAAGCTGTCACGATAAGAATAGCACAGTTTCCAAAGTTAATACTGATATAAAGTTTAACTAATCAAGTGTGTCATTATGGTTAGTGAAGAGGAAGAGAGCCATCAATGTAAGAAATTCAATACATTTCTCAGTGGAGCTAAGGGAAGAAGTAGTTTGCTGTTATTTCCCATGTGGAACAGCTATGAGAGGGTGAAGAAAGACACAACCTTTGTTTATAGCATTTGTAGCCAATTTGCTAGACAGCAATAGATTGCTGAGACTCAGGAATTCCGGATTTGATTCTAGATTCTTAAGGGGAATTCTGGATTTGTAGACCTTTCTGCCTCCATCGTCCTTCAGTTCTACCTCTTCCTTACTCCTGTCCCCTAATCTTTTATTTTACCACATATATATAGCTTCTATGTGGATGTCATCCAAAGTGATTTTCATGAGGTCCCACGGAAAGCCTGTTGCTAAACTAGGAACTGAATACAAGACTCCTGCATCCACATGCAGCACCTTATCCACAAGAAGAGCATACCACAAAATCATATGTATAACACGTATAACAATATTTAGGTGTTAGTTTTTATAGTTAATAGGAAATAATACAGTACTCAATTTGCAAACAGAGTACCAAATGCTGACATCCCCTGCCCCTGGTAACCCATACTTTCCGCAAGGATGAAAGGTTCCAAAACAGTGGTTTTCAACCTATGGTCTGTGGACCTCTGGGGGTCCACGAAAGATGACTGTGATCAATCAAAAGTATGTGACTACCTACTACACTTACAATTAAAAGGGGTCTGCAGCTCCATTTGAAATTTTTAGGGGTCCGCAAATGAAAAAAGGTTGAAAACCTTTGTTTCCCTCTAAACAAAGAGAAATTGCCATGATTCTTCTGTTATAAAGGAATGGACTTTCTGATGGCTCCATTGGTTTTCTTTTGTTAACTCACAGTTAATTAAAGCTTCTACTCTTTAAGCAGTTGATAATTCTATACAATCTTAATTCCATTTTAACAACATTTAATCTATGTATATAGATTAGTTTAATTGTGCTGTGTTAGGCCATAATCTTCCATTGGCCAGTGGGCATTATTTCTATTGTGGAAATACTTGATACCTAGTGATCAGATTGCATGGTCTTTGGCTGTTCTTAACCTCATTAGACTCAAGACCTGCCCTGGAAAATGCTAGTACTTGTTTTTTTTGACTATGGAAAAATAATATCGCAATTCTTCTGTTGCAAAGTACTTAGAAAGACCACAACAGGTCAGAATATTTGGACACTATGGATTCCTAATTGAAATCTCTGGGTTTGCTTTGTATGCTTCTTTGGATAAAGGAATGGACAAAAGCTAACCAATAGAACAGGTATGCAGGTTTAAAATATCAGTATTGGTCTAAGATGGGATAGTTTAGGATATATATTTTTCCAAAACTTATATTAGTTGATTTTTAAAGCTAATACTCACTGTTCAGCTATATAGATCATGCTCACCTCAGCTTTCCTTTCCTAACTATTCAAAAAACATTGATTGCTTTTCTTTGTAGACATTGTCATTGTAAGTTGCTGTAATGTTTCCTAAAAATTCATTGATGTACCCTAACAACTAGGTAAAAATAGGCTATTTTAAAAATTGTTAATATTTCCCCTACTTTCTTTTATCTGTGTATTCCCTCTCGTATTTTAATCTAAATGATGTCTGCAGAGAAGCGGTCTTTATAACACCCCCCACCCCTCGCCCCCTCCCGCCATAACTTGTCTTTTAAAATATTTTTTCTGGATGGGCCTGACCCAAACCTCATTGAAATACATGGGAACATTGGCCTTGATTTCACTTAGGTTTGGCTCTGGTCCTTTACAATATGAGAATAGGTTACTTTTTAAATTATTTCTTTGTAAACATAATAAACTGGAGGGATGAAGGGGCAAGCGAGAGTGCTTGAAATAATAACGATGAGATATCATTTTTCCTAAAAACAGCTATGTTCATAAATAACTTACAGAGGAAAACACCAAAAAACAAAACAAAACAAAAAAGCCAATATAAGACGGTTCTTTGGGATTTCTTTTTAAACAAGGTTTACCCAACATTTTCCAGGAAGTATCAGCAGTATTTGAGGTTTCTTGCTGACTCACTTGAACTGTCAGTAAAGAGTACTGCTGCACCGGGAGTTCCTGAGTGCTCATTTACAAAGAACTTAAATATTGACGCTAGGGGGAGCCTCTTGACTATTATTTACAAACATACATTGAAAAATCAGCAGCAGTGTCAGTCTTTACCCACATTCCTGGCCGGACACGGTAGGGCCAAGTGATGCACTTCAGATATGTGGAATGCTCCCAGTGCTAAAACGTCCCTGGGCACACGTCTTTAGAAGCTATTGACTCGTATCCTAGCTTCTTTTCTCAGTTACCTCCTCCAGTGGTATATTTTAAATTTCATTATGGACAGCTGGAAGAAATGAGGCTCCTGCATCCTGGAGCTCAATTGTCCCAGCACTGCATGGCTGTTGAAAGTTCTGGGAGAAGATGTACAGGGATGGTTGTGCATGTTTTAACTTAAAAGAACAAGAGGAACCAAGGCGTTCTGGGTGAGATATTAGGGGATAGCTACTCTCCCAGGGCAGGAAGAAGAGAAGCAGACAGGCTTTTCTCAGCTCCTTTTCTTTTAACTGCTGCACACAAGGATTGCCAGAGTATGTGGGACAGGGCACATCTACACAAGATGCTTAACTGCACAGTTGCATATTTAATGCACAGTAAGCATGTGGGTCTACATGTGCACATGCTTACTACACAGTAAAACTCGCTGATTGTGAGTAAATTTGTTACCTACAAATGCAAGTAGCAAATTTACTTTCAATTAGTAACAGCGCAGTAGCACTCACACAGAGGCCTGACCGGGAGCAAATCTGTTCCTGGTCAGCCATCCACCAGGGGGCTGGAGATTGTTCCCAACCCCTGGGAGCTGCCTGCTGCTGGGGTGGGCTCCACCGCTGGATCCTGGGCAGGGACGATGTGGCCCTGCCCCACAGCAGGGAACTCCAAGGTCCCCTGCTCCTTATCTCCCAGCGCCAGCTCTGCAGTTGCGAGGCTGGCACCGGGAGATCCTTATCTCTCAGCACTGGCCCCGCAGTTGTGGTATGGAGTTGACACTGGCAGCTCCCTGCTGTCAGGACCTGGGTATCCTGCTCCCTGCCCAGCTTTGTGAGGGCAGAGCTGGGTGGGGAACAGACTGGGGAACAGGCCGGGAAGCTTGTTAGGGAACTGGGGAGCTCCCCAGCCTGTTCCCCACCCAGCGTCATGCTTGCAGAGCTGAGCAGGGAACAAGTTCTCCAGCCTGTTCCCCATGCAGCTCTGTGCTCTTGGAGCTGAGCAGGGGACAGGCTCCCCAGCCTCTGCCCCACAATCATGGAGCAATCATGGGGCTGGGAACTGTCCTGTTCAGGGGCAGGTCCCAGCCCAGGTCCTGACTGGGTGATTGAGGCATGGGGCTTGGATAGAGCTGCAGGGCTGGGGTAGGTCCCAGTCCCCTGCCCACCAGTGGATTGGGGCAGGAGGATGGGACCTGCTCCTCCCTTGCATCTCTTTTCAAATCCCCTGCCCCTGATTGGGGAGCTAGTGCCAGGGTGTAATGTCATAGCTCCTGTCAGGAGACAGCAGTCTCCTGGTCCAGTGCTCCCACTAGCCCCTGCGCTAGCATGCAGGGGGAGGCTAAAGCTCCTTTGGTGGTGGCAGGGCCCTATTGCAGGGCCCCAGGAAGTGGGAGCAGTTTACTGCCATTAGTAGGAAATTTGCTCCCACTTCCCTGAATGTGTAGTTGCCTGCCCAGGAGCCGTTACTTTTGAGCAAGGATCCTGGTTTTCTCTTATTAAAAAAAGAAAACCCCAATTTTTGGGTTAAAAAAGTGACCCTAAATCCACGTTTCCATGATTAAAATGAAGTGCCTCTAATACATAGGTCAGGGGTGGGCAAAATGTGGCCCATGGGCCAGATGTGGCCCGCCAGACCATTCTATCTGGCCTGCGGGGCCCCTAAAAAATTTAGAAAATAACATTTATCTGTCCCTGGCTGCCTGTCATGCAGCCCTCGATGGCTTGCCAAAACTCAGTAAGTGGCCCTCTGCCCGAAATAATTGCCCGCCCCTGGCATAGGTGTATATATAGTGGTGCTTCATTTTGATCACAGAAGAATGTGGTTTTTTGGTTACTTTTTTTTAACCTGAAAATTGGAGATCTTTTTTTTATCTAAACAAATCAGGATCCTTGCTTGTGCGTAGTTTACTCACAAGTAAACTGATCCCGGATCAAATGCATGTGTAGACGCACCCACAGAGTGCTAGTTGCTTTTCTTTTATGTGGCTTGAGGCTGTAAAACCAGAATAGGGACTTCTGCTTTTTCAAACCCAGGCTGGGGACTCACAAGTAAGACTTCATGCTGCTCTGCAAACCATAAACAAATTACTGAAACAGGAGCACATACCATTATAATCCACAGGGATGTCATTGTGATAATAATAGCCAGGGGGAAAAAACTTACAACAATCAGCATAATAGGGGTTAATGGAGAGCCTTGATGACATGATATTTTTTTTTTAATTTAGTGATATTTTTAGAACATCCCTCTATTAGCAGTTATATTTCCAGCTTTAAGCGAAGATGGAAATGAATTCCTCACTATATATGCACCATTAATTGTTCCTTACTGAATAAATAAATATTTCATGAGCAGCCTGGTGAAGTTTGTCCCATGGTCTCAGTACAGCTCTGCAGCTAGCACAAAGGGGCAACTCATGAGATCATGCACCATTCTAAAGGGTTGATCCTGCCTAAAGCTGAGTGAATGCCCTCAACTCTCATTAAAATCAGTGAAAGCTGAAGATGTTTAGAATCTCATAGGATTGGGCCCTGAGGTATAACCCAGAAACAAATTTACATTTAATGTGTTTCTTGTGCCTATTTTAAGAAACATTGTTGGATTCTATTTTTATTAATCCTGTGGGAATTAAAGCTACCTTGATATATAAAAGATCACAGGCTGAAGTAGATGCTCCTGTGCCATTCTCTGGGAGTGTTGTATTTTAACCAACATGATATGTAATATGTTAAGCCAAATACAAACAACAGTGAATGAAGTGAGTGTAAAGCACATCCTGCCACATCACAAGAGATGCCAATTTCTCATTTGTGATCAGAATGATGGGACCTGGCTTTCCCATGCCTTGTAGCCTTGTGCAATCAAGGTGGTTTTAATTCTGATTGGGCAATTTGTTTTGAACAAGTATAAATGACTGCAAAAGTCAGAAGGAAGGCAAGGAAAATCAAACACAATTCCAGCATGGTTCCACTGGTGTAATACTTCTGCACCAAAATCACATGTTCCTAGCTATGTATGAAACTACTTGTTGTGGAAACACACGCAGCATACTTTTGGGTCAGGTCAGCAGAAGCTTTTATTCAAAAGAAACTACAGCTGTAGGGGGATTCCAAAGTGACATGGATTTCCCAAGCACTTGGAAGGGGACCAAAAGAGCAAAATCAGGAGGCTTATATACTTTTTAACAGTTGCTTACAACTCACGTGATCATATAGTGAAATTAGCATGAAAAGTGGCTATAATATTACTTCATTATTTCTTTGCTGTAATCAGGATGGGAACTAATGGGCGAGGCGAGGTTAGTTCACAAACCTCCTTCTTGCACCTGGAAATCAGATTTGTACATACTTTTTTTGCTATCTTCAAGGCCGCGGTGAGCAAAGCAGTTGCAGAGGAGTTACAAAGAACAAACACTTTCTCTTATCTGTTCTACTATACAGAGCCAGCAATTCTCCACAAAGCGGTTATGTCATCTTGTAACTAAAATAATCAAAGTTTAAGGCATATATTTTTTCTGATTTCACAGTCCCCCCCTTTGAGACTATTTAGTCTCACTTTAGCCTTAAACTTCCATTCTCACGAGCCCCTCTATTTCATCATGCAGCCTTTCATGTTTTCTTTCAATCTGCTCACACTTTTGTAACACCATTATTCTAGACTCTGCTGTGGGTTTTCTTGCCTTGCTAAAGCTTCTCCTGCTGGCTTTCACGCAGCAGAGGATCAGTTGCACTAAGACATAAAACATTATCAGAACTATCAAGACAAACAATATTCCATACAGGATTTTCTTGCCAAGGGCCCCGAAATCTGGGAGCCAGGAGGTTAGCCAAGACCACATTTCTTCTAGACCCCAATCAGTATTTTCTGAGACCACTTGATGTAAGACCCTTAACTGTTTCGGATTTTGCGAATGTCAGTTTCGATTCGCATGTCCTGATTGACATAGACACAACAGGTGGAGTTTACTAAGGCACATACTCCTCCCTGGGATACCAATAGGTAATCTAGGGCTATGCGGTGTTGCATAGTTACTTGTGAGATCTGGGAGATCTCTTCTTGCAGAGCCTGAATTGCATCTGCAGTGGCATTTCCCATAGCTTCCATTGTGGCTGAAATGTTAATTATGGCTAGTTCCAATTCTCTTACTCAAAGCCACGGTATGAAGGTTCTCACAAATCGATGGAACCCTGTGTTTCTGGTAGCTAAGGGGTTAACCGCCCTTTTCATGTGATGGTTGAAATTTTTTACTTGTTCCAGATATATTGCAGTATGCATTTCGAAACCAGGGATAACACGTCCAAGAGTGCGTGCCCCCAACCAATTCCAGGGCAAGATTTTATGAGCCCTGTTTCCGCAGAGCCAGTAAAGGCCTGGGGCAGAAAGTGTACTCAAATCTCGACAGGTGTTGTGCCATATCCGGCACTTTCGATTGATATGCATCGTATAGGACGGTCCACGTTCAGCTGCTATCCTGCTGGACCGAGATATACTACAAGAAGTAAAATTGGAGTCAATGTAAAATTCCGGTCTGTTTGTAACGAGAGCAACATGAGGTTCCTTAGAAAAGTTGTAGACCATGAATCCTGTACAATTGAGAGAGGGTACGTTACCCAACAGGATTCCACTGGTGCTACTAGGGCTATAATCTAGAGTAGTTAGGCAGTGAGGGTAGTGTCCTACAGGTGTGGCTTTATTATAAGCTCTGGTGTTGTTGGATCTGTAACAGAAAGGCACCTCTACTCTTGGGGAGATTATCCAGTTAGCAGGGGCGGCCCTCCATTCTTTAGGAGTGGACCAATGGGCAGCTAACGAGTAGTGTCTAACGAAGCTGCCGTTTATTGTTCCCCATTGCTGGAGGGATATTGGTACTCTGATCATTGGGATTCCTTGGTGTAGGTGCGCTGGGCTGTGAGAGCATATCCAGCAGTCACTTTTATTTCCAGCTTGAGCCACCATACGGGAGACCTGCAAATACAAATTTTTCTCCCACCCCCCTTGGGTGATACTGAGATACCCAAGTGTGATATATAAGGATATCAGTGCCATTTTTAGATACAGGAGGGACAAAGAATCTTAACAACAAACATAACCAGCACCAGTAAGAAAAAGAACACTACCAGCCAAACCCAGGATGGCAGCCAAAGTCTTCGTCCTCTGGGCTCAAGTTACCTAAAGGACTGATAATGTCGGCTCTTGGTCTTGATCGAGATGGTGATCTTCCGAATGGGAGCATTCACTTTCTTCGAGGCCGAAGATGATATCTTCGTTCTTCAACTGATGAATCCAGCTGGGCTGAGGTGTTGGGTTCAGGGGAGAGGTTACTAGCACTTGCACCCTGATGCTCCTCACTTGCCTGAGTGAGGTCCTGAGGGTCTTTGTCCTTGGCCTCAGGGAAAGATCTCAACCTTGGTTGGAATACAGCTGCTTCGGGGTCCAATGGAGGTGATACCTTCTTGCAGTGCGAGGCATGAGTCCACGTTTCATGACCTTGGCAACGAACAGCAGAATTAGTGGTCAAAAGTACCTGGAAAGGTCCTTTCCATCTGGGTTGAAGTGCGTTTTTCTGTTGATAGACCTTTATGTAGATCCAATCCCCTGGTTCGAGGTTGTGACAGGGAACATCCGGGGGTTGAGGTAAGGCTTCTTGGACCTGTGAATGAACAGACCTGGCATACTTCATTAATGCCTTGCAATAATTTAGTACAGTTTCATCAGTTAATTGTAGGTCTGTTTGGTGTGGGGCAACAGGTGGTGTAGCTGGCATCCTCATGGGTCGTGCCATGAGTATTTCATAAGGGGTTAGGCCATGTTTTCTGTTAACAGTGTTTCTAATGTGCATAAGAGCAATGGGCAGCGCATCAGGCCATTTGAGGCCTGTTTCAGCACAAATCTTCGAAATGCGCGTTTTTAAATCAGAGTTTTTACGTTCTACAGCACCACTTGATTGTGGATGATAACTACAGTGTAGGTGTTGCTGTATGTTGAGTGCTTGGCAGATGTTTTTTACTATCTGTCCTGTGAAATGGGTGCCGCGGTCACTATCTATTGTGAGGAGCAATCCAAATCTAGGGATGAATTCTTTGAGCAATATCTTTGCTACAGTGATGGAATCAGCATGTACGCATGGGTAGGCTTCCACCCATCCAGAGAACACATCAATAATAACAAGAATGTACTCATAAGAACAGCACTTAGGTAGCTGCACAAAATCAATTTGCAGATTTACAAACAGTCCCCATGGAGGGGGATGGGCTGCGGGTGTCGTTTTTACCCGTTGCCCAATGTTGTGAGCTAAGCAGATGGGACAGGAGCTACAGTACTGTTGTGCCATGGAAGGAAAGTTTGGGGCAAACCAATTTCTTTGTACTGTAGCAATCATCCCCCCTTTGCTCATATGGGCCACAGAGTGGGTTAAACGAGCAAGACATGGCAAAAGCTCTCTAGGCGCCACCAGGCGGCCGTCCGGGGAGCGCCAGAGAGAGTCGGGGTGCAGTGAACATCCTGCACGCTGCCAGTCATTTATTTCCTTTTTTGGGGCCTGATTTTGAAGAAGGGCCAGACTTGAAAGGCTAGCCAAAGGAGACTGGTCTGCTGAAAAACAAACAAAAACAGAGTTAGGAGCCTGTGGGCCAGAAAGGGCCGCATTTCTGGCAGAACGGTCTGCCAGATCATTTCCTTGTGTGACATCATCAAAGGGTTTCTCATGAGCTTTACATTTAACAATAGCAATAGAAGAGGCAATTGAACAGCTTCTAAGAGCGCTTTTACATAACAACCATGACTGATTTGGGTCCCTGATGAAGTGAGGAACCCTCTTTGTTTCCAGATTTGTCCAAAATCATGAACAACACCAAAAGCATACTTAGAGTCAGTATAAATGGTTGTGGTTTGATTTTTTGCAAGAATGCAAGCACGTGTTAAAGCAATGAGTTCAGCAACTTGAGCAGAACGAGCTTGGGGTAAAGAATAGGCTTCCAAAACAGCATACTGAGTGCATACTGCATATCCCGCAACTAATTTGCCTGCATCATTTCTAAGACAGGAACCATCAACAAACAAAACAAGGTCAGAGTTTGGGATAGGAATGTCCTTGAGGTCAGTTTGAGGGGTTAACAATTGAGTTGTGATAGACAGGCAATCATGAGGCTCACCATCAGAGGCAATAGGCATAAGTGACGCAGGATTCAGAATTGAACAGCGATTTAAGGTTACATTTGCAGCTGACAGTAGAAGTTTCTCATATTTAGTAAGACGGGAATTGGAAATGTGCTGAGTTTTGCCCTTGAGGAGAAGGGCCATCACAGCATGTGGAACTGCAACGGTTAGAGAGTGTCCCAAAACTAGAGAATCTGCCTTTTCAACCAACAAGGCAGCAGTTGCAACTGAACGGAGGCAAGGAGGAAGTCCCGCAGCTACGGGATCAAGGGCAGAGCTGTAATATGCAATTGGGCGATGCTTTTCACCATGCAGCTGAGTGAGTACTCCTAAAGCGATTCCTTCCCGTTCATGACAAAACAAGGTAAAGGGTTTCTTATAATTAGGAAGTCCAAGAGCGGGAGCAAGAGTGAGGGCTTGCTTAAGGGCCACAAATGCTTGTTCGGTTTCAGGAGTCCAAGGGAGGGGTTCCGGGGTGGTATCATGAGTGAATGCTTGCAAGTGTTTTGCAAAAGCAGCATAACCCAGGATCCACTGTCTACAATAACCCGTTGCACCTAAGAATCCCCTCATCTGTTTTCTAGTCATAGGTTTGGGAATGTTGAGGATAGCTTCAACTCTACTAGGGGAAAGGTGTCGTTCTCCTGCTGAGATATCATGCCCTAAATAATGTACCTTAGACTTGCAGAGCTGCAATTTAGATTTTGAGGCCTTGTGGCCTTTCTGAGCTAAAGCTGTGAGGAGTGTCAAAGTATCTTGCTTACAGGCCTCCAAAGTGAGTGAGGCTAACAATAGATCATCAATGTACTGAACAAGGGTGGACCCCCCCTTTGAACATGATAGGATCCAAATCCTTTTTTAGGATCTGGGAAAACAGGGTTGGGGACTCTGTATATCCCTGAGGGAGTCTTGTCCAGGTATATTGAAATCCCTGATAAGTAAATGCAAACAGATACTGGCTATCCTTATGAACGGGGATAGAGAAAAAAGCAGAACAAAGATCCACTACTGTGAAATATGTAGCATCTGAAGGGATACAGGAAAGAATAGTGGCAGGGTTAGGGACCACGGGGAAAGCGGGTAAAACAGCGGCATTTACAGCTCGAAGATCTTGCACAAAGCGATACGTATCTTTACCAGGTTTTTTGACAGGTAGGATAGGTGTGTTGCAAGGGGAGCGTATTGGGACAATAATCTCTTGCTCAAGGAGTGAGGAAACGACAGGCTTGATCCCTTCCTCAGCTTCCTTTGAGATGGGGTACTGTGGGACACGAGGAAGTGGCTTGGCAGGGTTCAGGATGATACGCACTGGTTCAGCACTCAGCATGTGCCCCACTTCATTCGCATGGGTGGACCACAGCTGTGGAGGTACTCGTGCCAACAGTTCTTCTTGCAAGTAGGAAGTGTCAGGATCAGAGTACTCCTGGGTTAGCAAAGCCACAAGCTCGGTTTCCCTATGTTCCGGTACCTCAAAGTAAACACCATCTGGGCTACAATAAATCACGCATCCCAGTTTACACAGCAAATCCTTACCAAGAAGGTTGACAGGTGCACAGGGGCTAAGAAGAAAGGCATGATTTTCAGACAAAGGGCCAATAGAGATGGAGACAGGTTCAGAGACGGGATGTGGGATAGGTTGTCCGCCTATACCGACAGCATTTACAGTTTCAGGAGAATAAGGTAGAAAAGGAAACTCAGCAGCCTTTAGCGTGGAGCGGGACGCTCCGGTGTCGACAAGACAGGAGACAGGTTTACCAGAAATAAGTCATTCAACAAATGGACCAGATTGGTCAGTAGCAAGCAAAGGAGCGATGATGTCACTGTCCCTCAGGCTGTCCTATTCAACACTGGGAAAATTGACAGGAAGTGGAGGTGGGGGCTGGGGTCTCGGTCCTTGGCCGGGGTGGTTGGGGCATTCTGATTTCCAATGTCCTTCTTGCTTGCAATAATGACATTGGTTCCCATAGCCTGGGTTTTGTGGGCTCAAGGATCTATCTCTTCCCCTGAATCTACCTGGGCCTCCCCTTCCCCATCCTCGTCCCCTTCCTCTACCTGGACCCTGCAACTGAGAAATCTGTAAGGCCATTAACTTAAACTTGGCATTGTCTTTAGACTGTTCCAATTTGTTATGAAAATGGTTAGCCGCAGCAAGGACTTTGGTCAAATCTTTAGTTTCCCAGCCAATAATTACTGTTTGAATTTTCTCAGCAATTTTAGGGTTAAGTGCCTGGACGAATGCTGCCACTATTGCTTGTTTAGCATTTCCGACTGGGTTATCCATTCCTGAGTATCGTTCAAATGCCTGTTTGAGGCGTTCTAAATAGTCACTGGGGTGTTCATTTTTGTTTTGTTTACAGGTATTTATTTTGGTCCAGTCTGCCTTTTTTGGGCAAATTGTGAGAACTGCCTGAACCAAACCATTTCTCTTGTCAATAAAGTCTTGGCCAATCCCTGGGTTTTGATCTGGCCAAGTACAGGCAGCGTACAGACGTAGCATAGTTTCCTTGGGCAAAATGGATCGCATGAGCTGATTAATGTCAGCCCATGTTGGATTATAACAATTTATAACAGTCTGCAATTCTTCCTGAAATTTTTCTGGGTCTTCCCTGATTTTTGGGAATTTTTGAGTTAAATTGTAGAGATCACCTGGAGTCCAGGGTGCATGCACAGTTACTATATTTTGTCCATCGGTGCCAATGCCTGGCATTTGTCTTAGGGGGTAAACTTGTGCAGTTTGGGATCTCAGATTGATGGGAGATCTTTCCATGCCTATTCCCATTCTAAATACACCTGTGGTGGGTTGTGACTCAGGAGTAAATTGCCACACTGGTGATGATTGAGGGGCAGATATGGTGGATGAGTCCGGACTATTAAGCTCTGTGGATGGATTTACTGAAGGAGCTTCAGCTAATGGGTTACTAGCCTGGGCTGCAGCCTGATGTTGAACCGGTTGTTGCTGATGTGGGAGTCCCAGGAGAGCAGGGTTCGAACAAAGGTCAAGGATATCCTCTGCTGGCTCCGGTGGTGGGGGCGCCCCGGGCAATGCTGGACACATCGGAGCGGTGGCCGGCGTGTAATTTGGGGGAGCAGCCATTTCTCTCGAACAGCTTTTAACTGCTGTTTTAATTTTTCTTGAGAGTCTTTTAGGCTCCTAGTTTGAGATTCTGTCCGCCTTTTGGACATTTCATCATACCAATAAAAGAACGCGTCCCACTGGTTTTGTGGTGTTTTGGATCCACGGGACTCTAAAGCCCCTCTCAAGTGCACTATTTCATCCTGATCAAATGTTCCTTCCTGTGGAAAATGCTTCACAGGATCATCCCTAGTACACCAGTTCCACTTATCCAGGTACTTGCAAGTCTCGGGAGAATAGTGCGTGTACATGAAGTACACCGGAGTCCCCTTAGGGGGGACAGGAACTTGTTTAGACTGACTTGTTCCCATTTTCAGTCACACAGGGAGACGTAGGAGAGGCTTATTTAGGATGTCCGGGCCGCTCAGTGCCTTGCCCCGCAGTTTTTCACTGCCCAGACAAAAGGCTTCTGACCCGACACCGGCTCATAAAATGGAAATGGGGAGGGAAACACAAGAGGGATCCTTTCACTCCTGCTCTCGGCAGAAGCTACTGGGACAAGGGGTTTGGAAAAGACAAACACTCAGATGCCCTGTCCACTGGGTCACGAGGTTCCAGTTGGGCCCCCTTGCTTTCAAAACTGACCTGTCAGGCAGAATTGGGGCGGCTGAACCCAACCATAGTCTCAGACCTGGTCAGTGGCTCATATTTCTAAATACACACACATGCACATTTATTCAGTCAGCCAGACCTCCTCCCCCACACCGCCTTAGTTAATTAACTACAAGCCCAATGTGCTGTTGGATGAAGGTGCCTCAAACAGTTTCTCCCTAAATAAAATGTACGTTACCAGACACAAAATGGGATCCTTTACCAGACAGAAAATTTGAGCCGGCAGTAAGGTTCAGACTGACGTGTTTTAATAAGGTTCAGATTCAGTTACCACGGCCAAGTTGGGAGCCTACAGGCAGTCCTCCTCCGAAACCCCAATAGAGATTTTGAATTAGGTCTCTTACCTCTCAAGTTTGGCGCCTCAGGTTTCGGAGGCTTATATACTTTTTAACAGTTGCTTACAACTCACGTGATCATATAGTGAAATTAGCATGAAAAGCGGCTATAATATTACTTCATTATTTCTTTGCTGTAATCAGAATGGGAACTAATGGGGGAGGCGAGGTTAGTTCACAAACCTCCTTCTTGCACCTGGAAATCAGATTTGTGCATACTTTTTTTGCTATCTTCAAGGCTGCGGTGAGCGAAGCAGTTGCAGAGGAGTTACAAAGAACAAACACTTTCTCTTATTTGTTCTACTGTACAGAGCCAGCAATTCTCCACAAAGCGGTTATGTCATCTTGTAACTAAAATAATCAAAGTTTAAGGCATATATTTTTTCTGATTCCACATACTTATATCTCTCTCATTGGCCAGGTACAGATATTACACACAAACTGGTGACAAAAAACCAGTCTACACCCATAACAGAACAGAAATTCAGGGCACATAGAATGATTTAAAAATGGTGGATCCTGGTCTAAGATAGACCTCAATTGATGAGGTATCAGACTTAATTGGTTTAGGCTAGACTGGTCTATCACATTTCTGTACCAGATCCCCTATCATGTTAGGTTGCTGTCCTCAACATCCCAGGTGGCTTTGTGGCTCCCCACTAGCCCTCCCTTGCAGGAAGACTCGCTGGGTGCTCAGCTGCTCCAAGTTGTCACTGACCCAAGTCAGCACCGATGCAGGTGCGGGGGGTAGGGGGAAGGGATACTCATGCCAGGCAGCAGGGACAGTGGTGCTCCATAGGAGGGATCAGGCCTCTCAGAGCTCAGCACCAGCAGCAGCTTAGTGGCCTGATCCTTACTTTTATGGAGTGCCCCTGTCCCTGCTGCAAGCCTCCTGAGCTGCTCCAGTGTGTCCTGCCAGAGCTCGGCCTGCCACTTCCTTGCAGCTCTTTCCAAGCCCTGTGCCTCGATCACCCAATTGGGGCACGGGGCTGGGATCGGCCCCTGACCAGGACAGTTCTAGGCCCCTGCTCTGCAATTGGGGGCCAGAGACTGGAGAGCCTGTTTCCTGCTCTGCTCCGTGAGCATGAAGCTGGGTGAGTAACAGGCTGGGGAACTTGTTCCCCACTCAGCAAAGTGAGCGTGGAGCTGGGTGGGGAACAGGCTGCCATTAGCAGTAAATCTGCTTCCACTTCCCTGCATATGGAGACACCTGCCTCAGAGCATTTATTTGCAAGTAGTTAACTCACGAGTAAACCGATCCCGGATCAAATGCATATGTAGATGTGCCCAGTAAGCTCCAAACCTTGAGGATGTCAAGCTTGCATAAAATGACTATCAACCAAGTCCCCATGAGGTACAAGTTCTGCGATTGCTCTCTTAGGACCTATCCTCAGTAAGAAAGGAAAGATGCTGTCTTATCATCCTCAGTGTTAGCTGGCATACAGTAAGGAACAAGTGGGAACTCCTGTTCCATATAAAGCAGTTGTAGCTGTAACAGATCTTAGTAGGTGGAGGTATCACAGAGACTCCAAGTCTGTGGTAAAATTGTCTTATCCTCAGTAGGGAGTTCCCTTATGTTCATGAATACATGGTGTAAATAACGCATCTTTTCTCCCCCAAAGCAAGGATACATTCTTAGAATTACCGCTCTCATGTTCTCACTTCATGTTCTATTATCATAAAGCCTGGACTGAGGCCAGAGAAGTCCCATCATTCTCTGCATAGCAACCTTCATATACTAATCCAGAAGTGGGTTTTCTGAACTGTGTTTTTCTTTCTGAAAAGTTCTCAAGCTACCTGGAGAGCTCATACTCAAAGGAGCTTTTGGGGGAGAGACCTGTCAACTTCACCCGGCAGAGATGGGAGAAAGAGGGGGAAGAAGTTAGGGTTGGAGTTGGGATGGTGTTATGGCCTAAATAAGATAAAATCCATCTTGCTGGGCTTTATCATGGTCCCACTAACTTACAGAGAAAAGGCTATTAGATTTATGTTTCCAATAAGTTTGAATGTAAATGGATTAACTTATATTTGGACTTTGAAATGCAAACTCATGATATTTTAGGGTATGTACTGGTCTGGACACATGAACTTAATTAGAATTAACTTTTCTATATACAAGAAGGAAGCACCCCTTAGCTTTTAATTAGCATCTCAATTTAAATTATGACTCAGTGTAAGCATTTTGCTCCTATTTTCAGAATAAAACATATAGCACTTTTCTTTAATTTTGATCATCTTCACATGGATTTTAAGATCAATTCCCTTCCACCTACCTAACTGAAAATTAATCTGGTCTACAAAGGCAAGCAAAGTAAAGATAGAAAGCTTGTGAACTTCCAATTCATTCAGAAAACCTTGCCTTGTTCAGGTACAAATATGTATTGAAAATTTCCTGTCAGAAAACTGGGATTCTGAATAAATGAAAAGGTTTATAGAAAGTGTCTGGTTTTGACACTGATTTTTTTTTTTGATGAATAAAACTGGCTAAAAACTGATTTTTGTTGTTTAAATTTTCTGTTTTTTACCAAAAGTTCATATTTTGACCATGCTACCCCATTTCTGACTTTTTCAATAATAGTAATGGGTTGAACCCAGCTTCACCTGTCATTAATTTCTATTTGATGTATGCATTCCAATTTTTTTAAAATAAAACCAATGGGAAATATGGGCACTGTAGCTCTGACTGTCCATTAATTTATGTCTGTAAATAAAGAGCAACACTACTGATAACAACATCTGGGTCATGGTTTAGATTTAAGGTGGTCAAGTTAGTTCTCCTGTGTCTACATAAGGTAGCAGAGATAACAAGGAAGGGGTCTCCCATCATAGAGGAAGAGCAAGAATTAATTAAACAAGAAATTGAGTGCAGTAAATGAATATGTGATATCTCTTTGGGTCTGTCTACACCGTGTCTTCTGTATGCTGTCTGGATGCTTTCTAGAGCATGCCCCACCCACCTATTTACATGTGCCAAACCTGGAATTGAAACGATGAAGCCATGCCCAGGTATCCCCTCCAGCCACTCCCTAGAGCTCTGATGATTGAAAGAGTGACTGCAAGGAGACACATCCCTGGTGAGGGTTTGCCACATTTCTGCCTTTGGCAGGTGCAAGTGGAAGTAGGTTAGCATGCATGTTTGGGAGTAGCTCTTCCTGACATGCAACAGACATGCAAGTGTAGATACAGTTGCACATAAAACTGCTTAGATGATACATGGGAATGTTAAACCTAGATCATTGGCTTCAATGGTATCCTATTTCCACTGGTTTTAATGCTGAGGATTTGAGCATGATCTGATGTCAGTTTCAAAATGATTGTTCTGATTATTGCATGCATACTAGGAAATAGTTGGATTCATGTCTAGTAGCTCATAAAATTAAAATTTGAAGCCCTTAGTTCTTTTTCAACCATAACTCTCATCAGGCCAAATCCTGAAGTAATAGTCAATTTTTATATAAGCCAACATAATAAAATGTGACTTTAGAATAGGACTAAAAACAAATTTTCCCAGCAGCCAAACAGGTCTCAACATCTGCCAATATGAGATACAATATGCTAAATCTGCAATATGCTGAAAATGTATTAATCTAAACCACCCACACCTTATATATCAAACAGCAAGTTAGTGGACAGAGGAGACAGCATACCTCAAACCACATGGACTGTTCAAGTTTGAGATGATGTCCTCATAAGAACAAAAGATCAAAATAAGCCCCAAACTTTAGTCTGTAAAAGTTTCTGGTTTCAATGAAACTAGTTTAGCTTTTCCCATTCCATTCAAGTAAGGTCCAGTCCTCATGATCTGACCCAGATTTTCAGTGTGGCCTCTAATTTTGAGTGTATTCCAATTGTTGTGTATTAAGCTTCAGACACCCGCGGCTCAATTTGCAACTATGCCAAGCACCATGGCTCCATCTGGAATGAATGATCCTTCAACTAAATGTCAATATTTCTGTAAATACAGATCACATCTGGAAAACACTCATCAAAACTTGGGCATCCAAAGTCTGAGACACTTCAAAATTTGGCCAGCAGGCACTTAGATCAGGATGAGAACATTTACAATTTTAGTGTTTAATAGAAGACACATGGGCTGTAACTGGGAAAAAGGCTTCTTCACAAACATAAGAATTATGGAATCCTAATTAGTTTCACATTTATCAGTTGCTGGAATTATTGTTAAACAATTAAAGTACCCAAAATCCTAACTGCAGCAGTCCTGAATACTGGCATTTATAACCCAGCCAACATCAACTACAGCCCATTTTCCATTGTGTCTTAAATAGCAGACAGTACAGCCATCCAATAGATTTTCAATATTGTGTATTGTTATTGGAAAGCATGGGGATGAAATTAGACTGTTTTATAGTACTTGAGGAGTTTTACAGTTAGTAAAAGAACAAATAGGCTTTTCTCACTAAGTTACCAGGCTCATGCTGGTTGAGGTCCAAGAGTTGTCATCCAAGAGTTGTCATGTTTGCTGAACGAATGTATATAATCTTGTGGTCTAAGTCTGGACCATGGTTGAAAATTGATCGCATCACACATGCACAGACAACCACAGCCATCACCATTCTGGTTACAGATCAAAGAAGCAGAAATGCTATTTTGTTGGGGTAAATAAGGACTCCTGCTCCGTTGGGAAGATGAGGGCTGGCTATGGCACTGGAACCAGTTTTTGTAAACTTAGTGGAGAAGCCAAGAAAACTGAATAATCATGGAGACCATGTCCTTCTGAATCCATAGTGGTAGACTCCCTCATTAGAAACAAAGCAGAGCAGGACATTGGTACAAAGGAGTTACCATTGCAACTGTTTGTGGTGACTCTTCTGTAGATGAACTGAAGATTTTTAAATTCTGGTGCTATTGATCCAACACATTTTACCAACAATAAAATTCATTACAAAAAAAATCCTTACTGTAGTGGTACTGAGGTATTCTTGTCATTTTCTACAAGAACTCACCTCTGTAACTTTTGAGAGGGTTAATGGACCTCCATACTGTGATTAGGAATCATTTATTGGCTGGCAGCAAGTAACATGCAGCAGGATACTAGATTTTCTAGATCACAGGTCTGATTATGTATTGCAATTTTTATGTTCCTCCAACTATTGGAGCTGGGGAAATTTTGAGCACAACAACAAACAACTACTGTGTTCACAGAGACTAGGAAGGGTTTTTTGGTAAATTCATTTTAACGCCAGTATCTTCCATTCAGAGTTGGGGCAGAAGATACCTCATTTAAAAAAATGATACTTCACTCAAGACCTAAGCAGAACTTTTGGTAAAGTGGGTGAAGAACTGTAATTAATTAACTGGGATTTGTAAAATGCTTGGAAGGTGGCAAGGCAAGAATCACTTAGTGAAATAACCACAAGTCTGAAAACTTTGAAACAAAACAAATTTTTCTGTCTACCTTAGGATTTGTAGGGCATTTATCACTGAATTATTTCCCCCCCTTGACTGTTTCCACAGTCATGTCTTTTTTGCCCTTTGTGTCGTCTTCAGCATGTATTTGCCAGCTACTCCATTGCACTGCATTGCTTGGTGTACAGGACTAATATTTCTTTGAACTTTCATGTGTATCTGGATACAAAGTATTCTTCTACATTTATTGCTAGGTCACATAATTTGAACAGAAAACTAGCGGTTGCAAAAGGATTTCTATTTGGTTTGGGTTTTTAACAAAGATTTCAGGATTAGGGCAGAAAATGTCACTCAGATGATTAATCCATCAAATGAATCAACATTTAGGTTTGATATAATTTATTGCAACCATATTTTAAATATATGGCAAACAACATAAGCATGAACTAGTTTTATATAACACCTTTCATCCATATAGTTCCTCAAATGTTTTATAAAGAGTGTCTAGTGATAGAGCACTCATGCAGTTCAGCATCAAATTTATCCACTGAGAGCACGGAATTTGACCGATTGGTTTGGCAGGGTGCTGGAATGCTACAGAGGTTCAGGGAAAGAAGTAAAGAAGCTGTACAACACCATAATTGAGTGGATGGCACCTGGGACATCAATGGTGTCCTGAGTGGACAGGTAGAACTTAATTGGCAAGGATGGTGAGCATATTCAATTTCCAGCCCAGAAGCTGATATTAGGCAAATTGGAAAGTTACATTTTGGAAAAAGGAAGGGCTCGTTTGATTACAGAACTAGAGGCCGGAGGAATTTCTGTTAGTGAGCAGCCATAGAAATCAGCTGTTCTCATAAAATAGAGCCCTTAAGTCATTGCAGAAGATCACTGGAATTTGACCAGGGCCACAGGTCAAGCGTATTATCCCTTCTGAAAAAGACTAGAGGATCTTTAGCAGTTGCAACAGCCTTGGTTTTAAAACTGATCTGAAAGCATCAGAAATGGGTGCAATATTAAATATAGCTGAGCCAACGTGTAAAAGTATACTGGAAAGCTATTTTTTCCATTTCAGAACTGTGCTTGTCAAGTATCTCCTAATAGTAAGTATTTGCAGCAAAAGTAATTTCTGAAATGGAGAAATGAATCGGATAGGAAATTCTTTGTTTTTGGTATTGCTAGTTTTTGAACACTTCTGCAGTGTCCAATCACAATTTATAATGTAAGTAAATAATAAACATCTTAGTTCAAGTTAACATCAAAGTAAGAAACATGATATAATTTGGTGTTTAATTTGTAACGCCATATTCTTCCTAGTCATTGATTTCAACAGGAGTACTCATGTATGTAAAATCAAACAGATGCAAAAATATTTGCTGGATTCAAGGCATATGACACAAACACAGTTTACATTTTTCATTATGTGAAATTTACATTTTTTTTGCCTTGTGGAAATTTTTAAGAAACGTGTCATTGTACAGTTGTTGTACATTGGCCTCATAGTGCAATTTACAGTTCATTTTTAAAAATAATTTTGAATGCTATGACTGGTGCTACATTATGCCAAAAGCATACCATGTTTTTCTGTTTACCTATTTTAAATCAAATGTATACATTCTAAACATTTCTAGTATTTATTTGTTTAAGGGACCTGGGATTTTAACACGAACAAATATTGACTACAAACAAACCAACATTCAGCAAGTATAGGAAAAATATTAAAATTACACTTTGCTATGATGCACATATTCTTCATGTGGATGAAGACATAAGTTCTTATCAGAACTTCTGGCAAATTGGAAAGTATTACTTTGCCTCAATATTTTCTTTCAAAATCTGGAAATTGGTTTTCTCAGTTCTCTGCTTTAAGTTATATTTATGTGCCTTTAAAAAGTTATTGCCTGACAGAAAACAGATACGCATTGCTTCTTATAATTAACCTGTTCTATGTTCACAGGAATCTTGGCAAGGAGCCTGAGTACAGTCTCAATTTTGTGTGCAGTATAACTTTAAGTTTGCAAGTGGTCCGAATGGATGTAATTGCGCTTATAACATTAAACGCAGATAGGTTTGCAAAATCAGAGCCATAGCAAAGCAATGTTGCATCTTATTTTATGAAAGGAGTTAATTTTTGTCTTTGAGTATTTCAAAATATTGATGTATGTTTTTTGCAACAAAACTAAAGATGTTATGGATTCTCATTTGATGTAAAGCAGCTCCACTGAAATCATAGAGCCCCACGAGGTAAACCAACTAATGATCCAGCTGATGATTATTAATATTAACTTTTCTCAAACATGTGAGGCAAAGAAATTACTTTAATCCTTGCAATATCAAGGACATTAACAGCATACCTGGCAGTGCATGGGTGTCACTAATTCCAATAGCTGCTTGCTGAAGCCCCAGAATTCTGAAACTATAAAACAATTTTTTTTTTAATAACACAAGAACAAACATATTATCCATTTGAAAGGCATGAAAACAATAAACATGAACTATATTAGTCTGCAATTCAGGTTTAACATCCTGCATAGTCTTGATTAGAAAATAAAATCTTCGTCCCAAACTCATTGATGTTTCAGAAAGAGTCTTTCATTGACTTCACTAAGTTTTGAATCAGGCCTTAAATGCACTGTTTCTGTAAATTAAATTAAGTGATTTGATTTCCATCCCAGAGTAGCTGTATTGATGCAGTAGCTAAAGCTTTTCTTACCCATGTGAAGTGCATTAGATGCTTTCAGATGAAATTCATGCACGTACAAAAAGAAGTCCATGCTAAACATATCCTACTATTTATTAATGTGAAGTGGGTAGTATTTAATTCGGATTTGGCCTGATTTGGGGGACAGTGATTCGACTAGCTGATTTGGATCACTGTCCTGATTTGATTCAGCCGAATCTGAACCTGAAGATTTGATTCAGCCAAATCTGAACCTGAAGATTTGATTCTGATTTGGAGAATCAACTATTTGGCCATAGACACAGCTTTACATATTTTTTCTACATACGTTGAGGTACCAGGTGCGGTTCGTGAATGCTAATACGGTAGGGCGGATGGAGTGTTCCACAGGAGTGCAGGGGGGACTCCTGTGTGCTCATTAGCAGACCCCCCCATGTGCCCCAGGCTCAGCAATCAGCCACAGGGAAACCCCGGGTGCCACCCCCAGACCCAGGAGGCCCCAGTCACAAAGCTGGGGGGGAGGGGAGGAGGAGAAGGGGGCCGTGTGCTCTGTGGCGGACCTAGAAGTGGACCATAAATATGCCTGGTCCACTTCTGGGTCTGCCACCGAGCGTGCAGAAACCCCCCCTGCGCTCCCATAGGATGCTCCATTCGCCCCACTATCTCAGCGTTCACGAGCCACACCTGGTATCTTGAGGTATGCAGAAAAAACTTATAACGCTGTGTCTACGGCTGAATCGTCAAATCTCTCCAAACTGAATCAGAGCCTTGTGATTCAATTCAGAGAGATTAACGGGTCTCCTGATTCGAATTGGATTTGGAGATTCGGCCACTAAATTGGGCCGTATCTTCTCCGACTCGAATCAGCGACCGAAGCTTTGCGCAGCCCTACTATTTATGCCCTGAATACTGGTTGCATGAAGGGATTTGTGTTGAAGGTTTCAATAAATTAAGTAATATGATTTAGTGGACAAAGTACTAAGGCTATGTCTATACTCCAGAGTTAAAAATTACATCTCTGTGGGATACACATAGCACCTGACTTGTCTCAGGGTATTGTTGCCCATGGGTTTAGTATCCCTACTATCTTCAAGCACTACTCACTTGCCACCTCAATATTCTGGTTTTATGTGAAAAGTGTGAATTTTACCCTGAGATTTTGTTTGTACAAGCAAGGGAATGTTTCTAACCAGAGTGCAATATTTTCACACAGATACTGATTAAAAAGGTGACAGTCACCGTTTCCTCTAATATTTTAAAATGGTCTAGCTCAGGAATGGGCAAAGTCTGGCCTGTGGGCTGGATCCGGTCAGCAGTGGGAGTTGTGCACACTGGCCGGAGCCAGTGGGCCTGTTCTGCTCCCCTCACCTCCAGCTGCAACTCCTCCTCTTGTCGCACTGTGCTGTGCCATGCCACTCCAGGCAGTTGGCAGGGGGAAGCTTCAGTGGGAAGGTCCTACCCAGCTCATGGAGATCCAGGCCCAGATCCAGCTCCTAGCCACCTTCCACCGATTCTGCCTGCCTGCAGGGATGCTCATCGAGTTGGGCTGGCACAGCGGGTGGAAAGCAGCCAGGAGGTGGAGTCAGAGCTCTATGGGATGGACAGGACCCTTCTGCTGAAGCTTCCTGCCCACCCACCCAGAGCAGTGCAGCACAGCAGGGGCAGGAGCAGCAGCAGCAGCAGCTGGAGGTGAGGGAAGTACAACAGCTTCGCTGTCCCTGGCCAGTGCAGAGCCCGGCCTGGCACAATGAGGTTCTAGCTGCAAGGCTGAGGACTGTACAGCATTGCACGGGGCCAGCCCGGTCTGGCCTACCCCTCCATGTTGCGCTGCATGGGTTCTGACCTTGCAGCGGGAAACTGTGTGCTGCCAGGATGGGCTGGGCTGGGCTGGACTGGCTCTGGGCTGCACTATGTGGTTCCTAGCTGCAAGGCTGGGATCCTTCAGCCTTGTCTGGCTCATCCTGGCTGCAGTGTGTGGTTCCCCATTGCAAGGCCAGGACCCTCGCAATGTGGTATGGAGGAGCCAGGCCAGGTCAGGTCAGATCTGTGGCATGCCACAGGGGTCCCGGCCTTGCAGCCAGGAACTGTGCACTGCAGCTGAGATGGGATGGGTGGAGCTGGCTCCCCATCTCCCACCAGACTCCCAGCACATACCCACAGCCCCCCCCACACACTCCCATACCCTCCACCATATCCACACCCCCCCAACACCCTCCCACTCCTACCACACCCACACCCTCCCACACCAACCACATACCCCATACCTCTCCACACCCACCCCTACACACCCTACTCACCATACCCACTCCCCAACTGCACAGCTCCCACATACACCCTCTTAACCCCCCCCCCACACAATATACAAGAGTAAGATTATATTTTGAGCTATTACAGAATCACCTCTAGATACACTACACAAATACACCTAAATCAGTAGAAAAATATTTTAAAAATAAAATTAAACTAAGTTACAGTAGATGTGTGATTTTTTTAGTATGGTTTTTTCCCCAGTTTTAAAATGGCAACCCCCCCCTCCCAAAAGGAGTACTTCCAGGACAAGGGGATAGATTACTGGTGGCAAAGGTCAGGGTTTAGAGGACTTCTGGTCCCAAGGAGGCAACTGTCGGGGGGGTGGGGCTACCTTGACAGCTCACCAAAACTTGTTAAGCAGCCCTCCAGCTGAAATAATTGCCTGCCCCTGTGGTAAATACTATAGGTTAATGCACTGCGGCAATGGGAAGGGGAGCCAGCTTGGGTAGAACTTTTTTGTCCACAAATACAATGAGATGAGTGCAAGCTTTGGGTTTCTACTGCTAATATAAAATAATACAAAGGGAGTCTGAAGCATCAAGCTTAAAGGAAAATAAGTGAAAATCTGAACAAGTATGCCCTGTTTTTGTTTATGCATGAGGCCGTGCATACTATTTATATGATATGTATGGCATACTCAAAAAAGGTGCCAAAGGTAGTCTTCAAGTTACTGAACCAGAAGTGAACGAGGTTGTAGACCATAACAAAGCCCCACTATCTGCCCTGTTGCAAGTTGTATCTAAGTTGTTCAGGAATTAGGCTGATTTCTATGGCTGCCTGGCACAGCAGGTTGAAACAAGCTGAGCTCCCTCAGCTCCCACAAACTTATAAATCACCTAAGATGTACAAACACTAGTGCACCCTGTGATCTCTTTACAAAGCAAAGCAATTCTTCTTTTGAATATGAATGATCTGACATATTGTAGTAACCCACCAAATGCAAGTTATTTTTACTGACTGCAGAGAAAGATTGAATTCTTATTAATGCCAGACTGGACAATCACTTTGCAATATGGATAATAATTTATTTATTATATTATCATGACAAATAAAATGCTATTGCTGAGATATCAAAATATGGTGATGTAACAATGCTGTTATTTATATGGTAGTGAAATACACCTCTCTGTAAATGTTAACAGTATTTATTTTCAAAGCCTTGCCTTGGAGTTTGTTCTCACAACCTGATTATGAGATTAAAAAAAAAAAAAAAAAAAAAATTAGATGGAAGATGATATAAACTGCCTCAATATAGTGTTTACCATAATGTTTTTCTCTCCCTGATTGCTGAGCCAGCTATAATCATGTCAAAAATTGTTGCTGAAATCCAAGAGAAGCAATGGAAAATAAGACATACTGCATTTTCTTACAAAATTAGATGAAAAAATAAACAAATATAAATGGAAATTTTCTGTTTCTTATATTTAAAGCTCTTATTTTGATATATTGTATATAAAAAATTTTTTAAAATAAACTTTTTGTACCTTTGATTTTAATGGTTCATCTTTGGAAACAATTAGAGAAATTTCACTATAAATCTGTGCAAATATTATATATATATATATATATATATATATATATATATATAAGTTCATGTCATAAGAAGGTGGTTTCAAGAGTGTCACTTATACAACAATCAGCTGGCGTCCCTTGAATTTTCTCTTGGAAGTTGCTCGAATTCTGCTCTGTTATACCTTTGAAACCCAGATGCAAAGATGACCCAGAGCCAAGCACAGATATGTTGTTCTGTGTTTCATTTTGTAAACTATTTGATGACAGTTGTAAAACTCTTCCAAACCGACTAAAGAGTGGAGTGGATGTGATCCACTTCAACAAGCTGAAGTCTGATTGGTCTACTGTTGAGTTCCATGGGAACATTTCTTCTACAGATGCTGACTCCATCTCTGAAGTGCTGCATGTGACTTCATGAAATCCAAAGGATCTTTCTTGATTACTTGCCAATGAGGACTGTTTAATTTCCCCAAATAACAGAGGACCTTGGGGAGAGGCAGCAGCACCCAGTACTCTTGTGTGTTCTGCCCTTGTACTTGCAGGAAGAGCTGACTCACTTCCATGCTCAGATACTTGTGAGGGGATGTTTTCATTAGAGACCTTATAGCAGGGATTAACATTTGATGTAGGATTCTGCATGGATGGTTCTGCAAAAGAGTGTTTCTGGGGGGTGGATTTCTTTTTGATCTTCAATTTGCTCAGAATGTGGTTGCACGTCCCTAGAGGCCACCTATGCAGCTGACATCCAAGTTGGCGTTGGGTTGGGAAGAGTGTCCCTTGAAGAGTTCTATAAAGAAATCTGAACAAAGAAGAACCTAAGTATGTAAAAAACAGCAACAACAACAACCCCAACCAACCACAATCCATCCCACAAAAAACAACAGAAAGCAAAGAAACAGGAACTGCTTAAGATTGTATCACGAAAAAAATATCCTCAGAAAAGTGCATCATGATTATTTTAACAAAATGACAATATAGCAAAGTCTATTCCTTACATTTATCATAAAAAGGATGATGGATAGAAAGCCCGTGAATATCCTGATGTTAATTTGATTGATGATAAGCAACAAATAGTGATAATACTAACCCACAAAATTTGACTGACTAGATACTTCAAATTATCAAATAAAAGTAATAATGCACCTCATCCAGCTGTCAATAGAAGAAAAAAAATTATAATTTGGTGGGTGGGAGATTTTTCTATACTCAGCCACATCATTTCACCATCATTTGAGTTCCAACACAAACAACAGATATAAGGAATATGCAATAACTAGTGTGTACTTAGAAAGGGAGATACTATACCTGGGCAGTAATGCAATAACTGGTGATATGATACATGTCAAGTAAAACATAGGATCGCCCATCAATTTTTCCATAGTCCAGTAGGGATTGGACGGAGGATAACATGTTGGGCAGGATGCATTGTAAACCAGAGCCACAAAGAAAAATAAAAGAATGCTGAAGATGCAAGAGGACCAGTGGAAAAAGGTCTAGAAAAAACAACATGTTTGATGAATTTTTAATATTTTGGTACAACATCTAAGTACGTAAAACACATTAATGTTATAAATTATTTTAATGTTCACAGAATGATAAGTCCTTTTACAGGTCAGAGCTTATAACCATTTTCATGATTGATTAAACTATTTGATAAATATAGCAAGTGCTGAGAGAATGAAACATGCTTCTCATAGATTTAAAAAGTGACATTAAACACAGGCATAAAATATCTGTGCTGACTTGTATATAATTTGTCTCTGGACACCTTACCCAAGTTTTGGTTTCAACAGCCAAATGCAATATGATGGTGAAAAGAGCTATTGTGGTTATGGGAGTTCCCAAGGAAAAAATATCCATATTTGAGTCATAGAAAGTCTGAAAGGAAGGAAAACAAATTTAGACTAGTCTGTATTTTTAAGTCTTTTCCTCATACTGCTTGAAACAAGAAGGTCTAAACTGGTAACTTACAAAATAAGGGATGAAAAAGCAAACTAGGCTTTGATAGAGGGCATCAATCATGTTCATCCAAAACATGTGTGGTTGATAATCCTGTGAAACAAAAAACATGCAGTAATGACCTAATGATAAAGATACTTATTCAAGACATTTTTGGATATTTGAATGTATTTTCCCCCAGTGTTTGTACAACCAACCTCACTATTTTCACCCCTTCATACATCAATAAGCTTCTCCCTCCTGATGGAATGATTTGTTGGAAATTCTGAGACTTAAATCACAAACTTTCTGCCTATAAATTGTCACCTGCTGGGAGGACTGTTTTCTTTCAGAGGGTATACTCTGCCCCATGGCCCATATCTAATAATCTATAATAATTAATATTTACACATCAACATAATAACCATTCCATTAAAAACAGTACTGAATTTTACTAAACCATTGGCATAAATAAATATTACATTTCCATGTATGATCATGTAGAACAACTGGACTTATGGAATATAATGTTGTGCATTATTGATTTGTAAAATACACATTTATTTTAATAATATTTTGATTTTAGTTATATATTTCCTGTAATACAAATACATCCTTTGATTAATTCATTAGGCTTCTTTTCCCTCCAGTTGAATAGCACTTTAATCTAGGAATGAAATTCAGGAGAGTGAGATAAAACTATAGTATTTTTTGCTTTAATTGAACAATGTTAACTGGTTGAATGAAACATCTTCCCAGAGTGGGAACTTCCTGGCTATCTACAGTTGGAAAGTTTCAGCAAGTTTTCTTTCCATGTCTTTTTAGATAGCTTTCTAATGAAAATATCTAAATTAGCTTTCTAATGAAAATTCAGAGATTTCCAAAGAACCTCAGAATGGACTACAGGCTTTGCTTTAAACTCAGAATCTTTTCTCATCAGTCTGCTGACAGTTTTGCCAAACAAATCCTTCCTTCACACAGGTCTGTAAATGAAGAAAATGAGATAAAATCTCCAGATGGGCTTAAAAATAAATTAGCCATGTTTGTCATCATTCATTGGGGGAAAAAAGAAATACATTATCTTGTAGAACTTAAATTTGAATGTGCTGGACAAGAACACCAAGCTGCTGAAGAATAAAATCAGACAACCACAGTTGGGTCAAAAAACCAAAAACAAACAACAAACAAATAAATGGGCAAAAAGGACTGAAAATGAGAAAAACTAGAGTTCCCCAACTAAATTCTCCGTAAAACAAAAGAAGCTCAGCATTAAATATACTAAATGCATGTTTTTAAAGTCTCTGCCTTCAGAAGGTCCCAGCTATCTTTAAGGGAGTTGTTTTAAAGAGTCTGCTCTAGATGCCATCTTTTGCTGCTGCTATTCTGATTGAACTGAAGCGACCTCACTCCCAAACAACACAACTGCAGATGCAATCAACAGAAATGGTTTAGGTTTGAGTCTATTCTGTTCTCTCCATGTATTTTAAGCAAAAATGAGATGCTGATAAGGTGTTTTCCATAGAAGATTTTGGACTTTGCAACTCACTTCGTCACTTGGTTCACCAGAGCTGAGATATATTAAGTCTCAGGGAACACTTCTAATTTATCTTTTGAAGGATGGAGACTGAAGGCGGAAAGGAGCTATACACCTTGTTCTTTGTTGGGGCATAGGGATATATTTATACATTATTGTATAAAAATCCATTCTGTTCTATTATACAATATTTGCTATGACTTTTTATGCTTATATTTAAAATACATAACAGTGTCTAGATAATTGCATAGGTCCTTAGTAAAATTGAAAAAAAAAATCACTAATAGAAATTCATGTATTTTAAGAAACAAATTATAAAAAGGCATTTTGCTTAAAAACAATTTTGGCATTTGGACATTTTGGCTAACTTTGTTTAGAAATATTAACAAGCAACAGCAACAACTTCTCAGATTATTTTGCTGTACTTGATGACAGTCTGTCCTTTGCCAACAAAGCTACGTTTCACTTCGATTCACAGCATCAAATATAATCTGTTAAAAGAAAAAATGTTTACCTCCATATTTTGACCACTCTTGTAGAGCTGAGGTACAGAAATTAGCACTTCAGCCGGGACATCTTTATCCAGCACACCAGTTATCAGTTGTGGGAGGGAAGAGAATAATAAATTAAAGAAGATCAGATACCACTGATCAATCATTGAAGATCCAGAGAACCCACAATAGAACTGGTACCAGAAGAGAAGGGCCACAAACATCTGAAATCAAAATAGCCATATATGAGGTATAATCAATCAGGGAATTCAAACAAGGTGAAATTTAACTGAAAATTTCAGTATAATTAACTTCTCTCATCAATGTGCTCTGAAGTCAATTCGATTCTAATACTGCAAAGACTGACACACATAGTTAAATGCATAAGAAGACTCACCGAACATAGCCGATCTTCTTGAATTTATTGATTGGACCAGTGTTTCCCAACCAGTGTGCTGCAGCACAAAAGTGTGCCATCACAAATGAACAGGCGTGCTGAGGAACTTTGCCATGGCAATGAGCTACAATAGGTACGAGGATGGGGAATGCCTGAACAGGCGTGCCGTGGAAATTTTTTATTAATGTAAGTGTGCCTTAGGCTGGAAAAGGTTGTGAAACACTGGATTAGACTACACATGTATATAAAGAAGAGCATGTGTGTAAGTCTCTGTGCCACTGACACCTTAAAATATCTTGAACCAAACTATTTCATATGAAATTAGTTTCCAATACAGTTATCATTCTCAAAGAAAAAATATAGCTAAAGATAAAAATGTGCCTGATATTAATGGGCATCCACGTGTAGGACATAAATATAGTGGTGTTATCTATTATTGCCATAACACGTTTATTTCATATCTTCTATTGATATGAGTTTTCTTCGGGTTCAGCTAACTCAAAGACAAAATACACAGTGTGACAGGACTGAGTTCTATCACCTTTTTGTCAAGACTTCAGTGAGAAAAAGCACAGCAAGGACAGTGGAACTCAATTTCTCTTTGATCAGGCCACCCCTACCTTGTTGCCTCTAATTTTAGCACCTTAATAATCAGCTGGAAATGTAACAGATGGTTCTATAATCCTGACTTTAAAAAAAATGTATATATTATACAGTGAGGGTCTGTGGCAACCCGGGTCTTGGAAATGCTCCTTGTTTTCTGCTTGGAGTCATTCAAGTATGGACAAAACACACAACTTACCCTTTGCTCACAAAGAAAACCAGGCCTATAAAACTCAAGTGTCATCTGTAGACCACACACAATTGGGGCTCAGTTAAAAACCAAAAGGCCTGTCTGCTTAGCTTTACCTGCATAATAAGGAGGTAAAGCTATTCTAGAGGTGGGGAGATGCTGGGTTCAGCTTTGAAGTGGGACTGGATGCCTCAATTTGCACTTAAAAAATCAGAGATGTGAATAAGGTTGCAGGGTCTTGTAAGGGCTTGTCTACTCTACTTCTGTGTCAAGGTTGGGACAGCCACTAAGCAGCAGAGCTGGACAGAGAATGACATTTTGTGGGAAAAAAATGGAGGTTTTGACATTTTTCATTCTGAATTGGAAGGAGAATGATACTTTTAACATCTGAACATGTTAAAAACCCTGTTGTTGGATTGAAAAGGTCAAGGTTTTCAATTCAGATTTCCTTTTCTCAGCAGTAGTGACCAAAGTCAGCTCATCCAGGACCTCATAAACCATCCTGTCAAAAATATTACTGCAATCAATATGTCTCTGTAAAACATCTCTGTTTTGATAAAATAGCACATTTGGATGAAAGTATACTCAGTTCAAAATATTTTGACCAGGTCCTGTGTGAATCCTCTTCAGTGTTATCAGGTAATACCAAGCAAAGAAGTGACTTTCATTTTGGGTTAACTTAAACTGGTCACATTTTCTTTCCTGAACCAAAAACATTTTCTTATGGGTCACAATAAACATGTTTTGCTTAACCTAAAGTGCTCACAACAGAGAACTATCTTTTTCAAATTTTATTTTTATGTTAAATTTAGTCATAAAATAGTGTTCTGAAACCAAAACATTGAACCATTTAGTTTTGAAAATGTTTTCATATTTTGAAACTGTCTTCTTGAATTGGAGCACAAACTGCATTTGTCCGTGAATAGATGCCCTTTAAAAAAAAATCCAGTCAGCATTATTGGCAGAGAAAAGATACCAAGAAGCCGCAGCAAATGTGGGAGGAAGAATATTTATGTAAATTCTCCATCTCACTCAGCAGAAAAGTTATTTCCATCCATGTTATGGGTGCTTTTAAAAGATATCCCCACCAATCCCAACATTTTCCTGAATAAGTCAGCCCATTTTCCAAGTGGCTGTTGAAGTAATCTGAATCTTAAACCACAAATTATGTAGGTTGTGCTGAAGAACAGAAAATGACATAATACCACCAAATGTAAAAACTTGAGGAGATAGAAAATATTGCACAATATGCACAGTATCCGGATTCCCTGCGGACAATTTATCAAGAACAGCTTCTTTGTAAAAGAGTCAGGTACTTGCATCTTAGAGGAAGTCAGAATTTTCTCCTCCTGAGGGAAGCCACAATGTCAACACATTTGAGTTTATTAATTGGGTTTCCCATTGTGGTTTCAGAGTTAGGAGTAACCAGAGTCACTCTTAAGGGAACTGAATGCAGAACAAGCACAGCAAACACAAAAAGAGATTCTTTGGTTTTATTCTAGCCTTGGGGCAACAACTTCAGAAAATGTTTGTAGATGGATGCCTGACTAAATACGGCATGAAAAATAATACTAGTAATCAAGAGGGAGTTTTAGAGGAAATGGAAGATTTTACAAGGACTGAACAAACATGTAAGTGTATATAAACCCCAGCAGCACGTGGGAAGCCAGCTTCAGCTGCATGCTGCTCCAGATAGGACGGACCCAGCTGGGTTGGCACCGGGCAGAAGCGGCAGCGGAGCCATGTGCCACTCAGGACTGACCAGCACAGGTAGGGGGAAAGTGCAGCTGAGACCCCTGCTGCTCCAGCCAGGCTTGTCCTGTCCCGTCCCAAGTGGCACATAGTTCCACCGCTGCCCCTCCTTCCTGGTGCTGACTGGGTCGGAGTTGCGACCCAGCTGCTGCTTCCCCTCCCCAGCGCGGGCCAGCCCGACCCTGCACAGCCCGAGCAGCACGGTATGGCACAGGGAAAGCCTGCCCAGCAGCCGCTTTCCTGGGCTTACCTGCAGGGCAGGGCCCTTTCCAGTCCCATGCAGCAAAGCAGAACCTGGTCCAGACACTCTTTCCCCTCACCGGCGCCACAGGTTCTGGCCCAGCCCCCCTGCCCCTCTCAAGCTGCAAATGTGGCCTGAGCCAGGGACAGGGCGAGGCCAGCTGGGGCAGGTTGCCTCGCAACCAGAACCCAAGGAAACAGCCTGAGGTGCTGTAGCCGGTGGCTGGTGCCGCTGCCTGCTGCTGGAGGCTTTTAGAGAGGCAGCTGCCATTACCTGGGTTTTGAAGGGGCTCCGCGGGCCAGAGGGAAGTGCTTGGCAGGCCGGATCCAGTCCACGGTCTGTATTTTGCCCGCCCCGGGTTAGACCCTCACTTGCCTTGTAGTCTATTCCCAAATTACCATTCAAAGCAGCTGAATTACTGTGTCCCTTGGCCTTGCTCCCTATCCCACTCTTTCATGCCCCAGACTCTTGTTAGGGTTAGCCATACTGGCTTTGATATAAAGCCACTATGCCTTCCTGTTAGCCACTGATTTCTACATGCTGAAGGAATCTGCAGCTGCCTGACTGAAAGAGCTTTTAATCACTTTAGAACTGTTTGTATTTATGGACAGATGAACAAACTATATTGAGTTAAAAGGAGGGTTACACCATACACCAGGTGTTTTATAGTAATCAAGCAATCAATTGTGTCCTCAATCTTATTCTGCTGTATGTAAAAGTTAAATTAAGATAGCTTGTCCCTATGTGAAGCAGCTGTATTGTGATTCAAGTTTCAATTACCATGGTATGACTTGACATCTAAAAAAGCCATCACATAGTAAGTCCCTTTCTCTTCCAGGCTCTTGCCTTAACTTGGTATAATGAGTTTACTGGAAGGCAGGGTAGATTTGCACCTTATAAACTAATAAAAGTGTGTGTGTGTGTGCGTGTGTGTGTGTGTGTGTGTGTGTACTGCAGACTTTTCTGAGCTGAAATAAGTTAAAAGGCAGGACTGAAAAGCTGCATTTTTAGTGGCACAATTTCTGGTAGTGGGTAGTGGCATAACAGGAAGGAGATTTAGGCCCATAATAGGCTCAGATATGAATTATAAAAGCTCCTTTCACAGCTTATTTACCTATGGGAAGAAAATGAGAAAGCCAAAAGACCCCTAATGCCAGAGTCTTGTCTTATAAATACACAAGAAACAAATTCTCACATCACTGAGGATAATTTAAGGTTTGTATAAGTAGCTAAAGAACAAGATTAGGAAGAGAAAAACATATGTACTACTACTTTAGACCACCAGTCTTGGGTCAACTTGGTGTTAAAGACTACTGTGTCTACATTTTTTGCAAGGGGTATTGCTCAATAAAGAAACTTTTGTTGAACAGCACTTATTGCTGTTACTTAATTTGCACATTCTGCAACACATTCACTGTCAGAGTGGGGCCTCCTATTCCTGTTAATGGCAGCCAGCTGTCTTTCAACTATGTAGGTTTCTTTGCAGCTTATTTATAAACCATTTGAAGGCTGACCTAATGCTCACTTAAGACAAAATAAACCTTGGAAGCAAAAGCAGCTGCAAAACTTCCAAATCAAACACTTACTGCATTTTTGTAGAAGAAGTACAGCACCATGTTAGCAAGGCGAGAATAACACCAATGTCCATGAACAAGCAAGAGCTTCTCCAAATGCCGGAACCTGGGGACTGCAAAGTCACTCGCCATCACAGCCTTCAAAGAGAGAAGAGTTGAAATAATAATTGTTAAGTGCCATTTGTGATACAGACAATAGACTTGAATGACTACCCTCTCAACAGATATAAATATAAAGCAGGAGCAACTTAATTGAAAGTCAGTGGAGCTATTGTATTCCAATGTAAGAGAAAGATGACTTAGATTCTCTATGTCCTCAGTGTTTTTCAAGTGTAATTATTATTTTACAGTGCCAAGAAGCAAACTGGGTATTTCACAGAGGATGACACAGATCTACCTCTAAGATTATAGTCTGCATTGCGGATGAGGAACCAATGAAGGAAGGTATGTGTGGGTGCAATAGTAGAGGTCTATGGATGCTCAGTCCAAGTGTACATGGTTTGACTGCTGTGAAGCTTTTATTTTTGCAAGAATAAGAGTGAAATAGGGTTATTACATCCTTGTGCAGAAGAAGTGAGTTTTCAGGATGAACTTAAATGAAGGGTAAAATAATGCTATGCACAATTAAGAGCAAAATGTTATAAATTATTTTATTAATCATAATCCTGATGTGTAAAGCATGCCCAAGACACTTTCTCCCCATGACTCAATATTTTGAGGAAGCTTGTGTTTAATCATCTAAACTGTCTAACTATTTTAACCATCTAAATTGTCCATGTGAAAGTCTTTTAGAGGTTTCTCTGAGACTTCAGAGCTTACCAAATCACTGCTATAGTATAAATCACCAAAATTATTCACTACATTATATCTGTTTTTGACTGGCTAAAATCAATGACAGAATACAATTGACTTCAGGACTTTGTTATAAGCTAAGCAATTCTCTCAGGTACTTTACAACTTTTTATATAACTGGGTTAGTGACATTCTGTATAATCTATATTTTGTTTTTGTCTTCATTCTCAATATTTAGGTTTCTTCTGCTTTTTCTGAGAAGTGCTCTCTTCATACACTGTAGAATTATTTTTCTTTTTTAAAACAAGAAACATTTCCCCTTTCAATTACACATAAATCCTTTTCTTTACAAATGACTAAAAGGCAAAACTCATGTGATAATGTGACAAGTGCTTCTGCCAACTAAAGGTCTATAAAAGATGGTACACCAAACTTTAATACAGTGCAGAAATAATAAAACATTTAATTTAGGCAACAGACATGTTGCAAACATATTAAGTTCTTTTTAGCCATTTGCTAATCAATCTCAGGACTCCTTGGGTGCTTGGATTTTCCTTCAGTTCATAATATTTATCTGATACAGATATAACATCCAGAACATGCATCTATTATAAATATTTAAGTAAAACAGCAGTTTGATTACATCTTTTTTTTGTCTCCAGCACATTCTCTTATTCTATACTATAATGCAATGCCAAGGCAAAATTGTTGATTTCTTTTAATTTTGTGTTTCCATTACATTCTTCTAAAACACACTGTGAGAGTTTTTTAAAATTCTATTTTGACTGGATGCTTGGAATGGAAAGATAGTTTTACCCAATTACATTTGCATGTTTATTTCATCCCCAAATGTCATCCTGAATTTTACATTTTCATTTCCCCTTCTTCATCTTTTTGCATAGGAGTGATTCATGCTGTATGCTGCTCCTCCCATAGGATATGGAAGGAAAGTAAATCAGTCACTGTGCCAATTCTGACATCCAAATGCTCAACTCCTTTGAAGTACTAGCATGTAAAAGATTCTGACAGTTGTTTATGGTACAAAGGCATGCACCCTTTCTCTGCAACTCTAGGATAAAGATATGGGGGAAGGTCTCTAAACCTTTCCTGTTATGTGTGAACATTACTTAAAAAGCAAACGAACAAAGAAATAAAAAAAAAAGAACCTGCCCCCCAAACCCTCTAGCTACCTCACTCTTAACCCAAGCTTTCCCCTTTTGTGGTCATTGCCATGTATGGCAACAGGACCATCAGAAACCATGGCTAGGGGCACACGTTTGCCCAGGAATCTCTTAACGTCTTAGAGGGGGCAGCTTTCTTCCTAAGCTGATCAACACAAAAACAAGAGCATTTTAAATGGACTGCCTGATGAAAATCTGCCTCCCTATGCTGCATCTATGGGGAATCAGCTAAGGACAAGGCATCTATTACCCTGGAGGTTATTTTCATTCCACATCATATAATGGTTAGAATGAATGAATTTTTCCACGTACTCAGTCCCCACAACTGCAGCACTGAGTTCTGGGGGCCTCTACCAATAACCAAGTTCAGAAGGCTTTCCAATTTCCTCGGCTATCCTATAGAACATCAACCAGATGTAGGAAGGTTCCCCTCAAAGAAGCATTTGCCTATACTCCCACTGTAGCTACTCACACAAAAAACTAATTCCAACAGTCCAGGCTCTGCTGGCCTTGTGAATAAGACAGACTTAATGTCTGAATAGGTTGGCTTAAAGTACAAGTGTTATATGAAGCTTTGTGGGACTTAAACACTGTAGGTAAAGACACCTGAACAGCCATTCCACAGGATAATGCTACAAGAACAGTTAATGTAATGTGAAAAATAAAAGCAGAGGAGAAAGTTAAATATAATCTTTATTTACTATGTAAATAACAGATAGTGGAGAGACTTTTCTTCTAAAAATATTCAATAAATATTTTCTTTAATAAGCAAAATGTAGCTTAAAGATGTCTTATAACTTGAGTTTTATGAGGTGAATATAACATGTTTAAACTTATCATAGATTTGAGAAAAAACATATGCTCAAACCCAAGCTTAAGTGATTTTTACAAAGTCCAAGTGATACACCTCAGGGCAGCTTGTAATTTCCCCCTTACTTGGGCTGGCTGTCAAGAGACACTGTTCAAGCTGGCTGGGAGGATACAAGCAGGCATATGGAAAATTTTTGGTCCAAGTTTTTCCTCAGAATACTTTTTAGTAAATGAACAACCTTACCTGCATGCCCTCTGGACCAGAGATCCCCACACCAACATCAGCCACTTGGATCATACTAACATCATTAGCTCCATCACCTAGTAACAATATTATACAACATTATTTGCAATTAAAGGAAGGATGATTAATGGCTGAAAAGCAAAGGGAAACCAAGTGACCACAGAGTGTTAGTTTGGGAGAGGTGGTGGTGGTGGTATAGGGGTCTGGTTTGAAACACCTGTTCTTCATAAAATTACAGTTCCAAAGCCACGAAGGGACAGCAAAGCCCTTCATACATCAGTATGCCTGTCTCAAATATTTTATACCATGGCAAGAAAAGATAAACGGAGTATTCTGTACATATGGATCTTTTGAATGAGATCTAAAACACAAATATCATACATCAGTATTAAACTTTCCATGCCCAATAGCCTAGAAACTTTAATGCCATAATGGAATAACAGTCTGGAAACAAGAAGGGACCCAATATTTGATATAAAGGAAAATTTAGATATAGATCACTGGATAGGGAAGCCTAAACTTTGTCTAGAAAAAAAGACAAAAATAAATCAGTTCTTAATTCAGGTTGTCTAATCTATATAAACTAATAATTTAAAAAGCAACAAAAACTAGGCAGTATAAGTTTATAAGCCAGGTAAGCAGATACAGTTCAATTCAGGCTCCCCTATAGTTATTAACTGAAGCTACTAAACCAAATTGAAACCCAAATTGCCATGTCTTCACAGCTAACAACCCTGGGTTAGTGAAACCCAAGTTAAAAATGCTCCTCCAATTTTTTTTAACCATATTACCATACCTTGTGACATTAAGGTATACCTACACTGAAGTTGAAGGTGTGACTATAGTCCAAGTTGGTATATATGTGCTAGCTCTAATTTAAGTAACAACGGGCGCATCTACATGAGATATTTACTGTGGAGTTTCCTAATTAGTTCTGCAGTAAAACATCAGTGCCTACACGACCATATTAGATAATATCCTAACACAAGTAATATCGCATGGTGGTGTTATTTAGTGCATAACAACACACATGTAGACACTGATGGGAGTGGCTGGGGTACAACTGCCCTGCACTGAAGTACCCTTGTGTCCTAGCCAGCCCCTCCACAAAAGGCTGAGCTGGGTCAGAGGAGCTGTAGGGTGGCAGGCTGACCCCCTGTAAATGTTGTGCCTGGGGGCGATAAACTCTGGCATGAATGGTGCCAGAGTTTATTCAGTCAAATTAATTTCATCTGTAGATGTGCCCACAGATAACAATAACAGTGAAGATGCAGCAGCAACTTCAGTAAAAATTAGTAATGTTAGCATGTAAGAAGGGGTTCCATGCATGCTACTATATCTTCACTGTTATTGTCACCTGTATAGTGCGGGTACATCAAGTTGTGTTGCAATTACATCTTCCACTGTATAGACACACCCGCAGAGTAGGAAAAGGGGAGCTATGCAAGAAGTAGAGTTCTCTCAATTTAAAGTGCAGGAACACTGTAGGCACTTCAAGAGTTTAACTGCTGGATGACTGAAAGTCTTCCCATTACCAATGGAACATGACCATGTAGAGCTGTGTTGGCTGATGTAATGCTAACCACTTCTTTGCAGTCACTGGAGACAAGATGTTTCATGCTCAGCCCTGTGTGATTGCCTTGTGACTAAAAATGCAGAACTTTGGGGATTTACGCTGATTAGCTGAAATGATGCTGAACAGTTTGTCCTAAAATGTATATCGACTGCAAAGCCTTGGTCAGCACTATGCCAGATCCTCATAATGGTATCTGAACACAATAGACATTTTTTAGCATAGGCCAGCGCTATGTGTCTATAATTTACAAAAAGAAATCATAGAAGCACTGGAAAGCACTATATTTGAAATAAATGAGCTTGAGATCACAGAAGCATTTTGAAAGAAAATAGGGAGATTTCTAAAATTCTGAAGTGCTTCAGATATCATACCATGCCAGAAATAAAAATTAAAATAAAATAAAACTTTTTCAAGGAGGTGAGTATATAAAACCAGGCTCATTTAGATCAAGATACTTACCTATTGCCAATGTCATTGCTTTGAGTTTGTCTCTAACCAATTTCACTACCATGCTCTTTTGAAGTGGGGTAGAGCGACAACACAGAACTGAGCGACATCTTTTGGCAAGCAAAAGAAATCTGTTTTCCAGTGTTTTGTCCAGGGCATAAGCTAGAGTCTTCCCATCAATCACTAGTCCCAGTTTGGAATGTGCTGAAGATGATGGTGGACAGAAAGAAGCAAACCCAATTCTCATATCTCCAGAAGTGTTGTCTATTGTATTGCTTGAAAACTTTGACTCTACACAATGCAAACACTGTTCCAGCAAAATAGCACATGTTTCCTGAAAATAAAATAAAAATAAACATGTTGGAGTGGAAGTTATTGCTATAGAATCATTGAGTAAACACAATAAATTACATCTGTTGTTGCTTTAGAAAAGAGGAATGATAGGATTCTGATATATTGACTGCACTGTAAAAGATTTAATTTATTTTAATCTCTCGTCCTTAATTCTTTCTAAACATACTCAATTCTTGTGGCAGAAGATACCACCTTCTATGAATACACTAAAAGTAATTTTAATTTCTATTTAACTTGTAAAGCATTTAAACTAATTTCTTTCAGCTTTTTCTAAGAATAGGAAAATTGATACATTATATAAACAAGATCAGTACGGAGTTAACTCTGGTGATGAACATCACGTAAATGCCTACAAATCAAATCAGATTGTTAATCTTGTATTGTTAAATGCTAATTAAAGGTTATTTAACTGAATTTAAAGTCTATCTCCTAACCAAACTCAATTAAAAGACTTTATTGCTTGTATTCGAATATTTAAGCCACGATGCCACCAGTCTTGTTGAAAATATGTTCCAAGTTAACAGAATAAAAGAAGTGAGATCAGAGGAAATCCATTTGTCAGTTAACTGATTACAATCAGGAAGGCAAAACACATTTATCTTTTCTTTGTTTTAAAAAGGGATTGCAGTTGGATACTGCCTGTCTACCACTTTAGTTCTGATTTGACGGCTCATTATAGCACTGTAATATATAATGTCAGAGTTAACAATCTTGTTCCTTCTGTTTGACTAGATCAGTAAAATCTTCGCAGTTGTCAGTTGGAGATAAGCTGAGCCCAGGGACAGGCAATAATTAAAAAGCATTTGCAAAGTTCTGTGAGGAACCTTTTTATTCTTGACCATAGCTGTGGTTATTTTTTCATCAAAATTCATAGATTGCCTCCAGATGAAAAAAATCACTCAGCATAATATAAATTATTGAATTAACTAGTATTAAAACCCCATAACTTTAAAATACATATTTATTCTCAATAGGTATTCACTATTTTTAATTTGTATTAATAGATTGTTTTTATATGTTCAGTTAATGTCAATAAGAAATAGGAAATGTTGGGTCCTGAAATTTACCTTACTAGGTATGTACTATATTATACATGTATGCTATCGAAATGGAGTCACATTATACTGCGGGGATTCATATTATATTTTCTATTACACTGGTATCTTTCTATACAGCTGCACATCTTAAATGCATAGGTGTATGCAAGCTTAAACAGTATTATGATACACTGTGCTTATACCTAGGGACATAAATAATTAATAAAAAATGTGATGTACAAACCCTAATTATAAAATATGGATTAAGTAGAAAGACATTTTAAAAAAACTAAAAAGAAGGAAAAAAGCAGTACAACTTTAAGCTGAATCTGTCAAAATCACAGGAAAACTGGTTCACAACTAGACTGCTACACTGCTCTGAACCATCTGGCAACGATCTGCTTACTGGTGATTCAGCATTCAAAGTGATGATTTCTTCATCATGATCTAATAGCTTGCAAGCATAAGCAATATTAATAGCTGTTTCTTGCTTGTCTCCAGTGAGGACCCAAATCTGCAGCCCAGCTTTGTGTAAGTTCGCGATGGTTTCTGGGACGCCCTCCTGTAAACGGTCTTCAATGCCAGTTGCACCTGAACACAGGAACAAATCAAATACATTGAAGTTAAATAAGCATGTAGGCTATTCAAAACTCCCATGTCATAATCATGTCTTTAACCTGTATTTGGAAACAATAAGCCAGCTTAACGGGCAAACAACTCATCCAACCTAACAAATGTAAGTAAGACCAAGAGAGCTTTTTAGCAGCAGAGGCGCTGTAGGGGAGAAGGAAAGGAGGAGGCTGAGATAAACAGTCAATCAGCTAACAAATAAACAACAATATCCAGAGTTCAAATCCTTAATAAATAAATAAATAAATAAATAGAAGAGTCTGCTGGCATCACTGGTACCCAAAGTTTAGAGAGTTTAGGACACCCTACATAAATTACTGCATGCCTAGAAGCGGGGTGGGGGGAGGGTCTTGTCTCCTGCTGGGACCCCCCAAAATCCCCCAAGTGCCGCAGTGCTGTGTGCTTCCCCCAACAGTGCCCTGAAGTGAGGGGTGGGGGTGCCTACCTTTGCCTTCTATCACTTGGGGAACTGTTGGGGTGGCCAGGGGAGCACCTAATTTGAAAACTAAAAGAAATTGTTGGCTGCTGGGCGAAGCGACTTCAGATGCTTGCGAAGAAAGCCAACATTGTAGGGAGGCTGTGGGATACCCTACCTACAATCAGTGAGAGAGAAATGTTGTCTAGAGCTGAGAGAATTTTTTTTTTTGCTTTCAAAGAGGCACTTGGCAAAAGGTTGGTCCTGCTGGGACCTTGGTGGTCCCCTGGGTGGGAACCCCCAAAATCACCCCCAGTGCCCCAGCGTTGTGTGCTAACAGGAAATGTGAAGAGGTTTCAGTCCAACAAGAAGTATTTTTAATTAACCTGATTCTTGAACTGCCTGACCCCTAAAAATTTGCATCCATTCCACCTGGTGTGTAGTGGTTGCATTGCAACAGAAATTGCATGGATTTCTGAATGAACCCAAGCGGCACCTGGTGGACAAATTGTGGCAGAGCAGGGAAAATGCTGGTTTTGACTGTGTGCGAGAATACACTCTGCAGAACTACCACAGTAAAAATAATTTTGCTGGAACAATTGGCCATGCTAAAAATAAAATGTGTCAGAGGTGGTTTAATTTACCACAATAAATCAAAATTTACTATGATAAGAAGACATCAACGTGTATTTGCACATGCAACTAAGCTAGTGAAACATCAGTTTTTGCCACCATTTTGTGACATGTATCCAGGCAACGCATAACGTGTACAAGGGCCCCCTGAGACCCTCCCCAGTTCCCTTGTTTGCTCTTTCTGCTTTGCTACCTCTATGACTTTACCTAGCCCTTGCTGGGGGCAGCTACTGATGGTCCCAGAGCATAGGAGGTCTAGTTGTGACAGAGGCTAGTTCCACCCATAGGAGATCTTGTTCTGACTTTCTTGGAACACAGGAGAGAAGAGGGCAAGATGACTAGGGACCCATGGTCTCTAATGGGTTTGGATCAAGAGGGGATTCCCGCCACCAGTAATGGATCAGGAACCCTCCAGCAGGGCCTCTTCCTTCTATATGATTATTAGCATCTATGTGGGCACCCAGAGTCAACAGTTGAAATGTTTTTAAATTATTTATAATATTAACATTATCCCATTTACATTTGCCAAAGAAACAAACTCACTGCTTGAGGGAATAATGGATATTTATAATTTGCTGAACACAGGCACTTGGGACATATACTTTAAGTAAATAAATATAAATAAGAAGACTTAACACTTGGAATGCTTATGCGAATGCAAATGTGAATGGATTTGTATGGAAAGGTTTTAACTGCATCCCTATGATGTATTATTATCCTCTTTTTACAGAACACATAGATCCTGATTTTACTTACACATACATGCTTACACATATATGCTTAACTTAAGATATTTGAGCTGTCTGGCTGAACTCAGCAGAAAACTTATATATGCAAAAATAAAGAGATATAGTGTTGTAGCCATGACAGTCCGAGGGATATGTGAGAAACGAGATTTGCTTGGTAATGTCTTCTGGCCCAAAATATATGGTTGAAAGAGATGTTAGGAAATCTTTTGGGCACAAAATGCCCTTCCCTCAGTCTGGGAAAGAAACTGGTATCTGAGCTTAATACAAGGTAGAACCTGTGGAAGAAAGAGAAGTTATCGGAATAAATCTGCTCCATAAAGCATTATTGCCTCTTCCCCCTTTCTCAAGTCATAGTTTTTCAAGTCATAGAGTTAAACATGATGCAGGGATCCTGGTTTTCTCCAATTTAAAAAATCCCGTTTTTGGTTAAAAAAAAGTAACCCCAAATCCACATATTTCCATGATTTAAATGAAACACTGCTTATATATAGATATAAATATAGGGGTGTTTCATTTTAAACATAGAAAAATGTGGATTTGGGGTTACTTTTTTAAAACCAAAAATTGGGGATTTTTTTAAATCAGAGAAAACCAGGATCCCTGTACACAAGTCATAGTTTTAGCTGCAATTTGGCTTAGGCTGTATCAGTCTCTTTCCCAGGCCTATAGGAAGACATTTTGTGCCTGAGAACTTTTCTGACCTCTGTTATAACTACACAGTTGGTACAACACAAATATTACCAATCGCTACTTCTGAAAAAAGTGTGGGCCTAAATGTTTGTGGGATAATTCTCCTAGATGGGTTTCAATGCAGGTTGTCCAGAATACTTAAGGCATGACCCTAACTCTGCTCCCATTTAAGTCACTGGAAGTTTTATCAGTGACTTCAAATGAACAGTGTTATACACAACGTAGAGAAGATTGACAATCCTAAATGGCTTTCATAAGCTCACACAAGTTTATCCTGGAGAGCTTAGAATAAACTGAGTGCCTACCTCCCAGACTTGCAATCAATCTCAGTCTATTGGACCATGATGTCTGTCATCAATACAGTCTCTAAGGCTCATGTTGTCAAACTGTCTGTTGCCAGAGTAGCCCTGGAAAATCCCTGGTATTTTAAAGCTGCATTAAATAATGAAATTTCATAGGCAATTTAGACTATATCCTGGTTATCTTAATCAGGTCATTAGATCCCACTGAAGACAATTCTTCCCTGGTATCATTCCATTGACTTTACTGGTATCCTATCAGGGATCAAACAGCGAGCTGGGCAAGGCAAACATGATATGCCTCTTATGTTAATTATTATCCCACGGTTTTGTAATGCTGTAAGAGCCAGCATTATGAGAAAGCCCATGATAAAGTCCATCAATTTCTATATCAATACAAAATATTTAAAAAGAAAGAGCAGAGCTTTGAACTCAAGCTTTGAGAATTGTTAACATACTGTAATTTCACATTCAGTTCTCATGTCATTACCTAGCAGATGCAGATTCTTTTCTATATGAAGGGCTGATTGAAACAGTAGCTCTTCACGGTTTTCAATACAAGATTCTGCTTCCAAATGATTTTTTAACCAACAAGCATATTCATCTTTGCTGAGAACCTATTTAAAATAGAAATGTAAGCACACATACAGAGAGATGCAGAAACATTAATTGATTACTGAGTAAAATGAAAAAGTTATAAATAAAGAAAAATCGTGACAAATAGCATTAGTAATCTACTGAAATGAAAAGATGTGTCAATACATGACTTAAAAGCAAACTAAGATACTGCATTTACTTACTCTCTTGGCAATACACAAGGTCCTTAGCCCATCTACAGCATACAGATTAAGGTAATTCTGAGTTTTGCTTTCAATTTTTTTTTGGTGTTTGCCTCTAGGGTCATCTAGGTAAGAATAAACGGAAAAACTAATGAATGAAAAATAACATCAACTAAATGGCGTCAGAGAAAGTAATTGTTAGAAAGAGCTGCTGAGGCCTCAAGGGAAGCTTTGAAAAGCACTGTATTTAGAAACAATTCTTACATAGTACCTGCTTTTTTCTCATTTAAAAAAAATCACAAAAATACTCATATGACAATTAGTTCTTTCTGTGTTTTTTATTTACATATGTCCTTTGTGACACCACGCTCATCTCCACAACAGCTAGTTACATCACATAGAGAAGTACACATTCAAATTGGCAATAAGCAGAAACAGATGGGCTATTAATTAACATATTTCTAGGCAAATGTGTATGAAGAGATAGTACTTTTTAAAAAGGTGTCCGGGGGTGCATCTACACAAGACACTTAATGCACAGTAGCCTAATAACACTGCACAGTAGCTAACAGTGCTAATGTGCTACTGTGCAGTATTATTAGGCTACTGCACAGTAGCATCACAAAAAAGGCATTTGCTGATGCTACTGAGCAGTAATTTTGATTACTGTGCATTTAGTTAGTACTTCATTAATTAAGCACTAAACTAAATGCACAGTAACTACTACTCATTAATGAACGTGTAGATGCGCCCAGGATGTATTATTTTGTATCTAAGACTAAGAACATTTTGATAATGTTTGTTATTAAAGCCTTTATTCACTTTTAATAGAAGTGGCAATTTTGGGGAATCCTTGAGAAAAACAGGATTGGGCTTTATGGTCCAAGAGTCCCCTCCCCACTGCTTTCCCTTCCTTCCAGTCACAGGTTTTTATTTCCTTCTGCTCATTCTGACCTCACATATAAAGCAGGATCACAGAACTACATTCTGGGGCTGATTCTAAATGAACCTACCTGTACGCTAGACCCCCACCTGAGGGATATCAGCCAAGATTCAACAGAGTTATACTCATTTACATCAGCATATGAAAGATCAGAATCCAGAGTGTGTACTCTCTCTCTCTGTTTCAGATGGGAGTGGTTCAAAGTGTGATGATCAAGCAAGATTAAGGCATACGACAGTCACTCATTTTGTTACATCTCAAAACGTGACATGATATCTTCAAGGGTTGGAAAGGGATGAAATGAATCTTTTTATTACCTCAGATCAAGAGAGACACAAGTACAACTTACTCTGGTAACACTTATCAACAATACAAGTTGTTTCTAATTTTGGTATTGAAGGAAATATACAAGCAGATAAGAGAAAATAAAGGCTTTTATGCTGAAAGAGTAGAGCATACCTATATTGCTTGAGGATCACACTAGGGAGGGCATGCTACATCCCAAAATGGATGCAATGCCTCAGTGCATGCTAATAAGATGAGCCTTTCAGGTGTGCTTATTGGCTAGCTATTGCTGTCCGAGGGTAGGTACGCTACATCTCTTTTGGAAGATAATCTGAACAAAGCAGAAGTTCTAATTCCAATTATTAGACTACATTGATATGCCCTCAGTGTGTTTATACAGCAATTTTCTTATATCCCCATGACATAGATTCATAGATGTTAGGGTCGGAAGGGACCTCAATAGATCATCGAGTCCGACCCCCTGCATAAGCAGGAAAGAGTGCTGGGTCTAGATGACCCCAGCTAGATACTCATCTAACCTCCTCTTGAAGACCCCCAGGGTAGGGGAGAGCACCACCTCCCTTGGCAGCCCGTTCCAGACCTTGGCCACTCGAACTGTGAAGAAGTTCTTCCTAATGTCCAGTCTAAATCTGCTCTCTGCTAGCTTGTGGCCATTATTTCTTGTAACCCCCAGGGGTGCCTTGGTGAATAAATACTCACCAATTCCCTTCTGTGCCTCCGTGATGAACTTATAGGCAGCCACAAGGTCACCTCTCAACCTTCTCTTGCGGAGGCTGAAAAGGTCCAGTTTCTCTAGTCTCTCCTCATAGGGCTTGGTCTGTAGGCCCTTAACCATACGAGTGGCCCTTCTCTGGACCCCCTCCAGGTTATCCGCATCCTTCTTGAAGTGTGGCGCCCAGAAACATCTAAAGTAGAAACTACTTTAGATGTTTAGAAACATCTAAAGTAGTTTCCAAAAGTCTACCTTTTATCTGGGTTTTTAGAATTTTAGAGACATACTGGTTGCTTTAAAAGGCTCAAAAATTATGATTAGAAATGTTTACAAGGCATAGTATGGCATGGGGTCCTGCCATTTTTCATAAGCTTTCCCAGCAACACTAGTGACTTTGGAGAATTGACAACTTTCTAATATCAGATCAAATGAAGAGTGAAATGATTGGCATAGTCATCTAGAGTATAAACATATGGCGTTTATCCTATCTTACTGTCCCCTATCACTGTAGTGCCTCAGTATTTCTCAGTGAAAGCTAATACCATAGCCTTTAATGGGTTTCATGCATTTGTAATCATTTCTGTTACTGGGTAAAAAGCTCTCCTCAGAGTATTAATGTTATTTTCTCTTCTTTAATGTGAATTGCCTATGTTCCTTGTGTAAAAAGAGGTGAGATGGTCTTTTGGCAGATTCCCAAAGACTACTGCCCTTCTTCCCAAGCTTCCTGAAGTGGCATATTCATCATTAACTGTGGTTTGGCAGGCAGACTGCAATAATATTTCTGTTATTACTTGCCTAAACCTACCTTTGATCTTGCTTGGATCCACTGCTTCAAGATTCATGTCCCTTTAGGAAACAATTTTGAACTAATACAGTGGCCTACCAACACTGGGACTGTAACTTAAAAAAAAGCATCAAACATGGCAGGCTGATACTCACGTAGATTAAGGCCTGAGACATGTTACATTTGTTGTGCCATATCAGCTGTTTTAGCTTGACAAAAGCAACTTTAAACATTCCTGCCATTTGTCATTCAAAAAATATGGCTGATCTGCCATAAAAGTGGCTGATCAGTAAGAAATAGAACATATTGATAGGTCCCTCCGAATCCTCAGTATCCCAGAGTGCTCTGTCCTCTCTTCCCTACTTCAACGAGAAGTAAGCCAGAAAGAGCAGTTGGCTCTCTGATAGCCTGCCCAGTGAGGAGTAGTCAAGCAGCGCTATCACCATTTGCAGGGCAGCAGCAGCAGTGACTGATCTGCTCTCCACTACGGGATCATCCTTTGCGACTGACTGCATGGATTATGACAACGGTAACAGGATTGTAGCGACAGCAGGGACTGATTGGGGATTCCTTAATTTTTAAGCATGTTTGACAGAAGTCACAGTGTCTGATTTACTGACAGATATACAGCCAAAAAACACATTTTATTTTCTTTGTTTACATTTTTAATACCCATATTCCCTTTGCAAATTCACATAAACAATATTAATTCTATGTTATACACACACACACACACACACACACACAGGTTATAGATATTAAAATATAACACTGAATTAATAATAGTTGTGTGTGTGTGTGTAACTATTAATATTTTGATGTTATTATATATAGAAAATAGTATGTGTATATATCTAACCTGTTATATATATATCCCATGGTGCACTACAGAGGACAGCACAAGAAAATAGTTACACACACACACACACACACACACACACAGAATTATATATTGTGATTTTCTTGTGCTGTCCTTTGCAGTTCAATCTATGTTTGGGGAAAAACTTTTCTTGATGTCTAGCATATTCATTCAGTATGATAAACTTCACATCTTTCACTTGCTCGCATTTAGTTGCATCTCAAATTTCTATCATTTTCTAAACATCCACCGTCTTTTGCTGGAATATTTTAAAGTACCATGTCTTCGCACCTGCCCACTTGTGCTATCAGTGCTAGTCCTGGCAGAGTGCCTGCAATAGTTTTTTCTGCTCTGAAAAATGATCAATATGCATATTATTGTTTTACAACTGGAGAGTTATTTATCATATTTTGGGTTGTCCTGCTCTGCAACAGAGAGCTTGGAACTTTCTGTTACTTTAAGGGAGAATGAGCCCAGGGAGAGTCCTGCAAGGGAGGAAGGTGAAGGAGAGCTGGCTCAGGGAAGCAGGAATTATGAGTGCTTACTGCAGAGCTAGTTGCACAAAAGGACAATGCCTGCATGAACAGTAGGAAGCCTACTGCAGTGCTAGTTCCTCTGCAGGGGAAACTGCTACAGGTGGGTGTCACGGGATGGCCGTGATGGCCTTAGGGCTCCATGACCATGCCAATCTTGCCCAACAGGCACCCTTTTCCTCTCCTGCTACAAGACACCCTCAGCCTTATGGGCTAGATGCATGGCTCCAAACCACCCCTTTACCATGCCCCAAGCCTCGTGGATGGCATTCACATGTTGACCCTCCAAGGCCTTAGTTAAACTTGGCCTCAGGTCACCGCTGGGCTCTCCACAGCCCTGTCTCTCTCTCTCTGTGCCCCCTGGCGCTGGGGTCTGTTCACCCCCTTTGTCACTGCGCCCCTGGTGCTAGGGTCCCCACACTAGTAGGCCCCCAATGAGACCTCCTCCTTCCCCAGTAGCCTCAGCCCAATCTACCAGTTTACAAACAGAAATCAAAATATGAGCCCCTGGGCTATAACATAATAGAAGCAGTGCAGGGTGTGCTCTGTCCCTTTAAAAGCATTAAAGCTCTACCCTAGCACTAAATGCCTTGCAGGCCAGGGTCCCTGGTGAACCCCTGACGCCTCTTAATCCTATCAAAAGCAGAACAGGCAGTCAAACATCTCCATTTAGCTTTCTCTAAGAGAGCTCCTTCCCCCTTGGCTGCTGACAGAGAACTCCCTTCTAGTCTCAGCCCTGGGGTTTATATGTGCCCAAGGCCCTGCCTCTTCCGGTCAGCTGACCGAAGGCAGGTGCGGGCTAATTCCCTCATTCCTGCTGCCACAGTAACCTGCAGCTATGGGGTTCCTGCCTGACTGCTAGGGGCAGGAATTAGAGGGCACCAGCAGTCAACCCTGTGGAGTCACCTGACCAGAAAGGGGCAGGGCGTGGGAGAGAGATAAACCAGAGCTGAAGCCAGAGCAGGAAATCTGGCCCTGGAGTCCAAACAGGGAAGAGCTCTGCAGTTAGATGCATGTGGCTCAGAGGTGGACCACGAGCAGACTATTAGGGCTATGCAAAGCTTTGTTCGCTGATTCGATTCGGAGGAGATTCGGCCTGATTCGGCAGCTGAATCTTTGAATCCGAATCTAATCAGGAGACCCTTTAATCTCTCTGAATTGAATCAGAAGCCTCCGAATCAACTCGGAGAGATTCAACGATTCAGCCATAGTCACAGCTTTATATGTATTTTCTATGTACTTCGAGGTACCTGGCACAGCTCATGAACACCAAGATGGTGGGGTGGATGGAGCATCCCAAGGAAGCACGAGGGTGGATTGTTCTGTGTGCTCTCAACGGTTAACCTGGAAGTGGACCAGAAGTACTTCCAGTCCACTTCTGGGTCCGCCGCGAAGCGCATGGGGGACCACAAGTGACTGGTGCCTCCTGAACCTGTGGGGGGGACCTGCAGAAGTTGCTGACCCTGTCAGGAGGGGCACCAGCCCTACTGACAGCATCAATGTTGGCCATCAGGGGGGGCACCAGCCCCGCTGGGGGGGGGGGGGGCACATGCACCCCCATGCACACCCTACCAGTCGCCTATGCGGGGGACCATCCCACCCCCTGCCTTGGCAACTGGTGCCTCCTGGGTCTGAGGAGCTGCTGCCCCAAAACAGGTTGTAGCCAAGACAGGAATAGGGAGCTGAAGTAGGCTTAGTGCCCAGAGCAGGGCAGAGGCAGGGCCAGAGTCCCAGGCAGAGAGTTGAAGCAGGTTCAGGTTAAGGAGGGAGGAGACAGGGCCAGGGGTACAGGCAGACTGAGCCAAAATAGGCTCAGTGTTCAAAGCAGAGCAAGGACTGGGCCAGAGGCCCAAGCAGGACTAATATCAGAGCCAGGTGGCTCAGGATCCAAGGAGGAGAGACAGAAACTGAGACCCAGAAGCTTAGTCTGGTACAGTGGACTGGAGCTAGAGGGCCCAGCAAGAGAAAAGGGGTGGAGGCCAAGGTTGAGGCCCTGAGAACAATTGCACAGTAACATCTGTGAGGCATGGGCACGGTGTAAAGGGACTGATGGAGCCACAAACAGCTCTGAAGGCTACAAGTACCCCGTGGTGGCACAAGTGGTCAAGAGGACCCACTCTGCCCAAGGTGGGCAAAGCTGAGACTAGAGCAGGGACTGGGAAGACCCTGCTGGCAACTAGAAGAACTGGGGTGCACTCTAGGACCCTTAGGCAGCCTCCCTCCCAATAAAACAAATATATCAAAGGCCTGGCAGGTGAGTAAGAAGGGGAGGGAACCCTCAAGCTGGAGCCAGGCAGGGACTGCATGGCTGTCAGGAGGCATCATGGCCACCCCGGAACATGAATCGGCTACATGTTCATATAGAGAGTATTTCAGCAATTTTTCCCAGTAAGATTCAGATAACACATGGTGGAAAACACTATGATGTTTGCACACACAAACTGAACTTGCAATTAAAAGCAACTACATCTATTTCCTTGTCTATTTGTGCATAATATTCCTTATGATTTGGATGTAAAAAACAGGAGATGGCTTTCTGAGAGTTTTTCAGGAACATGACTGTTCATAGATGCATCTGGTTTTAGAGAGTTAGTATTTTTATTTTAAAGGAACAAAGCAAGCAAGCAAGCAAGCACTGTTCCTAATATTTTGTAATAAGGTCTTCTGGATTCTAGAAACTAAAGCCATAGTGGTTGCTTATCCAAGCTGAATTCTTACAGTAGCAGCCACTGCAGTGATATGAAATAAGTTTGGTACAAACTTGGACAGGTAGCTAAACATATCAAGGACCGTTTCTATCACTGCAAGATTAAGTGGCCTTAACTGTATCTGGTTTGATATAATGTACATTAAGGCAATATTCAAAATATTTTGCTTCTGGAGTGTAAACAATGCTTCTCTATGGGTGAAAATATGTATCTTCTTTCATGTCAGCTCTTAAAAATAAGAGGAATGCTTGGATCTCATTCCTTGTTTAGCATATCAGCTAGACAAGGAATTCCTGTTAGCCCTTTGTCTTCGACCACTAGCCAAGGATGATAGACAGTACAACTTTGCTTGCTTCTGATTTTTTTTCAATCACAAGTGAGGTAACCAAATCTATTATGACTTTAATAAGGACTCATTTAATGATGAATTCTGTATTCCAATTCCTCATCACATAATAAATAAGAAAATGTCTGTTTAAGTCAGTTATGGACTGCATGGGTGACTATTAAGACAAAGGAATGTTATATTAGAAGAGTAATTCAAGCGCTTTTAAAATACCTGTATATTGTTTGAGACTGTCAGATTTTATCATCTCAACAGTAGATACTGGAAGTGCCACTCTCATAGATAAAAAGACTTTTCAAGATTCCAGGATCATTTCTGAGTTTTCAAAAGGTAGGGTATTTAAATACATAGCATTTGTATATCTGTTTTCTGGCTTGCTATTGTCATTTTAAAGACGTTTTCCTCCATATAGATCCTTGTGCTCATTAATATCTGGCAATGGGATCTGATGTTTGAATATGCAGATTATGGACTTTGACAAAATCTTATCAGTAAAGTCATATTGCATTGAAGCCCAAGACAAGAATATTAGCATTTCTTTCCTAGCAGTTTCTTGGTGTATACAGTATTTACAACAATACTGATTAGCAATAGTGCGCTATAATTTACTGGTCATTAACAGCCATAGGGTTGCTTGGGTTAGTTTGTCTGAGCTGACAGGTTGTGTTCTCTTTTATCTTTTTGGTCAAAGACAAGTCCCAAGCAAGGAAAACTGCATCCTGGAGACCCATTTGTAGCAGCACAGATGGTGTTCCCTACAGGGTCTTATTTTAAGTAAAGGATTGTGTTCCAAGAAGAATGTCTCCTGAGCAGATCTATGATGCAACTAACCAAGAAGACAGGAAGAGTATCTTTACTCACAGAATTACTAACCTAGTGAGAAGGCTTTAAATTGGGTCAATGAGGCTGAAGAAGAAAAACCACAGGGGAATAAAAAGGAGAAACACCTAGATAAAGACAGGGTGAAATATAAGAAATCTTATCAGAGCTTTAAAAGAAAAATAAGAAAATAAAATGAAAATAAAGAAAATATTATTTGTAAATAATTTGCAGTGAGAAAAGCGCAAGGGGTTCTCAGTTGTCTGATTTATATTTCGGTAACACAGAAATCTAATGCCAACATTTTGTTGTAGTTGATTAAACAAAAATTACACAGAAGGATTCTTCCACTATTGTTTACTGCAAGAACCTTCAGTAAAATTTAAAGTGACCACAAATGCAGAACGTGACACACAGGAAGTGTCTGTAATCCACTTGAATTCTGTTCGTTCACCCTGAGTTAACTATTAAGTGGTGGACAAAATCAAATATTGAACAGATAGCAAATGGTCTATCATGCAAATTGAAAAACTGCATCTCAAATAAATGTATGAAAGCCAGCCAAGCTATCTTTAAAACTACCTGATTAAAACTGGCAGCTATTTAAAATCACTTCTAGTTTGTAGTATATAGATCTATTTGAGACAGTTGAAAAGTATTTTTAATTAAAAAGACAAACTACCTGTTCACAGTTAGAAGTCCGCTCTCTGCTAATCATCTGCTTCTTTAAAAAAGAGCCCTACAAGCTAAACAATTTTTCATTACTTTCTGGAAGCCTGTGTGTCAACTTGATAGCTAATACATTTAAAATGCCACTTAGCATCATACTCTGCTGCAATACTAATATATAAATGTATTGTCACAAAAGATATCATTACTGATTATAATGAAAACAGAAGTTGCAAGAAGAAATATCTAGGTTTCATTCAAAAATTGCTTAATAAGCAAGCAATGCTGGAAAAATGTACTAGATGAAAGACAAATCATCATATCTTGAGAAGTATTCACTTGAAACAAGGCCTGCCATTGTAAGATCTCAAATTGAAAGCAATTACATACGCCTTTAGGCAAAGGACTAATAATCCAGTTGCAAAATGTCAGGGGTTATCAACAGCAGAAGACTATAAAAGAAGAGAGATTTCTCACATCTCTATGCATAGACGCCTGTATATCAGAGAACCACAATCTGTCATGCTGAGTTATTCAGGAGTGTATTAGAAGAAAAAGAGAGCTATACCTGATGAACAAGGCAGAAGAAGATCCATAATAACCGAATCCGCTCCTTTGGTGTAAACATTTATTTCATCTGTAATGGGGTGTCTAACCACCACTGACATTCTCTTTCTGATGGAATCAAAGCCCAGCGTGTGTAAGACTTCAAAGGTTAACGTTCCCAGGTGAGGTAGCTCTATTGATACCTGGTCAGACAGCCTTCCAACCAGAGTACAATTATATGCCCTAGCTGCGTAGACGAGTGCTGCTTCATCTGGACTCTCTGCCTCATAACGGAGTTCTCCTTCCTCAGGCCCACTCTCTATAGCCCTTTTCTCCTGCTGTGCACTATATCCATTGTTATTCATCTGCACAGAGTATGCCAGCTTCTCTTCCAGTTTTAATAAAGTGCTTTCAGTAGATGTAGATGAAAGAAGACTAGAACCAAATCTGTGCATTGATTTACTGGTAGCCAAGCTCGATGAACTACTGCTGTTAGATCCAGCGGTCAGGCGGCTGGGAGTGAATCTCCGAATGAAGTCTTCTATAGTCTTTACTGGAGACTTCAATTCAAATCTAACTCTGACCTTGGGAAATAAAAACCAAAGAAAGCCAAAGAAAAAATACATGAGGAATAGACCTTTACATTTGCTAACTCAAGCTAGGGATGCAAATTTCAATCAATATCAAAAAGCAATTTTATGTATACAAAGGGCTTAGTCTGTCTGTATCACTCTTGGGGGGTGTAACTCCCGGAAGTGCATGGCTCTTGTCAGTGCTGCATGTGGGGAGAATGATGGCAATGATGGAGCAGGGCGAGGAGTGGGAGGGGGGTACAACAGAGGGGACAGAGCACCGCCATGACAGTGGGAACAGAGTGTGCGTTGGGGTGGGGAAGGGGAAGGCCAGTGTTGCTGGCCTCTCCCCCTCTGGTCCTTGAAGATGGTGGTGGCACGGGGTGGTGGCGGAAAGGGGTGGAGAAAGCAGAGTGGGACACTGAGGTGCCACCATGATGGTGGGGACAGAAGGGATGGAGTAGGGGGAGTGAGGCCAGCAAACTGGTTTTGGTTTTTTATCTTTTCAGATATCAGCAAATGGATATTACTAGTGAACCAACACTGGTAATACACTTCAAAAGCTAGTATTAATATAAAACGTGGATTCTGTAAGTATAGTAATTGGAACTACTACTTTCAATGGAATAATTTTCCACTGGCAATACAGTGTTGTAGTAATCAAAATGTTTTACATGAATCTGTCATTTCCAATGACATTTTAGCCAAGAAAAAGCTAAAACAAATTATTTTGATTCTCTTTACGTTCAGTGCTGAAACATCTTGTTTTGAATTTACCAGTTTAGTTCACTTTATTTAGGCTATTGTGTAGCATTACTCATTTTAAAATGTAATGCTATATATAATTCATAATGGTTTGACATAATTGAAAAAAACCCCAACATTATCAACATGTTTGAATGGTTCCAAATATTTTTGTTGCTAGAATTTTTACTATATATGGAAAATTCCAAATTTTTGTTTCAGTTTGAAATGGAAATAGATTTTTCACAAAATGGAAATTTCACCTTCCAGTCAGGTCTAATAAAAAGTTATGTCATCATCATCATCATCGTCTTGTTATATATTAGCTTAGGATTGCCTTGCTTCAGTTCTCATCAGAAAATGATAATACTTACACTTACCAGTTATGAAAATTAGCCCAAATTATATATTTTATTTCACTCCATTTGAAAGATGTACAAGGTATTCTCTCCAGCACATCTCCATTTAAAAAATCTTTCTAAAAATATGAGTCTTTTATACATTAGTTAATATAGTCAAAAGATTTATAGGGGAGCTCTTATATAGCTTTCATTGCAATGGATTCTTATAAAGTAACCTAAATTTGGCCAATTATATAATTGATATATGTTACAATAGGTGAACTCCAGAAGGAAAAGATTTTAGAAATGCTTAAAAAATTTCAGGTGCATGTAAAAATATTCTTGGGGCAAATGAATCAGTTGATGTACTTTCTTTTTTTTTGTCTGACCGACTGATTGACCTCTAATGTTAAACTCACAAAGATTGTTTTCCTTATTGAAGTGTGAATTGGTACTGAGAACTGCATCATAACCTTTTCTCCTTTTCTCTTGAAGAGGACAATCTTATGTGACTCCCTATTTAACAGATAAGCACATATCTGTTCCACCACACCATCCTTCTAACCTACCTTTTGTCGGGGCTGGTTTGGAGAAGTGACAACAACGGTATTACAGATAGTCAAAGCTATAAAGAAGTCAAAGATGTCTGAAAGTTCAGGGCTGAGCTGGGATAATGGCTGTTCATGGCTTCTCATGACCTCTAGATATCTTGCACATTCATTCACTTTTTCTAGCAAGTTAGGATCAGGAGTGATGTCTTTTTCCTTGAAATGGACAAAAAAAGAACAGCATTAACAATTTGCAGTTTGTGTATTTCAGTAGTTTCATCAGGTCTCAGATTCAGCTGGTTCTGTTTGCTGTATAACACCTCTATGGCAATCTCATGCATTTCAGGAGAATTTCTGCTCAATTTTGTGAACATGTCCTGGCAGGGCATCTCAGGAGCTCTAAGAATTCTGCAAACAGCTCCATTCATTTCAGCAAGTTGTTGATATTGAAGTGTAATGATGACAACTTTAATGTAAGTGGCAATGCTCTTAACTCTGTATTAGTGATGATTTTAGCAAAATATTCAGCTATTTGGGGACTGTGGATGGAATCAGAACAGCATATAGAAATCCCTTTCCTTTTTCCAGTCTTACCTAAAGCAATTATTCTACTGTGTTGTACTGTTAGCTGACACAACATCTAGACCTATATAGTGAAAAAATAAGACGGCAATGAAACTGAAAGCTGGATGTAATATCAAAACACTTAAAAAGCTTGAAGCCTCTAAAGCTGTTTGCTAATATACAGAAATTATTGAGTACCACTGTATTTTAACCACTACATTTGAGAGCAGTTTACATGATACATACAGCACAATGTCATACATCCTTCACCTTTTAAATAGCTCTTACTCATTTTCAGACCAAAGATAAACATTTTTCTAAGGCAGAATGCTTGATGCAGAAAAGATAGTGTGGTTTTAAAAGGACATCCTCCTCGTCAAAGATGACAACTTCTCACAAAATTTCCTTTTGTATTATCAAGTGTTGATATATAAGATTTAGAAAACATCACTTCAACTACATTTTCTGCCTATAAGATGTTCTACTTAACAATAATCTTGAGCCACTCATATATAAAGTATGGAATGACTTATTTTTGGCAATTTCAGAGTGGATTTGAATATTTACAATGTGAATATATTTTCATAGCAATAATGTGAAACTGATGAAAAGTAAACCATGGAGTTATCTTTCTTCTTTCAAGGAACTGTTTTTCTGAAAAATTCAGAACTAAATACATTTAATTTTTGCAACTAACCATTGGACTGCTGAATGCAGTGTGTTTGGAGAGGATGCTTGCTCTTTTTGCTTCAGCCCTGCTTCCAGTGCGTCGGTGGGATTTTGTACTTTGGCTTCTATGGACAGCCTTAACACTCTGATGACTGCAGATACTGTCCCGCTGGGATAATGTTACTCCTTTAGGTGCTGTTTCCTCCTCCTCTGAATCAGGTTCTTGATACATTGCTAAGCGTTTGGCTGTCAATAAGAACACACAGAATGAAATATTAAAGTTCTTTTAAGGAAGCAGGGGTAGAAATGGATGGACAGAGAAGTGATGGCCTAGTTTTTCTATGTGGTTTATTTTTAGTATGGTTTTGCAGTTTATTATAAGAATGAATTATTCTATTATTACAGCCTATCAAAGTCTAGTCATAATTAAACATCAATATCTAATGACACTGCAGATGAAATAATTGGCAATTTAGTTCACTACAATGCCTCCCTCATCTTGAGACTCACTCTGACAAGGCTATTAGACTTGCAGAACAAAAGCTCATGAATCAATTGAAGCTCATTATGAAATTGTCTTCTGCTACATACCTTGCTAAAACCAATCAAATGATTTGCTCTTTAGTTTTAGTCTCTAAAGGTACTAATAACTCAAAACCTACAAAACAACACACCTCAATCCTCACTTTTCTCCAGCAAAAAATGATCAACTTTAACCTAACTTGCATTTTGGTCAAAAGAAATGGCACAGTGAATCTTTCCACCATTTAAGTGGCCCTTATTTAAACTTACAGCACCCCTGGGAGTTATTACTTATTTGCTCAAATATAAGATAAGGTTTTTTCCAAAATTAGCCAGGGGACTAAGAGCTCCTCCTCATACATTTGTATACAAGGAAACCTCATTAAATACACTATCATCAAACTGCTGCCAAAAGCAGCATGTGCTCAATAGTGGAAATGAACTGTGAAGGTGATTAAAAGACACTAACAATGAGCATAGGGCAAACATACTAATGTGAACCTAACTACACAGATAGGGGTTTGTTTTTGAAAATTTTTCATACTCCAGGTCAAATTAGCCAAATCAGTTCCAAATCCTCTCCGCTGAGGAAAACTCAATCATTCAAACACCGTATGTGGTGCTACAACTAGCAGGTATCCTCTACCCCAGACTTTTCAGCCTGGGACTTCAGATACTCTCAAATCTGTTGGTAGGAATACTACACGCAGGCCCAAGCTCAGAGGACTTGGATGCCTCTTGCCTATAGCCAATGGCCACAGGAGCAAGCTAGGGAGGAGTTCCCCATTTCCATAAAACAGCCGTGTAGATCCTCCCACTGGAAGCTGGCCAGTGGGAAGCTAATTACAAGACTGTCATAGGGCTTCCAGTGGATTTGGGTTTGCTAAATTAACCCTTCCTTCCATGTGCTCGGGTATACCAGGGTCTGACAGTAAGGGGGTGGGGAGAGGGAAGAGTGGGGGAAGACTATCCAAGTCTCCAGAGTCTGGAATAGACTCCCCACAGAAGTGGTGCAAGCACCTACTCTGGAGACGTTCAAGAAGTGTTGGATGATTATCTGCTTGGGGTCATCTGACCCCAGCTGACTTCCTGCCCTTTGGGCAGGGGGCTGGACCCAATGATCCTGAGACGTCCCTTCCAGCCCTTATGTCTATGAAATCTATGAGTTTCAGGGGGAAGAATCTGGGGGCGGGGGGCAGAGAGCAAGGGGGTCACCTGACTCCCCCAGATTTATTTTCTCTGTTGTAGAAGAGGGAGGGGGACAAATTCAAGGAAAACCTCCAATAATTAGATTCTATACCTGGAAAATTATCAGAAATATATGTTTTCCATATATAGAATCTAATTATTGAGGTGTTGTGTTATAAATCAGAGTCATCTTATATTTGAGTGAATACTGTATTATCCATATTTTACACACTAATGTGGAGAAGGAACTTAAGCAGAGAAATGCTAAGTGACATGCTCAAGGCTAAGGAAGTCTGTGGCAGAGCAGGGAGAGGACTCTAGCTTCCTAAGTCATAAGCTAATGCCCACATCATGGGAACAAGCTTTCTCTCTGAATAAAAATCTACTCCAAGTGAATGTACAGTACATGTAAGTTACAATAACTAATAAACTTTAACAGGCCGCCAAGAATGATTTTTTAAAATCTCACGTTAGTCAAAGAGTCATACATAATGTGGCTTCTTGGCCCTGAAGAATCTATAATTGGTATAAATAAGATTGGTGCACTCATTTGATTCTGTTAGTTATGTACTGAAGACCATAATAACAAATGTACATAGAATTAAGTGAGTAATATTCACTTCAGATAGCTTTCCTAGTGAGAAACAATTTTAATGAAATCCTCACTCAACTACAAGAGTTTATGACCACAACCAACATTGGAAGCAAAATCAGGATAAGGAAGAATAAAAAAAAAAATGTGCAAAGCAGTGGTAATAAAGTATACAGACTGACAGGTTCCTTTTATTTATTTATATGTTTTTTTCATGCCACAAGGAATATGGCTACTTAGTATCTGGACTATTCATTAAGGCATTTATCACTTTAGCAGGTACCCATTTATCCCTTTATTAGGTATTCATTGGAAAGATTTTCATTATATTCATAGAAACCAAAGGATAATAATACACAGTATACTGAATGCAACAGTGCCATATTAATGAGGGATGGAAACCTTCACTTTTTTCAGTTTTCTGATGCAGCAAATCAGGCTGAATCATCACACTTGAGGTTAGTGCTTAATTATTTCACATAAACATTACATCAAATTATATTCCATTAGAATATCATTGAAACACCCCCTTCTATAATCATTCAGGTGAGTTTATCTAGTGCTTTCTTTCAGAAAGCTAACTTTAAGATTAAAAACAAACAAAAGTAATATCTCCCCCCTCCCCAAAGTAAACCCCCATACAAACTCCCATCTACAATACAATATCATTTTCAAACTAAGGTTTAATTTTGCAAAAAAACAACCAGAGGAATTGATATCACCTAACACACAATATATGGGATTTTTCTACTGGTGCAGATATTATATGTCAGACAAAATTTTTTAATAAATAAATTCTGCCACACCCTGAACTACAGCATTCTTTAAGTGAATAAAATTCCATGCATGTCACTGAAGAGTGCAATACACATCTCTAATCAGCTGGGATCCTGGCTTTCTCTGATGTAAAAGAAATCCCAATTTTCACTTAAAAAAAATTAACCCCAAATCCACATTTTTCTGTGATTAAAATGAAATACCACTATATGCATATATACATACACACCTACACACACACACACACACAATATTAATAGAATATTAGTATAATAATGAAAATGAATGTGTGTGTGTGTATATATATAAATATATTAAAATGAATGTGTGCGCGCGCATGTGTGTTTGTGTGTGTGCATGTGTATACACACAAACACACATATATATCTATAGATATATCTATCTATAGATATATCATCTATCTATATATATATGGGTTACTACTAATCCACTAATATATTAGTATATTAATATACTAATATATATAATATATATATATATTAGTGGATTAGTAGTAACCCCTTGGTCACCTTATTAATGACCGTACTTCAAATTTACCACACCCAATAAAGAACACAAAGGCCCAAAGAAAGTTTCTTAAACATAATCTAATACCTTGTGGGCCATGTATCGAGTGGCTTTAGAATTTATAAAACCTGATTTGACCAAAGCTCTTTGACTAAGGCTGATAACTTTTTAAGCTGTAGAAGGTGTTTCTTTAAGAATGTTCTGTTTTCTCCACCTATTTACCCTAGAAACTGGTCAGATTCAGAACACTTTTCCATGAACTTTATATCCTGAAAGACTATTGTTGGGTGATTTTCAGATTCAGCAATTTCTATTAAAAAACATGATCTCCTTAGATGTTTTCCCACATAGATGGTTCTGTATTAAGAGCAAACATGTAGAGACAACTTTCAGAAACATCTCGGTGTCTACAACACATATGTAGACGCTAACAGGGCTGGCTGGGGCACAAGGGTACTTCAGTGCAGGGGGCTGCCTGCTGGCTAGCTCCACACTGGAGCAACTTCATGCCCTAGCCAGTCCCTCCGCAGCATGTTAAGCCAGGTCAGAGCAGCCCTTGGCTGGCAGGCTGACCCCCTGGATCTCCTACCAGCCAGGGCTGCTCTGACCCACCTTAGCATGCTGTGGTCTCAGGCACATGGTTCAAATGCGGTGCCCAGGAGCAATAAAGTCTGGTGCAATATGCGCTGAAGTGTATTGCTGGCATTAATTGTACATGTAGATGTGCCCACTGTATCCATGTGTTCCATAAGATTTAAAAATACAGTAGTTTTAATCCTTGGTCTTCTGTCTTCCAAAATGACAAATTAAAATTTTTCTTTTCACAAAGTGGTAGAAAATGAAATGAGAAAAAAACCCAAAATCAGTTACACCAAAGTGCCTGAGGATATGGGCAGATGTACATTAAAACACTTCAACTGAAGGCAGAATGTGACATACTTTTAGTTTGTACCATGTTAGCAATTAGTAGTGCACTTCCCTCCCACCAATGCCATCTCACTAACAGCACTGATGCTGTTGTACTACCTTGCTTCAAGGGGGCTAAAGAACAGAGATCCCGAATTGGCTAGAGGGTCATACCCAGAGAGTCGTAGTGGATGGGTCGGTATCGACCTGGAAGGGTGTGGGCAGTGGGGTCCCGCAGGGCTCGGTCCTGGGACCGATACTCTTCAATGTCTTCATCAGCGACTTGGACGAGGGAGTGAAGTGTACTCTGTCCAAGTCTGCAGATGACACAAAACTGTGGGGAGAAGTGGACACATTGGAGGACAGGGAACAACTACAAGCAGACCTGGACAGGTTGGACATATGGGCGGAAAACAACAGAATGCAATTCAACAAGGAGAAATGCAAAGTGCTGCACCTAGGGAGGAAAAATGTCCAGCATACCTACTGCCTAGGAAATTACCTGCTTGGTGGCACGGAAGCAGAAAAGGATCTTGGAGTCCTAGTGGACTCCAAGATGAACATGAGTCGTCAGTGTGACGAAGTTATCAGAAAAGCTAATGGCACTTTATCGTGCATCAGCAGATGCATGATGAACAGATCCAAGGAGGTGATACTTCCCCTCTATCGGGTGCTGGTCAGACCGCAGTTGGAGTACTGCGTGCAATTTTGGGAGCCGCACTTCAAGAGGGATGTGGATAACCTGGAGAGGGTCCAGAAAAGGGCCCCTCGTATGGTTAAGGGCTTGCAGGCCAAGCCCTATGAGGAGAGACTAGGGCACCTGGACCTCTTCAGCCTCCGCAAGAGAAGGTTGAGAGGCGACCTTGTGGCTGCCTATAAGTTCATCATGGGCGCACAGAAGGGAATTGGTGAGGACTTACTCACCAAGGCGCCCCTGGGGGTTACAAGAAATAATGGCGACAAGCTAGCAGAGAGCAGATTTAGACTAGACATTAGGAAGAACTTCTTCACAGTTAGAGTGGCCAAGGTCTGGAACGGGCTCCCAAGGGAGGTGGTGCTCTCCCCCACCCTGGAGGTCTTCAAGAGGAGATTAGATAGGCATCTAGCTGGGGTCATCTAAACCCAGCACTCTTTCCTGCCTATGCAGGGGGTCAGACTCAATGATCTATTGAGGTCCCTTCCGACCCTAACATCTATGAATCTATGAATCCCAAGTGTCCCTTTGGAGTCTTCTGGGGTGAAAAGTGCAGAGCCTCACAGCAGAGAGGGGTGGAAAGTTAAACATCATGGGATGCTATATGGATGACCAATTTCCTATTAAGTGCTGGTGGAATGGACAAATTTAACCTGAAACACTTGGAAGCATGGTGAGAGTTATTTTTACATGAAAAATTGTAATGAGATAGACCTATGCATCATTTGTCCACTCACTTTTGTTTTTGCACTTTTAAGAACCTTAATGCATGAAGTTATATCTGTCCACACCCTGAAACACTGAGCTCTAGTAACAGGTGTTGACTCTGTTAAGAAATCTTAAATGGACTCTGCATTCTCCTTGCTGCTCCCTGTGATTGTAAGGGAGATTGACTGTTCTGTGGGAACAACAGCCACACTTAGGAGAAAAGTTTTAGTTGATTTTTATGAATTTATTTGAGCCAAATTTCCAGGGTGGGTTTGGACTGTGCAAATTACACTCACAACAAAATTCTATTATAAAACTGACATTAAAACTAAGAATGTAATCTCATTATATGATGCACCTCAGTGTGAAAAACAGCTGATAGGCTGCCTCAACCTTCACCAAAAACAGAACATTTGCCAAAAAGAATCTCATTCTCCCAGCACAGTAACAGAAGAATTTGGTTACTCCAAGAGGAAACTGCTGGGATTTTCACAATCTCCCTTCTACCTGAGCTTCCCTTTCTACTTTTTTCTCCCACAGCAGAAAATGGAGAATGGGCAAATGAAAAGAATGAAATAATAAGGTGTTTTTCTTATTTGCTTGATAGAACTCACAGGTATGGAACTTGTGTTCTGACGGTCAAAAGTTCTACAACACAATGAAAAACTAAAATTAGCAAGACCCGGGACCATACCCCAGGGCAGGTTTCCTGTAAAGTCAGCCTTTGGAAAGCATATGGGGCAGATGTCAGGCTGAGCAGTATCTGAATGTAGGTAAATCATTTTATGTACATCACAACACAGGCAGGTTTTGGACTATGAGTACCACTGGGATTTGCAGGAAATCTTTGGACAAGGGCCAATGTTGAGGCGTGATTTATCAGCCAATAATATTGCTAATTTCATGGATGCTGGAAGAGGATTAGTCCAGTAACACGCTTTTAGTTAAAAGGTGGCATTTTATTTTCTTTGGTGCTACCAATTTACTTACCTGGGAAGATGGATTTATAGGTTCAATAAAAACCTGCTTTTTGTAATGCATAGTGTTCCCTTGCAATGTCATCTTTCCATGCCAGTAGCATGTGACAATGGGTAAAATGTATGTGTAATAGATTGGATCAATTCCACCCATTACTAGGATTCCTTTTGGCACTTTAATCTGGTCAAATTCAACAGACATAGTACTTGACATATTAGACAATCTTTCTTTCACTTGGAGTGTCCTGTGACATAACCCACTTCTTCATGGCCGATCTCTTAGATAGGGCTTTAAATTAAGATTGTAGGGGGATAGGGAAACACTAACTGGAGCCTACCCAGGGACTAATATACAGGAAAGCTCCATCAACAATGAAACCAAGCAAGCCACTCTTATGGGAGCTGAGAAAACAGCTTCCCTTCAATGCAACAGGCGGCCAATGACCTCAACAGAAGGACTCAGGTGCCTGTACATCAGTGCCAGAAGCATGGGGAACACACAGGAGGAACTAATCCTCCTGCTTTCCACTGGGCACTATGATCTAGTAGGGATCATGGAGACCTGGTGGAACTCCTCTCATGACTGGAGCATAGCCATAAAGGGCTGCGTCCTCACAGAAGGGATCGGGTAGGGAAGAGAGGTGGGGGTGTTCCCCTCTATGTGAAGGAGCAGTACACCTCCCTACAGGCCAATGTTGGCCCTAAAGAAGAACAGTTTGAAACCCTCTGGGTCAAGCTCCGGGGCAGGTGCGGTAAGAGAGACCTGACTATAGGTGTATACTACAGGCTGCGTAACCAAGGGGAGGAAGCTGATCTAGCATTTGCCCGTGAACTAATGGAGGCCACGCGTGCATGGGATATGATTGTCATGGGTGACTTCAACTACCCAGACATCTGGGAGGAGTGCTCAGCTAACTTGGATTGGTCAGGATTCTTCCTGACCAGCACCAAAGAGCTTTTTTTGACTCAGGAGGTGCACAGGCCAACCGGAGGCAATGCAGTTCTTGACCTGGTCGTGGCCAAAGGGACTGACCTGGTGGCCAACTTAAACATAGAAGGCGATAGTGACCATGAAATCATTAAGTTCACGGTCCGCTGCAAAGCTGACAAAACAGATATCAAGCTCAAAGTCTTAGACTTCAAAAACAGAAATTTTAACAAGCTCAGGTCACTAGTAGAGACTGCCCTGAGAGACCAAGGACCACAGGTAAAGGGAGCATGAGAAGAATGGTCGTTTCTTAAGGATACAATCCTTAAGGTTCAGAGAAAATCCATTCCCTTGTAGAAACCAGATTAGGCAAACTACGAAAGAAACCAAACTAAAACGAGCCTAAAGAAGGCTGAGAGGGGACCTGATTGCAGCTTACCACTATATCAGAGGTGTATATCAGGGGCTCAGTGAACAACAGTTCACCAGGCACCCTGGGAGAAAACTAGAAACAATGGCCACAAAGTCCTGGAAGATAGTTTCAGGCTGAACATTAGGAAAACCTTCTTTACAACTAGGGTGTCCAGACTATGGAACAAGCTCCCCTGAGAGGTGGTGCAATCATCTACCCTAGAGGTCTTCAAGAAAAGACTGCACAGTCACCTGGCTGGGGTTGTCTGACCCCCGATGTTTTTCCTGCTCATGCAGGGGGCTATGATGATCCTTTGGGATCCCTTCCAGCCCTATGGATTCTATGATTCATCTACCACAGTTCAAAGTGCAAGGAAAACAGCAGAGTAGGCATAAAAAGTCACATACATACATCTATTATCTATCCACCTCATAGGACCAACATTCACCTGATAAATCTGGACTTATGGACTTCATGCAGACAGCAGAAAGCTGTCTAGCACAGGCTAAGGCCATCATGATGACCTGGACTATTTCCTGTGTCAATTTTATCCTTGCCCTGGGAATCTTGGAGATAGGTGGAAAGGTACAAACTTGTGAAACCAAGAAAAAGCTGAACATCAGGTAGTTTCCATAAACCAGAGGTACTCAGATGTAGAAGGAAATGCACTCATTGTAGAGAACTATAAGCTAGTCCTTGTGGACTGATGCAAGTGTAACTATACAGAATTTGAAGAGGTGGACTAAGGTCTTGAGATGGTGAAAGACAGGTCTCAATCCTCATTCCTTTTCTGAAACTAAGCAATAAAGGAAATAAAATCTCCTGCTCTGAATTTTGCAGGCTTTTCCACTAGTTGAACTAGAAAGTCTACCCCTTGCTTTATTAGAGTTCCTTAAGAGGGTTCCAACTAGAGGGATCTCTCTGTCATTTGGATATCGCTTGTTAACAATCTTGAGACTCCATCAGTTTCCAATTATCCTAAAACCAGGCTTCCTTAAACAGAAGAGATGACTGCTAAATGGTGGACAGAAGAAAGATCCCAACTGTCCCCATCAAAGTCTCATATATCATAATTAATGCTTCTCTGAGTTGGATTTACCATGTTTCTTTGACTTCTTATCATAGTACTTTTTAATATTGCTGTGATTGGGGCTCATGTACACCAGATTTTGGCTGGTTTGGCATGGTTAGTCACCCACCTGGGAAAGGTGGCACCAATTAAAATTGTTTCTCTGATATGGCCTCCAGCAGGATATCATTCATTAGAGTAGGCCCTGGAAGATCTTTATGTTGTCCCTGGGGTCAGACAATGGATGCCTGATTACCTTATCTAGGGAGAAGGATGAAAAGGTAGATACTGTGTTTTTCTGGGGAATGGTTATCCTTTGCTATTCTTTGTATCGTTCTCTATAAATCAAGTTACTGGGAAGGGGGTTTCACAGCTGTCTGTAGTTGTTTCTTTAACAAAGAGATTCAGGTTCTGGGCTCGGAGGAGCCCAGAGACTAGCGGATTAGACTGGCTGGAGCAGGAATTCACCTCTTACAGGGACAATATGAAGACAGCTAGTATGGGCAGTAGAAAGGACTCAGAGGTTGATGGTCTTTCTGCGATTTGGATGATCCCATTCATCTCAGACATTTTCTTGGAATCTTTGAGTCTCATTGTGCCATATCCCGTGAGTAAAGAAGGCTTTGTGCCACAGAGGAGGAGGAACAGGATGCTTCCTTCAACGGAGGCCCCAGTTTTCCCAGCTGTCATGCTGGGATGTGGGTAGCTGGGTTTGGGGCCACTTGGAGATCAAAGCACCTACTCAGTTCAGGATGGGTGAGCAGAACCTGGCTAACAAACAGGGTTAGGGAGCTGGGAGGTCAGAGTAGAGTCTGAAAACTTGACAGCAAGTCAAGGGTACTGGAGTAGCTTGAGATCAGCCCCTGAGGGGCACTGGTCGTTATTACTTTGGGTCATCCTTATGGAATTCTCAGTAGGTCAAAGATGTGGATATTTTCCACCAGTTCCCATGTGTGGTCTCTAGGCCTGTATCCCTACCAATCTACTAAGTAGTGCAACTTCTGCTGTCTCCACTTTGAATCTAAACATCTCACAACTAGGTACCCCTCCTGTCCTTGGAATGTTATGGGGTGGTGGAAGTTGGGTACAATGTGGTATAACAATATGTGGTGTACTGGGTGGATCTTCAGAGTCTGGGGGAGTTGTAATTTGGAGACTACAGGGTTGGTTTGGTGGGTTATGCAGAAGAGCTGAATAAGCAGTGGTCCCTTGGGGTTGTCAGAGTCTATGGATAAAGTGGGGTGTAACTGGGGATGGGAACCAAAGTTTGCAAAGAATGGGCTTTGTCCAGTTGAGACATGCTCAGAATTCTTGTATGTGTATTTGTCAAGTGTCTGGAGTAAGCACCAGTTATTCTGTTGAAAATTGAGATAAAAATGGAGGTCTTGTTCTAAGACCCAATTGATTTTCTCAGCCTGTTAATTTGTTTGGGGATGGTAAGCTGAAATGAGATGAGTGCAGATTGTAAGTAGGGGAAGAACTGCAAGCCAACACTGGGAGATGAATGGGGACCCATAGTCTAATATGATGCAATCTAGGAGCCTGTGGAGGCATACTATGTGATCCAACTGTAACTGGACTGTATCTTTTTCTGAGGGATGGCCCAGGTATGGAATGAAGTGGGCCATTTTGGTGAGTTGATCTGTTATGGTCAGGATCATAGAACAACTGAGACCAGCTCTAGAATGTGGAATTTTGGCAAGTCCAAAATTCCACCATGGAATTTCATCTTCCCATAGGCCCCACTAGTATTGGTAAAGCTCAGCTGCTTTGTTCCAGTGTTGGAAACCAGCAGGAGAGGGATGCATATATAGCAACAGTTCCCTGCCCGGGGGAAAGTTCCTTAATATAGAACAGGGGCAGACAATTATTTTGGGCGGAGGGCCACTTACTGAGTTTTGGCAAGCCTTTGAGGGCCGTATGACTGGCAGCCAGGGGCAGATAAATATTAATTTTCTAAATTTTTTAGGGGCCCCATGGGCCAGATAGAATGGCCTGGTGGGCCACACCTGGACCATGGGCTGCATTTTGCCTGCTCCTGATAAAGAACTTTTACCAGGACCCAGTAAGGATCATCAAATACAATGGAGAAAGGAATGCTGGGGAACTCTTCTCATCAGTGCAGAGGCAGTAAAGAATCTTGGAGTCATTACTGATGCCAAAATGAACATAGGCCGACAGTGTGGGGACGCCGTCAGGAAGGCCAACCACATCTTGTCATGCATCCACAGGTGCATCTCAAGCAGGTCCAAGAAGGTGATCGTCCCCCCCTATGCAACACTGGTCAGGCCACAGTTGAAGTACTGCATCCAGTTCTGGGTGCCGCACTTCAGGAGGAATGTGGACAACATGGAGAGGGCCCAGAGGAGGGCCACTCGCATGGTCAGGGGGAAGCACGGCAGGCCCTACAAGGAGAGGCTAAGGGACCTGAACCTGCTCAGCCTCCACAAGAGAAGGCTGAGAGGGGGTCTAGTGGCCATTTACAAACTAGTCAGAAGGGCATTGGGGGAGTCCCTGTTCCCCCGAGCACTACCAGGAGTGATGAGAATGGTCACAAGCTGGCAGAGGGTAGATTCAGACTAGACATCAGGAGGCGCTACTTCACAGTCAGGGTGACTAGGATCTGGAACCAACTTCCAAGAGAAGTGGTGCTGGCTCCTACCCTGGGGGTCTTAAGAGGAGGCTGGATGAACACCTTGCCAGGGTCATTTGACCCCAGTACTCTTTCCTGCCATGGCAGGGGGTCAGACTTGAATGTTTGCTCAGGTCCCTTCTGACCCTACCAACTATGAAACTATGCTTCCCAGTCCTGGAGGCCAGGACTTTTGTGCTTCACCAGGGGGTAGGCCCAACTCAGGGGTCTCACTTTCACCTAATCCCTGAAGTAGGGTCCTGGCTGAGCTAGCAAAAAAAGGTACCACTGGATCAGAAATCCCCTGAAGCACCATCAGTCCCCATCAGGTGAGAGAGGCGCACAGGACTATGTGGGATAGGCACAGAGCCCAGAGCAATCTCCTGCAACAGCTGCCAAGTCTCCTCACATTAGCACTGGCTATTCTCCTGAGGATACACCACTGGAGACTGTAGGAATTGGCTCTTGGGCAGTTGGGTTCTTGGGCAGCTGCATCTATGTTCCCAGGACTCCTCAGGTGAAACCAAGCTGGTTCAGCTCGTCCTGCCCAGCCAGCCTGTCTCCCAAATCTGTGGTATCCAACACAGGAGGGACTGAGAGCACCAGCAGGGGATTAGGTTCCAGGACAAACCGTCTTCACTGAATGGAGGAGGTCCAAGCAAACTGCCATGCCACGGTGTGGGCAGCTGAGTGTGGGGCCACTTAGGGATTGAGGTGCAGACCAAGGTCATGATGCATGACCAGAATTCAGAGGACAAACTGGGCCAAGGAGTCAGGAGGCCAATCAGACTGTTAAGCCTAAAAGCATGTCAAGCCAAGGGTACCAAAGGAATAGCTAGAGAGTGAGGTTACCAATGAACTGAGTTAGGAAGCCAGGAAATCAAGCTAAGAAAAACAGGAGAACAGGATAGGTGTACAGTGAATGAGATGAATATTTGGAGGCAAAGAATGAATGGTCTCATAGCTAAGGCTGGTGTTTGTTAAATCCCAGTGTTCTTCTCCCTCAACCAATGGGTTCCCATGCTACTGCACTCTACCTATTACTCTGGCAGGATTTCAGCCTCAGCCTTCTGACCACTGATCCTAGTAGCAGTCTCCTTGTGCAACAAGACCCAGTGCTAGCCTTTCACCCAGCCAGTCTGAGTTTTCTCTCCTGGCTCTCCATCACAGGTTTTTTTGCCAAATCAGTCTCAGATTTCTCTCCTTTCCCCTTCTATCCAGCTACAAGGGGACCAAGTACGTCTAGTTGCTGTGTGGGGATCCTGCATATTTGGCCAGTTTTTGGAGCCACGTGCATGCTGACTAAGGAGAGAATGTTCTGACATTTAAGTGCTAGAGTTGAAGAAATCTGTACTGAACATGTCCAAAAAGATTTTTTGGAGGTTTAGAATGCAGTTTTGTTTGAGTGTATTGTCATGGAGAAAGTAAATAGTCTGTGGCAGATGTTAATTTAAATGCATAATGGTATTTTATCCTATACCCCCCCCCCCCCCAAACTGTGCATACTGCTGTGCCAGATGTTCAAGATCTGGCCTGGCAAGACATGCAGTTTTTGAGATCTGGGATCAAATTGCTCAGATCTCATTGTGGGTCTGCAGGTGTCTTGGGAGCCTGGGATCAGGGAACTGCTCTCTGAGGCTTGACTCCCCATGTGCCCCGACTTTATAAAGGTAAGCTGGGCAGGCCAGCGTCACAGAGCTGGCCTCCAATACAAGGCCGCCTGCATGCCTTTACACTTGCTGGCGTGTGGGGAGCCCAGTATCAGGGAACTGCTCGCAGATCCTGGGTTCCCGGTGTGCCTGGACCTTTAAATGTGCACTGGGCATGCTGGGGAGCTGAAGAGCATTAATCACATGATAAATGTAGCATTTGCAAAGACACACCTCTAACAGAATGAACGCTCTCCTGGCAAATGTCATGCCCCCTGTCCACAGCATGGGAGAACTAAAGAATGTTAAAAGGATCACCAAAATGAACCAGTGGCAAAACAATATTTCTGCCATTCAGCCTCTCAAAAATGGCTGCACTGAAGATTCCTGACTGCGATTTCCCAAACAAAACACAATTCAGCCTGAGACAGACACCCAACATGCAAAATGGCTAAAGTTTTGCAAAGTATACACAAGGAAAATCAGAGGCTTCTACTGGGAAGTGTCAGATAATTTAAGTTGTTGGAAGTGATGCCAACTCTGACTGTAACAAGCTCAGAATAGAATTTCTAACTCGGGTATGTCTGCTCTCCCAAAACAGCATGTAGAAAATGAATTGAAGACTTCAGCATCTAAATAATCTAGCAACAATTTTAAATGAGATCTTGCAATGATGTCTACATTCATCTTGGAGGTTAGTCACAAATTGGTTTTAAGTGTCAAACTATTATGACTGAAGAAATTACTAGGGATGATGGGAAAAGACACAGACCTTTAAAATACAAGAGATGTAACTATCCCTAAGTTTTACTTGGGTTTGTGCATCCTTGATCAGCTTTTAACTTGCATATACAACCACTCAGAATCATTTAAAAGGTGTAAGATTTGAGAGTCCTCTATACATAATTTTAACCCATGGCCAGAAATGATTAGGCATTCTGGACAGAATCAGTTAAATATACTCCAAGCAAAGCCCATGAAGAACTGCTGGCTTCTAGTCTATACTAAGGGAAAGTTGATGATAAATCCTTTGGAATTAAGCATAAGGTTAGCAAGTTTTACAGATGTGTTCCATGACAGGAAAAAGGATGCAAAAGAGTTCTTACCATATTTAAACAAGAAATTAATCAATAAGTAGAAAGACAAGATATGATTGGCGTGACTTTCCAGAAAGAATGGTTCTGGAAATTTTGTGCCAACTTGGACTACAAATAAAATCAAGAATAGTCATAAGTGACAAAAGCTAATAGGAAAAAATAATTCTTGGTTAATTTATTTTATGTTGTGTATTTGATGGTACTATTACGTTTACAGAGTGTCACTGTTTTTTATTATCATTATCCTCACTTTTGTTGAGTCCAAATTCACTTTTGGAAAGTAGGTACAAACTTAAAAATGAGAAACAAATTTTAAGACCAAATATTTGAAGCAAGACCTAAGTTCAGAATTCTGCTTTTGCTCTACAGCAGCTGATGAAATCAAACTCATAAAATGCTGCCTTTCCTGTACTATTTTAGCTATAACGCCACTGATTCTTGCAAGGACCATAGTACCCCCTGAAATCAGTAGCTAGCAAGCAAACAAAAAAGAATGAAGAAAGGCAGTGTGCTCTATTGTTCAGTGTATGGAATGAGAGCCTGGAGACATGTTTTAGAGTTAAATTTTATTTCTGTCTCTGTTTTAGTGCATGCCCTTGGGAAACTGCAACTTCTATGTGTTAATTTCCTCAGTTGTACCATTTGGATAATACAATATCATATACCAAATTTTGGGGGGAAAAATGCTGTATGTGTTAAAATATTAGGTTTATTTTAAAACAGTGCTAATAATATTCATTCTGTAATTTAAAGCTCAGCTGTACTTTGTTACTAGCTTTGGAGCTTATGCAATTTTAAATTCATTTTTAAACGTTATGATTCACCTTTAATGAATCTTACTTAGTCCTTTTCTGGTATGTTGGCTCAACTCTGAAAACGATTGTCAAGAAAGCTATATAGTCAGCAATATTAACTACACGGTCAGCAATATTAACATGCAAATAAACTTAACTGCTACATTTAGAAAGCCAATATAATATCTATCAATATTTTCATGTAGGCAATTCAGAACAGGAAGTCAGAATAGGAATTCAGAACTTAAAATGTTTAAATTCAAAAAGGACGCACACAAAATGATGGGGGAAAAATAAAAATTTCACAACATAAGTGGTCAATCATTTTAATAAAGGTGCTTAGTCACGTTTAGTCTGAAGTAAGGCAGAAGAAAGATCAGGGTGGCACCATAGGGAGTCTTTACACATGCTCCCAGGGGGAGAGAAGGGTTTGCTTTAGTTAGAGAAGCTCCGAGAGCTGCTCTAATTAAAGTGCCTGCAGCATCTCATGTATCAGCATCCCCGCGCTTCAAAAATGGCAGCGGGGTACTTTAAAGCTCATCAAATTAGCTTTAGTTCAAGTGCCCCCACCTCCATTTTGAAGCTCAGGGACACTGATACACGAACCACAGAGGCTGCAATTACCATGCTCTAGCAGACTCGATTAATCAAGTCTGCTCCAATGTGCTGTAATTGCAGTGCATCAGAGCACTGTCCCCGCACATCTACAGGCACACTTAGACAGTCACAGGGTCATGTTCTCGAAGCAAAAAATTACTTTTTAGTCCTTCAAAACCATCACTGTAATGTAAGCTAAGAATAGAGTTTCCATGTTGCTTTTATGTTACAGTTACTTCGGTGTATATGCTAGAATGAAATATAACCATTAGACAATAAATGGGCTCACCATTAGCGTCATGAGAATATTCTATGCCAGAAACTGTGCATCTCCGGAAAACCATCTTATTTTCGGTAAGAGTACCAGTCTTGTCTGAGAATATATACTGTATCTGACCTAAGTCTTCTGTGATGTTTAATGCTCGGCACTGTAGCTGAGAATCTGTTTCTTCATCATACAAATCCTTGTCTTGATGGATGAAGTATACCTGGCATATTTTAACTATTTCAATGGATACATACAAAGAAATTGGAATCAGAACCTAAAACACACAAACATAGACTAATTAGAAGAGCACCGATACCTTGAACAGGTTATAATCTAATCAATTTTATAGTAGACTAGAGTCACAAAGAGTTGCTGGACTATACTGTACCTTTAAGAGTTTAAATAGGCTTAGAGTCAATATTGTACACTTATTAGAATGTTTGAAAAGAGTTTACTGTGAAAGATTAGAAAAGCTTATTGTAGAGCCAAAATCCATAATTATGTCTGGAAGTGTGATTACCAAGGCTTGGATAGAAGCAAACATTTTCAGGCTAGTAAGTTGAGCTTGAAAGTAGCTAGGAAAGGAAAAGAGAAAGAGGGAAAAAACACAGAGTATAGTCAGAATTCTGCAAATGCAAAAGAATACCTTATATCAAAAGGGATAAATAGCCCCAAAATTTATTCTGTGTAATAACAGGCTGGTACTAAATTAGCTTTCCAGGAATAGGAATGTTAAAATGAACAGTGTTAGGTTCTGTAGAAAAGTAATCTTTTCAGGCTCTGCTTTTGTGTAGCAGTTTAACTGAATGAAGAACAGGTTTTGTAATTGCTGAAGAAAGTGTTGTGGTTAGAGGTTTTTCCAAAATAGATTTTCAGCAATTTCTTGGTGATTTTCAAAAAAGCCATGAACAACATAATTTATAGTTTAATGCTGCCTTGCAGATGTTTGTCAGTACAGAAATTCTGGGTCACATTCTGTATTTAGCGTGATGAATTAAATTTGGGGGATAAATTTGAGCATATGTAAGTAGCAAGTGTGGTAGTTTAAATGAAACTGTATTAAAAGAAGTGTATCTTTAAATAATTCTGTCATGAATAATTCTTTTTATTAAAAGAGAATACACTCCTTTAAACTATATTAAAAGAGTGTATATTTAAATAAGCAATAGGCAAATCCCAGTACATTTCAGAATCATAAGTTATTTCAGAATCATTTAAGACAAGATACTAATTGGCCTATAAGTTTCCTCTACTTAGGTGATGCAGTGCCTAAGATTCAGGTGTCTTACCACAAGAGGGTGAAGCATATCAACAGGGTAAGGCACCTAGATTTCTTATATATTGACATGTCGCAGGGATGTTCTATATCATCCAGTCATTTAGCACAGAGGCACCTGCAGTCTGTTCAACATTAAATTCTGAATCAAATCTCAGAAGTTTTTAAAGAGATAAATGGGATATCTCTTCTGTTACTTGCATTCTGAAATCACCAATAATTTACATTTATGTGTTTCTTCACCATAAGTCGCTTACTGAGCTTCTGCTGCCTGGCATTCCATGAGTGTGACTGTTGAGTATCCTTAGCAGCATATACTTCATCTTAACCCTTCCTGTCTGATTAAAAAGAAAACTGTTCCTAGAGCCTTTACAGCAAAAACTCAACTAGTGTAATTTTTGTAGCTCTGTTACAGTCAACAGGGCCATGAAACTTTCAGTAGCTACGGATCTGAGCCTTTACAATTTTGGGGGTATTTATACTTTGGTCATCGTTAGCTGCTGAGTAGAACCTTTCTTTAATGATGCCTCTTTATTTTTCTGGATATGTAATCATATATTTCTCACATGTCTAACTGCATTGTGGTTTAAATACTTCATCAGCTTCCCAAGTTCTCCATCTATCTATCCATTCTTCCATCCCTTGTAAAGATAAGGAACCATTAGATACAACTTTTTTACCTGAAAAACTATTATCATTGTCAAAAATAAATAGACTGCAGCTAGAACTGGGGACAAATAGTTGCCATCAGGTCCTGGAACATCAAACACTGGTTTCTTCTTCTCACTGAACTGCCAGACCCAAAGGCCATGACCTGAGGAAGAAATGAAATAGATGAAAACTCAAATGAACTCCCAGAAAAAAATATATTTATATTGCATAGATTTTACCTGAGAGGTAATAAGCAGAGAAAACATGGCTTGTGCTTTTACCTGATTTTTTAAGGAAATATGAAATATGAAAAAAGGCTTGAAGGCCACACTTATTTTCTGCATTTGAAATGTGGATCTTGTTTGATTTCAAAGGCACCAGGATGACTAGAGAGCTAGTGAAATGATGATATCCTGAGTTAGAAGATAGAAGCTGAGAAAATGAGAGCTGAAGAGATTTACTCAGACTTTTACAAACTCTTTATCTATTGCATTTTCTTTTTAATACTTAATTAAAGTCAGGGATTTTAAACAGGTATTAAAATGTTCACATTTTGTAGAACATATGCTTTTATTAAAGATATAAGAAGTGCACTCTGAAAACTAATATGTGAAAGTTCCAATTACCTATTTTTTGAGACATACAAGTTTTTCAGCTCATGAAGACAGGACTTGAGCTGGTATCCCTGATATTTCAAAGGTTTTAAAGAAGCAGTGAAAAACCTAAAACTTGGGGGGGGGGGGGGGCAGGGGGAAAGGAGAGGTAATACCCCAAACACTTTCAGGTTATATTCTTTTGCCATATTAACATTTTGCCATCCAACCCTTACGTGCAGTTCTCACTTACAGACACAAAATCATGCAATTCACAAACCTGAATCCAAACTACCTTAACTCTGCCCCTTAAACATTTTCTAAGTTTTAATGTGACTTGTTACATTGAGATGGACTTTGATATCAGCTTTTAATATTATAACTCTGCCTACTTATATACAGTAGTAGCCAAAATAAGTTCCTGTTTTAGTCTAATAAAGCCAGGAAAAGGTTCATGTGATAGCCACGTTTACTCTTTGTTAACACATTGCCTTGGCATCTGACTAATGATATGCTAAATTCAGTTGCCCCTAATTATAATTTGATTTCAAGCTGACTGTTATGTGGAGAAGAATGCTACCAAAGGTAGAGTGTTGTCATCAGCATAATGGTCCATGAAATGTATGAGAAGCAAGGATTCTTACTGATATCTTTTACTAGACACCTGTAGAGCTAGGAGAATTGCTGGACAAGCTTTCCGGCATCAACAAATAGAGTTGAGCAAGAACACTTTGTGCTGGAAAGCTTGTGCAACTGCACTCCCTAATATGCAGTTTTTTCCAGTAAAACATATCACTAAAACTCCTTATCCCTTGTACTAATGGTGGAGGCACCTGGCCATACAGTTTTCTAGTAATGATATCTATATATCTATATCATTACTAGAGAACTGTATACATTTGATTACTATGATTAGGAGGTTAATATTTAGATGGGCTTAGATATCTACAGTTTATTATAAAAAATAATTTAAGTAGCAAGGGAGATGGACAAACAGTGAATTCTTGTTAATTTACATATGGGAAAATTTGTATTTTTTCAGATTCCCTGCCAGTGACCTTCCAATTATCATTTGGTCACTACTGCATAACTCATCATTAATTCATTCCCCTTGGAGTGGCAAACCAACCAGAGTTCACTGTTCATCAGTCAAGAGACAGAAAATGTGTATTTTTAATATTGCAAAGCAAAGCACACGGATTTTAGGGAGGGATGTGCTTCTTAGCTTTAATTTTTTAACAATGACTTACCAATGGCAGAAAAAAGGCACATAACTATAAGTATAAGAACACACCAAAGGACATCAATATTCATCTGTCTTTCAAGCTTACTGCGTTTGTAACGTGGTCCACTGTTATTTAACAAAGCTTTGGTCTCATGCCCTGTAGAAAAAAATTATATTAAACAAAAGAATATAGAATATTTTTAAAAATCTAAAAATCCTACAAAATATGAATATGGGAGATAAAACATAAAAGCCAACTTTTACCTGCATAAATCACAATCCCAGTAACCTCTTCTGTATTCCGAATAGTACATCCACGCAACAAAAGGTTTTCTTTATATAACCCGTCCCTGTTTCCATTTGTATGAATACTGCAAAACATTTAATCAACAGAACTCAGCAGTGGATTTTGAAACATTTATGACCAGATGCTATTCCATCTAATATGTACCAATGTGAATGTAGAGATCTTATTCCATCCTGTTCAAGCTGCTGAACAACTGTTAATACAAAAGGTGTGCAGACCTGTCTCTTCCTGCTTTTTTGTGACATGGTTTGAAGACTAAGATAATAGCAAGTTATCTAGGCTTGGTTTTCTAGGTGGCTTGGTTTTCTAGAACTTGCAGTGAGTAGAACAGGAATATATTCAGGCATATAAATCCACTTAAATTCATAAATGCGGAGTAGGATCAAACCCCTAGTTTATTTTACCATGTTACAAATTCTTAATCAAAAGTAATGGAGTATCTCTAGAACTTTAGAAGTTTTATTCCAACCCAGTATGCTCACTTGATTGTAAAGGACTCAGAAGCAGTCCTGACACCAAAAATTCTTCAAATAAAGGAAGTGAAGGGAAAAGGGAATGAATATATGAGTGAGAGAAAAGGGGCTATATTACACATGCCTTCTATTCTTTGATTTATACAGAGGAAATGGCATGCACCTTATGCATGGCATGTCAAATGGAAAGGTTCTATGTCTGTGTAGTTAATGGTGTAAGCAAATTTTGTTTGTTAAAATTCTTTATTAATCCAAATATATTGCTGAAAGAGATGTTAGATGCCCTTCCTCATAGAATCATAAAAGTAGGGTCAGAAGGGACCTTGTAGATCTTCAAGTCCAAACCCCTGCCTGGGCAGGAGGAAAACTGGGCTCAAATGACCCCAGCCAGGTAGGCATCGAGCCGCTTCTTAAAGACCCCCAGGGTAGGAGCCAGCACCACTTCTCTTGCAAGTTGGTTCCAGATCCTAGTTGCCCTGACTGTGAAGTAGTTCTTACGGATGTCTAATCTAAACCTACTCTCCAACAACTTGTGGCGAGTAGGTTTAGATTAGACATCCTCAGGTCTGGGAAAAAGCAGATACAGCCTAAGATAAGTACCAAGTAAAGCAATTTTTAATTTCATGATGTAAATGAAAACAGTCACTAAGAAAAGGCAAAGAGGGCTGTAAACCTATGGAGCAAAGAGATGTTATGAGAAGTAGCTACAGATCAAGTGAAGAGTAGTTAAAATAGGATCATAGGGAAGTAGGGCTAGAAGGGACCTCAAAAGGTCATCTAGTCTGGTCTCCTGGTCAAGGTAGGATGCCCCCGGCCAAGTGCCCGTTCAACCTGCTCTTGAAATTTGCAGGGATGGAGATTCCACGTCTCCAGGTAGCCTCCAGGTAGCCTGTTCCATGGTCAGCCTGCATTTTCCTGCAACATAATGTGAAGAATGTGAAGGGGGACTGTTTTGGAGAAGCAGAGTTCAGCGAGCCACACACTGACCCTTGTGGGGAGGGGGAGAAGCTAGAGGACTATATTCTCTTCTAAGAGAAGCCATGGCATGTACAGACATTCGCTGTTCCAAGAAAAACTCTCTTGGGAGTGATTTAACCCTCATTGTTCCAAGGTTATTTTTCTCTTGGAGTGGTCATTTTTATTCTGGTAGAAAAAGTCTGAACATCTGTATACTCATGGTTTCTCCTAGCAAAGCAGTGATACTCCCAGGAGAAACTGAATGTCTGTTCAAGACTATGAGCATGTGTAGACAAAACAGGGGCCCTAAATTGAAGCGGTGGTTTTTAAAAAACAGTGCTTCAATTTAGGGCTGATAAAACCTCCGTATCATGTGCACAACCTGCTGACTTAGCTGCCTCCCCGGTGGGGAGGGAATGGCAAACTGCTGGTGGGCGGAGTGGTCCCTGGGCTGCGGTGGGGCTGATGTTTTCCTCTGCGCCAGTGGCAACCTCCCCTCCCCCCCGGTGGCACCCGCCCACAGACACCTGGCTCGAGTGGTCCCAGGGGGTACCACAGCCACGGAGGGAAGCACTGGGCCCCCATGCAGCTCAGGCAGGCTCGGGGGCAGGGGGAGGGGGGGGTGGAAATCAGGCTCGCTGCTTTCTTGGGCGGAGCCTGCTTTCTCGAAGGAGTTTTAGTTTGCTGTGCCTCAAGTAATTTAAGGTGCGTTATACCACCAAATTTCCTACAGCGGCTGGAATTAATGCGCAATACACTGATGAAGCATGAAAACACTGACACCGTTAAAGTGGTGCAAGAGCATTTAGCTTGCTTTAAAGTCTCGTGCACACATGCCTCTCGGTTCGTCTACACATGGCTTATGTTCTTTACTGCATGACATCAATGGATATGTCTGCATTGTGCCCTTAGCGTGTCCTGGAAGGGATTCCTCTCAGCATTCCTTAGCCTTCTACTTGCACTCCCATGTACCAGACCTGGAAATGTGATAGCAAAGGGTCTAGGAGATCACTCATGGGGCCACTCAAGAGATCTTGATTTCCAGTGTACTACAAAGCAGCTGCTGAGACAACCACAACGTAGGTTCACCACTGCATTTGAGGGTTTGGAATGAACATGGGAGTGGGTAGGCACAGCGTGTGGTAGAGGGCGCTTGAGAGCCTGACAAAGACAAAGAATAGATATACCTAGTAAGTCTAGTTGTGGAGTAAAGAATGGGTCATCCTATATGGCCCTCAGTCAGTGCCTTCAGTGGGCATAATGCATAACACAGAAATAAAAGTTATTGTCCACACCTCTAAATGCTTACAGTCTAAATTTAAATGAACACTGAGAGAAAGGATCATGTTATGTGCCTTGCTTTTTGCAGCAGGACTGCTGAGGTGAGTGAGGGTGAGGTTTTTAGGAATGTTATAGATGCAGCACCCATAATATCTGACCAGAGACCAGAAACAAAAAGCCAAGGAAAATGAGGAGGTGAGATCCCCCAAGGTAATGAGTTGGAAGGATAATGAAGAGTTTCTTCCCCTTTAGAGGAGAACTTCTAGCTGGACTTCTGAAACAGCAGAATCTAGTGTCATGTTTGGTGAAGTTCTGTTTTTGACTCTTTCAGCATTTGTCTTCTATCACTGTCTTGGCATTTGATCATGGACTTTTCAAATACATAGCCAAGAGTCACTGCCCCGAAAATCAATAAGCAATGAACTTGGGAGCCACAAATATTTGGGAGGTATTGTCATATATATCATTTTGAAGGAATGATTTGTTAAATTATTCACACAGTAACTTCAGCAATCATCCTGTTCTTGGTATTATGACTTTCTCTGCTTTTTAAGACCAATTCTCCAAGAGCTTGTCTTGTGAAGTACTAGGATGTTGGCTTGAGTTTCCAGTAAAGTCTTCAAAGTGTGTCCCTCTTAATAAATGCAATTGTTTTTACAAATGTACAGGAGAAGTAATAGCTCTGGCTTCTGATTTTATAGCCCATACCAGTTCTTTATAGTTAATAGTTAATGACAGCGGGCAATGATGTATATAGACACAATATGCTAAAAATGTATATGTACATTTAAAACTTGTTAGAGGTACACAAAGGTATTTTGTCTGGTTAATAGATACTTCCATTGCACTCAGTAAGTCTTGTTCACTTAAGGCTTAATTGGTTTTATTCATTTAGCTCAAATGCAACACCAAATGGTAAATATTCAAAACACCACCCATTCCATGTCTATTCTACAACAACAGTGCAACATTTCAAATTGAGCAGTTTATGTTTGAGATCTAAATATCTTATGCTCTTGCATGGATTGGGCCCTCCCACTAAAGTTTAAGGGCCAAAAGTTGAAGACCAGGGTAGCAACTTGTTCCCAATTTACCTACAAGAACATGTTCTATTAATTTCCATTTTTACATGACAAAATCAAGCTGCTTAAATCACCTATGATCCACAGACCTTTGAAAACTGAAATGCAGGGAACCAAACTATAGCAAAAAGGAGCTAAGAGAAATGCAACTAACTTTTCCTTAAACTTCTTCCCTGCAGCTCTTCCACAAGTAATCAGTTCACTGAGTTGATACAGAAATGCTACTCCAGATGGACACTCACATTTAAGGAAAGAAATATTACAAACTTGAGATTCTGAATGGAACAAATTCAACATAAGAGCCATATAAATTATACAGGTCTGATAACTGACTTTTCAAAGCTTTAAGCTAATGTTGTGTCCCCCACCGAGGAGATGGCTTAGCTCCCATTTCTTGCTGGGTTGAGAGATACTGAATCTTAAATTTGTTACATGTTCAGCACTGAATTTTCCTCTTCCAGGATCCTGGCCAGTAAAATTTTGGAAGGAAAGGAGGAAATTTTTCTCTGGCAATATTTTTAAAATAGTGACTTTTTGAAGCTGCTCAGGAGTTTAGAATGTTAGAGTTAGTCCTCAGGAAAGTGGATTTGAGAGCTAAATGAAGTGCACCTATTGGTCCAATTTCTTGCATAGGCAGCAACCTAAAATGTATGGTACAGAAACTACTAACTCCCCCTTTGCCTACACACTTATCATGAGACATGGTTATGGTCAGTGCATTTAGTTAATATTTCAATAGACAACCTTATTGAACAGAATAAGATGAAATATCTGATGGTAGCTTGTTTCAGCCATCTACCACTTTTTGTTTGGGAGCCATTTGCCTGTACTGAATTTAACAGAGTGACACAACTAAAAACACTGCACCTCGTGTCCAGCCTCTAGTTTCCCAGGCATCCTAAAAAAAGTAAACTGGGGGATTATCATTTTGTGAAAAGCTGAAGATCCCTAAGCAATTACCCAGCAATCTTGAAAAATATCTGCCTTCCTGGAACTCCTGCTGGTACAGTTATGTAAAGCATTCCATGTGAAATAAAACCTCCCTTAAATTGCCTGTTTCC